>NC_135261.1:5000000-5625000 GCF_964204865.1 Styela clava
AACAGACCCGCCACGTTTGTAAGTACCAAATTAGTAATTATTCAGTTGGGATTAGGTTTGTGAATGATTTGAAAACCATGAATTTCTGTTGCTATGTGCATTCCTAAGTCTAACCATAAGTCTTAGCTGGATAGATACCACTTTTTATGTGTTTTTTTTGGTTGGACTTTGTCTCAAATTAGCCACAAATATTTACTAAATCAGAATGGCTGGAAAGATGTCGTAATTCAATGACAGTTAGGATGAATTTTTGACTGAGATATTCAGGATATGGTTTGATAATAAAACTTAAAATATCATGTAAAATTTGCCGAGACACGTCATTAGAATGATTGGACTGAGTTCTCACATGTTATCTCATTACGAATGAAGGATTTTTTAGGAAAGTTCTTGCTCACCTGTAAAGGAGGGTAGTCTAGATATGCCACGAACTCTCTTGTCATGACTACGTCGTCATTTATTTTGATTTCGCATATGATGAGATCATTTGAGTATTCACATTCAAATGAAGAGAGGATGTTGAAAGTATGCGAATCACCACTATCCAACCAGTCGTTGAGCACCGTAAATGAATACCTCCCACCATTTCTAAAATACTCATCAACGCCCTCTCTTGGCTGTAAATATATAGATAAATAACTCATGAATTGATTATAAAGTTAGAAATGACGCTATTATAACACGTTAAGCTGGATGCGATATAAAACATAGTTTTTATTAATGAAAGAGAATTATCTCACCTTTTCAGGGAATAAGCGTACTTGGATTAAGTCGCCAGCTTTCACCCGTGGAAGCATTCCGAAGTTAAAAATCAATTTTGCTCCCACTTTCGCTAATTCTTCGTCGCTGTGGGACCAACTGAACGAAAACATGAAATGATACTCTCGTTTTCGTACAAAATATAACGACGCGTACATCTTGTTCTTCTCTTCGTTAGTTGAGTTTGATTCAGACATCAGTAATTTCTCTCAATATAGAGTCAAATTCAACTTAGTACTGTAAAAACACTGATGAAAAACTTATAAATAGAGCATTTATTTACCTAAGAGATTAGAAATGAAACCAAAAGGCAAATTTGTTAATCCTTATATGTTTATTATCTAAGTTGTGTAAGCCGACTCTAAGGTCTTTAAATTAATATTCGGGATATACCAAACTATAACTAGCTGACAGTCTACATACAAATACATAAACAGAACTACAGTATCGGTGGGTTGTTCTTTTTACGGTTATATAAAGAAGCACGACTACATTGCGTTGTTTTATGAATTCGCCGAAGTGTATCTCGCACCCTTTGAAAGTCACTGGATCATTTTAAAGGTGAACAATAGAAGTCACCTAACAAAACATACTCGTTCGTTATAAACTATAATATTACGTTGAAATTGATTGGGTCATGATTGATCGCGGAATATATATATATGCTTATTTTATTCCATTTATTTATTATAGGACACATAATAGAGCAACTACATAGTTGCCTCTGCTATCCTTACCATGACGGGTATTCATAAATACTACTTAAGTACTATAAGTACTACTTTTTGTATTTTTACAGGATATGACTTTCCTATTTTTCCCGGGGACGAAAAGCCGATAAGGGGCTTAATCATTTGGCAAACCACGGCCTCTCGCCTGGTTACACGATCATGTCGGATATGGGTATAGTTTACCAGTTATGTGCATGGATGCATGAACCAACAGTTACGTGAACCACATCAGAGCGTCGAGGAGTCCAGGAGTCTCTCTGCACATAAGATTTACAAATTTGTCACTAGGGAAAGGAAAGCCGATAGGACGGCCTAATCATATGTCAAACCGCGGCCATAATTCAAATTTTAACATAAACACAGAATTTTGTAATATTTAAACAAGGCTTTGTAAAACCGCGCTTCCTCATTTTTCTTTTTCACTTCATATTTTAGGAAACAATCCGCGAAATTTTTCTTTAACGGACCTCACAACAATTGCGTTCAACCTCCTCGACCACCATCGCAAGGCGTTCCTTTCCCAATCAAGCTGAAGATGATTTGCAAACATGAAATCGGGATTCTTCATCTGATGATCCGCTGAATAAAAGGAACTCAGGTATCCATTTACAATTGTTGGTGTTGAGTTTGTTGTTGGGACAAAGCAGGCGTTTTATTTAAATTTCAAACAGTTAGATGTTTTGCAGCTGAGAATGATAATGGTTTACCCAGAGGCCTATTGCTTTTTCATGAGTTACTAACAAAGAGATATATTTTCAGTTCAGTGGTTACTAACTCGTTATAAAAATCAAAGTAGTATTATTAGTAGTTTCTTACAGTTGAAAAGTTGAAACCATTACGATTATATGAGACATTCTAGCCGCGTGTTTATTTAATCATGAACTTTAGAGTATAATTCCTCACAACAAAGAATGCAATAAGACAACAATAACTCGAAACTGCATTGATACTAGTCTTTAAGTAATTCTTAGTCTTGTTTCTTGCCTGGTATTTGATGGGAAAACATCTCCGAGTTCTCCACATTACAGAGGGTGTCTAACATAACTGCTTGTTTGTTACCGCTTCCGCCGCCACTCATAATGCGGAACAGTTACACTAACGATTCCAATTCGTATCTCAGTTTGTTTACAGGACAAGAAACGGCTGCTTCATTTTATTATTGCGACGTCTTTTTGACTTTCTTCACCTCTGAAGAATATCGATATTCAGTAAGCTTTTTTCACAACTCAAAAAGGCTCTGACTACACCTCTAAAATTCCCCCCTAAAATTCCCCCCTGACTACACCTCTAAAAGCGGGTACGATTGGAATATAGAAACAGGTAGCAAGTTTACAGTGTCATATGCATTAACTTTGGTGTGGGGAATCGCAACCGATTAGTGGAATGGGAACCTTTGCGGTGTGAAGTCCAGAAATTATTTGACATATATTTATTACGCCTATTTATTAATATTCGCCTGTTATTAAACAAAGCATATCTTTCGCTGCCATTTCATTTAATTCTTCAGAAAAAAAAGTGAATAAAAGTCTTGTCTATGAAAAAGCCCATCTTTGCTCAAAAATCTGTGTTTGGTTTTTTATTCTCCTACAATTCGGTTTCCCAAATCTTAGATTCGATGAAAATAACCACGTGATAAAAAATTATTTTTGCAATGTGCTGTGTTTACACAGTATATCGTATTTATATATTTTTTAACTTGCAGAACGGGCTGAAATTTCCATCAAGACAAATAAGTTTGTCGAAGCTATTGCAGAATTCAAGCAATCAGGGAATAAAAATTTCAGAATAATTTTTTTACTGGCACAATGCATGCTTAGAATGGGATCAATACTGGAATCGTTATTGAAGAATTAGCACAGATTGTGAAATCCGATTCCCCAAATATTATTTTGTTAGATTCGGGCATATTTATGTTAAATAATAAGAAAATGCACTGCCTCTATGTCGATTGATGTGTATTGAATAGCAATGTGCATATATCGATTAAATGAAGCAATCAGAAAAGGTACATAAAACATAAGGTAGGTACATTAGGTACATAAAACTATAGCAAAATTACAGCAAATGATACCATAATAGCTCTAATTTTCGTTTAAAACCTAAATCGTAAGTTTTTAGGGTGTCCGAAAAATTCACCCCAATAAATTTCGCCACAGGAGACTCGCCGCATGAAACATCTCCGCAAGATCATTTGTCTGTAAAACAAAGATTTGTGATAAAATCCCCTATGTTTATAGGATTAGAGTATGCTCTAAATACCTATTTTTTTTTTCAAATAAAAACGTACTTAAAAACCTAACTGTTTTTATCGCCTTTGGGACGAGGATTCATTACATTTTTTCATTTTTACAAGATGAAATTAAGTAGTCTCATGGACGAATTACTTCTTTTTGTACTCAGAACACAACACATGACGGGGACGAGTATTGTGTTAAAACCGAGAGGTTCAATAACAAAGGAGAGCACTGTTTCATGGTAACGAATGACTTCGTAGCAGTGAACAAGCGTCATGACTTCAACTTTGTGGCAACGCGTTCTGCATGGAGTCCCGGCGACGTCGTTGAGTGTGATATCAAATTCAATAAGAAGGCGATAAACGGAGGAATGCGTAATTTGGTTTACAATTTTACACGTTGAGATTGTTGAATCAGAATCCCTATAAACTAAGTATAAATTTGAATAAACGAGCAATATGTCTCATGACTCGAGAACATTTGTTTTTGTAGGGATTCATACTACGCCCTAGTTACCCCTGATCACTAACCTCAAATTCATCAATACACTATCCATAAGAAAAATGTTCCAACTTACCCAATATTTGTCACCATCAGGGGCAGCCCTGCAATTACAGCCGGCATGTCGTGGTTACCGCAGCGAAATTTTACCCGCCATTGTTTTTTAATTTGTTGGCGTGGTACCGGCATCTCGACATTGGTTTGTGGCAGCTAAAATGTCAGTCACCCTAGTTTGAAATTCCCGCCATGATTTTGCGGCAGCTTTAGACGCCACAAAATACTTAAAACTGCACTTGCGGATCCGACCCACCGAAGTGTTTCATCCAGCCTGAGTCTGACGAAACTACGAGTAACGTTTTTATGAATATAAATTTCCCTTGAAAATATTGGTTTACCACTAAATTTGGATAGTGTGTAATAGGTTCTTAAGTGTTTGCAATGTACCTCGAAACTTCATTTGTCTGACTAATAGGGCTGGGAATTTCAGGGAAAACACTTTAAACGTTGACCGGGTAAAATTAACCGGTTAACCGCCGCGTGAAGTTTCACGTAATAAATTTAAATTTTAGCTTGTTACGTCACAATTGTCACAAAGAAATTTCGCTTGATCTTATCCAGGTATCGCTCAAAATTATTCACGAATCAAATCGAGATAGTTTCATGATCGCCAATGAGCCGGTTTTTGCATCACAAATTACTATGTGTCGGTGGTTCCGTATATGCATGTAGTGCAAGGATGTTGTAGCAAGATTGAGGATGAATATTCTATGAGTGTTAGTGCATGAGAAGTCAGACCTTGATAAGACGAAACTAAATATATTTGTGGTATTGTGCATCAAGAGTCTTAAATCCGAATGAGTTGAAAATTGCTCAATAAAACATTTTGTAAATTTTTCCAAATTTGGTATTCCGGATTTGAGTCTATATTGCCGGATGGATGTGATTAAAAACTTGTTTTGGAGTTGTTAGTGAATTTACATAGAAAATTGAGCTAGCAAAACATGAAGTATTATGAATGTCCGTTTGGGATATTGGGACCCTATACCCACTCTGTCCCTAACCTATTGTCCATATAGCAGCCTAATAGCCCTCCACAGAGAAGCCCATACAAATAGCGATTAGAACCCATCATAAGCCTATTGTAGGTAATTCGCAGCCAAGTATCCCTTTACAGGTGAAGCCATACATATGTCGATTGGGATCATATATTCAACCCTATTTTGAACCTCACGTGCATATGTCAGCCCAATAGCCCTCCACAGAGAAGCCCATAAAAATGGCGATTCGGGTGTCCAAAATCCTGATCTACTGTCTATGTATTAGCCCAGTCTAACCTCACAGAGGTGTCCATAGACAAATGACAATTCAAGCTTTATAATCATTCCTATACTAAACCGATACCCGATAATGATGCTTAGCTTTGAATTAACTGATTAATAATAATGTCACAAAGTAGGTTTATACTGATCTAGCGCTATAATTAAATTGTGAGAGAAGTGTCACTTTGGAATTTCCGACCGCCACATTGCGAGAAACAAGCTTGGAAATAATCTGAATTTATCTAATTAAAGACGCTGTCAAGTGTGTGTACCAGATCAGGGTTAGGTCATAACTTTAATCTAATTTTCCATATTTTGGTTCTATTACGAGTTTGGTGACTGTTTGTGTTAGCCAAGTGAATATACCCCCTGCCCATAGGTTTCTGTCCCATTACATAACTTGATGTAAAATGGTGGAAAAATGAGTTACCTCCATATCGATACACACATTTCTGGAGCGCCGTTTTGTATCTGCAGTTGGAAAAATAAATTTTTCTATCCAGACGGTTGCGGTTGCCTTCGATGTCATTTTCATATCATTTCTGTTTTAATATCATGTTTTTAAGAGATATATTTTAAAAATGTGAAATTTAATTTGTCTAATTTTTAAACTAGACTAACAAAGCTTCTAATCACGCATCAAAATATGCGTGCGGAACACATTCACACAACAAAGAGAAATATCCCGACTTTGGGAAATCACCAGTTTTGCGTCACGGTTGCGGAAATGCGTTTTTCATTTTGCGCGCATTTTTCAAATTGCAACACGAGCACCTCTCTATCGAACCCATCTGGTATTATATATTGTTCTGGTTCATTTCCACAACTTTATACAATATCTGTTGTTCAAGTCAATACATTATGCTATTTTCGAAATAAAATCCCATTTGTTATAAGGTATAATTTGACTATACTGAACAATAAAATCTATCAAAAAACAAAATATCATTCTTATGCAGTCGTGAATATTTATTGATGTTTATTGATTATATTTCAAAAAACTAGATTCGTTGAACTTCAGTTTCCTTTGCGTAGAGGATCTCTTGGAACTTTTGGTGATAATTAGTCCTCTTTATTCTGTTAAATAAAAAAAATTGAGATTTTTTGTACAAAGAACCCGCCACTGATGCAAAAAATGTGGTCGATTCAGAAGTATGTTTACCAATATGGAGGTAACTAATTTTGTTTGCTTGCTTTACATCAAGTTGTTTAAGGGCCGAAACCTATGGGCAGGAGGTATATTTACTTAGCTAACATAGCCAGTCCCCGAACTTGTAATAGAAATAAAATAAGGAAAATCGAAATAAAATTATGACATAACGCAAATGTGAAATTTGCGGAAAACAGACCCGCCACGTTTGTAAGTACCAAATTAGTAATTATTCAGTTGGGATTAGGTTTGTGAATGATTTGAAAACCATGAATTTCTGTTGCTATGTGCATTCCTAAGTCTAACCATAAGTCTTAGCTGGATAGATACCACTTTTTATGTGTTTTTTTTGGTTGGACTTTGTCTCAAATTAGCCACAAATATTTACTAAATCAGAATGGCTGGAAAGATGTCGTAATTAGTATTATTAGTAGTTTCTTACAGTTGAAAAGTTGAAACCATTACGATTATATGAGACATTCTAGCCGCGTGTTTATTTAATCATGAACTTTAGAGTATAATTCCTCACAACAAAGAATGCAATAAGACAACAATAACTCGAAACTGCATTGATACTAGTCTTAAAGTAATTCTTAGTCTTGTTTCTTGCCTGGTATTTGATGGGAAAACATCTCCGAGTTCTCCACATTACAGAGGGTGTCTCACATAACTGCTTGTTTGTTACCGCTTCCGCCGCCACTCATAATGCGGAACAGTTACACTAACCATTCCAATTCGTATCTCAGTTTGTTTACAGGACAAGAAACGGCTGCTTCATTTTATTATTGCGACGTCTTTTTGACTTTCTTCACCTCTGAAGAATATCGATATTCAGTAAGCTTTTTTCACAACTCAAAAAGGCTCTGACTACACCTCTAAAATTCCCCCCTGACTACACCTCTAAAAGCGGGTACGATTGGAATATAGAAACAGGTAGCAAGTTTACAGTGTCATATGCATTAACTTTGGTGTGGGGAATCGCAACCGATTAGTGGAATGGGAACCTTTGCGGTGTGAAATCCAGAAATTATTTGACATATATTTATTACGCCTATTTATTGATTTTAGCCTGTTAATAAACAAAGCATATCTTTCGCTGCCATTTCATTTAATTCTTCAGAAAAAAATGAATAAAAGTCTTGTCTATGAAAAAGCCCATCTTTGCTCAAATATCTGTGTTTGGTTTTTTATTCTCCTACAATTTGGTTTCCCAAATCTTAGATTCGATGAAAATAACCACGGGATAAAAAATTATTTTTGCAATGTGCTGTGTTTACACAGTATATCGTATTTATATATTTTTTAACTTGCAGAACGGGCTGAAATTTCCATCAAGAGTCAAGACAAATAAGTTTGTCGAAGCTATTGCAGAATTCAAGCAATCAGAAAATAAAAGTTTAAGAACAATTTTTTTTACTGGCTGAATGCATGCTTAGAATGGGATCAACACTGGAATTGTTATTGAAGAATTAGCACAGATTGTGAAATCCGATTACCCAAATATTACTGAAAAGTATTTTGTTAGATTCGGGCATATTTATGCTAAATATTAAGAAAATGCACTGCTTCTATTTCGAATGATGTGTATCGAATAGCAATGTGCATATATCGAATAAATGAAGCAATCAGAAAAAATCCTAAAGCTATAAGAAGGCAAAGAAAAGAATTGCTCAGTCGCCTCTGCAGAAAGACTTTCGCTTGTGGTCCGTAAGTTTGAAACAGTTGATGTTTTAATGAATAGCATTTTGAACCATATGAAAATCATTGGCGGTGCTAAACAACAAAATTTAAGGCGTTTGCTTTAAATTGGATGTGTTTCGCAACTCATTTCATTGGCCATGACTTTTTTTCTAGGGCTGAGAAATATAGTAAAAGGGACTTAAAATAAGATTAAAACTTGGAAGGGCGATGAACCGAGTCCTACCATACATATCGAAACATCAATACAAATAGCAAAAGATGTGACAGATTGCCCCGAAGTTAAAAATAAAACACAGCATAGAATTCGAGAAGAAGGAGCTGAAAAAAAAAAACGATCATAAGAATATGCCATGTAATTCAAGAGTTTTGTTGCACACTAGTACAAATGTATTTCTGTACGGTTTCGTCTGGCCAAAGTCAGTCCAAAGTCGTATACGTATAATGCAAGGATGCTGTTGCAAAAATAAATTGGACTATACTTTGCAATTCAAGAGTCTTTCTTCCCACCAACACAAATATATTTCTGTAACGTTTAGTCTGACCAAAGTCAGACTTCCTCAGACAAGCAGTTTACAACAATAAGAATATGATTCTGAAAATCTATGTTTCAGCTAGAATGTTGAACATAAATTTTTTTTTATATGTTTGCTGTCGCTTCATTATTATTCACTAAACTGGGTTTCCTAACTTTTAACCTATCTCATTTTTTTATTACTTTGCACACATTCACTCCCTACGAGAAGCTATGGGGAGGGGAAGTGGGGAGATTTTTTGTGATCTTTACGGTTTGGCTATTTTCATTGCAAGTGTATACTCTGGATAATGTATAATACACAACGATAAAATTTCGCGCAACTCATAATTTTTCGTTACGTTACCATGTCATCACGTTTGTATATATTTTTATCAACTTTATGTAGAATTCGAGTAGCTTGTGTATGTGATTAGTAATTGACAACATATTAACAGTTATTATACCAAAACTTAAATGTTATATCAATCGCCATGGCTAAGAAGAGATTCACATTTTGTCAAACTATAATGAATACAAGCAAATAAGAAGTGTATGTTGAAGATGGTTTTTGGGCGCTCCAGAAGTGTGTGTACTAATATGGAAGTAGCTAATTTTGTTCGCCTATTTTACATCAAGTTGTGTATGGGGACGGAAGCTTATGGGCAGGGGGTATATTCACTTGATTAACAGAGATAGCCAACTAAAATAAAGAAAATCGGAATAAAATGATGCTCCAACCCTAACCTGGACACATACTACGGGAGTACGGGTTTTTGTATAATTTCTACTTGTTTCACAGAATATAAATTTGTCAGCATCTATACTTTCACCCAATCAGGATTTACTCACTTCATCAAGTTTCAGTTTGGTCAATAGTTTCCTATCTTTAGTTTGATGGTTTTCTATGAAGCTTCGGATATTTCAGTCATGTGCATCGTTATTGAACGAGCTTGTTGAGATTTGATTTCTTTGGAAAAATTTCCCATAGAAAGTAAAAATTTTCCCGATTAGTAAATCACAAATAGTTTGAATTGCAATAGTAATATTTTTGATACTTCCGTAGTGTGTGTACCAGGTGAGGGTTAGGACATAATTTTATTCTAATTTTCCTTATTTTGGTTCTATTACGAGTGCGAGACTGTCTGTGTTGGTCAAGTGAATATATCCCCTGACCATAGGTTTTAGTCCCTTTACACAACTTGATGTAAAGTAGGCGAACAAAATTAGTTACCTCCATATTGGTACACACACTTCGGGAGCGCCATATATTTAAACAAATTGGTTCGTCATTCTTAGTTATACCTACAGGTAAATGGCATTGTTTTTATTTTATTTAAAACAGTATACGCCATCTTTATATTCATCGATTCACAACTATCTGTAATAAACCAGAATCATAATCAAGCATGATATCATAATATTCTGGACGTATCTATGAAAAGTGAACAGTGACTCTCATCGACTCATATCACCTATGGATGCGTGTTATCTTTAAGCTAAAGTTCGTTTTGCATTAAAGTCAGGGGCGCACCCAATGAGGAGCGGGTCGTAAAAACAAGCATTTCTCTGTATTTTAAAAAGCAATTTTTAGCAAGAGCTGGGTGTTACAGACTAACTTCCACTGATCACAGTTGACTGGATTACGGTTATAAAATTCTTACGTTGAGCACTATATCAATTAAGCTGATGACTTTGTGTTTAGGTTTTAAAATGCATAATAAATCAATAGATTTTCAAATAATTGTTTTCCAAACAGTAGCTAGCTCACGTGCTGAAATTTAATGGGTGTAAGGTGCATAATTTTCTCTTAAAAACAATGCCTCTGGGAGGAAACTGTAACTGTCACTTATGGCGGTGAAAAGTCCAACAATCCACTCGCACATTCTCTATTCCAGGCGGGATTCGAACCTGCGATCCCGTGGCGTGTTAACTGAGGTGCGTACTGCTAACGCTTAGCGGCATGCGCCACTCGCCGCGCATGAGGATAGTTAGTGTACGCTCGATTCCATAGCTGCGTCGAACATCCGAATAAGTATCTGTATATCCTTATCCAAAGAACAAAATGTATGATAAAAGATTATGTTTTCCTTAAAAACAAGGATACGGGATGCTTTTTAAGGTGTCTTGAAGAGGCTTTACTATTCATAGATATTGTCGGCGACGACGATTTCAAACCGCCGAGATGTCGTAGGGTTTATCATTAGGGGTATCTCGTACGGTCGTACCTGTATCATGATCGCTCTTTACGAAGCGATCAAGAGTATTTATAGGCTTTATCTTAGCCAATGCATTGCTGCTCTACTAATATAACATAAGCAAAGTTTGTCAACTAAGCAGTCAGAATGGGTGTGATTTCCGATTGTATGTATGAGATTGACGCTAAATCTAGACATTATCAGTTGTTGTGACCGATCAGGGCTTTCTTGACAAGTCAATTATAGATACTTCACATAGGCCGTAGATTAAGGCTGTTTTGGTATTTGCCTTTTAACTTTTTGGTTCGGCGGATAATTTACTGTAAGCTAAAACCGACTGCCATGTACTAAGTTTTCTTATGGCGCGTCAGAAGTGTGTTGGGCTCGTGGCGATAAAGGGTTAATCTAAAGCAATCGGAGTAATCAAAAAACATTTAATTACAAATGATTATTTGGTGTTTCGTCAAATATTTCGCGCGGGAAGCCACAAGCGAACGCTTCAGTCGCAACAGTACATTATGGGATACGGATGAGTTTCGGCGTAGGATGATCAATGGATATGTTTGGTACCTTCGAAGCAATATTCAGGTTAGCTAAATGCACTTAATAACTTATGTTTTTACTGATGTTATACTATTTCCCTTTTTAGAAAGTCAAATAATTGGATTTTATAACTTACTACGTAAAACTTACCGGATCACAGAAATAAGTTATTGTTTTGTGATTTATATGTCTTACGGGTTGAAATCGCAGACTACAGCTTTTTGAATCGAATACAAATTTAACTCCATCAAAGTTCCATTCATGAGTAAGCAGAGAATGTAAAGTTTATCGAATTCGTGGCTAATTTGTATCTGGGTGTGATTATTACAAATAGAAGAACGTTCTGAATATTTTTCCAATTTGTATTGTTTACATTTACTCAACACACCGGCTACCAACATGTTAGTTTTGTGGGAATAGCTCTGCTGTTTCATCATTGAGATTTTCGATATTTATCTGTTGTCTGCGTTATCCCTGTGGAAACTCCAGATGTATTTTCATCAATATGGAAGTAACTAATGTTGTTCGCCTATTTTATATCAAGTTGTGTAAATGGACGGAGGCCTAAGGGCAGGGGTATATTAACTTTGCTAAAACAGACAGTCCCCGAACTAGTAATAGAAATAAAATAAGGAAAATCCCTTAAAACGATGGCCTAACCTGGTACAACTCCCTGCGTTATATCCTCGCGTCGTTGCGCACATAACATACGAGCCCTCAAATGCGTTCACACATTGTCTTGCGTCACCGGCGCTGATATTCTATTCGGGATTCCTGACTTATGTTCTTTACAAAAATTCCTTTCTGTATAGAACTCGCTAACTACTTATACGATCTATAAAAAATTACATTTTGAGAACAATATTTACAGTGTTACGAAAGCAACAGTGGAAAACAATAGGCCTCGTGCCTGAAACATCAAAATTTGGTTTCATTTTGATTGTGGCAGTATCAGGCGGGACAGATTTTATTTGATGAATAAAACTCACGAAAGTCTGAACCAATACTAATGTTGAATATGGACGGGATAACGGCAATATGATAAGATTATGATTTATTTGTATGGTCGTTGTGAACCCTCTGTGCAGTCATCACGGACCCCAGTTTGGGGAACCCTGCTCTACGTCATCCAAATTACCATGACCCCTTCATATAAATCTGATGCATAACTTTAGAAACCTTAAGTATATAAGACCTTAAATATTTAGACTTGCCATGATATTTCTTTCAATTTCGTTATATTTTATCGATTGCGAATAGATTCAGTACTATCATGCACGAATTATTGTGTTATGCGAAAGCCTAATATTAATCTATGCTTTCCAGATTCAGAACTATGAAAAATGGAGTTACGAAGAAACTGACAAAATTGAAGAAAATCTACAACACAGGTAAACAATAATTTTTAAATTTAAGTTGACTTTTTAATATCCGTGATTTTCGTAAACGAATGTGACATTTCTTCACATTAGTGACCCGGAAATAATTAGTCATAAATTCCATGAAACAGTTGTGAACGAAAATATTGTGTAATTTGATATTTTAGTTATTGTAAATTGTGCAATTGAAAAATTATCTGTTAAAATATTAATTTAGGACAGAGGTTTCAAACTTGCGGCCCGGGGGCCAATTGCGGCCCGCAGGATTATAGTTTGTGGCCCCCGCCATAGCATGAAGGTTTAATATTAGAGTGGCCGCAACTCACTTAGCTCAGTTCGCCATTATTAATATGTTCAATATAATTTGTAGATTCTTGAATGTTTGACGTCACAATATCACCGGTTCTTATTTCATTTAGTCCTAATTTGTTTATTTATGTTTTCAACTTGTTTTGCGTTAAAAAAAATAAAGAACTTGGAGAAAATTTGAATTTTTTAAAACCTAAGCTATCGTTGTGGAGGAAACCTGATGCCGCTCAGACCAACCTATACTCTGCCACCAGTGGCTCCTGATTTAGGAAACTGAATGGCTAAATTTACTAGAGAAGTAGTTATTTCAAATTGTCTTATATTTTTAGGTTGGAATAGAGAGACATGCAAAATCAGTGAAAAAACGGTAAAAACGTCTGGAAACCTTTCACCTGCAGATGACATAATAAGGTACCATATAATACACTAACACATCCCTCTAAACAAATAATATATGTGATTTTTAGTGCCATAAATTACTTCTTTATGTAGTCGACATTTCCGTTTTGAAGTATCGAAGACTCGTGTAATAAAGTTTATATTTTGTTAACTTATTGTTGCTGACAAATTTGATGAATTGTTCGCTGGAAATTTTTTTCTCACAAAAATTGGTAATTGAGATTTTAGGATTCAATTCAGGGGTAACGATATCAAGAAGTTTGGTAACCACTGTAATAAAGGGATGCTTTATCGAAATAGAGAATCGTAGGAGTTGCGTTGTGGTTGCCTAAAAAAGTACAATATTCGGTACTCGCGAAATATGTGTACCAAGTTAGGGTTAGGCCATAATATCAATCAGATTTTCCTCATTTTGGTTCTGTTACGAGTGTGAGGACTGCCAATTGAATATACCCCTTTCTCATAGGTTGCAGTCATTCTACAGCCACACAACCTAATGTAAAATAGGCGAACAAAATTAGTTACCTCAATATTGGTGCACATAATTCTGGAGCGCCCAATTTTTTTTTTGATGTATGTCCAATGGCAATGCCTTGTTAGGAGCAATCCGTCGTTAATCCAATGACCAAAGTGAGTTTCGCCACAAATTGTATAGCAGTCAGACTGCCCTATTGTATAACGGTAGGTGAATCAGACAAAGCGTATAAATGTTACTGTGAATCCCCCATAATATTCAGTTGACCATGTCGTTCATATTTATATGTATCTCGCCAAGTATATTAATGCCGTATAGCAGTAAATCTCCCGTAGTCTTACACCCTCTGGTAACATTTAACCATGCCACTCGTGTTAAAAACGATACTATATTCAATAAATACAACGTATAGTGTGTATCAATATAGCCGTAAACCCCCTATGGTCTGTATACACCCACCCCCTCCCCGCCCCCTCGTAAGTTTTATTAATCGCCCCATCAATATTTTGTTGAACACTAGAATTATATTACAAATTTTTTTTGTCGAACAGTGCGGGTACCGATGTGATTTATGTTCTTATGTTTATACATCTATATACGATGGAACAAATAAAATACATACTTAGTTCTTGAAGGGAATGCAGTTAAATAACAGTAGCTATGTTAAATAATGCCCTGTTGGAAGGAATATGATTAAGAAGGATACCCGATCTTATAGTCATGCACTGCATTTCTTTCTTCATTGACAGCATATTCCTCATTATTTTGCATAGCATTTTTTGTTCAATCTAATATGCGAAACCCGTTTTTACCACAAATGGTAGATCACGCGGAGTACCATACTATATGAGTAAATCCGACAAAGCGTATAAATGTAAAACGTTAAACGTTCCCGCAACTCTCTCATAGTCGTGCATTTTCTAGTAATAGTGAACCATGCCATGCGTGTTCCAAACTCAAATTAATAACGATACTACAAATCGGATCTACCCAAATCAGTATACACCCTTGTTAGCAGTCCAGTTAACCATCCCATTAATGTGTATAAGCGTTAGAAACTAGAATTATATTCCCCATTTCTGTGTCGCAGAGTGCGGGTACTGATATGTTTGTTATGTTGTTATGCGTAATTATCTATATATAATGTGATAAATTACCTACACACTTAGTAATTAAAAAAGAATAAAGTTCTTAAGAAGCATGAATTCAAATAACATTAGATATAATTGCCAGACCGTAAGGCGTCGTGTACATAAAATTCATCGATTCGTTGTAACCACAAATGGTAGATCACTCATAGATATACCGGTACTATGAAGTTTTTTTTGAAGTGTCTTACATGTATGTTACTATGTGTCTTTCCCTCCCCAGGGGGCGGTATAGCAAACTTTGTGAGAATTGCTGTCATAGATTTTCGATACAAACAGTTCTATATATTTTTAGTTTTATACCTGCATTATTTCCTTCTTCGTTGATAGCATAATCTTTATCATTATTCGTAGCATTTTTTTTGTTTAACTTAATGAGCGCGGTGATTTTTTACCACGAATGATGGATCATGCAGAGAACCATAATAGATGAGTGAATCCGACAAAGCGTATCAATGTAACTGAGTTAAATCCCCCATCGTCTATATCCCCTGGTAATATTTCAGTTAACCATGTCGTCCATGCTCATAAGTGAATTCAACCAAGTGCATATCGTTAATCTCCCATAGTCGTACATTTTGTGATACTAGTTAACTACTAGCATTCGTGATCTTGACTAAAATAAAATTAAACGATACTATATAAAACATACAACCAAGTGTATCAATATAGCTGTATATCCCTTATGCTCTGTATATACCCGCCCCTCTTGTGTTGCAAGCAAGTGTTGCAAACATGAATTTTTATTCCCAATTTTTCTGTGTCGTAAATTTTGCAATTGTCGATCGGAAACTATACCGTAGTCAACTGAAGTTGATCCCTTTCATTATCATTTAATAATTTACAGCCGGATCGCACACGACCTATTACTGTGGTGGTGATATAAAGCTAACCATTAATAATGTAAAATTTTATCGTCGACCTTTGAATTTCCCTAAAGGTGATACCTTGAAAATAATCTTGAGCGTCTCAATTTTAACAATTTACCAACATCATAAAAATGCAAATATATTCAAATCCGACAAAGCTTATCAATGTATCCGTAAATCTCCCATAGTGTATACCTCTTGGTAATAATTAGTTAACCATGCCGTTTATGTTCACAAGTGTCCCAAATTAGAATCCGGCTAAAATTTCAATAACGATATTACATTCATAGGTGGATCCTCCCAAGTGTGTACTGCATAACCGGTAATCATCTATAGTCCCACACCCTTTGTCATTCGTATTCCGTGAACTAGAATATAATTAAAATTATAATAACGTTACTATACAAATCATATGCATCCCATTTTTCAAGTTATCAATATAACTGTAAATCCCCCATAGTCTGTAAATACCCCCCCCCCCCCCCCCCATTAATATTCATAACCATTATATTCATGTTCTGGAGATGTATCGGTATCGTATATCCCAATATATATATAGGTAATCCCGTAGTATGTGTACCAGCTTGGGCCATAATTTTAATCCGATTTTCCCTAACGATGTTTGGGACTGTCTGTCTTAGCCTAGTGAATGCACCACTTGCCCATAGTAATCGGTCCCTTTAATCAACTCGTTGTAAAATAGGCGAACAAAATTAGTTACCTCCCTATTGGTACACATACTTCTGAAGCGCCGATATTCATACCGATATAAACTAAATGTAGAGACCATTATTTCTGATATATTTAGCTTTTTATTCTGATCTAGAATCATTCGAAATATAAGTTAGAATACTAATAATGAAATTTTTTGCCTGGAGTTATCATGTTCGTGATATTTATTACCTCCTCAATTCTGAGCCATTTTCATGAATGTAGAATCAGAGTGTAGAAACAGGATTCTGACTAGAGATGTATCAATGCATCGTTATCGGTTATATATATTGGCCAATTTTTTGATATTGGTTATTGTTTCTGTATCGGCTGGATGAAGACCGATATTTCTGATATATTTACTTTTTCATCCTGATCCAGAATCAGTTGAAAAATAAGTTAAAATACTAATATTGCCATTCTTTGTTGCTCGAGGTAACTTGTTCGCGGTTTTTGCCTCCTTAACGCATTGCCTTTTTCTTCCCTACCCCAGTGATAAGAAACAGGAACGAAATTCTGACCTGTTTTTGCCTATTTGTCGATTTAGGAAATTGAATGACTAAATTTACTAATGTAGTAGTTTTTTCAAATTGCCTTACATTTTAGGTAAAAATGGAGAGACTATCATTGAAAAAATCAATCAAAATCATTGAAAAATCGTCAAAAACAGAAAAAATGAAAGTAAAAGTTTCACTTGCAGATTGCATTATAAAGTACAATATAATACACTAACACATATTTCTAAAAAAGTAATATATGTAATTTTCGGTGCCATAAATCACTTTTTCTTGTAGTCGACGTTTTCGTTATAAAATATCAAAGACGCCCATAATAAAGGGATGCTTTATCGAAATAGGGAATCGCAGGAGTCACATTACGACTACCACAAATAGCAAAATTTTCTTCAATGTATGTTCAATGACCATGCCCTGTTAAGGGCAATTCGGTTAATCTAATGAGTCCAATGTAGATCGGGCTAGACGCTAGAGTACCATATAATCGGGCTTGTTAATAGAGGAATCGTCCCATGGGATGGGATGAGACAGCACCCATTTGTATTTCCTATGGGACACGTGGGACACGAAATACCGTATGATTTTCGGGAAAATCGTTATGGACTTTGTGTCCAGATATTTGAGCATATCTCTCTAGTTATAAAAAGCAAAATATATTCAGCAACTCTTTTCCAGCCGCCTCTCTGAGGCCATTTTGCATGGGTAATTTAAAAAAAAAATTCTTCAACCATTAAGCCCTAAAGCTTCTCTCATGTCTTTTTATAAGCGTGTGCTATAGTCCTAGTCAGCAATATATCTTTAAAACACACTTCTCTAATAGTATTTTATCTATACGACAAAATTTCGAAAATTTCCAATAAACAACCTTCATCTTGAGATATATTGTGTCTAGTAGAGGGTTAATAATTATTTATGATAAATTAATTTTATTTCAACGTTTTCTTGTGTTATTTTCCCAACAGAACAATACCACAACCACTATTATATCATAAATGGTTACTCTGAAATTCACAATTATATTTACAGAGTTTTCAATTTCAATACGTCAATTGATTACTGCAAAGTAATAAATTCTTCTCTCATAACGGGGCAATACGGCAATAAATAGCTAAGGCCGATATTAACTCTATTGGCATAAGATTTGGACAGATAAGGGAACCACAATCCCATATTGGCGCCGGAGCCTGAGAATGGTCCAATATACTTTGTCAAGGGGCTGATGGACACAGTATATTAGTTTAAAGTTAACAAAGTCTGTAAATTTTGTTGTTTCGCATGTGTCTTGGTACATGTAGTCTTATTTAGTAAACGCTTCTTGGGAATGGGAATCCCGTGGAATGGGATGAGACAGAAATATGTCCCATGGACAAGCCTGCTATTATATACCGGTAAGTGAATCATACAGAGCGTATTAATGTTAAATGCAAATCCCCCGTAAAAATCAGCTGACGTGCCGTTCATGTTCATAACTGTACATAACATGTAATTTTTTGAATGGCCCAGTCAGGTGGGGGTTAGGAATCACATATGTAAAAATAGTTGTGCCACACCAACTAGGAGACTTACGTCGTGTTATGAACATGGCAAATACATATTTATTCCTTGAAAAGTATGGAGTCAAAAAACAGTAGCTATGATTAAATAATGCCCTATTGGCAGCAATTCGATCAAGAAGGATGGTTACCAGTTCATGTACTTTACTTTAGATAAGGTTAATTTTTAGCCCAGAATATTTATTGAACAATCCCGGGAACCCACTCAACACCCGATCTTGTAATTATGCACTGTATTTCTTTCTTCATTGATAGCATAGTCCTTATTATTCTGCAGAGCATTTTTGTTTAATCTAATGTGTGAAATCCGTTTTTTTACCACAAATGGTAGATCACGATGTATATGAGTAAATCCGACAAAGCGTATAAATGTTAAACGTTACCGCAACTCTCTCATAGTCGTACATTTTCTAGTACTAGTTAACCATGTCATGTGTGTTCCAAACTCAAATTAATAACTTATAACGGTGCTATAAATCGGATCTAACCAAATCAGTATACACCCATGTTAGCAGTCGACTTAAGCATCCCATTAATGTGTATAATCGTTAGAAGCTAGAATTATATTCCCCATTTCTGTGTCGTAGAGTGCGGGTACTGATATGTTATGTTGTTATGTGTAATTATCTATATATAGTGTAATAAATTACCTACACACTTAGTAATTGAAAAAGAATGAGGTTCTTCAAAAGCATGAATTCGAATAACACTAGCTATGATTGCCAGACCGTAAGGCGTCGTGTACATAAAATATATCAATCCGTCGTAACCACAAATGGTGGATCACTCGTCGTTGTACATTACTAGGTAATTGAATCTGACAAAGCTTACAACTGTTACCGCAATCTTTCACAGTCTGTACCCCAGATAATATTCGGTTAACCATGCCGTTTATTTTCCGAAGCGTTCGAAACTAGAATTGCACAAAATTTCCAATAACGATTTTATATACATGAGTGGATCCAATGAAGTGTGTTAATATGGCATAACCGTAAATCTCCCATAGTCGTGTTGTTATTTGTGCTTCGGACTGAAATGAGATTAAATTTATAATTAAGTTACCATATAAATCACATACATCTAATTTTCCAGGTGTATCAATATACCCGTGAATCCCACATAGTTATTATATACCCCCCTTGTACATACCCCCCTTCCCACCTTGTCAGTCGTCTTAGTAACCAAGTAACCATCCCATCAATATTTATAAGCGTTAAATTCTTTTCAAATAGCGTTATATTCTAGAGATGTATCTATCGGCAATATAGATATTTATATCGGTATAGGCTAGATGTAGACCAATATTTCCGATATATTCTAGTTTTCAATCTGATCCAGGATCATTAAAATATGGATGTTGAAATTATTTTTTATCTTTATTATCATGTTCCTGGTATTTGTTGCCTTCTTAATTCTGAGCCGTTTTTGTCCCCACCCATAAGGATTCTGACTAGAGATGTACCAATGTATCGGTATCGGGTATCGGCAACATCGGCCAATTTTCCGGTATTTGTATCAGTATCGGCTAAATATAGACCGATATTTCCCTATATTATCTTTTAATTTTGATCCAGATATCCATTGATTCTCGTAAAAGGTGTGAAAATGCTACACATTGCTGACCGGCAGTAATTAGTCATATATTCCAGAGTAGTAAAAAAAACTTATTGGCAGTTTATTGGTATTACAATTTTTTAATTTGTGCAATTGGAAAACTGACTGACATCTGATTGTAATATTTGGAAACTTGCTGAATAAAATGAAATATAACACAATGGTAAATAATTCTTTTGTCAGGATCATTGCAAATAAGTAATGTTTGTATTTTTGTCAAATCTGCGACGTATTTGAAAATGAACTAAAAATGAATATCAGTGAGAATTATCTTTATGTATTTTGTAAGCTTATTGAAGCTTATATTGTTTGTGAAGAGCCAAATGTGTAATGAAAATATTTTCAGTTTTTCAATTTAAATCTAATGTCGTACTCCCTTAGTATGTGTACCAGGTTGGGGCCAGGTCATTATTTTATTTCTATTTTACTTCTATTACGAGTTCGGGGCTAAGTGTATACCCCCGTACCCTTAGGTTTCAGTCTCTTTACAAAACTTTAACTCAAAGGTTGTTGATATTTGAATGATGTAGGGTAAACATATACATATATATAATTTAAAAAGGCGTGTGATGCAGGTACGCGGACCGCACAGTTGTTTATCGATTTGCTAAAATTTTTGCTAATCAGTTGTTTCTTTGCCATCGTAACCACTTAGTGGCCCAAAAAGACTAATGTCATGTTGCTTTATTCGGTTTTGGTCGTTAAATCGTTTGAGTATAGTGTTAATTGAAGGTTCTAGTTTGTCGTCAAAGTGTTCTGTTGAATCTCAAAAAGATGTCAAAAAGCTACAAAATTGAAAACTCGATATTTCATTTAAATACGAACAGAGATTGATTGATAGCTAATAATTTATTTTTTTAAAAATTTAATTCAAGCAGTATCGTATAATGATACCGAAATACATGTGTAAAGGGGAATAAATAGACGAGCCTGGAAGAATACAACATTTGTGCCGTTCTGAATTTAGAGCGAGTCCAATGAAAGATGTTTGATGAAATAATAGTTTTACAAATTTTGTTTTAGAGTTGTCAATTTATTTGTAGAAAGAATTAAAGACCACGATATTGTTCGTAAGAGACCAATCATGAATTAGATTACTATCAGAAATGCGCTCGTCATTTTTAAGGGACTCTGTACGCGAATGGAATTTTGTTAATCAGTAGAACAATTTCATTCGTAAACCAAGATCTAAAATAACAAAAGTTGATTAACTTAAAGCTGTTCTGCTGTTCTATTTAATATTTTCGAAGAGATCCGTGCAATCAAATTTAGTTAAAAAAGGCGCTCTACACGAGACCTCATGTATGTTTATAATTCTTTTTTACTGGGATAAATTATTTTTATGTTTCCATATTCTGTTTCCGGCCTTCGGGGTAGAAGAGTTGGAAAAACTGATTTAATGGATTTGTTAAATATTAATCCAAGCCAAATTAATCCAATATTATTCCAAGCAATTTTTTTCCATTTTTGAAGAACATGCAATATGAAAATATGTCTATTCATGTTGTGAAGCATTTCATTAACTAATGCAAGAATAAAAATAGATTTCACTATGCTCTAGGAAACTATGTCAATTGTAACATACATTAAAATAAAAGTATTTTTTCAAATTTTTTAAGTAGCGTACGATGAATATACTGTATACTGCATAGACTGTAATGTACGACAAATATCGTAGCACAGTGTGTCACAAAATAAAGGATACCTTTAAAATTTGTAATCGAATTAATGGATTTCATTTATTTTGGGATACCCTGTAATTAATAAGAATTCATGCTGTCGTTGATTTGAAATTCACAGTTAAATTTATATCAGAAATGTTTCGTCAAATTAGATAACTTGAAATGCTTGATCCGGATTTCCGGATTTGAGTTCATGAATTGCCATTTGAATACGAACAAAGACTGATAACTAATACTTTATTGGACACGTTTAGTGGACATAACGATCGTTTCAATATTATGTTGTTATTGTTATTTGTCTCCATCATTTTTAAAAAATCGCTTTTCTCTTCGAATACTGGACCAATTGCTTTGAAATTTTCAGTGGTTAAAGATAAATATTTTCTACAGAAGGCTATTACTTTTTTTTTCGCTATGACGTCATCAAAATTATTGCCATTGGGTGGCGCTACGTGCCCATATATTTGAGCATAGCTCTCTTGTTTTCTTATTAAATTCAAGCAGTATCGTATAATAGTCCTCGTACCAGAAATACACGGGTAATGCTATATGATTGTGTATAAAGTAAAGCAGAAGGGCGTGAATGTCTATGAAAAATATTAATGGTGACTTAAGTAGTTTGAAAATGTGGAAATGTGTCATTATTCAAAAAAAAAGCGCAGAAAGCTTTAATAAATTCAAGAAATAAATAGAATGATCCCTTCCAATGCCCCCAGAAAAGCGTATTTAAATAGGCTAGCTCCCCGCCTGTCAATTTCTTATTTGATGAACTTGGGATCAGTGTTTCCTCTAAGGTGTGCGCGCGCACACAGCTTTCAGAGGCTGCGCACACGCATAGATTTACTGCGCACAGACGTATTTCGGTGTAATGAACAATGTTCTTTTTTTACCCTTTATTTGAATTCAAATAAAACCATCTGTTACAATCAATTTTATTTATTATTTTCCATGTATGTTCCCTGTTATCTACTGATAATATATAGCCTTCACTGAAGCATTTACAATCTATAGAAAAACTTATCGAATAACCAAAATTTTCTTAATAAGCCCACTTATTACCCGGTTAGAACGCCAAAATTTCTTCATTGGTTTTTGCACAAATATTAGTCATTTCCAAAAAAGTGCGCACACACAAATTTCTGCGCACACATACTACAAAAATTTGAGGGAACATTGCTTAGGATTCTACAAATTTCGTTTTAGAATGACCGATTTATTTGTGAAAAGATGTAAGACCCCGATATTGTTAATAGAGATCAATCATTTCGTCATTTTTGATTGGGCATCTTTTCCGCCAGGAGAATTTAAGGAAAAGAACATTTACATTCGTAAACCAAAATCTTAGATACAAAATTTGATTGACCAAAAAGGCGCTCTATGTTGTTGAGACCTCATGCATTTTTTCTTATTTGTTTCGAATTATTTATCAATGAGATAAATTAATTTAATACTTTAAAATTCTGTTGCCGGTGCTCTTTTTTTTATTATAATTTGATGTTGCCTATCCCTATGGGTAGAAAATTATGAAAACACATGTAATGGATTAGTTAAATAGTACTTCATTTATTGACATTGTATGCTGTATAAGATTTTATGTGTTGATACATATATTCTAGTTATCTCTTGGCTTTATTAGAATTTAGGACAAAATAATATCTTGAATTTTTATCCTCTAATTGAATTGAAGGTATTTGTGATTTTTTCAAAAAATTAAAATTAAATGTCTGAAACTACTGATCTATATTGTCGTATTTTACGATTACTAATATTTTTATTACGAAAACTCGATAAAAAAAAAATTTTTTTTGCAAATGTTCAAAGTCTATATTGGTATTGTATGCTGAAAACAATTTCAAATTTTAAAACACTATATGTATGAGTTCGTCGACTAATCAATTAATAAAAATAGGTCATTTCATGTACTCATACATATATTCTAGTTAGCTCACGATTTATTAGAAATTAGGAAAATATATCTTCAAAATGATGTCCTAAAATTGGATGAATTTTTAAAAAAGAAACATCTTTTTATCACATTTCAAAACAACGAAATATTCAATAAAGCTGAAAAGCTTTGAAAACTAGCAATGCATTAAAAATTATATATATATTGTAGTTTTACAATTTTCTAAGAAAATAGCAAAAATATTCTGAAAATTGTATCAATTTAGAATAAATCACATAATTATTATCGCAAAATTGTATTATAAATTTGGATAAAGAAATTATAGTTTTTTTTTATTTTTTTGTTTTTAAGGTAGCGAACAGAGGCAAAAAAATAGGAGACTATTTAAAGTTTTTAAATTCATGACTTTCGCAACTGTTCTGAATTTTTGTCTTTCTGTTTTGACACTCCACGTTCTTATGCTTTACTACCGTTTGCTTTCTATAAATACACGATAAATTATAATCAGTTTACATCGTTTTTTTTTTGAGATCGCAAAAATATTATCTTATATTTTATATAAAATTCAGTGAGATAATTGTTGTTTGAACTATATCACGAAAAGTTATTTATTTTAATGGATTTCATTATTGGAATCCAATATTTATTTATTTTTTTTTTATTTATTTTTTTTTAATTGAGTAGTAATTAAGTAGTTGCATTTTTGTAGGAAATAGAGATGAGGAAGTGGAATCAGAAGCTCATTCTCAAAATTTTGCCTTATGACGTTACCTCAATAATGTAAATAAATATTTTTGTGAAAACATTAATTTAAACATCTATTTCAGAGATTGATATATTGAAGCAGTGCCGTATGATAATCCCCATAAAAGAATATATAGGTAATGTTATATGATTGTGCATTGTATGAAAAGCAAAACGAAAAATGACGGGTAACGTGTCATTGGTCAAAAAAGCGTAGAGAGCTCCAACCAATTCAAGTAAGAAATAAAATTATCTCTCCCAACTTCCCGATAAAATGTAATAAATAGGCAGTCGAGAAAGCGTGCCACATTTAGACTTTTTATTGAATTTTCCTTTTGGGTGAGTCCAATGAACGTTAATATTTGATACACCTATAAAATACGCTTTTTGTTTTTCATAAAATTTTTCATGGGTATATACGTTTCGTTAAAAAAGTTTGATGAGCAGAACCATTCAATCCGTGAACCAAAAGTTTAAAATAACAAAACTAGATTTGACTTAGCTGTTCTAGTGTTCTAGTTGGTAATTTCAAAGAGATTCACGCAATCAAATTCAACCAAAATAAAAGGCATTCTGTTCAATAAGATAAGACCTCACGCGTGGTTTTATATTTTACTTTTATGCGTTAGTTTAGAATTATTTAGTACTGGTGGAAATTAATTTAATATTTCAATTCTGTTGCCGGTCCTCGTTTCGTTTTAATGTTGCCTATACCTATGGGTAGAAAAGTTTGGAAACACGTATAATGGATTTGTAAAATATTAATCAAAGCCTTCATTAAAACTGTATGCTGTATAAAATGTGTTGAAATATATATTCTAGTTAGATCATGATTTTATTAGAATTCAGGAAAAATATTTTGGATAATATTCTTGAATTTTATCCCAAATTTGAATTGAAGGTATTTGTGTAGATTTTTGAAAAATCAAACAAATTATATTTTCACAATTTGAAGCAGCGTACATCGAAAACTCGGAAAATTCGAAATAGCTGGAAAGTTGCAAAATCCATTTTTTGCAAATTTTCGAAGTCGGTATCGCATTTTTTTTCTAAACGATGTCAAATGTTGATACTTTAAAACCTATCGATGCAAGAAAATTTGTTTTTCTGACGCTGTTATGAACAATAAGCAAATTTTAAATTAGGAAATAAAATAACAGCCAAAAGGTTTCTATTTTAATTTTATTCAATGAGCGTAAAATGAATAATCGAATCATTGCGAAAAGTTGTATTTTGCAAATGTTCTAATTCTTCATGCTCATTTTATATTGTCATTTTGTGTGCTTATACTTTACCGTTGTCGAACAATTATTGCAATTAATAAATATATTGTAGTTATTTTACAATTTTATAAGAAACTAGCAAAAATCGTATTGTAAATTTAACGCAAGAAGAAACAAGAAAAAACGCAATTTATTTATAAGTTTTTTTAAACTATTACAAAATATTATCTAAAAATTTATTACAAACTATGAAGGAGAGATCAGGCACGCAGCAAGGATTTTCAAAAATAGGGTAATTAACACTTAAAAGTTGTCAACTAATCAATGCAAGTAAATTTGAATAGGTGTTTCATGTCGTTATGAGCAATTAGCAAAATTATTATCCTGGAATTTTATCCTAAAATTAAATAACTTACAATTTGAAAAGTATTCCATAAATAGTGGACGATTCCTTCTATTGTAAAAATAGAAAAGGGAATGCCATACATTCGGGGTCATGAATATTGGTATATGTTTTTCAGGTTTCCTCACTTATGGAAATGAAATCTTGATGACATTTTCTGTTCACAGAGAGAATATAAAAGTTGTAAATACAACTAAGTATTCAAATATGAATGTGAGCTCACAAACAACAAAAACTTTCATATAAAAAAACTGTTCAATGACATATAAGAACAAGATAAAAAGAGACGGTTTTACTCTTCTAAATGACATCTGTACTTCGATCATGTATGCATGCAGAAGGATTATATCAATAAGCTAGCTTCCACATGGGTCGACCCTTCAGGAATCAACTGTTCATGTGATTTCAATAATTGCAAACAGATTCTTGATTACAAACCAAAACAATTGTTTTTACTACATTACAATACAATTCCCATATTTGATGTCATAGCGAAATGATTATGAAATATATTTTCATTGTAATTTATTACATTGATGAATATCAAATTGAGTAGTGGGATTTTTATCACAACACAGTATTGTTTATATTTGCATTAATTTTTTTCATTCATTTTAGTTTTAAACATATCTGTAACAGTGTAAAAATTTGGCATAAAGGCAACGTCAATCAACATTTTTTTTATATCTAAATTATACCAATGCAGTTCTTACGAATTGGTATACAATATATGTTATATATATATATGATATATATGATTTTATTAGAATTCAGGAAAAATATTTTGGATAATATTCTTGAATTTTATCTCAAATTTGAATTGAAGGTATTTGTGTAGATTTTTGAAAAATCAAACAAATTATATTTTCACAATTTGAAGCAGCGTACATCGAAAACTCGGAAAATTCGAAATAGCTGTAAAGTTGCAAAATCCATTTTTTGCAAATTTTCGAAGTCGGTATCGCATTTTTTTTCTAAACGATGTCAAATGTTGATACTTTAAAACCTATCGATGCAAGAAAATTTGTTTTTCTGACGCTGTTATGAACAATAAGCAAATTTTAAATTAGGAAATAAAATAACAGCCAAAAGGTTTCTATTTTAATTTTATTCAATGAGCGTAAAATGAATAATCGAATCATTGCGAAAAGTTGTATTTTGCAAATGTTCTAATTCTTCATGCTCATTTTATATTGTCATTTTGTGTGCTTATACTTTACCGTTGTCGAACAATTATTGCAATTAATAAATATATTGTAGTTATTTTACAATTTTATAAGAAACTAGCAAAAATCGTATTGTAAATTTAACGCAAGAAGAAACAAGAAAAAACGCAATTTATTTATAAGTTTTTTTAAACTATTACAAAATATTATCTAAAAATTTATTACAAACTATGAAGGAGAGATCAGGCACGCAGCAAGGATTTTCAAAAATAGGGTAATTAACACTTAAAAGTTGTCAACTAATCAATGCAAGTAAATTTGAATAGGTGTTTCATGTCGTTATGAGCAATTAGCAAAATTATTATCCTGGAATTTTATCCTAAAATTAAATAACTTACAATTTGAAAAGTATTCCATAAATAATCGAAAATTTGAGGAAAATTGGAAATCTCAGCTATTTTGCAAATGTTTCCAGTCTTCATTGTAGTTACATGCCGTGTAATATTTCATGCAGTAGTATTTAACCGGTATAAACTCATTGGTACTCCCGTAGTGTGTGTACCAAGTTAGGGATATTCCATGTTTTTATTTCAATTTCCCGTATTTTTTTTTCTATTACAAGTTCGGAGAGTGTTTGTGTTACTCAAGTGAATATACCGCTTTCCTATAGGTTTCCGTCTCTTTACACAACTTGATGTACATTAAGCGCACAAAATTAATTACCTCCATATTGGTACACACCTCCATATTGGTACACATACGTCTGGAGGTCCAACTTATCAATGTAAAACATTATATTTTAATTAGTTCACGCATAAAAATATTATTTTAAAAATTTATCATAAAAGGATATAAAATTATTTTTTTCCAATTCCCAACGTAGGGTGCGATTGGCTTACACTACGTCATACCACATACTACATTTATTTTCAGCTTTCTGAAAACACAGCAGGAAAGCCGGGGCAATTTATCATTGCATTAAAAAATACGACAATACGACAATGCCATTTGTCTGATATTGCATCACTGAGTGTGGTTGAAATCTATCCAAAGAATCAAGTAAGTAATGAATATCTTTTGAATCTTTCAATTTAAATTTCACGAGGCATATGAAATTGATTTACTAAAATAAATTTTGCTACTAAGGGAAATTTGGGAATATTTGAACGATGCAAGTTAAACATATTTAAATTAAGAGACAAATGAGACCAAAGATCAAATCACATTGATAGGCTATCTTTCGCCTATAATTGGTTATTCATGATACTACTACGATTCCTTCTATTGTAAAAATAGAAAAGGGAATGCCATACATTCGGGGTCATGAATATTGGTATATGTTTTTCAGGTTTCCTCACTTATGGAAATGAAATCTTGATGACATTTTCTGTTCACAGAGAGAATATAAAAGTTGTAAATACAACTAAGTATTCAAATATGAATGTGAGCTCACAAACAACAAAAACTTTCATATAAAAAAACTGTTCAATGACATATAAGAACAAGATAAAAAGAGACGGTTTTACTCTTCTAAATGACATCTGTACTTCGATCATGTATGCATGCAGAAGGATTATATCAATAAGCTAGCTTCCACATGGGTCGACCCTTCAGGAATCAACTGTTCATGTGATTTCAATAATTGCAAACAGATTCTTGATTACAAACCAAAACAATTGTTTTTACTACATTACAATACAATTCCCATATTTGATGTCATAGCGAAATGATTATGAAATATATTTTCATTGTAATTTATTACATTGATGAATATCAAATTGAGTAGTGGGATTTTTATCACAACACAGTATTGTTTATATTTGCATTAATTTTTTTCATTCATTTTAGTTTTAAACATATCTGTAACAGTGTAAAAATTTGGCATAAAGGCAACGTCAATCAACATTTTTTTTATATCTAAATTATACCAATGCAGTTCTTACGAATTGGTATACAATATATGTTATATATATATTATTTTAATATACATATCACTTGTATGTTAAATTGAAGTTTCTAACAAATTATTTTTTGACCAGTATGTGGCACAAACCAGATAGTCTATCCATGGTTGTCAATGACAATATAACACAAATCTTTCTATCACTTCATATCTTCTCATCAACACTGCCTATTCAACGTGAGAAATCTTATGACAAACCAGGCCGGCATGGTTATGTCTCTTCATCTTCAACGTCAACTTCTTCAAATACATATACAAATTAAACTAACATATACATGGGTTTGGGAGGGGGTTGGGGGTTCTGGGAATTGGTGGTGGGCCCTGGGAGGGAAGGGAAAACACAGCATTGCAATCATGATTAGGCGATTTCGGTTTTGTCATTACTGATATAAAAATAAATATAGAATCCGGTAATAGGATGGTCAGATAAGAGGTTCTTTCATTTTCAATCAATGACACTAAACGTGACGTTACTGTTGAATGTCGTTGCCTTCTTTTTTAATCAGTAATTGAATGACAATTCAATGACAGCCCTTGTGTGATGGCAGTTCCAGCCTACTTCAGACATTGCCTAACTATTATATTCATTTTGATTTTAGTGAACAAATTTCTGAACACAATCATACTACTACAATTATGTACACTGTTTTATGTTTATGATTTATATTTTATATTTATGAATGAATTATTCATGTAACATGCTGTATCTTTATTTAACTTTCCGTTTTGTCATAATCATTTTTTCCATGCAATTTTTTTGAGATATTTTTAACAGGAAACAAAGATATCGTGAAAGCAACAAAAGAAGGACAGATTTAGCAGGGCTCGCCATGGCTTTTTTATTTGTTTTGTTTTTTTGTTATAAAAGAAAGAATCTGAACTCACTCCTGCCATTTGCGGAGTTTTAGTATAAAAACTAGGCCTAGTTAATATTAATGTTTTATTAGCTTTTCAGACCAATACCTATAAAGATTAAAGATGCGGAGAAGATTTCATAGACAGAACTATTAAGATTGAAGATACAAAGAGACTTTTCAAAAGCAGAACTTTCAAGATGAAGATACGAAGACTTCTTTTAAAAGCCGAATTATGAAGATTCAAGTTACGAAGACACTTTTCAGGAGGAGAATTGAACATTGAAGACAAGAAGACATCTTGGAGATGCAAAACTGAAGGTGGTAAATTAGGCCTCGTTAATTTTGAAGTTTTATTAGCTTTTCAGACGCAAAACTATAAAGATGCAAGATGCGGAGAAGATTTCAGAGACAGTAATATGTAGGTTGAAGATACGAAGAGACTTTTCAGAAACAGAACGATAAAGTTAAAGATACGAAAAGAATTTCCAAAAGCAGAACTTTCAAGATGAAGATACGAAGACTTCTTTTAAAAGCCGAATTATGAAGATTCAAGTTACGAAGACTCTTTTCAGAAGGAGAATTGAATAACGAAGTCAAGAAGACATCTTGGAGATGCAAAACTGAAAGTGGTAAATTAGGCCTAGTTAATTTTAAAGTTTTATTAGCTTTTCAGACTCAGAACTATAAAGATTCAAGATGCGGAGAAGATTTTAGTGACGGAACTATAAAGGTTGAATATACGAAGACACTTCTCAGAAACAAAACGATTAAGATTGAAGATACGAAGACACTTTTCAGAAACAGAACGATTAGGATTGAAGATACGAAGAGACTTTTCAAATGCAGAACTTTCAAGGTGTAGATACGAAGACTTCTTTTAAAAGTGGAATTAGGAAGATTGAAATTACGAAGACACTTTTCAGAAGGAGAATCGAACATTGAAGAAAAAAAGACACCTTGGAGATGCAGAACTGAAGGTGATAAATTAGGCCTAGTTAATTTTAAAGTTTTACTAGCTTTTCAGGCGCAGAACTATGATTCAAGATGCGGAGATCATTTCAGAGACAGAACTATAAAGGTTGAACATACGAAGACACTTCTCAGAAACAGAACGATTAGGATTGAAGATACGAAGACACTTTTCAGGAACAGAACGATTAAGATTGGAGATACGAAGAGACTTTTTCAAAGCAGAACTTTCAAGATGAAGATACGAAGACTTCTTTTAAAAGTCGGGTTAGGAAGATTGAATTTACGAAGACGCTTTTCAGAAGGAGAATCAAACATTGAATACAAGAAGACACCTTCCACCTTGGAGTTGCAGAACTGAAAGTGGTAAATTAGGTCTAGTTAATTTTAAAGTTTTATTAGCTTTTCAGACGCAGAACTATAAAGATTCAAGATGCGGAGAAGATTTCAGAGAAAGAACTAAAGGTTGAACATACTAAGACACTTCTCAGAAACAGAAATATTAAGATTGAAGATACGAAGACACCTTTCAGGAACAGAACGATTAAGATTGGAGATACGAAGAGACTTTTCCAAAGCAGAAATTTCAAGATGAAGATACGAAGACTTCGTTCAAAAGTCGAATTATGGAGATTCAAGTTACGAAGACACTTTTCAGAAGGAGAATTGAACAATGAAGACAAGAAGACATCTTGGAGATGCAGAACTGAAGGTTGTAAATTAGGTCTAGTTAATTTTAAAGTTTTATTAGCTTTTCAGACGCAAAACTATGATTCAAATTGCGGAGAAGATTTCAGAGACAGAACTATAAAGGTTGAACATACGAAGACACTTCTCAGAAACAGAACGATTAAGATTGAAAATACGAAGACACTTTTCAGAAACAGAACGATTAGGATTGAAGATACGAAGAGACTTTTGAAAAGCAGAACTTTCAAGATGAAGATACGAAGACTTCTTTTAAAAGCCGAATTATGAAGATTCAAGTTACGAAGACACTTTTCAGGAGGAGAATTGAACATTGAAGACAAGAAGACATCTTGGAGATGCAAAACTGAAGGTGGTAAATTAGGCCTCGTTAATTTTGAAGTTTTATTAGCTTTTCAGACGCAAAACTATAAAGATGCAAGATGCGGAGAAGATTTCAGAGACAGTAATATGTAGGTTGAAGATACGAAGAGACTTTTCAGAAACAGAACGATAAAGTTAAAGATACGAAAAGAATTTCCAAAAGCAGAACTTTCAAGATGAAGATACGAAGACTTCTTTTAAAAGCCGAATTATGAAGATTCAAGTTACGAAGACTCTTTTCAGAAGGAGAATTGAATAACGAAGTCAAGAAGACATCTTGGAGATGCAAAACTGAAAGTGGTAAATTAGGCCTAGTTAATTTTAAAGTTTTATTAGCTTTTCAGACTCAGAACTATAAAGATTCAAGATGCGGAGAAGATTTTAGTGACGGAACTATAAAGGTTGAATATACGAAGACACTTCTCAGAAACAAAACGATTAAGATTGAAGATACGAAGACACTTTTCAGAAACAGAACGATTAGGATTGAAGATACGAAGAGACTTTTCAAAAGCAGAACTTTCAAGGTGTAGATACGAAGACTTCTTTTAAAAGTGGAATTAGGAAGATTGAAATTACGAAGACACTTTTCAGAACGAGAATCGAACATTGAAGAAAAAAAGACACCTTGGAGATGCAGAACTGAAGGTGATAAATTAGGCCTAGTTAATTTTAAAGTTTTACTAGCTTTTCAGGCGCAGAACTATGATTCAAGATGCGGAGATCATTTCAAGACAGAACTATAAAGGTTGAACATACGAAGACACTTCTCAGAAACAGAACGATTAGGATTGAAGATACGAAGACACTTTTCAGGAACAGAACGATTAAGATTGGAGATACGAAGAGACTTTTTCAAAGCAGAACTTTCAAGATGAAGATACGAAGACTTCTTTTAAAAGTCGGGTTAGGAAGATTGAATTTACGAAGACGCTTTTCAGAAGGAGAATCGAACATTGAATACAAGAAGACACCTTCCACCTTGGAGTTGCAGAACTGAAAGTGGTAAATTAGGTCTAGTTAATTTTAAAGTTTTATTAGCTTTTCAGACGCAGAACTATAAAGATTCAAGATGCGGAGAAGATTTCAGAGAAAGAAATAAAGGTTGAACATACTAAGACACTTCTCAGAAACAGAAATATTAAGATTGAAGATACGAAGACACCTTTCAGGAACAGAACGATTAAGATTGGAGATACGAAGAGACTTTTCCAAAGCAGAAATTTCAAGATGAAGATACGAAGACTTCGTTCAAAAGTCGAATTATGGAGATTCAAGTTACGAAGACACTTTTCAGAAGGAGAATTGAACAATGAAGACAAGAAGACATCTTGGAGATGCAGAACTGAAGGTTGTAAATTAGGTCTAGTTAATTTTAAAGTTTTATTAGCTTTTCAGACGCAAAACTATGATTCAAATTGCGGAGAAGATTTCAGAGACAGAACTATAAAGGTTGAACATACGAAGACACTTCTCAGAAACAGAACGATTAAGATTGAAAATACGAAGACACTTTTCAGAAACAGAACGATTAGGATTGAAGATACGAAGAGACTTTTGAAAAGCAGAACTTTCAAGATGAAGATACGAAGACTTCTTTTAAAAGTCGAATTAGGAAGATTGAAATTACGAAGACATTTTCAGAAGGAGAATCGAACATTGAAGACAAGAAGACGCCTTGGAGATGCAGAACTGAAGGTTGTATATTAGGCCTAGTTAATTTTAAAGTTTTATTAGCTTTTCAGACGCAGAACTATAAAGATTCAAGATGCGGAGAAGATTTCAGAGACAGAACTATAAAGGTTGAAGATACGAAGACACTTTTCAGAAACAGAACGATTAGGATTGAAGATACGAAGAGACTTTTGAAACGCAGAACTTTCAAGATGAAGATACGAAGACTTCTTTTAAAAGCCGAATTATGAAGATTCAAGTTACGAAGACACTTTTCAGAAGGACAATTGAATAACGAATACAAGAAGACATCTTGGAGAAGCAAAACTGAAAGTAGTAAATTAGGCCTAGTCAATTTTAAAGTTTTATTAGTTTTTCAGACGCAGAACTATAAAGATTCAAGATGCGGAGAAAATTTCAGACACAGAACTATAAAGGTTGAACATACGAAGACACTTCTCAGAAACAAAACGATTAAGATTGAAGATACGAAGAGACTTTTCAAAAGCAGAACGATTAAGATTGAAGATACGAAGAGACTTTTCAAAAGCAGAACTTTCAAGATGAAGATACAAAGACTTCTTTGAAAAGTGGAATTAGGAAGATTGAAATTACACGAAGACGTTTTTCAGAAGGAGAATCGAACATTGAAGACAAGAAGATACCTTGGAGATGCAGAACTGAAGGTTGTATATTAGGCCTCGTTAATTTTAAAGTTTATTAGCTTTTCAGACGCAGAACTATAAAGATTCAAGATGCGGAGAAGATTTTAGAGACAGAACTATAAAGGTTGATAATACGAAGACACTTTTCAGAAACAGAGAAGTTAAGATTGAAGATACGAAAAGACTTTTCAAAAACAGAACTTTCAAGATGAAGATACGAAGACTTCTTTTAAAAGCCGAATTATGAAGATTCAAGTTACGAAGACACTTTTCAGAAGGAGAATTGAATAATGAACACAAGAAGACATCTTATCTTGGAGATGCAAAACTGAAAGTGGTAAATTAGGACTAATTAATTTTAAAGTTTTATTAGCTTTTCAGACGCAGAACTATAAAGATTCAAGATGCGGAGAAGATTTCAGAGACGGAAATATAAGGGTTGAAGATACGAATACAATTTTCAAAAACAGAACGATAAAGATTAAAGATACGAGAAGACTTTTCAGAAGCGGAACTTTCAAGATGAAGATATGAAGACTTCTTTTAAAAGCCGAATTAGTAAGATTCAAGTTACGAAGATACTTTTCAGAAGGAGAATTGAACAATGAAGACAAGAAGACATCACTGAAAGTGGTAAATTAGGCCTAGTTAATTTTAAAGTTTTATTAACTTTTCAGACGCAGAACTATAAAGATTCAAGATGCGGAAAAGATTTCAGAGAAAGAACTATAAAGGTTGAACATACGAAGACACTTCTCAGAAACAGAAAGATTAAGATTGAAGATACGAAGACAAGTTTCCGAAACATAACGATTAAAATTGAAGATACGGAGAGACTTTTCAAAAGCAGAACTTTCAAGATGAAGATTCGAAGACTTCTTTTAAAAGCCGAATTATGGAGACTTAAGTTACGAAGACACTTTTCAGAAGGAGAATTGAACAATGAAGACGAGAAGACATCTTGGAGATGCAAAACTGAAAGTGGTAAATTAGGCCTAGTTAATTTTAAAATTTTATTAGCTTTTCAGACGCAAAACTATGATTCAAGATGCGGAGAAGATTTCAGAGACAGAACTATAAAGGTTGAACATACGAAGACACTTCTCAGAAACAGAACGATTAAGATTGAAGATACGAAGACACTTTTATGAACAGAACGATTGAGATTGAAGATACGAAGAGACTTTTGAAACGCAGAACTTTCAAGATGAAGATACAAAGACTTCTTTTAAAAGTGGAATTAGGAAGATTGAAACTACGAAGACACTTTTCAGAAGGAGAATCGAACATTGAAGACAAAAAGACACTTTGGAGATGCAGAACTGAAGGTGGTAAATTAGGCCTAGTTAATTTAAAGTTTTATTAGCTTTTCAGACGTAGAACTATAAAGATTCAAGATGCAGAGAAGATTTCAGAAAAAGAACTATAAAGGTTGAACATACGAAGACACTTCTCAGAAACGGAAAGATTAAGATTGAAAACACGAAGACACGTTTCAGAAACATAACGATTACGATTGAAATTACGAAAAGACTTTTCAAGAGCAGAACTTTCAAGATGAAGATAGGAAGACTTTTTTTAAAAGCCGAATTAGGAAGATTCAAGTTACGAAGAAACTTTTCAGAAGGAGAATTGAACAATGAAGACAAGAAGACATCTTGGAGATGCAGAACTGAAAGTGGTATATTAGGCCTAGTTAATTTTAAAGTTTTATTAGCTTTTCAGACGCAGAACTATAAAGATTCAAGAAGCGGAGAAGATTTCAGAAACAGAACTATAAAGGTTGAACATACGAAGACACTTCTCAGGAAAAGAATGATTAAGATTGAAGATACGAAGACACTTTTCAGAAACAGAACGATTGAGATTGAAGATACGAAGAGACTTTTGAAACGCAAAACTTTCAAGATGAAGATACGAAGACTTCTTTTAAAAGTCGAATTAGGAAGATTCAAGTTACGAAGATACTTTTCAGAAGGAGAATTGAATAATGAAGACAAGAAGACATCTTGGAGATACAAAACTGAAAGCGGTAAATTAGGCCTAGATAATTTTAAAGTTTTATTAGCTTCTCAGAAACAGAAGACACTTCTCAGAAACAGAACGATTAAGATTGAAGATCCGAAGACTCTTTTCAGGAACAGAACGATTAGGATTGGAGATACGAAGAGACATTTCAAAAACAGAACTTTCAAGATGAAGATACGAAGACTTCTTTTAAAAGTGGAATTAGGAAGATTGAAACTACGAAGTCACTTTTCAGAAGGAGAATCGAACATTGAAGACAAAAAGACACCTTGGAGAAGACATTAAAAGAAGACTTCTTTTAAAAGTCGAATTAGGAAGATTCAAGTTACGTAGATACTTTTCAGAAGGAGAATTGAACAATGAAGACAAGAAGACATCTTGGAGATACAAAACTGAAAGCGGTAAATTAGGCCTAGATAATTTTAAAGTTTTATTAGCTTTTCAGACATAGAACTAGGATTCAAGATGCGGAGAACATGTCAGAGACAGAATTATAAAGATTGAACATACGAAGACACTTCTCAGAAACAGAACGATTAAGATTGAAGATCCGAAGACACTTTTCAGGAACAGAACGATTAAGATTGGAGATACGAAGAGACTTTTCAAAAGCAGAACTTTCAAGATGAAGATACGAAGACTTCTTTTAAAAGTGGAATTAGGAAGATTGAAACTACGAAGACACTTTTCAGAAGGAGAATCGAACATTGAAGACAAAAAGACACCTTGAAGATGCAGAACTGAAGGTGGTAAATTAGGCCTAGTTAAATTAAAGTTCTATTAGCTTTTCAGACGCAGAACTATAAAGATTCAAGATGCGGAAAAGATTTTAGAGAAAGAACTATAAAGGATGAAGATACGAAGACACTTCTCAGAAACAGAACGATTAAGATTGAAGATTCGAAGACAGTTTTCAGAAACAGAACGATTAAGATTGAAGATACGAAGACTCTTTTTAAAAGCAGAACTTTCAAGATGAAGATACGAAGACTTCTTTAAGAAGCCGAATTATGAAGATTCAAGTTACGAAGACACTTTTCAGAATGAGATTTGAACAATGAAGACAAGAAGACATCTTGGAGATGCAAAACTGAAAGTGGTAAATTAGGCCTAGTTAATTTTAAAGTTTTATTAGCTTTTCAGACGCAGAACTATAAAGATTCAAGATGCGGAGAAGATTTCAGAGACAGAACTATAAAGGTTGAACATACGAAGACACTTCTCAGAAACAGAACGATTAAGATTGAAGATTCGAAGACAGTTTTCAGAAACAGAACGATTAAGATTGAAGATACGGAGAAACTTTTCAAAAGCAGAACTTTCAAGATAAAGATACGAAGACTTCTTTTAAAAGTCAAATTAGGAAGATTGAAATTACGAAGACATTTTTCAGAAGGAGAATCGAACATTGAAGACAAGAAGACACCTTGGAGATGCAAACTGAAGGTTGTAAATTAGGCCTAGTTAATTTTAAAGTTTTATTAGCTTTCCAGACGTAGAACTATGAAGCTTCAAGATGCGAAGAAGATTTCGGAGACTGAACTATAAAGGATGAAGATACGAAGACACTTTTCAGAAACAACGATTAAGATTGAAGATACGAAGAGACTTTTTAAAAGCAGAACATCCAAGATTAAGATACGAAGACTGTTTTTGAAAGCCGAATTATGAAGATTCAAGTTACGAAGACACTTTTCAGAAGGAGAACTGAACATTGAAGACAAGACAACTTGAAGACGCAGAACTTAAGGTTGTAAATTAGGCCTAGTTAATTTTTAAAGTTTTACTAGCTTTTCAGATGCAGAACTATAAAGATTCAAGATGCGGAAAAGATTCCATAGAAAGAACTATAGAGGTTGAACATTCGAAGACACGTCTCAGAAACAGAACGATTAAGATTGAAGATACAAAGACACTTTTCAGAAACAGAACGATAAAGATTAAAGATACGAGAAGATTTTCAGAAGCGGAATTTTCAAGATGAAGATATGAAGACTTTTTTTAAAAGCCGAATTAGGAAGATTCAAGTTACGAAGAAACTTTTCAGAAGGAGAATTGAACAATGAAGACAAGAAGACATCTTGGAGATGCAGAACTGAAAGAGGTATATTAGGCCTAGTTAATTTTAAAGTTTTATTAGCTTTTCAGACGCAGAACTATAAAGATTCAAGATGCGGAGAAGATTTCAGAAACAGAACTATAAAGATTGAACATACGAAGACACTTCTCAGGAAAAGAATGATTAAGATTGAAGATACGAAGACACTTTTCAGAAACAGAACGATTGAGATTGAAAATACGATGAGACTTTTGAAACGCAGAACTTTCAAGATGAAGATACGAAGACTTCTTTTAAAAGTCGAATTAGGAAGATTCAAGTTACGAAGATACTTTTCAGAAGGAGAATTGAACAATGAAGACAAGAAGACATCTTGGAGATACAAAACTGAAGACGGTAAATTAGGCCTAGATAATTTTAAAGTTTTATTAGCTTTTCAGACATAGAACTAGGATTCAAGATGCGGAGAACATGTCAGAGACAGAATTATAAAGATTGAACATACGAAGACACTTCTCAGAAACAGAACGATTAAGATTGAAGATCCGAAGACACTTTTCAGGAACAGAACGATTAAAATTGGAGATACGAAGAGACTTTTCAAAAGCAGAACTTTCAAGATGAAGATACGAAGACTTCTTTTAAAAGTGGAATTAGGAAGATTGAAACTACGAAGACACTTTTCAGAAGGAGAATCGAACATTGAAGACAAAAAGACACCTTGGAGATGCAGAACTGAAGGTGGTAAATTAGGCCTAGTTAAATTAAAGTTCTATTAGCTTTTCAGACGCAGAACTATAAAGATTCAAGATGCGGAAAAGATTTCAGAGAAAGAACTATAAAGGATGAAGATACGAAGACACTTTTCAGAAACAACGATTAAGATTGAAGATACGAAGAAACTTTTCAAAAGCAGAACATTCAAGATTAAGATATGAAGACTGTTTTTGAAAGCCGAATTATGAAGATTCAAGTTACGAAGACACTTTTCAGAACGAGAATTGAACATTGAAGACGAGAAGACACCTAGAAGACGCAGAACTGAAGGTTGTAAATTAGGCCTAGTTAAATTAAAGTTCTATTAGCTTTTCAGATGCAGAACTATAAAGATTCAAGATGCGGAAAAGATTCCAGAGAAAGAACTATAACGGTTGAACTTACGAAGACACTTCTCAGAAACAGAACGATTAAGATTGAAGATACGAAGACACTTTTCAGAAACAGAACGATTAAGATTGAAGATACGAAGACTCTTTTTAAAAGCAGAACTTTCAAGATGAAGATACGAAGACTTCTTTTAAAAGTGGAATTAGGAAGATTGAAACTACGAAGACACTTTTCAGAAGGAGAATCGAACATTGAAGACAAAAAGACACCTTGAAGATGCAAAACTGAAGGTGGTAAATTAGGCCTAGTTAAATTAAAGTTCTATTAGCTTTTCAGACGCAGAACTATAAAGATTCAAGATGCGGAAAAGATTTTAGAGAAAGAACTATAAAGGATGAAGATACGAAGACACTTCTCAGAAACAGAACGATTAAGATTGAAGATTCGAAGACAGTTTTCAGAAACAGAACGATTAAGATTGAAGATACGAAGACTCTTTTTAAAAGCAGAACTTTCAAGATGAAGATACGAAGACTTCTTTAAGAAGCCGAATTATGAAGATTCAAGTTACGAAGACACTTTTCAGAATGAGATTTGAACAATGAAGACAAGAAGACATCTTGGAGATGCAAAACTGAAAGTGGTAAATTAGGCCTAGTTAATTTTAAAGTTTTATTAGCTTTTCAGACGCAGAACTATAAAGATTCAAGATGCGGAGAAGATTTCAGAGACAGAACTATAAAGGTTGAACATACGAAGACACTTCTCAGAAACAGAACGATTAAGATTGAAGATTCGAAGACAGTTTTCAGAAACAGAACGATTAAGATTGAAGATACGGAGAAACTTTTCAAAAGCAGAACTTTCAAGATAAAGATACGAAGACTTCTTTTAAAAGTCAAATTAGGAAGATTGAAATTACGAAGACATTTTTCAGAAGGAGAATCGAACATTGAAGACAAGAAGACACCTTGGAGATGCAAACTGAAGGTTGTAAATTAGGCCTAGTTAATTTTAAAGTTTTATTAGCTTTTCAGACGTAGAACTATGAAGCTTCAAGATGCGAAGAAGATTTCGGAGACTGAACTATAAAGGATGAAGATACGAAGACACTTTTCAGAAACAACGATTAAGATTGAAGATACGAAGAGACTTTTTAAAAGCAGAACATCCAAGATTAAGATACGAAGACTGTTTTTGAAAGCCGAATTATGAAGATTCAAGTTACGAAGACACTTTTCAGAAGGAGAACTGAACATTGAAGACAAGACAACTTGAAGACGCAGAACTTAAGGTTGTAAATTAGGCCTAGTTAATTTTTAAAGTTTTACTAGCTTTTCAGATGCAGAACTATAAAGATTCAAGATGCGGAAAAGATTCCATAGAAAGAACTATAAAGGTTGAACATTCGAAGACACGTCTCAGAAACAGAACGATTAAGATTGAAGATACAAAGACACTTTTCAGAAACAGAACGATAAAGATTAAAGATACGAGAAGATTTTCAGAAGCGGAATTTTCAAGATGAAGATATGAAGACTTTTTTTAAAAGCCGAATTAGGAAGATTCAAGTTACGAAGAAACTTTTCAGAAGGAGAATTGAACAATGAAGACAAGAAGACATCTTGGAGATGCAGAACTGAAAGTGGTATATTAGGCCTAGTTAATTTTAAAGTTTTATTAGCTTTTCAGACGCAGAACTATAAAGATTCAAGATGCGGAGAAGATTTCAGAAACAGAACTATAAAGATTGAACATACGAAGACACTTCTCAGGAAAAGAATGATTAAGATTGAAGATACGAAGACACTTTTCAGAAACAGAACGATTGAGATTGAAGATACGAAGAGACTTTTGAAACGCAGAACTTTCAAGATGAAGATACGAAGACTTCTTTTAAAAGTCGAATTAGGAAGATTCAAGTTACGAAGATACTTTTCAGAAGGAGAATTGAACAATGAAGACAAGAAGACATCTTGGAGATACAAAACTGAAGACGGTAAATTAGGCCTAGATAATTTTAAAGTTTTATTAGCTTTTCAGACATAGAACTAGGATTCAAGATGCGGAGAACATGTCAGAGACAGAATTATAAAGATTGAACATACGAAGACACTTCTCAGAAACAGAACGATTAAGATTGAAGATCTGAAGACACTTTTCAGGAACAGAACGATTAAAATTGGAGATACGAAGAGACTTTTCAAAAGCAGAACTTTCAAGATGAAGATACGAAGACTTCTTTTAAAAGTGGAATTAGGAAGATTGAAACTACGAAGACACTTTTCAGAAGGAGAATCGAACATTGAAGACAAAAAGACACCTTGGAGATGCAGAACTGAAGGTGGTAAATTAGGCCTAGTTAAATTAAAGTTCTATTAGCTTTTCAGACGCAGAACTATAAAGATTCAAGATGCGGAAAAGATTTCAGAGAAAGAACTATAAAGGATGAAGATACGAAGACACTTTTCAGAAACAACGATTAAGATTGAAGATACGAAGAAACTTTTCAAAAGCAGAACATTCAAGATTAAGATATGAAGACTGTTTTTGAAAGCCGAATTATGAAGATTCAAGTTACGAAGACACTTTTCAGAACGAGAATTGAACATTGAAGACGAGAAGACACCTAGAAGACGCAGAACTGAAGGTTGTAAATTAGGCCTAGTTAAATTAAAGTTCTATTAGCTTTTCAGATGCAGAACTATAAAGATTCAAGATGCGGAAAACATTCCAGAGAAAGAACTATAACGGTTGAACTTACGAAGACACTTCTCAGAAACAGAACGATTAAGATTGAAGATACGAAGACACTTTTCAGAAACAGAACGATTAAGATTGAAGATACGAAGACTCTTTTTAAAAGCAGAACTTTCAAGATGAAGATACGAAGACTTCTTTAAGAAGCCGAATTATGAAAGTTTAAAGTTACGAAGACACTTTTCAGAAGGAGATTTGAACAATGAAGACAAGAAGACATCTTGGAGATGCAAAACTGAAAGTGGTAAATTAGGCCTAGTTAATTTTAAAGTTTTATTAGCTTTTCAGACGCAGAACTATAAAGATTCAAGATGCGGAGAAGATTTCAGAGACAGAACTATAAAGGTTGAACATACGAAGACACTTCTCAGAAACAGAACGATTAAGATTGAAGATTCGAAGACAGTTTTCAGAAACAGAACGATTAAGATTGAAGATACGGAGAAACTTTTCAAAAGCAGAACTTTCAAGATAAAGATACGAAGACTTCTTTTAAAAGTCAAATTAGGAAGATTGAAATTACGAAGACATTTTTCAGAAGGAGAATCGAACATTGAAGACAAGAAGACACCTTGGAGATGCAAACTGAAGGTTGTAAATTAGGCCTAGTTAATTTTAAAGTTTTATTAGCTTTTCAGACGTAGAACTATGAAGCTTCAAGATGCGAAGAAGATTTCGGAGACTGAACTATAAAGGATGAAGATACGAAGACACTTTTCAGAAACAACGATTAAGATTGAAGATACGAAGGGACTTTTTAAAAGCAGAACATCCAAGATTAAGATACGAAGACTGTTTTTGAAAGCCGAATTATGAAGATTCAAGTTACGAAGACACTTTTCAGAAGGAGAACTGAACATTGAAGACAAGACAACTTGAAGACGCAGAACTTAAGGTTGTAAATTAGGCCTAGTTAATTTTTAAAGTTTTACTAGCTTTTCAGATGCAGAACTATAAAGATTCAAGATGCGGAAAAGATTCCATAGAAAGAACTATAAAGGTTGAACATTCGAAGACACGTCTCAGAAACAGAACGATTAAGATTGAAGATACAAGACACTTTTCAGAAACAGAACGATAAAGATTAAAGATACGAGAAGATTTTCAGAAGCGGAATTTTCAAGATGAAGATATGAAGACTTTTTTAAAAGCCGAATTAGGAAGATTCAAGTTACGAAGAAACTTTTCAGAAGGAGAATTGAACAATGAAGACATGAAAACATCTTGGAGATGCAGAACTGAAAGTGGTATATTAGGCCTAGTTAATTTTAAAGTTTTATTAGCTTTTCAGACGCAGAACTATAAAGATTCAAGATGCGGAGAAGATTTCAGAAACAGAACTATAAAGGTTGAACATACGAAGACACTTCTCAGGAAAAGAATGATTAAGATTGAAGATACGAAGACACTTTTCAGAAACAGAACGATTGAGATTGAAGATACGAAGAGACTTTTGAAACGCAGAACTTTCAAGATGAAGATACGAAGACTTCTTTTAAAAGTCGAATTAGGAAGATTCAAGTTACGAAGATACTTTTCAGAAGGAGAATTGAACAATGAAGACAAGAAGACATCTTGGAGATACAAAACTGAAAGCGGTAAATTAGGCCTAGATAATTTTAAAGTTTTATTAGCTTTTCAGACATAGAACTAGGATTCAAGATGCGGAGAACATGTCAGAGACAGAATTATAAAGATTGAACATACGAAGACACTTCTCAGAAACAGAACGATTAAGATTGAAGATCCGAAGACACTTTTCAGGAACAGAACGATTAAGGTTGGAGATACGAAGAGACTTTTCAAAAGCAGAACTTTCAAGATGAAGATACGAAGACTTCTTTTAAAAGTGGAATTAGGAAGATTGAAACTACGAAGACGCTTTTCAGAAGGAGAATCGAACATTGAAGACAAAAAGACACCTTGGAGATGCAGAACTGAAGGTGGTAAATTAGGCCTAGTTAAATTAAAGTTCTATTAGCTTTTCAGACGCAGAACTATAAAGATTCAAGATGCGGAAAAGATTTCAGAGAAAGAACTATAAAGGATGAAGATACGAAGACACTTTTCAGAAACAACGATTAAGATTGAAGATACGAAGAAACTTTTCAAAAGCAGAACATTCAAGATTAAGATATGAAGACTGTTTTTGAAAGCCGAATTATGAAGATTCAAGTTACGAAGACACTTTTCAGAACGAGAATTGAACATTGAAGACGAGAAGACACCTAGAAGACGCAGAACTGAAGGTTGTAAATTAGGCCTAGTTAAATTAAAGTTCTATTAGCTTTTCAGATGCAGAACTATAAAGATTCAAGATGCGGAAAAATTCCAGAGAGAACTATAACGGTTGAACTTATGAAGACACTTCTCAGAAACAGAACGATTAAGATTGAAGATACGAAGACTCTTTTTAAAAGCAGAAGATACGAAGACTTCTTTTAGAAGCCGAATTATGAAGATTCAAGTTACGAAGACACTTTTCAGAAGGAGATTTGAACAATGAAGACAAGAAGACATCTTGGAGATGCAAAACTGAAAGTGGTAAATTAGGCCTAGTTAATTTTAAAGTTTTATTAGCTTTTCAGACGCAGAACTATAAAGATTCAAGATGCGGAGAAGATGTCAGAGACAGAACTATAAAGGTTGAACATACGAAGACACTTCTCAGAAACAGAACGATTAAGATTGAAGATTCGAAGACAGTTTTCAGAAACAGAACGATTAAGATTGAAGATACGGAGAAACTTTTCAAAAGCAGAACTTTCAAGATAAAGATACGAAGATTTCTTTTAAAAGTCAAATTAGGAAGATTGAAATTACGAAGACATTTTTCAGAAGGAGAATCGAACATTGAGGACAAGAAGACACCTTGGAGATGCAAACTGAAGGTTGTAAATTAGGCCTAGTTAATTTTAAAGTTTTATTAGCTTTTCAGACGTAGAACTATGAAGCTTCAAGATGCGAAGAAGATTTCGGAGACTGAACTATAAAGGATGAAGATACGAAGACACTTTTCAGAAACAACGATTAAGATTGAAGATACGAAGAGACTTTTTAAAAGCAGAACATTCAAGATTAAGATACGAAGACTGTTTTTGAAAGGCGAATTATGAAGATTCAAGTTACGAAGACACTTTTCAGAAGGAGAACTGAACATTGAAGACAAGACAACTTGAAGACGCAGAACTTAAGGTTGTAAATTAGGCCTAGTTAATTTTTAAAGTTTTACTAGCTTTTCAGATGCAGAACTATAAAGATTCAAGATGCGGAAAAGATTCCATAGAAAGAACTATAAAGGTTGAACATTCGAAGACACGTCTCAGAAACAGAACGATTAAGATTGAAGATACAAAGACACTTTTCAGAAACAGAACGATAAAGATTAAAGATACGAGAAGACTTTCAGAAGCGGAATTTTCAAGATGAAGATATGAAGACTTTTTTTGAAAAGCCGAATTAGGAAGATTCAAGTTACGAAGAAACTTTTCAGAAGGAGAATTGAACAATGAAGACAAGAAGACATCTTGGAGATGCAAAACTGAAAGTGGTATATTAGGCCTAGTTAATTTTAAAGTTTTATTAGCTTTTCAGACGCAGAACTATAAAAATTCAAGATGCGGAGAAGATTTCAGAAACAGAACTAAAAAGGTTGAACATACGAAGACACTTCTCAGGGAAAGAATGATTAAGATTGAAGATACGAAGACACTTTTCAGAAAATGAACGATTGAGATTGAAGATACGAAGAGACTTTTGAAACGCAGAACTTTCAAGATGAAGATACGAAGACTTCTTTTAAAAGTCGAATTAGGAAGATTGAAATTACGAAGACATTTTTCGGAAGGAGAATCGAACATTGAAGACAGGACACCTTGGAGATGCAGAACTCAAGGTTGTAAATTAGGCCTAGTTAATTTTAAAGTTTTATTAGCTTTTCAGACGTAGAACTATGAAGCTTCAAGATGCGAAGAAGATTTTGGAGACTGAACTATAAAGGATGAAGATACGAAGACACTTCTCAGAAACAGAACGATTAAGATTGAAGATTCGAAGACAGTTTTTAGAAACAGAACGATTAAGATTGAAGTTACGGAGAAACTTTTCAAAAGCAGAACTTTCAAGATAAAGATACGAAGACTTCTTTTAAAAGTCAAGTTAGGAAGATTGAAATTACGAAGACATTTTTCAGAAGGAGAATCGAACATTGAAGACAAGAAGACACCTTGGAGATGCAAACTGAAGGTTGTAAATTAGGCCTAGTTAATTTTAAAGTTTTATTAGCTTTTCAGACGTAGAACTATGAAGCTTCAAGATGCGAAGAAGATTTTGGAGACTGAACTATAAAGGATGAAGATACGGAGACACTTTTCAGAAACTACGATTAAGATTGAAGATACGAAGAGACTTTTTAAAAGCAGAACATTCAAGATTAAGATACGAAGACTGTTTTTGAAAGCCGAATTATGAAGATTCAAGTTACGAAGACACTTTTCAGAAAGAGAACTGAACATTGAAGACAAGATAACTTGAAGACGCAGAACTGAAGGTTGTAAATTAGGCCTAGTTAATTTTAAAGTTTTATTAGTTTTTCAGATGCAGAACTATAAAGATTCAAGATGCGGAGAAGATTCCAGAGAAAGAACTATAAAGGTTGAACATACGAAGACACGTCTCAGAAACAGAACGATTAAGATTGGAGATACAAAGACACTTTTCAGAAACAGAACGATAAAGATTAAAGATACGAGAAGACTTTCAGAAGCGGAATTTTCAAGATGAAGATATGAAGACTTTTTTTAAAAGCCGAATTAGGAAGATTCAAGTTACGAAGAAACTTTTCAGAAGGAGAATTGAACAATGAAGACAAGAAGACATCTTGGAGATGCAGAACTGAAAGTGGTATATTAGGCCTAGTTAATTTCAAAGTTTTATTAGCTTTTCAGACGCAGAACTATAAAGATTCAAGATGCGGAGAAGATTTCAGAAACAGAACTATAAAGGTTGAACATACGAAGACACTTCTCAGGAAAAGAATGATTAAGATTGAAGATACGAAGACACTTTTCAGAAACAGAACGATTGAGATTGAAGATACGAAGAGACTTTTGAAACGCAGAACTTTCAAGATGAAGATACGAAGACTTCTTTTAAAAGTCGAATTAGGAAGATTCAAGTTACGAAGATACTTTTCAGAAGGAGAATTGAACAATGAAGACAAGAAGACATCTTGGAGATACAAAACTGAAAGCGGTAAATTAGGCCTAGATAATTTTAAAGTTTTATTAGCTTTTCAGACATAGAACTAGGATTCAAGATGCGGAGAACATGTCAGAGACAGAATTATAAAGATTGAACATACGAAGACACTTCTCAGAAACAGAACGATTAAGATTGAAGATCCGAAGACACTTTTCAGGAACAGAACGATTAAGATTGGAGATACGAAGAGACTTTTCAAAAGCAGAACTTTCAAGATGAAGATACGAAGACTTCTTTTAAAAGTGGAATTAGGAAGATTGAAACTACGAAGACACTTTTCAGAAGGAGAATCGAACATTGAAGACAAAAAGACACCTTGGAGATGCAGAACTGAAGGTGGTAAATTAGGCCTAGTTAAATTAAAGTTCTATTAGCTTTTCAGACGCAGAACTATAAAGATTCAAGATGCGGAAAAGATTTCAGAGAAAGAACTATAAAGGTTGAACATACGAAGACACTTCTCAGAAACGGAAAGATTAAGATTGAAAACACGAAGACACGTTTCAGAAACATAACGATTAAGATTGAAGTTACGAAGAGACTTTTCAAAAGCAGAACTTTCAAGATGAAGATAGGAAGACTTCTTCTGAAAGCCGAATTATGGAGATTCAAGTTACGAAGACACTTTTCAGAAGGAGAATTGAACAATGAAGACGAGAAGACATCTTGGAGATGCAAAACTGAAAGTGGTAAATTAGGCCTAGTTAATTTTAAAATTTTATTAGCTTTTCAGACGCAAAACCATGATTCAAGATGCGGAGAACATGTCAGAGACAGAATTATAAAGATTGAACATACGAAGACACTTCTCAGAAACAGAACGATTAAGATTGAAGATACGAAGACACTTTTCAGAAACAGAACGATTAAGATTGAAGATACGAAGAGACTTTTCAAAAACAGAACTTTCAAGATGAAGATATGAAGACTTCTTTTAAAAGTCGAATTAGGAAGATTGAAATTACGAAGACATTTTTCAGAAGGAGAATCGAACATTGAAGACAAGAAGACACCTTGGAGATGCAGAACTGAAAGTTGTAAATTAGGCCTAGTTAATTTTAAACTTTTATTAGCTTTTCAGACGCAGAACTATAAAGATTCAAGATGCGGAAAAGATTTCAGAGAAAGAACTATGAAGGATGAAGATACGAAGACACTTTTCAGAAACAACGATTAAGATTGAAGATACGAAGAAACTTTTCAAAAGCAGAACATTCAAGATTAAGATATGAAGACTGTTTTTGAAAGCCGAATTATGAAGATTCAAGTTACGAAGACACTTTTCAGAACGAGAATTGAACATTGAAGACGAGAAGACACCTAGAAGACGCAGAACTGAAGGTTGTAAATTAGGCCTAGTTAAATTAAAGTTCTATTAGCTTTTCAGATGCAGAACTATAAAGATTCAAGATGCGGAAAAGATTCCAGAGAAAGAACTATAACGTTTGAACTTACGAAGACACTTCTCAGAAACAGAACGATTAAGATTGAAGATACGAAGACACTTTTCAGAAACAGAACGATTAAGATTGAAGATACGAAGACTCTTTTTAAAAGCAGAACTTTCAAGATGAAGATACGAAGACTTCTTTAAGAAGCCGAATTATGAAGATCCAACTTACGAAGACACTTTTCAGAAGGAGATTTGAACAATGAAGACAAGAAGACATCTTGGAGATGCAAAACTGAAAGTGGTAAATTAGGCCTAGTTAATTTTAAAGTTTTATTAGCTTTTCAGACGCAGAACTATAAAGATTCAAGATGCGGAGAAGATTTCAGAGACAGAACTATAAAGGTTGAACATACGAAGACACTTCTCAGAAACAGAACGATTAAGATTGAAGATTCGAAGACAGTTTTCAGAAACAGAACGATTAAGATTGAAGATACGGAGAAACTTTTCAAAAGCAGAACTTTCAAGATAAAGATACGAAGACTTCTTTTAAAAGTCAAATTAGGAAGATTGAAATTACGAAGACATTTTTCAGAAGGAGAATCGAACATTGAAGACAAGAAGACACCTTGGAGATGCAAACTGAAGGTTGTAAATTAGGCCTAGTTAATTTTAAAGTTTTATTAGCTTTTCAGACGTAGAACTATGAAGCTTCAAGATGCGAAGAAGATTTCGGAGACTGAACTATAAAGGATGAAGATACGAAGACACTTTTCAGAAACAACGATTAAGATTGAAGATACGAAGAGACTTTTTAAAAGCAGAACATCCAAGATTAAGATACGAAGACTGTTTTTGAAAGCCGAATTATGAAGATTCAAGTTACGAAGACACTTTTCAGAAGGAGAACTGAACATTGAAGACAAGACAACTTGAAGACGCAGAACTTAAGGTTGTAAATTAGGCCTAGTTAATTTTTAAAGTTTTACTAGCTTTTCAGATGCAGAACTATAAAGATTCAAGATGCGGAAAAGATTCCATAGAAAGAACTATAAAGGTTGAACATTCGAAGACACGTCTCAGAAACAGAACGATTAAGATTGAAGATACAAAGACACTTTTCAGAAACAGAACGATAAAGATTAAAGATACGAGAAGATTTTCAGAAGCGGAATTTTCAAGATGAAGATATGAAGACTTTTTTAAAAGCCGAATTAGGAAGATTCAAGTTACGAAGAAACTTTTCAGAAGGAGAATTGAACAATGAAGACATGAAAACATCTTGGAGATGCAGAACTGAAAGAGGTATATTAGGCCTAGTTAATTTTAAAGTTTTATTAGCTTTTCAGACGCAGAACTATAAAGATTCAAGATGCGGAGAAGATTTCAGAAACAGAACTATAAAGGTTGAACATACGAATACACTTCTCAGGAAAAGAATGATTAAGATTGAAGATACGAAGACACTTTTCAGAAACAGAACGATTAAGATTGAAGATACGAAGAGACTTTTGAAACGCAGAACTTTCAAGATGAAGATACGAAGACTTCTTTTAAAAGTCGAATTAGGAAGATTCAAGTTACGAAGATACTTTTCAGAAGGAGAATTGAACAATGAAGACAAGAAGACATCTTGGAGATACAAAACTGAAAGCGGTAAATTAGGCCTAGATAATTTTAAAGTTTTATTAGCTTTTCAGACATAGAACTAGGATTCAAGATGCGGAGAACATGTCAGAGACAGAATTATAAAGATTGAACATACGAAGACACTTCTCAGAAACAGAACGATTAAGATTGAAGATCCGAAGACACTTTTCAGGAACAGAACGATTAAGATTGGAGATACGAAGAGACTTTTCAAAAGCAGAACTTTCAAGATGAAGATACGAAGACTTCTTTTAAAAGTGGAATTAGGAAGATTGAAACTACGAAGACGCTTTTCAGAAGGAGAATCGAACATTGAAGACAGAAAGACACCTTGGAGATGCAGAACTGAAAGTTGTAAATTAGGCCTAGTTAATTTTAAACTTTTATTAGCTTTTCAGACGCAGAACTATAAAGATTCAAGATGCGGAAAAGATTTCAGAGAAAGAACTATGAAGGATGAAGATACGAAGACACTTTTCAGAAACAACGATTAAGATTGAAGATACGAAGAAACTTTTCAAAAGCAGAACATTCAAGATTAAGATATGAAGACTGTTTTTGAAAGCCGAATTATGAAGATTCAAGTTACGAAGACACTTTTCAGAACGAGAATTGAACATTGAAGACGAGAAGACACCTAGAAGACGCAGAACTGAAGGTTGTAAATTAGGCCTAGTTAAATTAAAGTTCTATTAGCTTTTCAGATGCAGAACTATAAAGATTCAAGATGCGGAAAAGATTCCAGAGAAAGAACTATAACGTTTGAACTTACGAAGACACTTCTCAGAAACAGAACGATTAAGATTGAAGATACGAAGACACTTTTCAGAAACAGAACGATTAAGATTGAAGATACGAAGACTCTTTTTAAAAGCAGAACTTTCAAGATGAAGATACGAAGACTTCTTTAAGAAGCCGAATTATGAAGATCCAACTTACGAAGACACTTTTCAGAAGGAGATTTGAACAATGAAGACAAGAAGACATCTTGGAGATGCAAAACTGAAAGTGGTAAATTAGGCCTAGTTAATTTTAAAGTTTTATTAGCTTTTCAGACGCAGAACTATAAAGATTCAAGATGCGGAGAAGATTTCAGAGACAGAACTATAAAGGTTGAACATACGAAGACACTTCTCAGAAACAGAACGATTAAGATTGAAGATTCGAAGACAGTTTTCAGAAACAGAACGATTAAGATTGAAGATACGGAGAAACTTTTCAAAAGCAGAACTTTCAAGATAAAGATACGAAGACTTCTTTTAAAAGTCAAATTAGGAAGATTGAAATTACGAAGACATTTTTCAGAAGGAGAATCGAACATTGAAGACAAGAAGACACCTTGGAGATGCAAACTGAAGGTTGTAAATTAGGCCTAGTTAATTTTAAAGTTTTATTAGCTTTTCAGACGTAGAACTATGAAGCTTCAAGATGCGAAGAAGATTTCGGAGACTGAACTATAAAGGATGAAGATACGAAGACACTTTTCAGAAACAACGATTAAGATTGAAGATACGAAGAGACTTTTTAAAAGCAGAACATCCAAGATTAAGATACGAAGACTGTTTTTGAAAGCCGAATTATGAAGATTCAAGTTACGAAGACACTTTTCAGAAGGAGAACTGAACATTGAAGACAAGACAACTTGAAGACGCAGAACTTAAGGTTGTAAATTAGGCCTAGTTAATTTTTAAAGTTTTACTAGCTTTTCAGATGCAGAACTATAAAGATTCAAGATGCGGAAAAGATTCCATAGAAAGAACTATAAAGGTTGAACATTCGAAGACACGTCTCAGAAACAGAACGATTAAGATTGAAGATACAAAGACACTTTTCAGAAACAGAACGATAAAGATTAAAGATACGAGAAGATTTTCAGAAGCGGAATTTTCAAGATGAAGATATGAAGACTTTTTTAAAAGCCGAATTAGGAAGATTCAAGTTACGAAGAAACTTTTCAGAAGGAGAATTGAACAATGAAGACATGAAAACATCTTGGAGATGCAGAACTGAAAGAGGTATATTAGGCCTAGTTAATTTTAAAGTTTTATTAGCTTTTCAGACGCAGAACTATAAAGATTCAAGATGCGGAGAAGATTTCAGAAACAGAACTATAAAGGTTGAACATACGAATACACTTCTCAGGAAAAGAATGATTAAGATTGAAGATACGAAGACACTTTTCAGAAACAGAACGATTAAGATTGAAGATACGAAGAGACTTTTGAAACGCAGAACTTTCAAGATGAAGATACGAAGACTTCTTTTAAAAGTCGAATTAGGAAGATTCAAGTTACGAAGATACTTTTCAGAAGGAGAATTGAACAATGAAGACAAGAAGACATCTTGGAGATACAAAACTGAAAGCGGTAAATTAGGCCTAGATAATTTTAAAGTTTTATTAGCTTTTCAGACATAGAACTAGGATTCAAGATGCGGAGAACATGTCAGAGACAGAATTATAAAGATTGAACATACGAAGACACTTCTCAGAAACAGAACGATTAAGATTGAAGATCCGAAGACACTTTTCAGGAACAGAACGATTAAGATTGGAGATACGAAGAGACTTTTCAAAAGCAGAACTTTCAAGATGAAGATACGAAGACTTCTTTTAAAAGTGGAATTAGGAAGATTGAAACTACGAAGACGCTTTTCAGAAGGAGAATCGAACATTGAAGACAGAAAGACACCTTGGAGATGCAGAACTGAAGGTGGTAAATTAGGCCTAGTTAAATTAAAGTTCTATTAGCTTTTCAGACGCAGAACTATAAAGATTAAAGATGCGGAAAAGATTTCAGAGAAAGAACTATAAAGGATGAAGATACGAAGACACTTTTCAGAAACAACGATTAAGATTGAAGATACGAAGAAACTTTTCAAAAGCAGAACATTCAAGATTAAGATATGAAGACTGTTTTTGAAAGCCGAATTATGAAGATTCAAGTTACGAAGACACTTTTCAGAACGAGAATTGAACATTGAAGACGAGAAGACACCTAGAAGACGCAGAACTGAAGGTTGTAAATTAGGCCTAGTTAAATTAAAGTTCTATTAGCTTTTCAGATGCAGAACTATAAAGATTCAAGATGCGGAAAAGATTCCAGAGAAAGAACTATAACGGTTGAACTTACGAAGACACTTCTCAGAAACAGAACGATTAAGATTGAAGATACGAAGACACTTTTCAGAAACAGAACGATTAAGATTCAAGATACGAAGACTCTTTTTAAAAGCAGAACTTTCAAGATGAAGATACGAAGACTTCTTTAAGAAGCCGAATTATGAAGATCCAAGTTACGAAGACACTTTTCAGAAGGAGATTTGAACAATGAAGACAAGAAGACATCTTGGAGATGCAAAACTGAAAGTGGTAAATTAGGCCTAGTTAATTTTAAAGTTTTATTAGCTTTTCAGACGCAGAACTATAAAGATTCAAGATGCGGAGAAGATTTCAGAGACAGAACTATAAAGGTTGAACATACGAAGACACTTCTCAGAAACAGAACGATTAAGATTGAAGATTCGAAGACAGTTTTCAGAAACAGAACGATTAAGATTGAAGATACGGAGAAACTTTTCAAAAGCAGAACTTTCAAGATAAAGATACGAAGACTTCTTTTAAAAGTCAAATTAGGAAGATTGAAATTACGAAGACATTTTTCAGAAGGAGAATCGAACATTGAAGACAAGAAGACACCTTGGAGATGCAAACTGAAGGTTGTAAATTAGGCCTAGTTAATTTTAAAGTTTTATTAGCTTTTCAGACGTAGAACTATGAAGCTTCAAGATGCGAAGAAGATTTCGGAGACTGAACTATAAAGGATGAAGATACGAAGACACTTTTCAGAAACAACGATTAAGATTGAAGATACGAAGAGACTTTTTAAAAGCAGAACATCCAAGATTAAGATACGAAGACTGTTTTTGAAAGCCGAATTATGAAGATTCAAGTTACGAAGACACTTTTCAGAAGGAGAACTGAACATTGAAGACAAGACAACTTGAAGACGCAGAACTTAAGGTTGTAAATTAGGCCTAGTTAATTTTTAAAGTTTTACTAGCTTTTCAGATGCAGAACTATAAAGATTCAAGATGCGGAAAAGATTCCATAGAAAGAACTATAAAGGTTGAACATTCGAAGACACGTCTCAGAAACAGAACGATTAAGATTGAAGATACAAAGACACTTTTCAGAAACAGAACGATAAAGATTAAAGATACGAGAAGATTTTCAGAAGCGGAATTTTCAAGATGAAGATATGAAGACTTTTTTAAAAGCCGAATTAGGAAGATTCAAGTTACGAAGAAACTTTTCAGAAGGAGAATTGAACAATGAAGACATGAAAACATCTTGGAGATGCAGAACTGAAAGTGGTATATTAGGCCTAGTTAATTTTAAAGTTTTATTAGCTTTTCAGACGCAGAACTATAAAGATTCAAGATGCGGAGAAGATTTCAGAAACAGAACTATAAAGGTTGAACATACGAAGACACTTCTCAGGAAAAGAATGATTAAGATTGAAGATACGAAGACACTTTTCAGAAACAGAACGATTGAGATTGAAGATACAAAGAGACTTTTGAAACGCAGAACTTTCTAGATGAAGATACGAACACTTCTTTTAAAAGTCGAATTAGGAAGATTCAAGTTACGAAGATACTTTTCAGAAGGAGAATTGAACAATGAAGACAAGAAGACATCTTGGAGATACAAAACTGAAAGCGGTAAATTAGGCCTAGATAATTTTAAAGTTTTATTAGCTTTTCAGACATAGAACTAGGATTCAAGATGCGGAGAACATGTCAGAGACAGAATTATAAAGATTGAACATACGAAGACACTTCTCAGAAACAGAACGATTAAGATTGAAGATCCGAAGACACTTTTCAGGAACAGAACGATTAAGATTGGAGATACGAAGACTTCTTTTAAAAGTGGAATTAGGAAGATTGAAACTACGAAGACGCTTTTCAGAAGGAGAATCGAACATTGAAGACAAAAAGACACCTTGGAGATGCAGAACTGAAGGTGGTAAATTAGGCCTAGTTAAATTAAAGTTCTATTAGCTTTTCAGACGCAGAACTATAAAGATTCAAGATGCGGAAAAGATTTCAGAGAAAGAACTATAAAGGATGAAGATACGAAGACACTTTTCAGAAACAACGATTAAGATTGAAGATACGAAGAAACTTTTCAAAAGCAGAACATTCAAGATTAAGATATGAAGACTGTTTTTGAAAGCCGAATTATGAAGATTCAAGTTACGAAGACACTTTTCAGAACGACAATTGAACTTTGAAGACGAGAAGACACCTAGAAGACGCAGAACTGAAGGTTGTAAATTAGGCCTAGTTAAATTAAAGTTCTATTAGCTTTTCAGATGCAGAACTATAAAGATTCAAGATGCGGAAAAATTCCAGAGAGAGAACTATAACGGTTGAACTTATGAAGACACTTCTCAGAAACAGAACGATTAAGATTGAAGATACGAAGACTCTTTTTAAAAGCAGAACTTTCAAGATAAAGATACGAAGACTTCTTTTAGAAGCCGAATTATGAAGATTCAAGTTACGAAGACACTTTTCAGAAGGAGATTTGAACAATGAAGACAAGAAGACATCTTGGAGATGCAAAACTGAAAGTGGTAAATTAGGCCTAGTTAATTTTAAAGTTTTATTAGCTTTTCAGACGCAGAACTATAAAGATTCAAGATGCGGAGAAGATTTCAGAGACAGAACTATAAAGGTTGAACATACGAAGACACTTCTCAGAAACAGAACGATTAAGATTGAAGATTCGAAGACAGTTTTCAGAAACAGAACGATTAAGATTGAAGATACGGAGAAACTTTTCAAAAGCAGAACTTTCAAGATAAAGATACGAAGACTTCTTTTAAAAGTCAAATTAGGAAGATTGAAATTACGAAGACATTTTTCAGAAGGAGAATCGAACATTGAGGACAAGAAGACACCTTGGAGATGCAAACTGAAGGTTGTAAATTAGGCCTAGTTAATTTTAAAGTTTTATTAGCTTTTCAGACGTAGAACTATGAAGCTTCAAGATGCGAAGAAGATTTCGGAGACTGAACTATAAAGGATGAAGATACGAAGACACTTTTCAGAAACAACGATTAAGATTGAAGAAACGAAGAGACTTTTTAAAAGCAGAACATTCAAGATTAAGATACGAAGACTGTTTTTGAAAGCCGAATTATGAAGATTCAAGTTACGAAAACACTTTTCAGAAGGAGAACTGAACATTGAAGACAAGACAACTTGAAGACGCAGAACTTAAGGTTGTAAATTAGGCCTAGTTAATTTTTAAAGTTTTACTAGCTTTTCAGATGCAGAACTATAAAGATTCAAGATGCGGAAAAGATTCCATAGAAAGAACTATAAAGGTTGAACATTCGAAGACACGTCTCAGAAACAGAACGATTAAGATTGAAGATACAAAGACACTTTTCAGAAACAGAACGATAAAGATTAAAGATACGAGAAGACTTTCAGTAGCGGAATTTTCAAGATGAAGATATGAAGACTTTTTTTAAAAGCCGAATTAGGAAGATTCAAGTTACGAAGAAACTTTTCAGAAGGAGAATTGAACAATGAAGACAAGAAGACATCTTGGAGATGCAAAACTGAAAGTGGTATATTAGGCCTAGTTAATTTTAAAGTTTTATTAGCTTTTCAGACGCAGAACTATAAAGATTCAAGATGCGGAGAAGATTTCAGAAACAGAACTAAAAAGGTTGAACATACGAAGACACTTCTCAGGGAAAGAATGATTAAGATTGAAGATACGAAGACACTTTTCAGAAACAGAACGATTGAGATTGAAGATACGAAGAGACTTTTGAAACGCAGAACTTTCAAGATGAAGATACGAAGACTTCTTTTAAAAGTCGAATTAGGAAGATTGAAATTACGAAGACATTTTTCGGAAGGAGAATCGAACATTGAAGACAGGACACCTTGGAGATGCAGAACTCAAGGTTGTAAATTAGGCCTAGTTAATTTTAAAGTTTTATTAGCTTTTCAGACGTAGAACTATGAAGCTTCAAGATGCGAAGAAGATTTTGGAGACTGAACTATAAAGGATGAAGATACGAAGACACTTCTCAGAAACAGAACGATTAAGATTGAAGATTCGAAGACAGTTTTCAGAAACAGAACGATTAAGATTGAAGTTACGGAGAAACTTTTCAAAAGCAGAACTTTCAAGATAAAGATACGAAGACTTCTTTTAAAAGTCAAGTTAGGAAGATTGAAATTACGAAGACATTTTTCAGAAGGAGAATCGAACATTGAAGACAAGAAGACACCTTGGAGATGCAAACTGAAGGTTGTAAATTAGGCCTAGTTAATTTTAAAGTTTTATTAGCTTTTCAGACGTAGAACTATGAAGCTTCAAGATGCGAAGAAGATTTTGGAGACTGAACTATAAAGGATGAAGATACAAAGACACTTTTCAGAAACTACGATTAAGATTGAAGATACGAAGAGACTTTTTAAAAGCAGAACATTCAAGATTAAGATACGAAGACTGTTTTTGAAAGCCGAATTATGAAGATTCAAGTTACGAAGACACTTTTCAGAAGGAGAACTGAACATTGAAGACAAGACAACTTGAAGACGCAGAACTGAAGGTTGTAAATTAGGCCTAGTTAATTTTAAAGTTTTATTAGTTTTTCAGATGCAGAACTATAAAGATTCAAGATGCGGAGAAGATTCCAGAGAAAGAACTATAAAGGTTGAACATACGAAGACACGTCTCAGAAACAGAACGATTAAGATTGAAGATACAAAGACACTTTTCAGAAACAGAACGATAAAGATTAAAGATACGAGAAGACTTTCAGAAGCGGAATTTTCAAGATGAAGATATGAAGACTTTTTTTAAAAGCCGAATTAGGAAGATTCAAGTTACGAAGAAACTTTTCAGAAGGAGAATTGAACAATGAAGACAAGAAGACATCTTGGAGATGCAGAACTGAAAGTGGTATATTAGGCCTAGTTAATTTTAAAGTTTTATTAGCTTTTCAGACGCAGAACTATAAAGATTCAAGATGCGGAGAAGATTTCAGAAACAGAACTATAAAGGTTGAACATACGAAGACACTTCTCAGGAAAAGAATGATTAAGATTGAAGATACGAAGACACTTTTCAGAAACAGAACGATTGAGATTGAAGATACGAAGAGACTTTTGAAACGCAGAACTTTCAAGATGAAGATACGAAGACTTCTTTTAAAAGTCGAATTAGGAAGATTCAAGTTACGAAGATACTTTTCAGAAGGAGAATTGAACAATGAAGACAAGAAGATATCTTGGAGATACAAAACTGAAAGCGGTAAATTAGGCCTAGATAATTTTAAAGTTTTATTAGCTTTTCAGACATAGAACTAGGATTCAAGATGCGGAGAACATGTCAGAGACAGAATTATAAAGATTGAACATACGAAGACACTTCTCAGAAACAGAACGATTAAGATTGAAAATCCGAAGACACTTTTCAGGAACAGAACGATTAAGATTGGAGATACGAAGAGACTTTTCAAAAGCAGAACTTTCAAGATGAAGATACGAAGACTTCTTTTAAAAGTGGAATTAGGAAGATTGAAACTACGAAGACACTTTTCAGAAGGAGAATCTAACATTGAAGACAAAAAGACACCTTGGAGATGCAGAACTGAAGGTGGTAAATTAGGCCTAGTTAAATTAAAGTTCTATTAGCTTTTCAGACGCAGAACTATAAAGATTCAAGATGCGGAAAAGATTTCAGAGAAAGAACTATAAAGGTTGAACATACGAAGACACTTCTCAGAAACGGAAAGATTAAGATTGAAAACACGAAGACACGTTTCAGAAACATAACGATTAAGATTGAAGTTACGAAGAGACTTTTCAAAAGCAGAACTTTCAAGATGAAGATAGGAAGACTTCTTCTGAAAGCCGAATTATGGAGATTCAAGTTACGAAGACACTTTTCAGAAGGAGAATTGAACAATGAAGACGAGAAGACATCTTGGAGATGCAAAACTGAAAGTGGTAAATTAGGCCAAGTTAATTTTAAAATTTTATTAGCTTTTCAGACGCAAAACCATGATTCAAGATGCGGAGAAGATTTCAGAGACAGAACTATAAAGGTTGAACATACGAAGACACTTCTCAGAAACAGAACGATTAAGATTGAAGATACGAAGACACTTTTCAGAAACAGATAGATTAATATTGAAGATACGAAGAGACTTTTCAAAAACAGAACTTTCAAGATGAAGATATGAAGACTTCTTTTAAAAGTCGAATTAGGAAGATTGAAATTACGAAGACATTTTTCAGAAGGAGAATCGAACATTGAAGACAAGAAGACACCTTGGAGATGCAGAACTGAAAGTTGTAAATTAGGCCTAGTTAATTTTAAACTTTTATTAGCTTTTCAGACGCAGAACTATAAAGATTCAAGATGCGGAAAAGATTTCAGAGAAAGAACTATAAAGGATGAAGATACGAAGACACTTTTCAGAAACAACGAATAAGATTGAAGATACGAAGAAACTTTTCAAAAGCAGAACATTCAAGATTAAGATATGAAGACTGTTTTTGAAAGCCGAATTATGAAGATTCAAGTTACGAAGACACTTTTCAGAACGAGAATTGAACATTGAAGACGAGAAGACACCTAGAAGACGCAGAACTGAAGGTTGTAAATTAGGCCTAGTTAAATTAAAGTTCTATTAGCTTTTCAGATGCAGAACTATAAAGATTCAAGATGCGGAAAAGATTCCAGAGAAAGAACTATAACGGTTGAACTTACGAAGACACTTCTCAGAAACAGAACGATTAAGATTGAAGATACGAAGACACTTTTCAGAAACAGAACGATTAAGATTGAAGATACGAAGACTCTTTTTAAAAGCAGAACTTTCAAGATGAAGATACGAAGACTTCTTTTAGAAGCCGAATTATGAAGATTCAAGTTACGAAGACACTTTTCAGAAGGAGATTTGAACAATGAAGACAAGAAGACATCTTGGAGATGCAAAACTGAAAGTGGTAAATTAGGCCTAGTTAATTTTAAAGTTTTATTAGCTTTTTAGACGCAGAACTATAAAGATTCAAGATGCGGAGAAGATTTCAGAGACAGAACTATAAAGGTTGAACATACGAAGACACTTCTCAGAAACAGAACGATTAAGGTTGAAGATTCGAAGACAGTTTTCAGAAACAGAACGATTAAGATTGAAGATACGGAGAAACTTTTCAAAAGCAGAACTTTCAAGATAAAGATACGAAGACTTCTTTTAAAAGTCAAATTAGGAAGATTGAAATTACGAAGACATTTTTCAGAAGGAGAATCGAACATTGAAGACAAGAAGACACCTTGGAGATGCAAACTGAAGGTTGTAAATTAGGCCTAGTTAATTTTAAAGTTTTATTAGCTTTTCAGACGTAGAACTATGAAGCTTCAAGATGCGAAGAAGATTTTGGAGACTGAACTACAAAGGATGAAGATACGAAGACACTTTTCAGAAACAACGATTAAGATTGAAGATACGAAGAGACTTTTTAAAAGCAGAACATTCAAGATTAAGATACGAAGACTGTTTTTGAGAGCCGAATTATGAAGATTCAAGTTACGAAGACACTTTTCAGAAGGAGAATTGAACATTGAAGACGAGAAGACACCTAGAAGACCTAGAACTTAAGGTTGTAAATTAGGCCTAGTTAATTTTAAAGTTTTATTAGCTTTTCAGACGCAGAACTATAAAGATTCAAGATGCGGAGAAGATTTCAGAGACAGAACTGTAAAGGTTGAACATACGAAGACACTTCTCAGAAACAGAACGATTAAGATTGAAGATTCCAAGACAGTTTTCAGAAACAGAACAATTAAGATTGAAGATACGGAGTAACTTTTCAAAAGCAGAACATTCAAGATAAAGATACGAAGACTTCTTTCAAAAGTCAAATTTGGAAGATTGAAATTACGAAGACATTTTTCAGAAGGAGAATCGAACATTGAAGACAAGAAGACATGTTGGAGATGCAAACTGAAGGTTTTAAATTAGGCCTAGTTAATTTTAAAGTTTTATTAGCTTTTCAGACGTAGCACTATGAAGCTTCAAGATGCGGAGAAGATTTCGGAGACTGAACTATAAAGTATGAAGATACGAAGACACTTTTCAGAAACAACGATTAATATTGAAGATACGAAGAGACTTTTTAAAAGCAGAACATTCAAGATTAAGATAAGAAGACTGTTTTTGAAAGCCGAATTATGAAGATTCAAGTTACGAAGACACTTTTCAGAAGGAGAACTGAACATTGAAGACAAGACAACTTGAAGACGCAGAACTGAAGGTTGTAAATTAGGCCTAGTTAATTTTAAAGTTTTACTAGCTTTTCAGATGCAGAACTATAAAAATTCAAGATGCGGAGAAGATTTCAGAGAAAGAACTATAAAGGTTGAACATACGAAGACACGTCTCAGAAACAGAACGATTAAGATTGAAGATACGAAGACACTTTTCAGAAACAGAACGATAAAGATTAAAGATACGAGAAGACTTTCAGAAGCGGAATTTTCAAGATGAAGATATGAAGATTTTTTTTAAAAGCCGAATTAGGAAGATTCAAGTTACGAAGATACTTTTCAGAAGGAGAATTGAACAATGAAGACAAGAAGACATCTTGGAGATGCAAAACTGAAAGTGGTATATTAGGCCTAGTTAATTTTAAAGTTTTATTAGCTTTTCAGACGCAGAACTATAAAGATTCAAGATGCGGAGAAGATTTCAGAAACAGAACTATAAAGGTTGAACATACGAAGACACTTCTCAGGAAAAGAATGATTAGGATTGAAGATACGAAGACACTTTTCAGAAACAGAACGATTGAGATTGAAGATACGAAGAGACTTTTGAAACGCAGAACTTTCAAGATGAAGATACGAAGACTTCTTTTAAAAGTCGAACTAGGAAGATTGAAATTACGAAGACATTTTTCAGAAGGAGAATCGAACATTGAAGACAAGACACCTTGGAGATGCAGAACTGAAGGTTGTAAATTAGGCCTAGTTAATTTTAAAGTTTTATTAGCTTTTCAGACGCAGAACTATAAAAATTCAAGATGCGGAGAAGATTTCAGAGACAGAACTATAAAGGTTGAACATACGAAGACATTTCTCAGAAACAGAACGATTTAGATTGAAGATACAAAGACACTTTTCAGAAACAGAACGATTAAGATTGAAGATACGAAGAGACTTTTCAAAAGCAGAACTTTCAAGATGAAATTACGAAGACTTCTTACGAAGATTGAAATTACGAAGAAAATTTTTCAGAAGAACATTGAAGACAAGAAGACACCTTGGAGGTGCAGAACTGAAGGTTGTAAATTAGGCCTAGTTAATTTTAAAGTTTTATTAACTTTTCAGACGCAGAACTATAAAGATTCAAGATGAGGAGAAGATTAAAGAGACAGGACTATAAAGGTTCACTTTTCAGAAACAGAACGATTAAGATTGAAGATACGAAGGGACTTTTCAAAAGCAGAACTTTCAAGATTAGGATACGAAGACTGTTTTTGAAAGCCGAATTATGAAGATTCAAGTTACGAAGATACTTTTCAGAAGGAGAATTGAACATTGAAGACCAGAAGACAACTTGGAGATGCAGAGCTGAGGGTTGTAAATTAGGCCTAGGTAATTTTAAAGTTTTATTAGCTTTTCAGACGCAGAACCATAAAGATGCAAGACGCGGAGAATATTTCACAGACAGAACTATAAAGGTTGAAGATACGAAGAGAGTTTTTAGAAACAGAACAATAAAGTTAAAGATATGAAGAGACTTTCCAAAAGCAGAACTTTCAAGATGAAGATACGAAGACTTCTTTTGAAAGCCGAAATTTGAAGATTCAAGTTACGAAGACACTTTTCAGAAGGAGAATTGAACATTGAAGACAAGAAGACACCTTGGAGATGCAGAACTGAGGGTTGTAAATTAGGCCTAGTTATTTTTAATTTTATATTAGCTTTTCAGAAATTGAAGGTGCAAAGACAAGTTTTAGAGGCAGAACTATAAAGATTGTGAAGATATGGAGATACTCTTCAACAGCCGAATTATAAACATGAAATAACGAAGACATTTTGCAGAGGTAGAATTGTGAAGATTGTCTGAACGCAATTAGGTGAACATCATCTATTATTTTCAGTTATCTATAATTTGGTAATTTGGGAGAGCCTAGTTTGCAGCAATCGAATTTTTAGGTGGCTAGTCAAATTTAGAAAAACTAAGAATGGTTTATTCTTAGAAGAAATTCAAAAAAAGAAGCAAGAGAATTAGGCCGAAGAATATCTGCGAAGACATCCACAATAAGGTGAAATATTATATTCCAACAACTTTTGTCAATACCATACTTTTGGCGTAAAACACATTTGATTGAAACACCACAAATAATTTCATTGCATTAAAAAATTTTATATTTAAAATTTGTAAGTTTAAGACAAACGGAAGCCTGCGGGGTATATTCCCTCGCTAACCCTATCCTAAACCGTGTAAAAAATATTACAGATATTTTACTGTAATCCTTGTAAATTGAAAATTAAGAAATCAGCGGATGACTATTTCATTGAAGTAGAATTTTAAATGAATTTTTCAAAAACCAAAAAAAGGACTTTTAACTGCAAGGTGAATATAATTATGCTATAAAGTGATTACCTATTAAGTGTTTTATTCAATGAAGTCCAAAAAAACTGACTAAATTTTGAAACTGACTAAAGTGTAATATATTTTTAGTAAGAAAGTCTCCAAGATCTGGAAAAAAAAGGAGAAACCGGGAGAATTTTGCCTGAGTGCTTATATGCTAAGGTAAAAGGAATACAGCAACAATTATTACCGATAACTAATTAGAGTTGCAAAACTTTTGTTAAGTGTCACTTCTGAAATTCAAAAAATTGACATAGTTGGCATAACTACATTAAATTAACCTAAAGATTACAACTCAACATAATTTATTTTCAGCTCTCCATAACACTACAATACAGTTATCATTGCATCATAAGAAATTTTCGTTCCAATTGTTTAGCATGCTTGATGAGCGAGATGGAAGCATATCTATTCTAACCAGCAAGTATGTAATGTAACTATTTTTAATTAATCTTCCAAATTAAATATGCAGTGAGTTATAAATCAATATATTATGGTAACACGTTGCTAGTTGGGGATTCTAAGTGAATTATCACAATCGCGTCGATTATATTTAAAACTAGGTTTAACATGTATTTATACATATATAAGTTTGTAGTCATGTAATGGATTTGCTAATATAGGGTATTTTCGTGTTTTATGTAAAATCGTGGCATATTTACTTTAAAGCCCTGTTGTGGTTTGTATTTGGTAACTAATCTTATGTAGTAAGGCCATTGTTAACATTCTTTTGAGATTAAATGGTAGCGGTAGCAATTAATAATTTATTTTTGCCTATATTCTATTATATATAGAAGCTAAATGTCGTACTATCTGCGTCGGGACTAGTTTTTCAATTGATATTCATAGGTTTTCTCAATTATGGAATCGAACTCCACCACACCTACTTATCGACTTCAAGTATGAAACTATGGAAGTAATTATGTGATTAAGAACAAATGCATCGGAATCTGACACTTTTGAGACCAAAGATATTAGTATATATATAAAAGGAGACTGAATGTAATATGATTTGTGTTTATTAGTCCTCAATTACTTGTTAATATCATGAATGCCAACGATATAAGAACGCCTAAATTACCATTCCTGTTTGTATTCGTACTACAATATAATCATAGACTTGATGTCTAAAATAATATTTCTTTCGTTATATTTTTGTATATCATCAAATTGTGTAATGAATATATAATAGCAAAGTATTGTTTTGTATTTATTTGTATTTTAAATTTCTATTCTTTCCCATTATTCTATTTTTATCATGTATTTCTGTATTTATATTATAATTTGGCATGAAGAAGGCAACGCCATTTTAATCATCATTTTTGTCATATGATGTCAATTCCTATTGGGAATATGACGAATCGTCATTTTGAACATAATAAAATACCTCATTATTGTCTTATTTACTTATTTTTGATATCCATTTCTTCTAAATTAAGGATTCTGCCTACAACAAATAGAAATCATTGATTAGATTTTCACTAGTAAAACCAGTCTTTTCGTGGTTGTTGATGCTGCCATAATACAAACCTAATTTATGACTTCATATATATTACATCAACACTTACTTCTTATCTTATGACATCATCCTGAAATCATCTTATGACAAACCAGGCCGGCATGGTTTTCTTTCTTCTGCAAAAGAATCTTCATACTTTGCTGTTACAGCTTTCTTAAAAACAAAACAAAAAACACACTATACACATGAATATATGGCGGTTGGGAGGGGGTTGGGGGTTCTGGAGATTGGTGGTGGGCCCTGGACGGGAGGGAGAACACAGCAGCATCGCGATCATAATTAGACAATATTTATTTGGCCAATACCGTATAAAATTGTTGGCAGAATCCGCTAATGAGGTAATCAATTGAAGTAATCTCCCATTTACCTTTTTGAAATTAAATTACTGTTGTCGGTGCCTTCTTTTTAAATTTAGAAATGAAATGGTTGAGGTGCTAATTTATATAATGCACACTCTTCTATTTTCTAATATATATAATGCACCGTTTTATGTTTTACTGATATTGTATGAAATGTGACATTATTCTGATGTATTTTAGAACTGTTTTTTATTTTTGTGAAAATATCAGAATTTGGAGGGTGTGTTTCACAAGCCCCTGTTTGGTGGCAGTATCTATTGTTGGTTTATTGGCATAGACCTATTTCCCAAACTGTTAAAAATGGGTACATTTCCTTTGCACTCAGATTGATGCCTTTTCTGTAAAATGGGCATAGGGCGTTCCAGAGATTTCTGGGGCGCGATAGGACCCCATCCACAAGTCCTAACGAGTGGGTAAACCGACACCCCCTGGGTCCACATGGAAGCTCGGTAATATATTTAAAGAAAAAAAATTTTGCTTAAGTGATTGTTAAACATGCAATTGAACTAATACTTTTATTTTGCGATATGTATTTGTTGTGGCAGTTGTGTCTTTTAATGTGAATCTAAATTTTGAATGTCAGATCAAGTACGGTTTTAATCAAATTATGTTGTACTTCCAGGAGTGCAGAGTGAATTTGACTGGGAAAATTTGCACGGCAGTGATGCTCTATTTAATTAAACGCCTGAACCGTGACAGCCGATTTTCTGCCTGTCAGAGGACTCCACAAGCGCCTAAAAACTTTACTACCCAACATTGCACTATATTATTAAACTTATCACATCAATGATTGTTTGTCCCGTTCCCTATACTATACATCTAAGCGCCCCAGCATGTGCATCCAGAATATTTGCACAGTAATACTATTGTGCCACCAGACCTTCACAACCACGACGCATCCCTGAACATATTCATATACGTTTGCATCCTGTTGACTGTATTAAAGATTCGGTAAAGTGCTATTTAAAGCCTGACGCCTTTTTTATTGTAATGAAGTTGCGGCGTAATGAAGCTTTTTTAACAATAGACTGATACTTTATACAGTGGAATACTCTGGTTTGGCTACCATGATATGCTTATTGAACGCTTAAGATATCCTCTCCTCAAATTTACTGCGATGGTATTAGTCTGCTATTTACCTAACCAGTGGTTCTTAACACTTTTTTTAAATCATTTACCCCTTTAGCGAACGAGTTTCACCCCCAATATAGCCGCCATTGGTAATCATTTATTAAAAATTCGTGAAGCCGTGAAGTCTCCCCTTATCTTATCCCATCTTCTCGGCATGGAAAGTGCGAGAGTGGGGTTTGGTGAAGGAGCGGTGGAGGAGAAAATGGGAGCGACTGGAGGAAGTCTCAATGGAAATTGAAAAGAGTGAGTGTTAGGGTGGGTTGGTGACGGTAGGAGGTAAGAATAAAAATGGGGAGGATAGTGTTGGGGTGTATTAGGAGGTAAAGATGGAAGTGGGAAGAAGGAGAGGACTGCGTTGGTGTGGGTTAGTGGGACGGGAGGAAGTAAGAATAAAAATGGGAAGGAGAGGAAAGTGTTGGATTGGGTTAGTGGCAGAAGGAGGTGAGGATGGAAGTGGGAAGGAGTGTTGGTGTGGGTTAGTGACGGGAGGAGGTAGGAAAGGAAGAGGGAAGGAGAGGAGAGTGTTGGGGTGGGTTAGTGACGGGAGAAGGTAAGAATGATAGTTGGAAGGAGAGGAGAGTATTGGAGTGGGTTAGTGGCAGAAGGAGGTGAGGATGGAAGTGGGAAGGAGAGGAGAGTGTTGGTGTGGGTTAGTGACGGGAGGAGGTAAGAATAAAAATGGGAAGAAGAGGAGACTGTCAGTGTGGGTAGTGACGAGAGGAAGTAAGAATAAAAATGGGAAAGAGAGGAGAGTGTTGGGGTGTGTTGTGACGGGAGGAGATAAGAATGGAAGAGTGAAGAAAAAGAGAGTGTTGGTCTGGGTTAATAAATCCATCTTCCAGCGGGTAAGCTCATATGAGATAAAATTTATATTTACGTTTGCGATCGGTAAACTACTGTTAATATCGCTCTTAGCTGTTTATTGACGTAATGGCCTGATATGAGAGAAGCGATAAAACCTTCCAGCCGTGACGCAAAGTGCGAATCGTATAAATAGCGTGGATTTCAAAATCGCCTGTCAGACGTCTGAAAATGTCGACTCAGCTCAGACAGGAAATACTCCTCTATAATAATTTATTATTGGTTTAGCATGTATTTTCAGTCATACATACCATCCTTGGCGCTGTGTTTTTTTGATAAATATGATTTCGACTGCTCCACAGTTGGCAGAGGTATGAAGATTTTTGTATGTAAAAAAAACGTAAAATTAATGGTAATTTTAACGCGTAAATGCGCGTAAGGAATTGTTTACGTCGTTCGACGCGCATTTCCGCAGGAAAAATTTAATTTTTTTGCATTGGGAGTGGTGTGTACAGTAATAATAATAGAGCTGTGACGTCATCAAAATCGGTAATTGAAGCGTTGAACATGATAATACTGTAAATACGATTATGAATTTCAGAGTAATAATCATTTATGCTATAATAGTCGTTTTGGTATTGTTATGTTGGGAACAACTTGACGAAAACGTTGAAAAAAATTTTAATTAATTAGGAATTAATTATTAACTCCCTACTGAACTCAGAATTTCTCAAGATCCAATTTTTTTTTTAGAAATTTTTGAAATTTTTTTTGCATAATTTTTTTTTCAGTGGAGTGTGTTTTAAAGATATATTGCTGAATAGAACTCTAGCACACGCTTTTAAAAAGCCATGAGTGAAGCTTTAGGGCTTAATGGTTGACAAAAAAAATAACTTTAAAAATACCCATGTCAAATTGCATGGGGTTATAGCCAGGTAGAATCTGGCCTTAACATTGTTTTGGGACATAAAGTTTTTTTTTATTGTTCAGATATAATGTCGATGACATAAATAATGATACCCTGGTGGGTGTGGAGTATATAATGTTGAGCAATTTTTTTAAATGAATTTCAAGTATTCGTACCAAGATGACGCACAACCTGAATCCTAACCGGGTACACATGAAATGTTCAGGTTGTGCGCCATCTTGGTACGAATACTTCGGAAGCACCTTTTCGTTAAAAACAATTATTTCATAACTACATGGGTTAGTTTTGAATACATAGTAACATTGCATCTCCTTACAATGTCAGAAATTCAATTTTAGTAGAATAAATGGTAGTTTATTTCACTAATATAAGCCAAGATCCATCGACAGCATCTAGCCACTTTCTTTTGCGCTCGTCAAACTACATTTGTGTTGCTGCGGGCATTTCGTTTTCCTTCTTAAAGCTTAGGGACTTGGGAAATATTTTATTAGTTGAAACGAATTGGAATATTCGACCTCGCCTTTCACTCCGAACAAGGCCATGTAAACCATCCGCTTGTATCTAACGGTGTGTAACGTGTTTTCTTTTGGAAGAACCGGAACCTTTCAGGTGCAGCATTGACTTTGGCCAAATTGATATATTCTTGTGGAGATAGAAGGCACCTGTTATGCCAACATAGTTGAGTCAAACATTTTGATCACTAGTACATCACACACATTTTCCCGCTCTTCGGTTGTACGTAGTAACGCGCACATTTTGCGAACATGCATCAAATTCCACTTGTAAATTGAGCTATAGGTTTTCGAAGATCTTTTGTGTATGATTTTATTCCATAGAATTTGTATGCTGTTTTAAAGAATATTAGTTTCAGCTTTTTTATTCCTTCAAACCGCGTGTTGGAAGTAAGTTTTGTAATACTGCGTGTTGGTTTTCAAATGGTTTATTTATATCTATCACTTGACATCCTTAAATCGGTGATGCCAGTAAATCTTTAATACAAAAAAATCAGTATCATCTGCAATAAAAACAGTAGTACCTACGCAAGTGACATCTGTGGGACGGGTACTCATATTATCTGCTCCATCGCGTGCCTCTAACTTAGTTAACATGAGTGCCAATTGGTATCTAAGCTCAGCCACAGACAAAAAGCTTCGGACTGCGGTTGGCGTGACGAAATGTTTTTAAATATATATTCCACAATAAGATTATTTGATGCATATTACTGAAAGTTACGCCTTATATGTCTTTTCCCATTGCACTATTCCTTTTCTTATATTCAATAATATGACGCTCATCTGACATAGTTTTTCAAGTGTGTAGATAGGTATAATCTTTTCCACGCTGTTCAGATGGGAATGCGCGAATATATCTGAGAATCGCTAATATTGGTTTGCAATGCGATGAAATCCCATCTTGGCATTTCTACCTCTTGCAATTGCTGCGTATATTTATCGGAGAAGTTCTGTGGCGGGGTTATCAAATGAAGAACACACGGGAGTATTTTTTTCACTTCTCTACTACTCTCAAACCTTGACATTTTGTCAGACCTTTTTTCCATTCAACCTTTTTTTTGAAACATCCCCAACAACCACAATTAATTCTGTCATTAAACTTCCGAAACAAACAAATAAAAAAATTTTGGCCTCACATTTTTGATATTTGTATTCAGATCTCTTGGCCTTGGGGCTCTGTCAAACAAAGTTACATATAAAATATTGGTTGTAAATTGCAAAACATGATCATGCTTTTGGAATAACTCAGCATTTTACCACTCGTATATATATCATTCATTGTCGAGAATAATAATGAAATCATAAATCTAAAACCCGTTTTCGCGAATTTTTTGTTGTAGCTGAATTCGAGGGACAGCATGACAACAGGCAAGTGAAGCACGGTAGCCTCTTATAGTTTATGACAGGGTTCCCTAAAAAAAGGACCCCGGCCTCCTTGGAGGCCACTGATCGGTTATCAGGGAGCACGAACAAACAGATTGAAATGCGAATATATAATAACGATGTATTTTTATAGAAGAGAAGAAGCAAAAGTGTTGAAAGTCTTTGGTAGTTTGAAAAGCATTGATATGGGACATAAGAATGAACTACATTCTTTCCCAGGAATATACTATAAAATGTTTCAATTTTCTCATTCTTGTTCACGTGATAGCATTATCTTTCACTACATTGCCGTTATCATCCCGCTGCATAAGAATCCTTGCTAACAAATAATTGACTGTTCTCCACCAGGTGTATATCCACTTGAACTACTGCCGACTGCATTAGCAGGCTTGTATTGTTAATTGCAACAAAAGCGGGTATTTTAAAATAGTACTCTTTATTTTACGCGTATCTCAACAGTATTTCCATATATATGGGTCGCGACCGAAAGCTGGGTTCAAAAATACCTAAAAGTTATTGATTTTTATTTCCTAGTAAATTTGGTTCTTCCGTAGTTTGTGCAACAAAATGGCGCACAACCTGAACATAGTATTGTAACACGTTTGGTTTCAGGTTGTGCGCCATCATGGTGCACAAATTTGATGAAAAACACTAATACAAATATCAAGCCGTAAAAAAAATTGCTCAAGGCTGCAAACTCCCCACCCATGCAGAAATGATGGGCAATAACCTCAAGATGAATAATCACAAATAAAAAAAAACTTTATGTGTTAAAACAAGGTTGGGCCCAAAAAGCCCCTTATCTTCCGGACTATTAGGGCTGGAAGAGAGTTTGTCCTTGGTTGTCCTTGTAAAACGTAGTATTGATCGTAAAACTGTTTTACTGTGCAAAGTGTTTCTTATATTTATTGTTAATATAAGTTGGTGATGTCAAGTAAGTTTTGAAGACCCGTAACGCGAGATAGAGAAAAAAACATCAACGAAATGTTTCAGCTTTTAAATACATTCTCATTTATTAGAAAATACAAATCACGTATTCAACAATATGAAATCAAAATCACACGTGATTCCTTAATCGATTCGGAGCATATAATTCAAATTGGGAATCACCCACCCGAGAAACTTTGTGTGCTGGTGATAATTATGAACTACGACTGAGAGGGTACTTCCGACACATCTGGAGTGCCGTTTATCGTATCAAAAGCAAAAATAATTACAGTCGAAAAGTATAAACGATGAAAGGACGCTGCTCACCGACTCTTGTTTTGCGAAAGTTTTCTTGTCATGACGTAGACATCTACCCCATATGGCAGAGAAAAGCATGCGGTATTTATCAACTTCACTTTTTCAAATCCCTTAATTTTATACAAAGACACGGCGACTGGCTGTGTTTCATTACCCTGGATAGAAATGGCTTTTTACCTCATTGAAGCAGCGTGATCGAGTGCGTGCTCCCTACCCTTGCTCCTATTTTTATCGATCTTCAATCGATTAATACATATAACCTTCTACGACAAAGACAAATGATTAAAGCACTCTGACAGCCCGAGTAATGCGTTATTTTGGATGGGTTTCTTCAAAGCGGTTTCTGCATACGACGTTGCAAATATATATTTGTGATACAAGTGTTTCCATAAATTTACATGGGGCAGAGAATAAAGTGTCGATTTTGGGTATTTCAACGTACGCCCACCGCTCCAGCTAATAATTGTGTGAATTATTTCATTCAATATTTCCTATAGTGTACTCAGGCCTTCAATTTCAAAGGCTTCAAGCTTGTGGCATGTATAACACCTATAACGTGCAATTTAAATCACATGTTGAATCAGAATACTTTGACTAATAATTATTGCATTACATAGACTTTAATTTTGCTTGGTGTATGGGAAACGAATTTTTTAAAATATTCGTAAATTCTGAATAATAGTTTCATTACGACACAGACTTAGCAAAGCTATGTTACAATTGGTAAAGATAGGTATAGTACAACATATGTGTGTGTGAATCAAAGGTGAATAGAGTTTTACTTACTCTCAGGGAAATTATTGCCACTATATAAACCGTCGCAAAGTATGGGGAGTCAGTCGTTTCCAGAAGATCGATGGATTTTGTCATCTGAGTAACGCTGGAAATGCATTTAAAATAAAAGTTTACCATTAACCAACGGTGAATAAAGTGTTATTTACGTAAAGCGCCAGTCAATAATGACATACAATAGTTAACTCCCAATCCTTTTGCAGATATACCACTTACCGTGTTACACATTTGGCAATATTTTGAAATGAAAGTTTTTTTTGTATTGACGAGGTATCGAACTTGTGATCTTTTTCATTATAAAATACGATCGAACCCTACAATGCCGGATGGCCTACATCCGGTAGTACAATGTATGATTCATGCACATCCATCTTTAAAAGGTATTATTGGCCTTTTACATTTATTGTTCCATAGTTTAGTAATATACTTCACGAAAAAGGCACTCCAGCTTCGCCTAAAATGCCAGTTCTATAAATAGCATCAATTTCAAAATCGCTAGTCAGACATGTAAAATCACTGATGTGACTCAGACGGGAAATGAACTACAATACCTCCTTTATAATGGCTTAGTATTGGTTTATCATGTATTTTCAGTCATAAATTCCATCTCTGACCTTGTGATATTTTGAAAAATATAATTTCGACTGCACCATACTTGTATAGGTATACCATACTTGGTGTAGGTATAGAGAATTTTCAAATGTGTAAAAACGTAAAATTAATAGTAATTTTCACGCGTAACGGCGAGCATTGGATTGTTTACGTCTTTCTACGCGGATTTCCGTCAATAGAAGTAACATTTTTTACATTGAGGAGGATTTGTGCAGTAATAATGAGGTGTGACGTCATCAAAATTGCCAATTGAAGCGTTGAACTTGAAAGTTCTGTAAATACAATTGTGAATTTCAGAATAAACATTTATGCTATAATAGTCGTTTTGGTATTGTTCTGTTGGTAAAAACTTCAAGAAAACGGTGAAATAAAATTAATTAATTAGGAATAATTATTAACCCTTTACTGGACACAAAATCTTTCAAAATCAAGGTTTTTTATCAAAAATTTTAGAAATTTTGTCGCGTAGAAAAAATATTATTAGAAGAGTGTGTTTTAAACATATATTGCTAAATAGAACTCTAGCACACGCTATTAAAAAGTCATGAGTGAAGCTTTAGGCCTCAATGGTTGACAAAAAAAATATTTTGAAAATAACCTACGTAAAATGGTCCCAGAGCGAACGGTGGAGTAAGGTTGGCATTGCGTTCAGGAAAGGTTCGGAATCGAATCAAAATAGTGTAGTTTCCTGTGACTAACTCTTAATAGTCTGACATCCTGCTTTCGGCCTACATAAGCTTACGCGACTAATGTGGGTTGCAGATAATCGAGATAACGACTTGAGTACAAAATGGCGTAAGATGGTTAGCTGCACTGAATATGGGAGAAAAGTCGAGACGTAACTTATGTAAAAGATGACGTGGAATGGTTAAATGCACTGAACATGGGGCAAATTTAGGGATATATTAGTGTTGTAATAAACAAATTTTCTGATTGAGATATTTCACTTTGTTTGTGATGTTAGTGATGATGATCATAGATGGTTTAAATATGGCTCAAGCTCTAATAAATAATTAGTGATCGAGACAGACAGACAGTTTATAGAAAAATACTTTCTTATTTTTCATTCAGGATGTAATATTTTGAACATAGTTGACAATGACAGGGTTTTTGAAACTGTGTCATTGGTTCCCCTAAAAGGGCTATAGAGTGATACTGTGCGGTGGTCACTACTAAAACACCCATAAAAATGCTCACCAGGGATTACATTGTCACAGATCATTCTCTTACGAAATCGTGCGTTCTAAAGTTAACGCAAGACAGCTAAAACAGTGACGCTTGAGTCGCAAATGATTGATCACAACCGGAAGTACATGGAGTTGAAAAAAAAATGTTTGTGATTTATTGATGACGCCATCGCACTTCTCAGATGACGTCAACAGGTGTATCAGATGACGTCTTAATTTATCCTCGACTCAAAATCCCATAGTATGATTGACATCTTCATTACACAACGACGAAAACAAACGCTGGTTAAGTGGTCTTGCTTTTGTGTAATTGACACATTTTATATTACATGTCTAAAATCTTCCTGGATGGTTTTTGATTAAATCACGTTCTAGTTTGTTTTTATTTATTAATTCTTCCAATAAAACTTTTAGGCAAATAACACATTTTGGCTGGCTCGTTATTTCGGTAAAACCTATTGAAATTGAAAAAAGGTTTATTATATAATCATTTTTTTTATGTTTATTAGCCATTTATCAATATAAAGGTATCCTGGAAAATGAAGTTTTGCAGTAAAATCAACAGTCATAATACATTACAGTGAAAACACAACAACGGTTTACTTTAAAAATTGAATTATTGCCGTTACACCATAGCCTCATTATAAAATATATCACTCCAATTCAATGTATCCAAACTTTATGTATAGCGCTAGTCAGCTCAACAGTATAAATCGCATACAATAGATTAATAAAAGGAAAAGACAACGCCGGACACTCGGCGAGTGGCCTAAGGCTTGGCATTTCGAATATCATGTAATTTCAGAATCGAATATTTTTTTCGAATCGAATCTCGAATACTTGGAAATATATAAATGTAATCGACTTTTTCATTGTAATTGGTCTTCTTAACAAATGAATTACTGAAGACATAGAATACATCACTGAGATAAATTACTGAGCGTTCACACACAATTACAAACACGTTTTATCAATAACTTACTACAGAAAAAAGTCTTATGTGAGAATTACGTTGGAAAAGTATGACTTCAGTGTAAAAAAAATTGGGGAATTCACTTCGACCATTGGCGAAAAGAAAAAAAAAAGATGGCAGGGATTCGAAATTTTGCTCTGGACCGATTCGAATAATTTACTATTCAATTCAAATATTCGATTCGAAATGCCCAGCCCTATGACGGCAACCCAGAAATATTTACCAACTTGGGCCTATTTGGGGTTGCGACTCACACTTTGGTCACCAGTGCTTGCTCCAACGTACAATAACTTTTCATCGTCTCAGTTTGATCTCTGAAACTCGACTCCTTGCGCTTCTGCGTACCACTCAAGGAAATTGTGATACGAAATTATTTAACTAGCAACAACGTAAAGAAGTTAACATGAGGTTGTTGAATTTAAATTGGAGTTAGTTGTTAGAACTAAGATTCGACTCCTCCGATGGTGCAATGATTTCTCTCGTTCATAAAATAATTTATCACTGTTGATATTCTGAGCAATACTTCCCATTTATCATGAAAGTTCTTTCTAGATTTATTTAGACTAATTTAAAAGTTGAAGGAACAAACTTCGAAATATGTGCTCGGGTTTTCAATGGACAGTCGATGGCTTCGATATTCGAATTCGTGCATTGGAACGTGATGACATCCCGGAAGTACATGGTATAATCACCGAATGTCTGTATAAGCTACTGTTTACGGCATTCGAAGCAATAATTGTGAAAAACTGGCGAATACAGGTAATAAAATGATTGTAGTACTGTGATGAAGTTTTAGATATTTTACCGTGTAAAGACTGAATACCGATTGCAAATTTATAGGATTTTACTTTGGAATGGTTTCGTTTTAAACGTGGTTCCATAGCATGCCTCGCAATTACTGTCTAACAAATGCATTAATAAATGATAAATTATGAATTAAAAGTATAAGCTACAAGTTAGCAAACAGTTTTCTAAAATTGCATCGTTCATATTCAGATTGTTCTGTCAGGATTATCCGTGTTTCTTCTCAATTACATCGGCTACGATCTGCAATATATAGCTGTTTTCGTCTTTTTTCAAATGTTTCTTTTGACTTTACCAAGTAAGTTTGTTTCAAGTTTACGCGGTAATATTATAGGGATAATGTTGTTATTTTTGTGATATTTCACTGTTGTGTTTTAAATTAACAATATTAAAGGAAGTAAAACCAGTTAGTTAAGACTTTTCAGAATTATAAACCTCTTTAACTTGTTTTGCTACTGGACAGAATTGATTTAAATAGCCCCAAGCCATATCACAATGACTAATTAGTTTTAATATAATTCATTTCTGTCACATAATCGATTATATTTATTCCGTACATGCTTATTTACTATATAAGATCATTATTCACTGTCTAATTATCCGGTTAGATCATTCTGTTGTTTTGCGATCGCATCCTTTCGGATCGAAACTTTGCCTCGTTAAAGTGTCTCCCAGCCTGGTTGACGGCAGAGGAAACGTCTCTCCCCAATTAACAAATTAGCCTGAAATATACCTTCTATGATATAATATCACATATAACTCGATTCATGTATAGTTGAATTATTAATTTGATTGTCGAACGATTGTTGACTAAACCGGGAGCAGCGGTGAACTAGGTTTTGCTTGCGTCTTATTGATATCGTAGATCCTCTGACAATTTAATCAAAAGATGATTTTTTAGATTTGTTTTTGTACTGGTTTTATTTCATCTATATACCATGCTATAAAAAGTTATATAGATATGACTATGCTAACACGAACAAAATTATTGCTCGATAAATATAATAGTTGCCATTACGTTATTTTTGCAATTAGATGCAGTTTCGTTCTACCGCTTCTTTGCGCCGGGAATAACAAAGTTCAAAAAGGAAATTGTCAACGCAGACAAGACATACGTGAACTTTTGGGTTTCCGAAGTTTTCAAAGATGGTCAATGGGAAAAAGTTGGAACAGCAGCTCTGCAAGACGCAGATAAACGACAAAAGCGTGGATCTCAAACTGAAACTATAATTTTCCTGAGGGTAAGTGCAATGCATATTGTATAGAATTCCTTATAACTTTCAAACATATCTGTAATATTTTCGAATTTTCAAATAATTTAAAAACGATTCAATACACTAGAATTAAGATGTAAATTTTCCAAATAGACCATTCGCGATTACCTTTATTTCTAACTACAAGTTTATTTTTGAACTATGTTACGATTTGTCAACCCTCATTTTGAGGGTTAAAAAGAGTTAATATTTCATACGTTTTATGTCTTATTGTAAATGTCTGTAGTAAACACAAGCAATAAACGCTTATTAGTATCGTCAGAAACTGTCCGAAATATATAAAGCATCGATTTGAAAATGTTGAGTCAGAGCTCTGTAAAGTGAGCTCCCGAAGTATGTGAACGAAGGTGCTCTTACTTGGTGCACGTACTTCGGGAGCACCCTGAACAGCTGGTATGAATAACTTATAACCCAAATAAGAATCACAGCGGATAACTTCCTTATAACGACTTTGCATTTCATCCTTGGCAACGTAATGTTTTCAGAAATAAGAAGATCCACCTCTACCATGCATGGTGGTGGGGTGAAAATGTAAATAATTATAGAACGTAAAAGCATTCGTCAATGTCGCTTCGACAGCACACACTGGGTTGTTTATGACTTGAAACGCCAAATATGTTCGACAATTATTCGCTGATTTTTAAAGCCTTTATGAAATAATAATAAAATCGTCAAGTGAATTATCAAATTTGCTAATTCCGTAAATACAATTATGAATTTCTCGGGAATTTTATAGCTTGATAATGGTTTTGGTATTGTTTTGTTGGAAAATACCTCTAGAAAACGATCAGGTTAAAATTAATTACTTATAATTAGTTCCTTAATCACCTTCTATCAGACGCAATAACACTCAATTTCTAAGTTGCTTTCTTCAAATATTTGGACATAAGGTCGCATACGTAAAATAATATTGGCGCGCGCTTTTTTGCGCCATCTCGCTGAAAAGAACACTAGCATACGCTTTCAAAAAGCCATGGGTGCCATTTTAGGGCCTAATGGTTGACGATAATGATAAATTTGGAAGAGACCGTACAAATGACCTAAAGAAGCTCGGTTGTACAGGGAATATATATGGCATGTACGCTCGTGACGCATATACTTGGAAATAACATCACTGATGTATTTTATTTCTAAAATCCTGTCGGAGAGCGGACAGTTGCATTGAACATTAAAAATTTGTTTACTGAAAATTTATTTCAAGTGCAAAAAATTCGAACCTTTTTACATCGAAGGCCTGAGAAGGCTATATACAGCGTGGCACAAAAGTAGGTATACAGTAATTATTTACAAAATGTATCACCTTCCAAGCAGCTAGAAAACTAATGTAAAATTCAAAAATAAGCAATTTTTGTGGTACTCAACAAGTAACATAAAGTGAACTGCAAGTAGCTCCAAAGCATATGGTTAACGTTAAGCTGGTTAACGTTGAATTTAAACCAAAGCTCAGATGTAAGAAAGCAGAACTGTATGATTTTGTCTTTCGATATATTTGGGTTGAGATTCTAGATTATATTTGTTGTAATTTGTTACAGAATGTATCAGTATCTCCCACATGGAGATGCAAAAAAATTGGAACGATGATGTTGAAGCACGCTCTCAGTCATGCTATTTTGATGAAGTATAACACCATTGTTCTTCATATTACCGAGGAGCAACCAGAAGCCATGTCTATGTATAAAAAGAATGGCTTTGAAATAGTCGATAAGATAAACGCGACATGTTTTTCTCTACTCTCTGGAGTACATGTCTACGTCATGGCTAGAAAACTCCCATGAAAGCAAGATTAATGTGAAAAACCCTTACAAAGTGTGTAATTGACGATTTTAATGATTTTTCATTTGATACAATAAATTACATTCGCCCTTAATTGCTAAATCTTATTATCACACAATGTTTCTAAATCGTTCTGTGAACATTTGCCACGAAATGCTTACAAAAAGATGTAGAGTGATTAGGATCCCCTACGAAAATGTGTTGTTTTACAAACCGATTGCTAAAATACGATTTACACTTACAATTTTAGTGATGTACTGAGCCCTGTTGTACATAATTTTGTAAATATCAACATAATCCGGGCAATTTCGAAGCAATTGATGGAAATCGACCAATTTATAATCGAATACAAAATTCATCTAATCAATGGGTTAAAGTAGGGGTTCCCAAACCGCGGCCCGCGGGTCAAATACGGCCCGCGTAACGATTTAAAATGGCCCGCCAAGCTTACGTGAAATATTTTTCAACAGATTTTATTTCTACCTTTTTGCGATCTAGATACCGCTAATTTATGTCATTATCAGAGTTCAAGCACGTGTTTATCGTAACAATTCAATTATACCAGTATATATATCAATTATGGGTACCGGTGTTAGGATTACATAGGGCAGTAATTTAGTTATCAGCCATACAGGAAAGCTTAAAGATGACAGAGATCAAACGAAAACTAGATTCAGTAAACTAACGTTTCTTGGATAAATGGCAGTGTTCTATTTCTCCATTGAAAAGTATCAAACTTTAGAGATTAGTCTTCTTTGCCAACGAACTATTCCGGTTGTGAAGGAATACAACATTAAGTGCCATTATGAGTCAAACAAACATGTTTCAAAAAAATGTCAAATGAAAGTGAATCCACTTTTGGGCGCTACATTCTTCCGGCCCGCGAACATCTTTCCGATTCTAATTTTGGCCCGCGGCCAACAAAGTTTGGGAATCCCTGGCTTAAAGAATACTCTGGTGAATACGTTAATAGGATGAAAGAAAAGCCAGCCATTTTTTCTTTTGAAATACTTACACAGAACATCAAGAAAGACATTAAGTTAAATACGACACTCGACGACACAGATTCCATGTTCAGATAGTTTCTGTATCATCGTAATTATAAAAGACTATCAGAATAGATTTACTCTGCACAATTGTCAGAACAAAGATTTTAAATGAAACATTTCTTCAAGTGTATCATGTATTAATGAGAATGATAATATTTAAACAACAACTAGTTACTAATTTGTATTTTATCTATTCGGTTTCATTAGAAATCATACGCATGTTTTCTCTCGCATGATTTTTTTTTTTGTTTTAAATAAGGACTATAACCGAATTGTGATTGGTGGTTTACAGTCGATTGCGTTATATGAAAAGTGGAGAAAAGTGCCATTTATTAAAATATCCAAGAATTATATGTTTGGCAGAACTGCTAAAATCGATTCATTCGACTTGAAATTCGACTAAGATTTGACGTTTGATAAACAACCCTCGTTTGTCTCGAAAAACATTATGTGGTTCACTTGAAACGCAAATGACTAATCACAACCGGAAGTATATGCCAGTAGTGCGACATTGAATTTGAACCAAATGTAATTCTTAACGCATGCATCGGTTTAGACGTCCTTTTGTGAGATCGTCACGTTTATCAGATGACGTCAATACCGTGACCGATTTCATCGTATGGTACACAAATAGATAGCTTGAATATTAACGACTATATGGTATACACTTATTGTCATCATCGCCCGGGGCGCTGTATGGGTAACACTCTATAGAGCGGAAATTCTTGAAATGAAGAGGTACCGTTTCGTTAAAAATCTGGGTTGCAGATTTAAGAGTAAAAATAACATTCTATTGTACATAAAACAGAAAGTTTTTTTTTTCGAGAAGCTACAGAATAATTCACAATATATATCGTAAAACTATAAAAAAAATGCAATGCTCAAATGTATGAACACGAAGACCAAAAGAAAATCCTATGTAGACTATTACTCCAAAATTCATAACCTAAACCGAGCTGGCACTGTGAATCAGGTACTGTAATTCACCACCTGTCCTACCTGTTCTATCTTAAAATTATAGAGTAAAAGTATTAAACATTTCATGGTAATCATCTTGAAATGTCTTTTGAGACAATAGCAAGAATAAAATTTCATAATTTGCTCCATCCCAAACAAAGTACGTATGACCAAGTCAACGCCAGCAAAATTAGAACGTTGTAAATACAATATAGTTGTTATGTTTACCTTATTTTTTGTAATTCGATGTTTTTTTGCATTGGAAATAACACTGTTTAAAAAGGAAATTGTCAATGCAAACAAGACTTACGTGAAATTTTGCATTTCGGGGTTTTTAAAGATGGTGAATGAAAAAAAAGTAGGAGCGGTACCTCTGCATGGAGCAGATCACCCTAAAAGCACAGGTTCAAACTGGCACAGTAATGTCCCTAAAAGTACGTGCGTATAAGGTACTGTATAGAACGATAAATTCTTTCAAACATATATTATAATCACGTCCCTTATGTGAGAAGGCATGCTGTTAAGATTTGAAAAGTATATTTTTGTTTTGTTTTGCGCGGCCCGCTGAGAAGTGGCAATCTTGCAGGATGTTCCCGCAAAACAAGCTTTTAGTTGAATTAATCTGGAACGAGCGAGCAATTTTAATCCCTTGATGAATTCACTGAATTCGTTTAACGTCGGTGTGACAATAAATTTAAATAGCACTTTTTTCAGAAATTTTTGCTCTTTAACTCAACGTTTCTGCCAGGACCCCGAACAATACCGTAATATCAATAACAAAAAAAAATAAAAATTTGTGCTTGCAACTACAGTAGAAACTCTATCTACGAAAGGCTCTAGAACCGAAAAATCCAACTTACGAGAACTCTTTTCGTAAATATTGCTTTGACTAACGTAAAAACAAAAAACGCGTGTGGTGACATTTGTTTAATTTAGATTAATTTAATGCAGTGCTTGAGGCACAGATGTCCAATTCGAATATCGCGAAGTTCGATTATCATCTTTCGTGTTTGTAAGAATACCGAATATGGCGCACAAATCCTAGCGCCGCCGTCAACGTTTGAATTTAAAACATTTTATAATTATTTCATTTTTTATTGTAATCGATGGCAGTCTTATGCGGCGCGGCAGTAAATTACAGTCGGCACGCAAGGTGTTCAATTAGCGCTGACTTGAAGTCCTTCTTACACGTCGAGAATGTTTTTGATTGAAAATAATTTACAATGAATATCGTATATTTTCAATTTTGTAGAGATAGTTTGTGCGGTCTCGGTAATGCATATTTTATTGCATTATTATTGCAAATAAAATATATATATCACACTTCTCTTGAGTGAGACACACTCAAGTTATTGTAGGATCGTTTGTCAGTCTAGACATGCGATATTTGGTGTTTCATTTTCAAACCTTGGCAGCGGTGAAACTTGCATTTGTTATGTGGTAATATGCTTTATCGATCGAGCCCATACCCAGATACTGTATGTGTATACTGTATTTTGCGCATGTAAAGTACTGTATTCTTCCTGTTGCAAAATACGCAACTGGTTAGAGGCAAATTTTGGGAATATTTCAATAAAATTCACTCAACATCAGACGCGATCGACTGCTCGAGACGTGGCAATCGCGATTGACTTGTTGGCCATCCCTATAGAATATGGCAGCGTTTGTACTAGGCTTACAACATTCATCATATCTTCTCTTGTCTGAATTGATAGGTAAATATATAAACTATAAATATATATATAAAAGCAAACCTAATACTTGCAAAACAAAATTAGCTTCATAAGTTTAAAAGTAGTGATAAACCAAATATGAATTTGATTATATTTATACAACATACATATTTTACATACATACATACATACATACTTTGAGTTGAGTTGCGCGAGATTGATCCTATTGCCCTATCCTTTCTGTATGCCTTTATGCTGATGGATCCGTATACGTGTACTGCAAGGATGCTGTGGCAGGAATAAACTGGCTATTCTATCCAAATCAAGTGTCCAGCTGCACACTAACACAAATATATTTCTGTAATGAGAGCTCCCGAAGTATGTGCACCAAGTAGGCGCACAACCTGAACACAGTATTTGTACCAGGTTAAGATTTAGGTTGTGCGCCATCTTGGTGCACATACTTTGGGAGCGCCCTGCAATGTTCGTGTTGGTGTGCAGCAGGACGCATTAATTGGATAGAATATGCATATATTAGCATGGACTCTCGGAATTGGGTGAAAAGTTGCAGAACCCATTCTGTCCTGGCGGAACTCTACTATGCTGAAGAACCCCGACTAAAACACTTTTCTATATCTTATAAATCACCATTCGTTATTCTGTACAAAATTTGATTGCAAACTCAATTCTGTCAATGCTCGTAAGTTATTATCACCAAAGGGAACACTATTTTTTGAAATATGTAACTGATAAAGGATCATGTGGTAAAGTGTACATTCAAAAAATTTGAAAAATCATTCGAATTCCAGAGTTATTGCATCAGTATTATAACAGTATTATCAATATAAAAATGAATTCACACTCGTTTGTAAGTAATGAATTGGCAAAATGCAAAATTCATCTTGGGCAAAGCGAGATCAGCTACACGCGACACTGGAATTTATACAATGTCCTTTCGCTGCTAAAGACGCACAATTTTTTGTTCTTCAAACGTCTTGTGGCATCGCGCATTACCCTTCAGGGCACAGTTTGACCCCCTTTAAAAATCGTGACTGCCTGAATGCTGCTATTGGGAGAGGTGTTGGGTATGTAGATTGAAGAGTATATACAAGTGTACATACAAGACCTCAAAAATGGGCGTTTCACAAGTGTGTGTACCAATATGGAGGAAATTAATTTGTTCGCCTATTTTACATCAAGTTGAATAAAGGGACTGAATTCTATAGGCAGGAGGTATATTCACTTGGCTAGCGCTGACAGTCTCCGTAATTGTAATAGAACTAAAACAAGGAAAATTGGAAAAAAATTATTGCCTAACCCTAACCTGGTGCTCACACTACGGGAGTAACCGTTTTTTATCCAATAACTTCAGTTATGGAACAATAACTACTTTATAGCGCTTTCATGGTCGTATTGCCGTGAATTGTTCAAGTATTGCACTTATCGATAATTACTAACGCACAATTCTATACTTTAATTTCTTGTCGCCTTTGTAGATTTTAAGACACTAATGATCGCAAGGAACTTTGCTCAAAGATCAATTTCTATCATTTATGAGTGGGCTTGCCATGCTTTGAATGAATTTCCTACCTGCAAATAATTGGAAAATTGAATTCATGGCAGAACTTGTAACGGGTATGAGTTTTTTCCATAAAAAAGACCAACCCAATTCATATCGAGTATCACAAAAAAATACTCTCAATGGACAACACGGCCTTCCTTATGGGTCTCAGATGTTGTTATTTTAAAATACATACTTGAGTAAATACATATTTTCTGCCCATAGGTTTCAGTCTCTTTACACAACTCGATGTAAAGTTCGGCGAACAAAATTAGTTACCTCTATATTTGTACACACACTTCTGGAGCGCCCAGTCTTGTATATTAATACTGAAATCTGGGCACAGACTAGAATTGTATAAGGTTTTTGGGAGATGTGTTTTACTGAAATCATTCCCAAAAGTATAATAATTTTGAAGTAATTAATTTAGAATAATTCAAAAGCTGAGGAAACCAACATCGAAAAATGTGCTCTTGTCTTCAATGGACATTCGATGGCTTCGACTTTCAAATTTGTGAATTAGAACTAGATGACACCCCGGAGGTAAGTGGTATTATGATCACCAGATGTTTGTATAAGATACTGTTTACGAAATTCAAAGCAATATTTGTGAAAAATTGGCGAATACAGGTAACTCAAGTCAAGAACATTGATAAAATAAAATATTACTGTAGTAAAGCTTTCTAAGATATAAAAATAAATATCGATAGCAAATTTATATGCAGCCATTGTTTGATTTTACATTGAAATGGTTTGCTCAAGAAATGCCTCTAAATACTCACAATATGTACCAATATGAAGGTAACTAATTTTGTTCGCCTACCTTACATCAAGTTGTGTAAAAGAACTGAAGCCTAAAGGAAGGGGATATATATTCAATTGGCTAACACAAACAGACCCAGAACTCATATTAAACTAAAATAGGAAAAATCGGAATAAAATTATTGCTTAGCCCTAATCTCGTACAGATACTACAGGAGTACCCAAATCTACTGCATAATGTAATTAATTGCAAAATTTTATAGTGTAGAAAAACTAGAATTTACCAATCAGTTTTACAGAAATCATATCGTTGCTAAATTTATTCAGATTTTCCTGTCTGGATTATCCGTGTTGCTTTTCAATTACATCGGCTACGAAGTACAATATATTGCTGTTCCCATCTCTGTTCAAATATGTCTGTTGACATTTCCAAGTGAGTTTGTTGTAAGTTTACGCGAAAATATCACGTTTAACTCCATCCAACCGGTCGTTGTATTAGATTCCAAACTCTTTACAACGGAGAAAATACTTTCATGAATTGGGCGCTCCCGAACATCGATAGCATGCCGTTTAAAATGTTTTCTTTTAGCACCGACACAACTTGCAGCTATATCAAGCATTGAGGCTTTGTTTTTCTCAAGCTAATACTTTTTCACTCATATCGAGTTGAAATTTGGTTTGTGTTGGTCACCTTTCCTTTCAAATCACTGCAGATTGATCCATTACTAAATTTCGGCAATTGTGAAGTAGCCCTCTAGTTCAGTGAGAGAGAGCCTCGCAAACGAATCAAGGTTTGTACAATCCGCATTGTCCCGGTTTTTTGTTTCATATATATGGTAAGTCTAAGTATATATTATGCTGGGCTGATTCCTAGTTTTCTATGTAGGCTATTGCCTGGTTTGGACCACCCTGGTCTGAATGATTGTTGCCTTTAAACCTGGAGCAGTGGTCAACTAGATTTTGCATGTGTCTTCTGGTATTGTAGATCCTTTGTCAAGTTAATTAAAAGATAATATTTTGTTTTAATCCTTTTTTTTAACATATACACCATGTTATGAAAGATATGGCTATGTTGACACAAACAAAATTATTAGTCGATATGTATGATAGGCCGCAAGACGAGGCCGTTTATCTTTCAGTTTCGTAGCGCACATAAGGTAACTACCTGAAAATGATTTTAAAATGTTCACTAGAAATTTAGCAACAAATATTGCCTTGTTCCCACTTCCAAAAGTTGCACGTTTTACGGAAAAGACGCTTTTGCTACAATAAATATGTATTACCATCTGTCCTATTTTCCCTGCTTTTCTGATATCATGGGACAATGGACGCAGACTTCTGCATGACGTAACAACAAATTTGTCAGCTGTAGGAGGATCCCCCGTGGTCGGATGAATATCAGATGTACTACTGCTCGCTTTTGCGTTGAGTAGCCTTTCCATAGTCTTTTTCAGTTATTAGTAGTTCAGTTATTCTAAGAAAGTGTTAAAAAAGTATAAGTAAGATATTAAACACTTGTATATCCTTACCATAAATAGAAATTTTAGTTGAGCACTAGCTCATAAGACGTTGATAAATAGGTACGGTGCGGTACCTCCAAGGAAGGCTAGACCTAGAATAATATGTCACAAACAACGATATTTTCTGGCTTGCATGAAAGGTTTATTATTAATGACTATTCTTAACTATTCAGCAGACTTATACTACTATATAGGCCACGTCATATTTGAAAATAGAAAATATTGGCTGTTTCTGTAATGCACGGTTGTGCGGGAGAGAGGAAATAATGAATTTTACTAATGTCGGTTGGTCTAAATCTAAATTCATAGAGTCGACAAGAACCTGGGAAGCAATGATAAGTTTTGCCGGAGTAGGAAAAAAAGTAGCATAGGAAGCGATTAAGAGGTGAGAAATCAAGTTGTAGACAGACAGTTGATGTATTAAAATATAGTCTATAGTCCATACTATAGGATAGGGCATTTCAGACTGTGATATATCGAAATTCAATGTAGACATAGTCTAGTACCGGTATGCAAACACTGCATGACTGTAGTACATCCAATGAGCAAATACACGCTCATTGAGTACATCAGATAAATGCATTATGTGTTAAATGTATTAGTCAGTATTTAGCAGTGGCGGCGCGTCAATAGGGCCAACCGGGGCAATGCCCCGGGTTGTTTTTTCGGTATAATAAAAAATATTCGAAAAATACCTCAATATCGGTTGCACAGACTGTCTACACTAGCCATATTCTCCCGACATGGTTCATTTTTCGCTCGCAAAGCCTTTGCCGAACGTCGACGGGGCGACGCCGATTTTGCCCCGGTTGCTCATTGTATATCGTATTCTCTCTTTTATCTTCCACTCGCCGCGTTTGTCTCGTTTGTTTACTGTTTCTTTTACTAAATCATCGGGGTCGATCGGGGGCTAGCCCCGAAATTATGACGACAAAATGCCGACGTTTCTTACAACAACGTGTTGACATATTCACGCATTCCTTCTCGTTCCTTGAAGAGTTGATAGTTTCCTCGCCTTCGTTTTTGTCGCTTGTTTCGCTATTTGAATCAGTTAAAGACCTTTAGTCCATTTGCTTTCGATTTTCCACATTCCTTTTGAGCTCCTCACTTCTTTCCGGCTTCGCATTTCTTAGCCTTAGACCTCATAATGAATAAGGTTGATGCACTACTTCGCACTCCGTTTTCGCAGCTCCCGCTGGAACAAAAATTAGAGGTACAACGTCTTGAGCCTTATCAACCAAAAAATTGTTCACTGGAACAATCCCATGACGGAGGAAAGCGTCGGCGTACATTCTGCGCAAAAACTTGGTATAAAAAACACGAATGGTTGTGTTACAGCGAGGACAAAAATGCACTTTTTTGTTTTTATTGCCTACTTTTTGCTACCGCCCGTGACTCACGTTGGTGTAAATTTGGTTTTAGAGATCTTAAACATTTTTCCGAGCGTGCCAGGGATCATCGATCTTCTATGGAGCATCTGGACAATGCAGTAAAATACCGAACATTCGGAAATGTTAATATTGCAGCACAGTTGGATGAAGGACGCGCGGTTTCTATTCGTCGGCACAACCAAAACGTCGAGAAAAACCGCCATGTTCTCGGTCGATTGATAGATGTTTTGAAGTTCATTGGTTGTCACGAGCTGTCCCTCCGTGGGCACGATGAACGGGCTGGCTCTTCTAATAGAGGGGTATTTTTGGATATGGTGGAATACACCGCATCCCTAGATACAGTATTGAGAGATCATCTTGATGCCGCAACTGTTTCGAAAGGGACATCTAAGGATATCCAAAATGATTTGCTCGACTCAATGTATAAAATTTATTTACAACATTTGGCTCTGGAAATTGAGAATTGCCAGTTCCTTTCGATTCAGTCTGACGAGACAACTGACATCACGTGCGTTTCCCAACTGGCTGTGATTTTTCGGTTTGTGAAAGATGGTAAACCTACCGAGAGATTTCACAGCTTTGTACCAATCGTTGATCGCACGGCTTGCGGGATATCGGCTGTACTGAAAGAAGTGTTACAGCCTTACGACGCGAAGTCAAAATTGATAGCTCAAACTTATGACGACGCGGCAGTCATTTGTGGGTCGAAACATGGTGTTCAAGTTTATATAAAAGAAGATTTTCCTCATGCTCATTTTTTACATTGTTGTGCACACCAATTTAACCTCGTTATTAAAAATATGTGTCTTGATACCCCTCTCGTCCGTATATTTTTTGCAAATGTTTCGGGGTTTTCTTCATTTTTTCCCGTTTTGCCGAAGCTCTCTGACTTCCTTCGCCAGATATGTAGCCGCCGTCTCCCAGCTTGTGCACCAACACGTTGGAACTTCCAATCACGCGTGGTGCAGGGCGTGTCCGAAATTAGGTCTGAGCTCATTGAGTGTTTCGATGGCATTCAAAGCTCTCCGGTTTGAGACGAACGCTCTGTGAGGGAGGCGGCAGGTCTAAAGCGTCTGCTAGAAGATGGTGAGTTTTCATTTTTTCTCGCTTTTTTCTCCACAATATTCTATCACGTGGATGTATTATACGGCGCATTGCAGTCAAGGCTAATAGATGGAGCGTCTGTGCAGTCGTGTATTTCAGACTTCTGCGATGCTGTATCTCGTATCCGGGAAACAATAAAATACGACGACACATGGAGTGCTTCTTTACGCCGCGGGCTAACAACGCAGCGTTTGATTTTGTCTGCAAAGGAATTCTGTGACATTCTGGTGAATCAAATAGGCGATCGTCTGCGCACTGAACACCTTGCCGCGTTCTCTTTGATGAACCCTAAAAAATTTTCAAAATTTGCACGTCAATTTCCCATCCATTTGTTGGCTACTGTCTCCAAATTTTACCCTATGATAAACGTGGGTAAATTGGAAAATGAATTGCGATGTATATACACCAATCAAACTTTTTTGAACATCACATCAACTTGCGCGCTCTATGAGTTCCTCATAGATAACACTCTAGTAACTACCTTTGCGGCGTCTGCAAAATTTCTGTACATCATTTTGACGACGCCTATTTCTTCCGCCGACGCAGAGCAAACATTCAGCACGCTGAAGTGTATTAAAACGTATCTCAGAAACACAATGAAGCAAGATAGATTAAATTCCTTGGCTGTTTTATCCATTCACAGAGACGTTATTTCTGGGATGCATGACTTTAATCAGCGCGTTATTGAGCATTTTGCTTCCAAGAAACCGCGGCGTGTTGCATATATGTTCAAGCAGTAGAAGTCTAGCAGCATATATATCTATGAGTGAGCGACGCATGTCCTTATCTTTGCATTAACTTTCCTTTCTACATAGTAACGTTTTAAACCTTATTTTAGGTTTTGTCTGCTTTCCCGAAGTTTCTGTTAATATGTCATTGTATTTATCTGGGTAAATATTTCCTTTCCTTTTGAAAGAGGTTTCAAAATAAACTATGTCTATATTTATTAATCCCTTGACTTGGACCGGTTTTAAAGACACTTTCTTATCGTTAAAAATTGTCGCTTTTGCCGATTGCTTGATACCGATGGAATGGTTTTTATACTCATAAAATGATGGGAGAACTTACAGCGCTCATCCTGTCCCCGTAGATGGGGGTGACTTGGTCCCGCAGTAGCTTGCCCCGGTTGTCAAAATGACCACGTTATATATATATATATATTTGTTAGAAGTGATCTGCCCTCCTCATTTTGGATATTTACATTTCTTTATTTTGGATATTTACGTTCCATCCACGTGTTTTCAACGTGTTTTTGTGAATAAAGCATACTTTCGCCTAACTATCTGCTATTTCTATACTATTGTTAGCTAGCTATTTGGGCACGAAACTTGACAAATTTTGAAAAGAGGGCTCGGCCTAAAAAGTTTGAGAACCACTGCGCTGAATTCTTCGTCAAAATGTTACATGTAAAAAAAAATATTCAATTCTGGTTAGATATTTCGACCGTTCTCACAATCATCTGATATCTTTAATCTATTATTTTACTATTTGACTCAACTACTACTCATAACTACATAAAAAAGGCCTTACAATTTTGAGGACTGACCAACGCATATTTCTGTAAATATTTTTGGTTCTAAAAGTTATCTACACAACTTATATAATACTAGAAAATTAATTCTGGCTTGTTCAGTTGATAATCTTTTAGAACTAATGGTCAATATTATAAACCCTTTTGATGATTTGATTTGATGTGTCCCTATAGCTGATGTATTGTTTGATTTATTAAGTTGACATAGCGACAACATAGTAGGCTATCGCCATAGTCGACATAGTTGGCGTTGATTTGATAAGTTGATATAGCGATATTATACTTCCCAAGAGTCGACCTAGTATGTTTTGTTAAGGACAACCGTCTTTAATATATTATATCTAATGTGAATATTAGAGTTTGATGTTTGTTTAAACTGGACTAATGGCCAAAATTATAAATCACAAATGAAAATTGACAGGCTCCCTTCTTCTTATCCTACTTTGAATCATGTTTGATGTTCCCTAAAGAGGATATTTTGTTTGATTTAATAAATTGATATAGCGATACCATAGTATGCTCCCCCAACGTCGACATAGTATGTTTCTTTATGAAGGAAGAACATTCTTTAATAAACTTCTCTAATCTCTATATCTACTGTGTGAAGAATTTAGAGCAGGGGTGTGTAACCTGCGACCCGGGCTTGATTCAATAAGTTGATATAGCGATAACATTTTATGCTTCTCAAGCGGCAACCTAGTATATTTCGTTAATGAGACACAACCATCTCAAATATATCTCATGTAAACATTGGATTTTGATGTTGATTTAAAAGGGACTAAGGGCCAATACATATATAAATTTAATGAATTAAAAACTAGAAATAAACATATTGTCTACATATCGTCACGCCAATAACCGAATTGCGTAAGTCATTTTTAGCAGTTTTGAGAAAAACGTAAAAAACTTCCTAATGATATTGTTATGCCATTGAGAGTCAATAATTTGCCATGGTTCAATTTTTTGATCGTAGCCGGATTTAAGTTAATTTGTATGACGCAGTTAAATGACGTCATAATGGCGCACTGTGACTTACGCAGAAATGTGTCTATGACTTGGGGACATACGCAATTTTGCAACTATACTATATGCACCAGTCCTGAAAACTAAACATTTCAAAAACGAATGTAATTCTTAGTATCTACAATGTCTAATCCCCAAAATAGCTAATCAGTTTCAATTACATTATTTTTTATGTTTAAAAATATATATTTCATCAATATAACACGTTCTGCACACCCACCGAAATAAGACTAAGATTAAATATAAAGAATAAAACAGCAATGCACCCAATATAAAAGCCAACCAAAGTGAATTGAACTCGGACAGTGAATATCACAAGTGCACGTCTTCCTATACTGTAGTATAAATTCAAATTAATACGCGCTAAGCTAGAATCTGAGATGCAAAAACTCGAAAATCCTTAGCCGATGTTATTTTGCCTTTGTGACGTCACAATAGTCCTGCGGTACCAATGTTAATTCATTATGACGAAACAATTGCACAAATGTGCATGTCATACTAAATCTCCATTTTTATGGGTTTCGGAATTCTTAAAATAAAATCTGAGTTAACAGACAGGTGCGCAGCATTACATAAATACCTATTATATAAAAAACTCAAAATCGCCAAAAATGACTTACGCAATTCGGTTATTAGCGTGACGATATTTTATGTACATATGATGTATTGTATGATTGAAGTTGATAAATCTATAATATATAATGCTACCCAGGCGTCGACCTAGTATGTTAAGGAAGAGCCATCTTTAATATAATCTCTCTAGTATACCTAATGTGTGAGGACTTTAGAGGGCTGTGTGACCTACGACCCGAGGTTGATTCAATAAGTTGATAAAGCGATAAAAAAGTATGCTTCCATAGCGTCGACCTATTATGTTTCTCTATAAAGGAACAACCGTCTTTAAAGAAGGATTTCATACGCCAAATTTTCGTTAGCAAAATTTATGTTTTTTAGATTTGCAGCCAAGACCAACTTTTTTTTAAATTAGAGTTGGATATATGTTTTATCCGAGCTCCTCCTCTCTGAATTGAACAATTCACAGTATTGGAATACCGATTTCGACTCCGTAGACGTAGACCCATGGGTGGGCGGTTTCTGGGGTTTGACAAGAGTTCTCTGAAGCAGCTGTAAAATATGAAGTCTTTACATTAGCCAGGCTTCAAAATATTAAGAAATCTACTATAGTTCACCACACCTAGAGGTCTGAACTTCCGCGAATAAAGATTCCATAAAATAGAAAAACTGTTTGCAGTTTGTTCATATATAAGTTTATTGGATCCTCAATGATGGTCGCACTATATATATCAGCACACATTATTGAAAGCTCGATGTATAGTCACAATGAAAACTTTGCGAATGATTTCTGCTTGGAATCTCGCACATTGAATATTCTCCACGACATTCGAACCTACGCAGGATAATCGGCGCTCGCGTAGTATGTGAACAAAGAACAAAGCTGGTCGACGCCTGAACATAGTCTGTATGCCAGGTTAGGGTTGGGCCATAATTTCATTCTAATTTTCCTCATTTTAGTTCTATTACGAGTTCGGGGACTAGCCAACTGACTCCCGTAGTATTTGTATCCGAAATTATGGCCTGACCCAGGGGCGGATTAGGCCACTTTGATGCCCCAAGCACTGAAGACTTTAGTGCCCCCTTTATGTGTAATTTAATTATAAAAACAATAAACCACATAAGTGTATTATCCATAAATAATCACAACCAACAGTAAATAAAACAAATTTCACGAACATTATAGGTGTTTCAACTGTTATATATAGCCGATATATATATCGGCCGTTTATTGTCGATATGATATATCGGCAAACACGCAATATCGGGTCGATATTTCGGTTGAGCTCCAATCCTGAGAGAGTGTGACAATGAAGATTCATGCCTTCAGTCTCCACGTGAATCGAAATACCAACGGATACAAGTCACAACTGTAGATTGGAATATTACGGGTACCTAGTACTCTACCTCAGGGTGGTTCAAGGTTGAAGGACCGCAAAAACTTTTGAGGAGGTCTCGCGGGCCGCAAGTCGGAGAAATCCCAAAAGTGATCGAAATGTTGCGAGTTTACTTTCTTTAAATGTAATAAAAAACGAGTTTACCGTTCTAATCAGACTATTGTTATGTTGCATGGGTGGCGTTCTTTTAAAGAAGATATATAAAGCCTTCAGTTATTTCAAAATTAATTCCCGAGAATTATCGTTGTATTTTCCGCATCTCGCGTTTAATGTCGCATCAAATTATATTCTTTTGTGACAGATATTATCTGAAATCAAACCAGACACTGTGTGATGGACAAGAAAATACGTTTCCGCCGTGTTTTCCTTATGTCACATTTCTTGTGATACTCATTTTATTACGAATTGTTATATTTGAGTAATTTAAAAACTTGCCGCTTGAGCAAGCTTAGTGCCATCGTCAAATAACAACCAAGTCCGTCTAAGTTGATATTTGGGGACCTAGCCAACGAAAATTGGATTGCGCGGCGTTAAGTCGGCTCTGCATTCCGTCACTGCTGTCACGTGGCCCACGCCAAAATAAAGGCATGGAGCGTTAGAAAAAGGGGTTTAAATCTCGGGATCCCAACCCCAGTTGAAATAGCTAAAAAAAAAAGGCAAAAACGTTCTGCTATTAGATACAAATATACGCTAAAATTGGTCCGTGGGTCGCACGGAATGTATCAGCATGGCAGGGTTTAGACCACCCTGGTCTACCTTATCAAAAAACTCCCGACTTCGCTGACCACTAGATCGTTGAAATGCGACCGTGGAACCGCCACATAGTGTAAATAGTACATGGGTCCAACGAAAAAACAACAACAATTAAAGAAAACGTCTTATATATAGGCCCATTTTATGTCGAATAAATAAGTTTCAGTGTTTATTTTTAATAAAGAAGGTTAATACGATACTTGAAGAAGAAAAATAAGCGAACATTTTGAAGTTTGAGTCGTCTGGTGAACTCGTAATATTTTAATAAACACCGATAAACTATATCAAATTCTGCTCGAAAATTTCTGTGGTGCCCCTCTTTGCTTGGTGCTTATATTGTTTAATGGTTAATCCGGCGCTGGCCTGACCCTAACCTGGTACACATGATACGTTCCAATGTCCGCCTTTTTGGTTCACATAATACGAGAGTACCAGATAATCAAAGATGCATCCTCGCGCTTGATCTTGACGATTAACGCTACACCGCCTAGTTGACAATCAACATTTTGTAATATGAGATTTTAGATATTTTTAAACTTTCAAAAAATATCAAATCCTCAAATTTATTACCTCAAGTTTTTCCAAAATCATAAATTCACAAATTGAATAGAAAAAATTCTAAATGTTTTTGAATCTGTGTCAGAAACGCACTGGCGAGCGAGCTCTAGTGCCAGACAACGTTAAAATTCAATAAAAAGTTTAAAAAGCCAAGGCGTCCTAGGTTACCAGAAAAGCAGTTTTGTTAATTTCTGAATCTAATAATGTAGTAATGACAAATATATAACATAAAAAAATAAGTTATATTTAATTTCGATTTTCTAATTCAATAATTAGTTTTATCCCCGTATAATATGTCAGTGGTTCCCAAAAGCAGGTCCGGCTTTTTGTCGGTCCGCGAGAAAGTTCGTTTCCTCTATTTATAAAAGGTTAACCATCCCCGTTCTATTACAATATAAGAACATAAGATGATTACATGATAAAAGCAAGTAAAAGTCAACGTAAATTTTCTGATTCGTGCCACAATATATTCTACATTACCCCGACACGCTTTACATAAATCTAATATATAACTTTTGAAACGCCAAATCTAATGCTAACTCTGCTGTGGTGCATGTTACCCGTTTGCTGCAGTCTAGAGATATTATGATGAATGATGATTGACTCTCCCACCACTCAAACTAGCGTTTAATAAAATAAAACCCTTTATGAGTAAACAATCGTTGCTAACGATTTGTGCTTTCGAGCCAAAACATATATTATAGCACGAAAAAGTAGCTGACGACAGTAACATTATATAATCGTAATTGGGTTACACGAATCTTCGAAGAATACATAACTACTTTCATTACTAAAAGGATAAGTTTGAGTTAAAATCTGATATTCTGGGGAATTTGGATTAAAATTCGATTTTCTGGTAGTTCCGAGTTAAACTTTGATTTTCTGGGAGTTCGAATTATAATTGGATTTTTCCGGAGTTCGAGTTAGAATTTGATTTTCTATTAGTACGAGTTAAAATCTGATTTCCTGTTAGTTCGAGTTAAAATCTGATTTCCTGTTAGTTCGAGTTAAAATCTGATTTCCTGTTAGTTCGAGTTAAAATTTGATTTCCCGAAATCTAGTTAACATTTGATTTCTGGGAGTTTGAATTAAAATTTGATTTTCCCGGAGTTCGAGTTGAAATTTGATTTCTGGGAGTTCGAATTAAAATTTGATTATCTGGGAGTTCAAATTAAAATCAGATTTTTTGTGAGTTTGAGTTAAAATGTGATATTTCATGAGTTCGAGTTAAAATTGTCAATTGAAGCCTTGAATATGAAAATTCTGTAAATACAATTGTGAATTTCAGAGTAACCATTCCTGCTATAATAGTCGTTTTGGTATTGTTCTGTTGGGAAAAACTCTAGGAAAACGTTGCAATAAAAATATATTAATTAGGAATTAGTTATCAACCCTCTACTGTACACAGCATATCTCAAGGATAAGCTTTTTTATTAGAAATTTTCGAATTTAAAAAAAAAAAAAATTATTACAGGAGTGTGTTTTAAAGATATATTGCTGAATAGAACTCTAGCAGACCCTTTTTTGAAAAGCCATGAGTGAAGCTTTAGGGCTTAATGGTTAACAAAAAAATTATTTTTAAAAATACCCATGAAATGGGTAGGGGGTTGTTGCGGTCAGAGGTTTTAAAATCTAAATTTAATTTTGGATAGAACTGGTTTCCAGTGTTCTGGGATTACTACTGGTAAATTTTGTCCCATTTCGACAATTTGGATAGAACTGGTTTCAAGATCCGATTCTCCGATTAAGTCAATTTCTTACTTTTCTCAATATTAACTTTAGTCTCCATCGTTTTCAAAATACTTCGATAACGTTTTGCAAGACAATTTTTTTCCCCCACATCCACGTGTTTCCAACGTATTTTTGTGAATAAAGCATACTTTCGCCTAACTATCTGCTATTTCTATACTATTGTAAGCTAGCTATTTGGGCACGAGACTTGACAAATTTTTAAAAGAGGGCTCGGCCTAAAAAGTTTGAGAACCACTGCGCTGAATTCTTCGTCAAAATGTTACATGTAAAAAAAAATATTCAATTTTGGTTAGATATTTCGACCGTTCTCACAATCATCTGATATCTTTAATCTATTCTTTTACTATTTGACTCAACTACTACTCATAACTACATAAAAAAGGCCTTACAATTTTGAGGATTGACCAACGCATATTTCTGTAAATATTTTTGGTCCTAAAAGTTATCTACACAACTTATATAATACTAGAAAATTAATTCTGGCTGTTTCAGTTGATAACCTTTTAGAACTAATGGTCAACATTATAAACCTTTTTGATGATTTGATTTGATGTGTCCCTATAGCTGATGTATTGTTTGATTTATTTAGTTGACATAGCGACAACATAGTAGGCTAGCGCCATAGTCGACATAGTTGGCGTTGATTTGATAAGTTGATATAGCGATATTATACTTCCCAAGAGTCGACCTAGTATGTTTTGTTAAGGACAACCGTCTTTAATATATTATATCTAATGTAAATATCAGATTTTGATGTTTATTCAAACTGGACTAATGGCCAATATAGCTATAAATTCAATAAATTATAAATCACAAATGAAAAGTGACAGGCTTCCTTCTTCTTATCCTACTTTGAATCATGTTTGATGTTCCCTAAAGAGGATATTTTGTTTGATTTAATAAGTTGATAGAGCGATACCATAGTATGCTCCCCCAACGTCGACATAGTATGTTTCTTTATAAAGGAAGAACATTCTTTAATAAACTTCTCTGATCTCTATATCTACTGTGTAAAGAATTTAGAGCAGGGGTGTGTAACCTGCGACCCGGGTTTGATTCAATATGTTGATATAGCGATAACATATTATGCTTCTCGAGCGGCAAGTATATTTCGTTAATGAGACACAACCATCTCCAATATATCTCATGTAAACATTGGATTTTGATGTTGATTTAAATTGGACTAATGGCCAATATATTTATAAATTTAATGAAATAAAAACCAGAAATAAACAGTGACAGACTGCCTTGTCTACATATTTTATGTACATATAATGTATTGTATGATTGAAGATGTTATATCTATATTATATAATGTTACCCAAGCGTCGACCTAGTATGTTAAGAAAGAGCCATCTTTAATATATCTCTCTAGTATACCTACTGTGTGTGAACTTTAGAGAAGGGCCGTGTGACCTACGACCCGAGGTTGATTCAATAAGTTGATATAGCGATAACAAAGTATGCTTCCATAGCGTCAACCTGGTATGTTTCTTTATAAAAGAACAACCGTCTTTAAAGAAGGCTTTCATACGCCAAATTTTCGTTAGCAAAATTTTTTTTTTTTAAGATTTGCAGCCAAGACCAACTTTTTTTTTAAATTAGAGTTGGATATATGTTTTGTCCGAGCTCCTCATCTCTGAATTGAACAATTCACAGTATTGGAATACCGATTTCGATTTCGTAGACATAGGCCCATGGGGTTCGATGGGTGGGCGGTTTCTGAGATTCGACAAGGGTTCTCTGAAGCAGCTGTAAAATATGAAGTCTTTACATTAGCCAGACTTCAAAATATTGAGAAATCTACTATAGTTCACCACACCTAGATATCTGAACTTCCGCAAAAAAAGATTCCATAAAATAGAAAAACTGTTTGTAGTCTGTTCAGATATAATTTTATCGGAACCTCAATGATAGTCGCACTATATATATCAGCACACATTATTGAAAGCTCGATGTATAGTCACAATGAAAACTTTGCGAATGATTTCTGCTTGGAATCTCGCACATTGAATATTCTCCACGACATTCGAACCTACGCAGGATAATCGGCGCTCGCGTAGTATGTGAACAAAGAACAAAGCTGGTCGACGCCTGAACATAGTCTGTATGCCAGGTTAGGGTTGGGCCATAATTTCATTCTAATTTTCCTCATTTTAGTTCTATTACGAGTTCGGGGACTAGCCAACTGACTCCCGTAGTATTTGTATCCGAAATTATGGCCTGACCCAGGGGCGGATTAGGCCACTTTGATGCCCCAAGCACTGAAGACTTTAGTGCCCCCTTTATGTGTAATTTAATTATAAAAACAATAAACCACATAAGTGTATTATCCATAAATAATCACAACCAACAGTAAATAAAACAAATTTCACGAACATTATAGGTGTTTCAACTGTTATATATAGCCGATATATATATCGGCCGTTTATTGTCGATATGATATATCGGCAAACACGCAATATCGGGTCGATATTTCGGTTGAGCTCCAATCCTGAGAGAGTGTGACAATGAAGATTCATGCCTTCAGTCTCCACGTGAATCGAAATACCAACGGATACAAGTCACAACTGTAGATTGGAATATTACGGGTACCTAGTACTCTACCTCAGGGTGGTTCAAGGTTGAAGGACCGCAAAAACTTTTGAGGAGGTCTCGCGGGCCGCAAGTCGGAGAAATCCCAAAAGTGATCGAAATGTTGCGAGTTTACTTTCTTTAAATGTAATAAAAAACGAGTTTACCGTTCTAATCAGACTATTGTTATGTTGCATGGGTGGCGTTCTTTTAAAGAAGATATATAAAGCCTTCAGTTATTTCAAAATTAATTCCCGAGAATTATCGTTGTATTTTCCGCATCTCGCGTTTAATGTCGCATCAAATTATATTCTTTTGTGACAGATATTATCTGAAATCAAACCAGACACTGTGTGATGGACAAGAAAATACGTTTCCGCCGTGTTTTCCTTATGTCACATTTCTTGCGATACTCATTTTATTACGAATTGTTATATTTGAGTAATTTAAAAACTTGCCGCTTGAGCAAGCTTAGTGCCATCGTCAAATAACAACCAAGTCCGTCTAAGTTGATATTTGGGGACCTAGCCAACGAAAATTGGATTGCGCGGCGTTAAGTCGGCTCTGCATTCCGTCACTGCTGTCACGTGGCCCACGCCAAAATAAAGGCATGGAGCGTTAGAAAAAGGGGTTTAAATCTCGGGATCCCAACCCCAGTTGAAATAGCTAAAAAAAAAGGCAAAAACGTTCTGCTATTAGATACAAATATACGCTAAAATTGGTCCGTGGGTCGCACGGAATGTATCAGCATGGCAGGGTTTAGACCACCCTGGTCTACCTTATCAAAAAACTCCCGACTTCGCTGACCACTAGATCGTTGAAATGCGACCGTGGAACCGCCACATAGTGTAAATAGTACATGGGTCCAACGAAAAAACAACAACAATTAAAGAAAACGTCTTATATATAGGCCCATTTTATGTCGAATAAATAAGTTTCAGTGTTTATTTTTAATAAAGAAGGTTAATACGATACTTGAAGAAGAAAAATAAGCGAACATTTTGAAGTTTGAGTCGTCTGGTGAACTCGTAATATTTTAATAAACACCGATAAACTATATCAAATTCTGCTCGAAAATTTCTGTGGTGCCCCTCTTTGCTTGGTGCTTATATTGTTTAATGGTTAATCCGGCGCTGGCCTGACCCTAACCTGGTACACATGATACGTTCCAATGTCCGCCTTTTTGGTTCACATAATACGAGAGTACCAGATAATCAAAGATGCATCCTCGCGCTTGATCTTGACGATTAACGCTACACCGCCTAGTTGACAATCAACATTTTGTAATATGAGATTTTAGATATTTTTAAACTTTCAAAAAATATCAAATCCTCAAATTTATTACCTCAAGTTTTTCCAAAATCATAAATTCACAAATTGAATACAAAAAATTCTAAATGTTTTTGAATCTGTGTCAGAAACGCACTGGCGAGCGAGCTCTAGTGCCAGACAACGTTAAAATTCAATAAAAAGTTTAAAAAGCCAAGGCGTCCTAGGTTACCAGAAAAGCAGTTTTGTTAATTTCTGAATCTAATAATGTAGTAATGACAAATATATAACATAAAAAAATAAGTTATATTTAATTTCGATTTTCTAATTCAATAATTAGTTTTATCCCCGTATAATATGTCAGTGGTTCCCAAAAGCAGGTCCGGCTTTTTGTCGGTCCGCGAGAAAGTTCGTTTCCTCTATTTATAAAAGGTTAACCATCCCCGTTCTATTACAATATAAGAACATAAGATGATTACATGATAAAAGCAAGTAAAAGTCAACGTAAATTTTCTGATTCGTGCCACAATATATTCTACATTACCCCGACACGCTTTACATAAATCTAATATATAACTTTTGAAACGCCAAATCTAATGCTAACTCTGCTGTGGTGCATGTTACCCGTTTGCTGCAGTCTAGAGATATTATGATGAATGATGATTGACTCTCCCACCACTCAAACTAGCGTTTAATAAAATAAAACCCTTTATGAGTAAACAATCGTTGCTAACGATTTGTGCTTTCGAGCCAAAACATATATTATAGCACGAAAAAGTAGCTGACGACAGTAACATTATATAATCGTAATTGGGTTACACGAATCTTCGAAGAATACATAACTACTTTCATTACTAAAAGGATAAGTTTGAGTTAAAATCTGATATTCTGGGGAATTTGGATTAAAATTCGATTTTCTGGTAGTTCCGAGTTAAACTTTGATTTTCTGGGAGTTCGAATTATAATTGGATTTTTCCGGAGTTCGAGTTAGAATTTGATTTTCTATTAGTACGAGTTAAAATCTGATTTCCTGTTAGTTCGAGTTAAAATCTGATTTCCTGTTAGTTCGAGTTAAAATCTGATTTCCTGTTAGTTCGAGTTAAAATTTGATTTCCCGAAATCTAGTTAACATTTGATTTCTGGGAGTTTGAATTAAAATTTGATTTTCCCGGAGTTCGAGTTGAAATTTGATTTCTGGGAGTTCGAATTAAAATTTGATTATCTGGGAGTTCAAATTAAAATCAGATTTTTTGTGAGTTTGAGTTAAAATGTGATATTTCATGAGTTCGAGTTAAAATTGTCAATTGAAGCCTTGAATATGAAAATTCTGTAAATACAATTGTGAATTTCAGAGTAACCATTCCTGCTATAATAGTCGTTTTGGTATTGTTCTGTTGGGAAAAACTCTAGGAAAACGTTGCAATAAAAATATATTAATTAGGAATTAGTTATCAACCCTCTACTGTACACAGCATATCTCAAGGATAAGCTTTTTTATTAGAAATTTTCGAATTTAAAAAAAAAAAAAATTATTACAGGAGTGTGTTTTAAAGATATATTGCTGAATAGAACTCTAGCAGACCCTTTTTTGAAAAGCCATGAGTGAAGCTTTAGGGCTTAATGGTTAACAAAAAAATTATTTTTAAAAATACCCATGAAATGGGTAGGGGGTTGTTGCGGTCAGAGGTTTTAAAATCTAAATTTAATTTTGGATAGAACTGGTTTCCAGTGTTCTGGGATTACTACTGGTAAATTTTGTCCCATTTCGACAATTTGGATAGAACTGGTTTCAAGATCCGATTCTCCGATTAAGTCAATTTCTTACTTTTCTCAATATTAACTTTAGTCTCCATCGTTTTCAAAATACTTCGATAACGTTTTGCAAGACAATTTTATTCACACAAAGTAGCAAATAATTTTTTTCAAATTATTTTTCATGAATTTCATTTGTTAAGTTCAGTTCGTGAAAATTAATTTGAATTTCTACTGACAATGACTTTTGCCAAAAAATGATAAGATTCAAAAACCTATCTAACAAATAAAATATCTGTATAAACTTATTCACACATCTGTATATCACACTAATTCACACACAAGAAAATTGAAAAGCGAACAAAATGAAAGTTTTGCCATGTTTTGAGAGCCCGAGAGGGAGGGGCATACGAAAGATAAACTTGAATATTTTAAAGAGAAGACGATGGTGTAATTTGTTTTAATTTTGTTAAATTTATAACATTTCCTCATATTTCAACACTGAAGTCACACTGAAATTTCAATTTATTTTTTAGATTTTTTTTATTTTTGATTAACCAGGAAAATATCTCATACCAATTCAAACATATAAAATAGCAAATATAATTTAAAATAATCATCAATCTTTATAATTCACACACAAGGAAAATAAATTGCAAACAGAGGTGTGAGTAATAAAACTTGCTCATTGTAAAGCGAAGACAATGCTGTAATTGATCTCAGTTTTGATAACTTTCTGATAAAGTTGAATTCCTTATATTTCCTTCAGTTCACAATAAAACTTTGATTTAATGAAAATTGAAAAATATGTAAAATTTATATCAACACATCAACAAATTGAAAACTCGAACCCAAAGTTTGGGTAAATCAAATTATAATTTTAAAAGATTTCTAGCAAAAATCTTTTAGTTAATGGATAGAGTTATAATTCAGTTTCACAGATGGCTGCATGATATAAAGTGGAAGGAGCATCATTATGAATCCCTTGATCCTTGACTTCTTTGTCTCGCCTGACAGACACAACAACAGTTGTGTACGATGCATCAGGATACGGATCATTAGGAGACCAAGTATTAGGCAGAGATATAGCTTGGCCTGTCGTTGAATACAGCTGACCGTTCTGTTGAAATAAAAATATATTATAAGAAATATAACGAATTGCAGTATGAGAATATAGTTGAACCAGTTATCTTTGCCATATGCCATATCCGGTAGGATTCGATTTGAACTTTACTCCTATGCTACAGTTGTATTGGATTTAACCTCGAAATAAAATGTAATAGGACATGGTAATGATATCATGTTTGACCACATAAGCAGCATTATTCAGACTCGACCCACCCTGTAAGTCATTCCCGTACGAGCACCAATCCATGGCCATCCATCAGGAAGCAAAGATCGTAAATAATCTCGAACCCGGTTGTAGTGTGTGACGTCATAAATGTTAGCCAGTTTGTTTCCGCAAAGAGTTTCAGCGACGATTAATGAGACGCTGTTCCTCCCATAAATGATCGCTCGAAAACATTTCGAATTATAGACAACGTCACATTCTGAATTAAAAATAATAGTCGAAAGAGTCAGATATATACGAGACAATTATTAAAAAGAATATTTATTTCTACATTTTAATTAATAACTCTTAATAATTGTATTCAGGATGTTTTATTTAAGTTTTTTACAATATTATGATTGTGAGCCCTTTAGTAGTTTTGACCACATGTCATCCTATTTGATTCAAGAAAGGTCACGCAAATTCACTCAGAAATAAAGTAAACGTTTCTCTGAGCAAATTACGGGCAATCACTGAGCTATTTAAAGCTGTAGAAATATAACAGTTAGACATGCACTTGATAATGAAAAACGGTGGGACTTAATTATGATCAGGAAAAGCTACTGCCTAAAAACGACTGCCAGTGGATGCCCCGGTTATTCAACAGTATCAGTGGTTGTATGTTCAATTTCTTATTCTCATTCAACGTTTAAAAATCCCCCGGGCATTTTGAAAACAAGAGCTCGTTCCTATCTGCGGCCATTTGTACATGACCTAGTTCTGAGTAAAAGGATAATTGAGGCCAGTAAGCTATCCACCTATGTTTGTTTGCTTCTGTAGAGCCTTGTTCTAAGAGAATGTTGAAAACTACCGGTAATAACAGCATCTGCTTACATGTCAGTGATTGCTTGTACAAGACACATTCAGAATGTATAAATGTGTTTCAACGTCTAGCTCCTCACGTCGCAATAGTTGTTTGTGTAGAATGTTGTTCAGAGTGAAAGCACGGAATCCGGAAGGTTCCCTTCATTTCTGAGTGAGTGCAATGCCAGCAGGCTAGCGGTAATGGCTCGCGAGACACATACGGCCCGTGTTCGGGAGAGCATTTAATTTTTAAGCTTTGGAAACGGAGGCAACAGGAATTCCCTGAGTGATGGCGAGTGAGTTGGAAAGAGTTCGGCATCGAATCTGCGCGCTAGCAGAAAGAATAAATACGGTCGCGATAGGGAAGTACATATGTTCCCAATCATCACGGGCTCTCCCATACAGGGCTAGTGGGATGTCAAATGGACAGCAGGTTTTAAATAGAGATGGATACATGACCCTAATCGCCATTTAAATGGCCTCCTCTATACAGGGCACATAGACAGTGCGTTTGGGATGGATATATGATTCCAATCCTAGGCTTGGACGTAATTTACGGATTTACGAAATTATGGAATTTACTTTCGCTTACGTCGACAAATTTTGAATTACCTAAAGTCGTAATTATTGAGTAAACGCACTTAGTGGTAGAAAAGAGTCTCGCAAAGCGTTTACTCGAGTGAATTTCGTGCTGCCCGACTATTCATTTCGAAACCTCGCAAACAAACGTTGTATTCCAAATGAAAAATTTCAAAGAAAATTTTCTGCGTTACCATGTAACACCGAATTTCTGTTGTACTATGCAATGTACCGCAAATAGCATGTAATCTTATGTCTTGGTCATATGCTGTTTCATTTTTGATCCTATTTCTACGACTCACTAATGTGAAATGTGCGACTCTGCTCGGTATTATTTTTTTTTTTCGAATTTCTAATTGGGTTTATGTGTAATTCATCACTTCAAATCGTCAGAATCGCGAGCTTGCAATTAGGGGCTTCTGGAACAGTCATTTCATTGGGCCACTCGTTAAGAGCCAATTGCCGAGACAATTGTTGCTCATAATATTCATTCATGATGGTTTCGAGCATTTAAAAAATCTTACTATATCGATTTACCGGTAATTGCTTCAACGTAACTCGCGATTGCGCCGTCTTGTATCAAAAAAGTCGCGACCCCCACCCCCAAGTAAATCCACCACCTAAATATTTTTATTGAAAAGCGGCATTGTGAAAAATTGAAAATGAAACGAAGGGAAATGCCATAGGTTTCGTTTTAGGAGGCTCGCGACAGATCAATGCTCACATTATGTTAAAAACGCTAAAGCGTTTATCGGGAAATACGAATTAAACAAGATAATATAATCGGACACATTGCCACACATTTTTATGGCCGCGCATTTTGGAGTAGAAATCCTTTTATATTTTCGGTCAACGAAAGAGCAGGTACATCGAACACAATTGAATTAATAAAGCAAGATATTTTAAATATTCACGTATGTGGATTAAATGGAGACCCTGAGACAAATCCCTAGGTCGCAAAAATCCAAATCTAATCTATTAATAATTGGGTAGTTTATGTCAGCAGATTGTCGTAGTCATTTAATCACAGTAGTGATTATATTTACAGTAAGTCGACGAAATTGCAAAGTCCGGTGAACACAATTAAATGAATATGTCAAGACATTTTAAATGCTGGCATCGTCCATGAATTGAATAATTTACACAACAGGAAAACATTATCTGCTGAAAAAATTGCGTTTGAAAGGCTGTATTACCGAATGGCGTAACTGCAGTCCATTTTTTGAAGCCGTTATACAGGAATTATTGATTCGTAGTATGTGTACCAGGTTCGGGTTAGGCCATAATATTATTCCAATTTTCCTTATTTTAGTTATATTACGAGTTCGAGAACTAGCAAAGTGACTCCCGTAGTATTTGTACCTGAAATTATTGCTCAACCCGAACCTGGTACGCATACTACGTTCCGGTGTCCGCCATCTTGGTTTACGTACTATGGAAGTGCCTTAAAATGTACCGCGATGCTTGCAACACATATCGTCGTGATTCCATACTTTTATGACTGAAAAAATCGGTTAAATTCAATTCGAGTGAAACTATAACAATTACGAAGTCATTTTGTAAGCGATTTCGTCGTAATACGGAATTTATTTTGGTCGTGCAACCCTATTCCCAATCCCCATTTAAATGGCTTCCGTCATAGAGAGCTATTGGTCTGCCATATACAAAGCAGGTAAGGAATAGCGATTGATATATGACCCCAATTATCATTTTAATGGCCTCCTCTATATAGAGCTATTGGGCTTCTATATAGACAGCAGGTTAGGAATAGGGATGTATATATGGTCCCAATCGCTATTTTAATGGCCACCTTCATGGAGAACTATTGGGCTGCCATATATACAGCGTGTTAGGAAAATTGATGTATATATATATGACCCCAATCGCCATTTAAATGATCCTTTTCTCTATACAAAGCTATCGGACTGCCATATGGACATAAGATTAGAAATGGGGATGGTTGAATCGGCGCTTTAGAAAAAAATACTTACTGCACACTGGTGTTGTGGACCATGAACCATCAGATTTGCATGTTCCCGTCTGCCCCCCTTCCAAGGTGTAACCACTGCTGCAAGAGTAACTGACCTCCTGCTCCTGACTGTACAATTCCTGCTCAGGAGAAATTGTTCCCTTCTCAAGATTTTGCTTCACACATTGTATAGCTACAAGAAAACAGATGATAAAAAAAAGTTTATTTTAACTTGAGGAGTATTTGGTACACTAAGCCTAACGGCTGCTGTGCAATCTCAAAGCCGTGTTCAGAGGAAAACATGCATAATTTGGTGGCCGCGATCGCCTTGCGGTTAAAGCGTTAAACACAGCTGTGTTGGCATCTCACTTTTATGGATATATGGTCCCAAACGTCATTTAAATGGCCTCCTCCATACAGGGCTATTGCGCTGCCATACAGATAGAAGGTTAAGAATAGGGATGGATATATGGTCACAATCTTCATTAAAATGGCCTCCGCCGTATAGGCGCTGCCATACAGATAAAAGGTTAAGAATAGGGATGGATATATATGGTGCCAGTCGCTATTTAAATGGCCTCCTCCATACAGGGCTATTGCGCTGCCATACAGATAGAAGGTTAAGAATAGGGATGGATATATGGTCACAATCGTCATTAAAATGGCCTCCGCCGTACAGGCGCTGCCATACAGATAAAAAGTTAAGAATAGGGATGGATATATATAGTGCCAGTCGCTATTTAAATGGCCTCCTCCATACAGGGCTATTGCGCTGCCATACAGATTGAAGATTAAGAATAGGAATGGATATATATGGTCCCAATCGTCATTTAAATGGCCTCCTCCACACAGGGATATTTGGGCTGCCATATGGACATCAGGTTAGAAATGGGGATGGTTGAATGGTCTTGATTGCTATAAAAAACGCTCACGAGTGCACGCTGGTGTTGTGGACCATGAACCGTCAGCTTTGCATCTTCCCGTCTGGTCCCCGTCCAAAGAGTAACCATTGTGGCAAGAGTATAACTGACCTCCTCATCCTGACTGTACAATTCCTGCTCAGGAGAAATTGTCCCCCTCTCAAGATTCCGCTTCACACATTGTATAGCTCCAAAAAAACAAATGATAAAAAAAGTTCAACTTAACTTGAGGAGTAGTTGGTACACTAAGCTTAACAACTCCTATGCGCTCTAAAAGCCTTGTTATGAAGAAACATGCAAAATTTGGTGGTCACGATGTTCTTGCGTTAAAAGCATTATACACAGCTGCGTTTGTATCTCACCTGTTGTATATAATGACCCCAATCACCATATGAATGGCCTCTTCTTTAAAGGGCTATTGGGCTGCCATACAGACAGCAGGTTGGAATAGAGATGGATATATGGTCCCAATCGCTATTTGAATGGCCTCCCCTATACATTGCTATTGAGCTACTATATGGGCATCAGGATAGAAATGGGGAATGGTTGAATTGGCTTGATTGCTATAGAAAAAAACTCACGAGTGCACACTGATGTTGTGGACCATGAACCGTCAGCTTTGCATCTTCCCGTCTGTTCCCCTTCCAAAGTGTAACCGTTGTTGCAAGAGTAACTGACCTCCTGATCTCGATTGTACAATTCCTGCTCAGGAGAAATTGTTCCCTTATCAAGATTTCGCTTCACACAATGTATAGCTACAAGAAAACAAATGATAAAAAAAAGTTTAACTCAACTTGAGATGTATTCGGTAAACTAAGCCTAACAGCTGTTGTTCGCTCTCACAGCCTTGTTCAAAAGAAAACATGCACAATTTTTTGGTAACGATGGCTTTGCCGTAAAATCGTTGAACACAGCTGTGTTTGTATCTCGCATAATGGATATATGATGGTCTGATGGATATATGATCTCAATCGCTATTTGAATGGCTCCTCCATACAGGGCTATTGATCCGCCTATTGATATAGACATCAGGTTAGAAATGGGAATGGATATATGGGCCCATTGGTATGCCATATGGACATCAGGTTGCATTTCCAACCTGATGTCCATATGGCATGGTTGAATGGTCGTAATCGGTAAAGAAAAAACTCACGAGTGCACACTGGTGTTGTGGACCATGAACCGTCAGCTTTGCATGTTCCCGTCTGCCCCCCTTCCAAAATGTAACCACTGCTGCAAGAGTAACTGACCTCCTGCTCCTGACTGTACAATTCCTGCTCAGGAGAAATTGTTCCCTTCTCAAGAGTTTGCTTCACACATTGTATAGCTACAAGAAAACAAATGATAAAAAAGTCAAACTTAACTTGAGGAGAATTTGAAACACTAAGCCTAACAGCTCCTGTACGCTATCAAAGCTTTTTTCAGAGGGAACATGCACAATTTTGTCGTCACGATGGCCTCGCGGTTAAAGCGTTAAACACAGGTGTGTTGGCATCTCACATTCATGGATATATGACCTCAATAGCTATTTGAATGGCCTCCTCCTTACATTGCTATTGGGCTGCCATACAGATAGCAGGTTAGGAATAGGGATGGTTATATGACCTCAATCGCTATTTGAAAGGCCTTCTGCATACAGGGCAATTGTGATGCCATACAGATAGAACGTTAAGAATAGGAATGGATATATGGTCTCAATCTCAATTTGAATGACCTCCTCAATAAAGGTATACTGGGCTGCCATATAGACAAAAGATTAGGAATAGGGAATGGTTGAATAGTCCTAATCGATATAGAAAAAACTCACGAGTGCACACTGGTGTTGTGGACCATGAACCGTCAGCTTTGCATGTTCCCGTCTGCCCCCCTTCCAAAGTTGAATCATTGTTGCAAGAGTAACTGACCTCCTGATCCTGACTGTACAAGTCCTGCTCAGGAGAAATTGTTCCGTTCTCAAGATTTCGCTTCGCACAAGGTGTAGCTAAATAAGGAATGATGAAAAAGTTTAACTTAACTCGCAGAGTATTTGTTTGTGATTTGTTTAAATTTGTAAAATTTTTTGTCACTCCAAACAAGGCTTTGTGCAAACAGCCATTGATAAATTTTTTTTTAAATATGGGAATCTTACCTACTTACCTAGACCATAACATTCGGAAGAGTTCAAAGTTGTTATGTTGTCTAACTCTACGTTACCGGATGCCTCAAGCTCAAGTTGGACCTGAATGAAATAAATAAAAAAGATTGAAGATTTAGCAGGGCTGCGAGGTATTCATTGTTTTAGATTATTCCAAAAAAAATAAAAAATAGAATTCTGCTTTGAGGATCACCTGTGAGTGTGAAGAGCTGCTAGTCTAGAGTTGAAGCTAGAATGTTTTAATTGATAAGTCGGAAACGAACATTTTAACTACGAAATCAGCAACCAAGATTTCAGATTTCTAAATGTGATAATCGAGAACAAATTTCAGACAGATCGCGAAAAGCATTAAGTTTACTAGGCATTCTGAACAGAATTGCATGCGCTGTAGTTTTTATGACAAAATTTTGCTTTTTTTGGTTTGACTCAGAGTAAGTTTTTAGAGTCAGAATATTCGTCAATTTCGAGTCAGTCCTTGAATGAATCATAATTGCAAGTGGATTCTCACAAAGTCAAAAGATGTACATTTGAGGTTTATACATGCGGAGAGGAAAGCTGGTAATATGTGTTCCCTGTTTGTGAATGGATTCTAGAAAAACTCCAATTATGCAAAGAAATGATTACAATTCCCCTGTACGCTGATGAAGCTAGAGTACACTCGACCAAAATCTTAGAAAACTTTTGCGTAATGTAAGATTGGATTTATATCAAAAACAATTCCAAGCAAATAGATTTTCGCTAACAAATGTGTTGCAAACCTCGGTATCTGTAGAGTTCACTTTCATTAAAATGAATTTCTCGGTTTTCCATGTAATCGAGGCAGAAAACGGCCAGATTGCTCTCCTAAAATTACAAAACATATAACGTAAGTAGCTAATAATGCATTTATTTTTTTACCCGACTATTTTCCGTTTTAATGATTGGCGGGACAATCATTAAAGCGGAAAATAGTCGGGTAAAAAAATAAATGCATTATTAGCTACTTACGTTACAGTTCCATTGTGAGCCTTTGCCACCAGTTCCCCATCAGATGTCATTTTTATGTTGACACTCATGCATAGTTCCTCATTGCCAGCCAAAGCCTTAGGTAATGATCTGATTGTACCATTACCAGCAAGAACATAACCTAGGATGAATTAGACTAAGAAATGAGATGGTATTTGGTGTGAGAATCGGGATAAAGCTTGAGTATTTTTCGACATGAGTACTTTCAATTTTTGCTTTGAAAGTAGCAAAGCATTTTTTTTAATTTTGGTAGCCACGCGGAAGAATTTTGTCGTTAAATTTAGCCGATTTTGGCACGCGAGCCGAAAAAGGTTGCCCACCCCTGGTATAGGATAAAATTCAAAAGCCACTTTGCACTGATGCTTTTTAGGGAAGTTTCATTTATTGACAAGGAAACTACAACCTTTGCAAATTTGCCTTTCAAAAATTTAAATCCATCAATGTGGCGGAAAATTTTTTTATTTTTACTGCGAATAAAAATAGAAAAGGATTCGGATTCAATTTGAGTATTCTAGAATGGTAAATTATTCTAAGTTACAAGCACTCACTAAAAGAGACTCATGCGCAGTTACCGGCATTCACTCGAAAATAATAGAAACTCATCTTTGAGTAAAGTTACGAGCACTCACTCGAAAACAATGAAAACTCAACTCTGAGTAAAGTTACGAGAAGTTATACTCATTCAAAAGTAAAGGAAACTCATCTCCTAGCAGAGTTACGGGCACTCACTCAGAAGTAAAGGAGACTCATCTCCAAGCAAAATTATGGGCACTCACTCAGAAGTAAAGGAGACTCATCTCTGAGCAAAGTTACGGGCACTCACTCAGAAGTAAAGGAGACTCATCTCCGAGCGAAATTATGGGCTCTCACTCAGAAGTAAAGGAGGCTCATCTCCGACCAAAATTATGAGAACTCACTCAAAAGTGAAGGATACTCATCTCCGAGCAAAGTTACGGGCACTCACTCAGAAGTAAAGGAGACTTATCTCCGAGCAAAATTATGAGAACTCACTCAGAAGTAAAGGATACTCATCTCCGAGCAAAGTTACGGCACTAGCTCAGAAGTAAATGAGACTCATCTCCAAGCAAAATTATGGACAATAACTGTAATGTCCTTATCTCTCTCAAATGTTCCACTAATTCTTGTGTAACCACATGTAGGGTTGGTTAAAGACTCAAAATCACAAGTAAGATCGACTGAAAAACACAAAAGAATTTTTTTAGAGTCAGATCCTTCTATTATGGCCTAAACTGAATATGATTTTATTATGAACCATGCTGTAAAATCGGATGGAATTCACAATCGACATCATCGGGTTGAAACAATTTTAACTCCGACTCAGGTTTAAGTCCAGAGATAATCAGATGCCGGAATGTCAGACTTTCAATGGTGAAGTCAAAATTATCAATAAAAACTGAAAAAGAAAGTTTGCTAAGAATTCACAACAGTCTATTTAGCCATGCTTGCATGAATTGAACTATGAACTGTAAATTTCGTTTGAATAAGAGCCAGATTTTGATTAGGAGTTAGCTCTTAAATAGAATTTTTGGTAGGGCCTATCCATCTCATGGGAGAGGAAATACAATGAGACGGTTTAATCATACTGCGAACGGCACCTGTGTTCTTACCAGTGCATGTTGGATTTAAAAATAGTTTAATAGTTTAACTAGTTATTCGTTTCAAATACATGGACCTGATGGCGAGGAAGACGTATACGACCAGAAGTTATGTGATCCCCTCACTCTATGATAGCGAGGAGTTCAGCAATCTTTTTGCACGTAATTATCCCGTATTGGATTTCAAACGGAAAACCACACAAGGTGATTGGAAGTGCGATTACAAGGATACACCTCAAACTTAGCACGAGGCACCAACCACCGAACACCTTGGAGTTTGGAAAAGTATCACCGAATACGCAGCGCAATGTCAACACTTACCTAGACAAGTTGGCACTTCCCCCCAGGTTCCATTGTCTTCGCATTTTCCGATGTTTGATCCTTGAAGAACGTATCCAGCATTGCATGAATATTCGATTATCTGACCAAACTCTAAGTCAGGTGCGGTCGTAGAGTCTACAGTCCCGTTGTCTGGAGCTTTAGGTGATGGGCAGGTAAGTACTGTAACTGAACATTGAAAGAGTTATAAGGGTGCAGACTAGACTTTTCAACAAAGTTGGCCAAATTCCTCTACAGGGGTGGTAGCACAAAAGTCATATTGGGGGTGTAAAAATAGGGCTGACGAAATGCAGTCGTTGCGTGTCAAATTGGGGGTGACGAAATAAGGCCGTCAATAAGCAATTGGAGGAAGTTGTAAAAATTTCTTACAACTACATACAGAAATACTATTTATTTTCAAATATATTTTAAAAACCCATTCTAAAATATGGATCGTATTAAAAATTAAAATATTATTTCCGGTTCAACCACCATTAAATTCGACACCATTATTAATTCATTGTAAATGATAATAGTAATTGTAATGTCACATGCGATTTTCTAAACGAGGCCCTTGAAAAAAAAAGTTTTCCCCCCACCCTCTCTCCTCTAGTCTAGAGTACACCCAAGGCAAATTATCATTATATGATCCGCCCCTAATCTTTCCTGTTTTGGGCCTCACAGGCTAATCAATTCTGTACATCGAAAATCTGAACTAAATTTTTACATACGTTATTTCTGACCCTCATCTAATTACAGCAATCAAATATTACGTCACTACATCGCCACAGAGACGTAATAAAGCACACCAAAATGTACGGACGGTCGTCCCAAACGCGCAGACGATCAATCGAAATCGAGCAAGCTGCGTCGTATACAATGTGATCATTTGATCATTTCGTCGAGCTCAAATGAACAGAAGTTTAAATTGAACAATTGAGGTTTACAAGAAGATCGAACGACGAGAAAACGATAGAGAGTATGACTTTTAATAGGACGTAGCTTGCTCCATTTCGGATTATCGTGTGCACGTTTAGGACCACCGTTTATATATTTTAAATGCTCGTGGTATTACGTCAATGCGATTGAAATAGTTATGTAAAAATGGCCTACTAGAAGCGAGAGGATTGCTGGACTCCTCGCCGCCACAGGGTGGTTCACGTAAACGCTGGTAGATTTTGGGTTCCTTCACCATTAAGTCCATGCTTCCGAAAACAAATAACCGGACAAATAATCTCATACCGACATGAACGGATAACCGGACAATAGGACGTGGTTCGATATATAATTAAGCTGTCAACGGCTTTTGTCTTGCCCGGGATAAATATGTAATCCCATCCTTTATTTGCCAAAAAACAACTCACCAACCAAAAATGAACAAATAAAAACATCGTGAGTAACGTCAATTTCTAGTTCTCGTATAGTTTAATATCAGATGTGATGGGTGTGGCCCAATCATTTTTGCATATGTTATTCCCAACCTCATCTGACTACGTCATCCAAAAAAGCCCGCCAAGATATACGGACGTTTTCACGAGATTTTTTTTTGGAATGCCGTAGTCAGATGAGGGTCAGGAATAACCCATGCCAAAATGGTTATGCTACGCCTACTAGAAGTACTTGTAGTACTAAACTACACCAGACCTGGATTTCTCGAGTCGCACGACGAAACAACAGCACCTAAGGACATAAAGCGAGGCTCAGACTATAGACGCAATCTTGAGGCAATTTTGTTCTGTCCTATATAAGGCGCCTTGCAGGGACAAGGAAATTCATTTTTTCACGAATAATCGTGGGCAAACACGTTGATATCAAATCTCACTCCAAACAAAGCGCTAGACATGACAATTAATAATAAGCTACATAAGGATCCACTTTTATTGGAGGTGTCGCAAATTTTCCTGTTCTGGAACTCAGGTGCGGGAGAACTCTTAATTAAGATTTTTGACGCGTACTAAAAAGCGTTTAGGGGAGAAATACTTTCCGAGTATTATAACCGAAAAGGACTTTTTTAATATATATTCTAGTGCCTTCGATACCAAATAACATAGATTTTTATACCCTGTGGAGTGGTCGTTTCTTTGACAGAGTTCGTTTCTGATTCTTCCATCACCTTTTTTAATTGATTGAGCTCACTTTTCATCCCGTCTAATCTGGCCGTTAAAGCTGCAAAACATAAACAAAAACAGATTTGAATTGGGCCTCAGTTTCACAATCCGAATTCAGTGAATATTTGGTGCTCCCGAAGTATGTGTACCAAGATGGCCCACAACCTGAACATAGTATGTGTACCAGATTAGAGTTCAGATTGTGCGTCATATTGATACACATACTTCCAAAGCGCCGAAAATTTTTTGAAGATATGAACCCCTTCTCTTGGTTAAAAATACCAAATATGAGATGGGTATTGCTAAACTATACGTCATGATTTGATTGTTAAAAAAGGCACAATGAAAATATAAAATGATTGAAATTTACACGAACCTTCCAAAGCTTTGTCTTCTTCTTTTGTGCACTGTCCATTCTGAAATAGAACAAGAGAAAAATGTTTAATTATTTGGACGTGAAGGCTGCACATCCGTGCAGTGAGGCCTTAGCTTAGCAAGTGTTCCCCATGAAAAAGTGTTTTCATGGATTAAAGTGAAATACCACTAATATGAAACTATTACTAAAGCTCTCACCGTAAATTTTTTCCAAGTAGGTTGATCGTCGCAAACCATAGGCGTCCAGCATTCCTCTCCTGTTAGAAAAAAATTAAAATTAGAAATCGAGCGAATTGTTCATTTTTAATTTAAAATAGGTTTATAACAGATAAATGAAAGTTATTTTACTGAACTTTTTTCTTAACGAGACTAATTTAGTACCTATTTCCTTATGGCGCGAATTCGCATAACACGCGGCATGCGGACGCACCATTTTCATCGATGAGGATTGGTCGAATCAAATTTGAATTTTTACGCCCGCCATTGGGGAGCCTAACAATGTTTAGCGATCTTGCGGGCATAGGCAAAGATGTGATTCATACCAGCGATTCAATATCTGGTTTCTGAGAATCGTTCCAATATTTTTGGCGAAGAATAAACTCGGAAAAGTTGAATTCCACCATAGTTTGCTGCTTTTATTTACACGTCTCCCTACCTGAACAACGCTCTGTGCGAGCAGTCGATGAGAGGATCACCTCATTTAAAACATTTTGGTTTTTAAACTTAAGCTTAAAATACCGTCATATACACCAAGGGCGCCGAAGTGAAAAAAGGCGAGCAGACACTGATACGTAATCAGCTGCTATATTTTGGATGGGCAGCAATCTTGTTGATTCAGCATTGCTTATTCAGTTTACAACACTCTGCGTGAGGTGGTGGGTATAAAATGGAACCCGAAATTTTACCCCGCAATGCCAAAATATTCGAGTTCAACTTTTACCAATGGGCCACCACGCCGCTAATCTATGAGCAATTTGTCACTTCTGAGCATTTGAGTTTATATGATAATATCTTAATTTTAGTTTAAAATCCAAAACGTTGGCAATGAGGAAATCCTCTCATCGGAGATTCCAAAACCAAAATCGTTTTACAATGAAGGTGGGGCCATTTAGTACATTTAGTAGTCAGGGCGGAATTTAGACAATAAGAGTCTCTAGGCTGCGCCGTTTTCGAGGCTCCTCTTGTACATAACGTCATAAAGAATACATTGTGACGTCATGAATAAATTGCGTGTAATTTTAGCTACTGGCAACATATGATCGCTAATCGCCCAAGTAGATTAGATAGTACATTACGAAATTGCTGCGGTAATAAAATGCCATCACACCAGAGTACGGTGTTTGGAATTTATACAAATTTAATATTTTACTGTTTTTCATTTTCAAAACTGTGAATATCTGGGACGAGAACTCATTTGATTATCAGTTTTAAAAAATTCTGAACCGGTCTTATCCTAGATCGATCTTTATAATTTAAAAACGACTTAAAAATGTCCAATAGTTAGAAATCGAAAACCGAGGCCCTTAGGGTTTGAGGTCCCAAGACTTCAGCCTACTTTGTCTGGTAAATCCAGTCCTGTTTACGGTACAGCAACGCATCTAATACGTGCCAAAATAAACGAGGTATTCGAGGGAAAAAGCTAACAGTTAAAAAATTATTGTTTGATATATAAATGTTAGTTTAACCTTCATCGAGAGACCGAGGTTTGCCATATTATTACACCGCAATACCGGCTTCCCATACGCCGTAATAAATAAATATTCTTTCTAATACAAATATGCCAGCCGTGACGCGAGAAAACAGAGTTTAAATTTGTCAGTTAATTAACCTGTTTCAATTCAAAGTTACGGCGTGTCACCTATATTAGCTAAAGCGCCGATTTACGAATACATCTATAAGATGTAAAAAATTGTTGAATTTGACAATAAAGTGTTTTATAACATCGTCTTTTTGCACACTTTTTTCGGTGTGGTTCGGAAAATATTGGATATTATAAAATGATATCACTAATACACTGTTACACTAAGAACGGATATTAGTAGATTTCTGGGTTCTGTAGAAGAGTTCAGCGTTCATACCGTTTGAATATTAATGACTTGATTTTTGGATTCTTTATATACTTTTTAATAACAAATCATCTGTGCAAACCACTAATTCTCATATTTGAAAATCGATGGGGAGTTTTTAGTATTTATTTTATTTTTTGCTTTTGCAAAATCAGCAATTATTATAAGCTGATAAAAAAACGGTACTTCCGAAGTATGTGTACCAGGTTGGAGTTAGGCCATAATTTTATTCCGATTTTTTTTTTTAGTTTTATTACGAATTCGGGGACTTTCTGTGTTAGCCAAGTGAATATACCCCCTGCCTATAGGTCTCGGTCCCTTTACACAACTTGATGTAAAATAGGCGAACAAATTTAGTTATCTCCCTATTGGTACACATAATTCTGAAGCGCCGAAAAAACAGCCAACACTAACACTTTGTGAATTTTAACACAAATTATTCCAGAATAATATTCATGCACAATTATTCCATCTGCATCTTCATTTAGAGCAGTTCAAATTTTACCCACCTAGCCATGTATATGCGTTACAAAAGCAGAATTGGAAAACAATAGGCCTCGTGAAAAATCTAAATTTAATTGCAATCTGAATAAATTCCTAAGCAATTTTTTGCTAAAGTATTAAAATTTTGTTTTAGTTTGGTTGTGGCAGCATCAGGCAGGCCAGATTGAATTACATAAAGGGTGGATTTGCGCCCCAAAAGTCCCAGGCAAGCAAGCAAAGCCAACAAAGCATGCGCGGTTTTACTGACCTTTAATCAATAAACAAGCCTCCATCAACAGTATCAGATTAATGAAACTGTGTCGAATCGGAATCTCCATTTCGAATGCAACAATTTTGTCAACTTTGCTTCGATGAGATTAGATTTCCGAACAGCAAAGGTTAGAGTGAAGCTTTAGTCTATTCGCATCGGAATATATCATATGCAAGCTCACTCACTACTCTAGAGCGGAAAGATAAATTGTTTTCTCTATTTTAAATTTCAGAAGACGTGTTGCGTCACAAAAAAAGAGAGTGTGGGCTGCTCTTTGGTGGAATTCTGGTACATTTTGCGCGATATGCGTATTGACCGCCCCCATGAATTCTACTTTAGTAAATACAGGCCAAGCATGTCTTGCCATCTTTTAATATTACGGGGCCCTTGGCGAAACAGATTTCGCTGGTCCAGTCTGGGTGGATATAAGTATATTAACTCAAAATTAAGAATTCAGTATTAAGAATGATTTAAAAATTTGATTTTGCCGCCCAATCTGCATTCCTAGCCTTCGTCCAAACTGGATAATTACTATTTTTTTTTATTTTGAGCGGTGTCGAATGAGTGACGTTTGAGTTAGTGACGCCAAGATCATGACGTTTGTTAGCCTTGTTTAAATAACTGTCGGTGTCAAAAGTCTGATGCCTCTGGTGTTGAAATTTCCAATCCCTGCAACTGGAATTTTCAGTTGCAGTTTTGCGGCCCATGTGTCGATATATAGGATTCCAGACGTCGAATATAGGATTTAGGACATCGAATATAGGACATTGGACATCGAATATAGTATTCCGGGCATCGAACACTCGGTTTATATGCTTCAGGAGCCCGGAACATAAAATAGCCACATTTGAGCGCCGCGTCGCCAACTTCCAGTCGTTATGAAATAGAGATTTGAACAACCTCAAGCATTTTACCCTGATAAACTGTACCTTATGTATAGAAAAAGCTCCCGCGCCTTGATTTCTTATATAGACAAGCGAAACGAGTCGCTTTCCAGTTGATCACGACATTTCATGGCCGTGTGTTAGTGCGCTGAAGTTATTTTTGTGCCACAGTTGAACTAGAATAATTAAATTAGATTGGCTTCTAAATGAATGTATAGAGCTTTGGTCTAGGCCTGGCACTAGATAACATTTATCAAATATGCCGATGTAGGTATAGTATAGCATATGGTACTCAGAACCTGACATAATTATCAAAACTTCCTGTGCAATTCCCGCCATCGTTCATCTAATTTCCGATGCATAGTTCATGAGTAACATCATGATTTCCAAGTAACGCATTTCCAAGACACATTCGTGATTATACGAGATCATTAATCGTTTAAAAAATTCTCGGAAGCTCACGTCAATCATTTACTTTCTGTTTAAACAGCCCAACGTAAATTTAACACTAAATATATCTGTAAGATATTCTGATTATAACTTTACTCGGAGCCCTTACTATATTTTCCAAACACTGACATATCATACGTAGAAATGCATTGAAATACCTCGACTTATGTACATAAACAAGTTGGATTTTGCCATGGTAGGTTGAATTTCATTTTAAATTTGCAAAGAGGTAAAGTAGGGAATAAAAGATGGGAACTCTTGCTATAAATTCCGATAACGGCAGACAAAGGTGAGATAGGTTACTGATTATTTTTCGCTTTTCTATTTCGTTGGCAATGGTTAGGATGTGAAAAATCTGATGCCAGGGTTATGCTAGGTCAAAACGTAAAAAAAAAAAAAAATTGTTTCCTGGAAACTAATGGTTTATTGACGTAAACCGTGCAGTGATCGTTTGAATTTTTCGATCGAAAAAAATTAAAATATTTTTATGTCGGTTACTCACTGTTGAATCAGACAATGATCACACACTCGGGAGTTAGGAATGTCGTCGTCGTGTTATGAAACGTGGTTTTTCCCGATTGCAACGCTTTCATTCTTTTTTAAATAGTTACCACAAGCCGAAAAATTGCCGCCTATTTTTGGTGCTATAATTTTAAATTTAATTGGCTTTGTGACGAACCAAACAGGGGGACCATGTTATTTCAAACAACATTTTTTAGGGAATCTGCCTTGTGTGGGAATTATCGCGTCAATTTTATCCCGATACACACTTTTTACGACTTGAAATGGTTTTGATCGACCTTTTATAGCAGAGGTAAATTGAAGTGGGAATTGAAAATCAAAATACTATAAAACAAAACATAATTGGAATTAAAATAAATTTCGCGACGAATATGACGCAACACTCGCCAGGGTGTCTGAAATTGTAGGGGGTGTGCACCCCTATGCGAGTGATGTGGGAAAATCACTGCACTCCACCAGACATTGTACAGCTAGGTGCCAATAAATAAAGGCAGCCGTCACATTTAAAATATAATGAAGAAATTTGTTATTTCTTTTTCAATAAATGAACACTAAAGGGTGCATTGGGGATAAACCAGTAAGTAATCTAATAAAAGTGCCAAAGAGTTAAGAACCCCTGTTATAAAGTGATATAGTTGGACTCGGGTTAGATTTCCCCTTGTAATTCCCACACAAGGTTGATTTCCCACAAAATTGTTCGCGTGTGTTTAATACATGGGTGGGCCAATTACGGTTCGCGGGCCACCAAAGTGTTTCATCCGGCCCACTTGTGTTTGCTGAAATTACGACTATAGTTTTTATGGGTATCAATTTACTTTGAAAATATCGGTGAAAACACGTTATAATAATCCCGATTGTTACATTGTGCTTATTATATAAACGTGAGCCTAACTGTTGTAAATGAGTAATGGGTTCAGCAAATAAGTCCGTTATCTTTAACTGGTCCACTCGGGAAAGTGATTGCCCAACCCTGGATGCCAGCCAATCAAATTTAAAATCGGGGTACCGAATGACGTGGCGATATTTCTGACATACCACGAATATTCAAAAATATAGAAAAAACTTTATTCCGACTTTTAGAATTCATGCTCTCAACGCATGATAGATGTACACACAAGAAAGTAAATTTACCACACAGCGCACTGTTAGAATTGTCTTTGTCACAGCTATTTCCGGGTGATTGACAACGACCCACTGTTTTGGTGGTTAAAGCGTTCGGCTTAATATATATTGAGGCGCAGTTCTTACCACTTCATGGCAGCTCCTGCCACGAACGTACCACGCCGTCTCCTGCCATGATTTTATGGCGCTATTACCGGTATATTTACAAATTCATGTACCATATTTTCGTTTATCATGCGAAATTATATCTACTTAAACCCTAACCCTAACCCCAAATCCATCCAAACTGTATCCATAAGAAAAACATTCCAACTCACCAAATATTTATCACCATCAGCAGATCAGGGGCAGCTCTGCTATTACAGCCGACCTGCCGTGGTTACGACAGTAAAATTGGTGGTATTCGATTTGCTGCCGTAACCACGGCAGCTCGCTATTGGTTTGTGGCAGCTAAAAAGTCAGTCGTCGTGGGTTTGGTCTTAGCGGCCGTGGTTTGGAAATCCCGCCATGGTTTTGCGGCAGCTGTAGACACCACAAAATACCTGAAACTGCACTTGTATATATAATACTAAGCTTGTTCGGGTCTTTCTCCACAAACAAGACCCTGTACAGGCATTGCCGATACAATTTATTAGACCCTGGGTGGAGTGGGGCAGGGGAGTGTCAAACAAGTTTCTAATAATGAAGCCCCTTTTATCTAAATTCAAAATTAATTTGTGGGATGAATGAAACATAGATGTTGTTATACATGAGAATAAATGAATTAAGAGTGAAGCAAGTGTGAAATATTTTTGATATTATTAGTTAAATTATCGAATTAAGGAACAAACTCAATCCTATAACATGCTTCCTGGGGCGGCCCCCTCCGGATACGCCCCTGGGTGGGGGCATGAAAATTGAATCTAATATAGGGAATCTGTTATGCCCACACATTTTAGTCTATTCAAGGCTATGGTGCCTCGTATCAGCGGAGGCTTGTAAATTGCCTTGTTCGAAGCGAAGGGCGTGAATGATCGCCGAATGAAAATGAGTAATCTGACTGGAAGTCAATCGGTTCAATGAATTATTTGGAAACTACCTTCAAGCAACCCTCTAAGCTGCGCATCCCCGCGCAGTACTTTCGTTCTCCCGCGCACTGTTCGTTTAAAAGGTTATGTTATTTTCTATTGCCACGTTGCTATCGTTGCCCCATTTATTTCTGCGGAACACCCTCAAACTGGAGGCATAAACAAGATTTTCTCAAGTAGTCAAAGGTGTCATTATACCAGAAAAGGTTTGTAGTCGCTAGAATTCAAGGGTAGATTATATTGTTTGAGAATTTGAAATAATAAACTTCAACGAATTCTTATAACATCTATTAAAAATCAGTTAATTCGGGACAATAGAATTCAAAAATAATATGCGACAGATTCCGAGTGCCTTCCACTGCTTTGTATCATTTTTATGTAAATCTGTTAAATTCAATAAGTTGACTTGAACGAGATTGCAGTGCTCGCGAAAGGTCGTTGCAGTATATTCCTTTTTGTGAAAGAACTTTCGTAAATATTTGACAATATGATATATATCAGGGGTGGTCAACACATCGATCGCCACGTCTCGAACAGTCGATCGCGTCTGATGTTGAGTGACTTTTATTGAAATACCACAAAAAATACCTCGAATCAGTTGTGTGTTTTACAACAGGAAGAATACAGTACTTTACATGCGCAAAATACAATATACACATTTAGTATTTAAGTCTGGCCAAGCCCGAAAAACCATATTATTACGTGACAATTGCAAGTTTTTCCGCTGTTAAGGTTTAAAAATGAAGTGCCGAATATTGTGTGTCTAGACCAGGGTCGTCCAACCCTTAAAACAATTGTTTTAATTCAAATTTTTTTTGCCTGTTTCGTTCAAAATGGCTGTACTATTTGATTTTTTTGCATTAAATAGGTTGAAGAAAAATGAATGTAAAAACTTGCCAAGCGCTTCTTATTTGCAATAAATCTTTCAAAACGCCACAAATATCGATAGATGCTCATGCATCAGAGGACTTACAATTAACATTGGCTAGGTTAGGGTGTCTCATCGTTCATATCAGTATATTACCTCTGATATAAGCATATTATTCTTCATTATCGCAACCCACTCGTTTTGCCGAAGGGCTGCACTTGATCGAATTGCTTTTGTAGTAGGCTCGTGAGCTAATTATCATGATTTTACTTACTCAAAACGTCTCTCTGATATCTCGGCTAAACATTCCGGGTAAAATCTTATGATTTTGGTGGAGATATAAAGTGGCGATAAATGTACACAATAGTGGTAAAAGTCAAAATAAAAAATTTTACTTACATTTTTGAAATTATAATTCCGGCTACGTGTGCAGCTGCCAGAATGCAACGTTTTGGCGTAGTTTCGCGGCGATGCAAAGGGTATTTAAATAAAAAATACATAAAATACAGAAAAAAATTGATTTAAAACAAGCCCTTGTTTTAAAACCCGATGTTTTTTTTAGAATTGATAAAACCCTAGCCATGAGTGCCATCACCAACTGAAAAATATCGATACATAAATAGTAGCTTACACACTTGGGCATAATTTGGAAGCACGTGTCAAACCATGTCAAATCCCCTGTGAGATCACTAATTTCTGACAGTCACATGGAAAATTCGCTTCGCATTGCTGCATCGTCCTTTTCAGCGAATATTGACAAACTTGTTAGCGAAAAACAGTGCCAAACTTCACACTAAAATGTCTACTTGTAGAAAAAACTTTGTTGACTTTACTGTATCTTATTTTTTTTATTGTTCTTATTATTGAGAAAGTTTGGTGCGAGGGTTTTGTTTGTTTTTTCATTAACTTTTGGTCAGTGCAGCAAAACTAGAACATAATTACCATGTTAAGTGGCCCGCGCAATTATTAGTAACCTAAATATGGCCCGCCCGTGCGATCTATTTTCTAAGATTTTAGTCGATCGCGGTCGAAAGCAGGTTGGCCACCCCTGATATATATAGACCAGAGGTGACCAACACGCCGATCGTCGCGTCTCGGGTAGTCGATCGCGTGTGATAGTATGTGAATTTAAATTTACTCTGCGTACTATACATATACTATCAAATTCAATATAACATAAAAAATATAAATATTTTATATTCTTTGAAGAAATGCGCCCACAGAACCGAGATTTTTGGCAGCAGTGGAGTTTTTGTATGCTCGTGTGTAGTTATCTGCATATTCAGCATTCCAGTGGCGGCGCGTGGTCATTTTGACAACCGGGGCAAGCTACTGCGGGACCAAGTCACCCCCATCTACGGGGACAGGATGAGCGCTGTGAGTTCTCCCATCATATTATGAGTATAAAAACCATTCCATCGGTAACAACCAATCGGCAAAAGCGACAATTTTTAACGATAAGAAAGTGTCTTAACCGGTCTTAACCGGTCCAAGTCAAGGGATTAATAAATATAGACATAGTTTATTTTGAAACCTCTTTCAAAAGGAAAGGCAATATTTACCCAGATAAATACAATGACATATTAACAGAAACTTCGGGAAAGCAGACAAAACCTAAAATAAGGTTTAAAACGTTATTATGAAGAAAGGAAAGTTAATGCAAAGATAAGGACATGCGTCGCTCACTCATAGATATATATGCTGCTAGACTTCTACTGCTTGAACATATATGCAACACGCCGCGGTTTCTTGGAAGCAAAATGCTCAATAACGCGCTGATTAAAATCAATCATCCCAGAAATAACGTCTCTGTGAATGGATAAAACAGCCAAGGAATTTAATCTATCTTGCTTCATTGTGTTTCTGAGATACGTTTTAATACGCTTCAGCGTGCTGAATGTTCGCTCTGCGTCGGCGGAAGAAATAGGCGTCGTCAAAATGATGTCCAAAAATTTTGCAGCGCCGCAAAGGTAGTTACTAGAGTGTTATCTATGAGGAACCCATAGAGCGCGCAAGTTGATGTGATGTTCAAAAAAGTTCGATTGGTGTATATACATCGCAATTCATTTTCCAATTTACCCACGTTTATTATGGGGTAAAATTTGGAGACAGTAGCCAACAAATGGATGGGAAATTGACGTGCAAATTTTGAAAACATTTTGGGGTTCATCAAAGAGAACGCGGCAAGGTGTTCAGTGCGCAGACGATCGCCTATTTGATTCACCAGAATGTCACAGCATTCCTTTGCAGACAAAATCAAACGCTGCGTTGTTTGCCCGCGGCGTAAAGAAGCACTCCATGTGTCGTCGTATTTTATTGTTTCCCGGATACGAGATACAGCATCGCAGAAGTCTGAAATACACGACTGCACAGACGCTCCATCCATTAGCCCTGACTGCAATGCGCCGTATAATACATCCACGTGATAGAATATTGTGGAGAAAAAAGCGAAAAAAATGAAAACTCACCATCTTCTAGCAGACGCTTTAGACCTGCCGCCTCCCTCACAGAGCGTTCGTCCCAAACCGGAGAGCTCTGAATGCCATTGAAACACTCAATGAGCTCAGACCTAATTTCGGACACGCCCTGCACCACGCGTGATTGGAAGTTCCAACGTGTTGGTGCACAAGCTGGGAGACGGCGGCTACATATCTGGCGAAGGAGGTCAGAGCGCTTCGGCGAAACGGAAAAAAATGAAGAAAACCCCGAAACATTTGCAAAAAATATACGGACGAGAGGGTTATCAAGACACATATTTTTAATAACGAGGTTAAATTGGTGTGCATAACAATGTAAAAAATGCGCATGAGGAAAATCTTCTTTTATATAAACTTGAACACCATGTTTCGACCTACTCATGACTGCCACGCCGTTATAAGTTTGAACTATCAATTTTGACTTCGCGTTGTAAGGCTCTAACACTTCTTTCAGTACAGCCGATATCCCGCAAGCCGTGCGATCAACGATTGGTACAAAGCTGTGAAATCTCTCGGTAGGTTTACCATCTTTCACAAACCGAAAAATCACAGCCAGTTGGCAAACGCACGTGATGTCAGTTGTCTCGTCAGACTGAATCGAAAGGAACTGGCAATTCTCAATTTCCAGAGCCAAATGTTGTAAATAAATTTTATACATTGAGTCGAGCAAATCATTTTGGATATCCTTAGATGTCCCTTTCGAAACAGTTGCGGCATCAAGATGATCTCTCAATACTGTATCTAGGGATGCGGTGTATTCCACCATATCAAAAAATACCCCTCTATTAGAAGAGCCAGCCCGTTCATCGTGCCCACGGAGGGACAGCTCGTGACAACCAAGGAACTTCAAAACATCTATCAATCGACCGAGAACATGGCGGTTTTTCTCGACGTTTTGGTTGTGCCGACGAATAGAAACCGCGCGTCCTTCATCCAACTGTGCTGCAATATTAACATTTCCGAATGTTCGGTATTTTACTGCATTGTCCAGATGCTCCATAGAAGATTGATGATCCCTGACACGCTCGGAAAGATGTTAAAGATCTCTAAAACCAAATTTACACCAACGTGAGTCACGGGCGGTAGCAAAAAGTAGGCAATAAAAACAAAAAAGTGCATTTTTGTCCTCGCTGTAACACAACCATTCGTTTTTTTTATACCAAGTTTCTGCGCAGAATGTACGCCGACGCTTTCCTCCGTCATGGGATTGTTCCAGTGAACAATTTTTTGGTTGATAAGGCCCAAGACGTTGTACCTCTAATTTTTGTTCCAGCGGCAGCTGCGAAAACGGAGTGCGAGGTAGTGCATCAACCTTATTCATTATGAGGTCTAAGGCTAAGAAATGCGAAGCCGGAAAGAAGTGAGGAGCTCAAAAGGAATGTGGAAAATCGAAAGCAAATGGACTAAAGGTCTCTAACTGATTCAAATAGCGAAACAATCGACAAAAACGAAGGCGAGGAAACTATCAACTCTTCAAGCAACCAACGAACGAGAAGGAATGCGTGAATATGTCAACACGTTGTTGTAAGAAACGTCGGCATTGTGTCGTCATAATTTCGGGGCTAGCCCCGATTGGCCCCGATGATTTAGTAAAAGAAACAGAAAACAAACGAGACAAACGCGGCGAGTGGAAGATAAAAGAGAGAATACGATATACAATGAGCAACCGGGGCAAAATCGGCGTCGCCCCGTCGACGTTCGGCGAAGGCTTTGCGAGCGAAAAATGAACCATGTCGGGAGAATATGGCTAGTGTAGACAGTCTGTGCAACCGATATTGAGGTATTTTTCGAATATTTTTTATTATACCGAAAAAACAACCGGGGCATTGCCCCGGTTGGCCCTATTGACGCGCCGCCACTGCAGCATTCATTCGTTTTTGTGTATCACCTTATTACCGAACAGTCGATCGCGAGCCATTTTGAACATTTCAGTCGATCGCGGTAGAAAAAAGGTTTGCCACCCGTGGTATAGAAGACTATAGAGAATGCAATAATAACGATATTTAGGGACGATCGTCTTAGTTTTGTAATATTTCGAAGTCCCGAAGATTTATATTTTGGTATTAATTTTGATATGCAGTACACGGAGTGTTTTGTCAATTTATTCTGCCTTCGAAGCATGACAAAAACATCAATATGCTTGGTTAGAATTTGTTTTCTTGCTTAGTTTCCTCATTTAGGCATATCTCTCACTTATTTGTGCTTTAGTGTGGCAAAATCCCGACTGTTGTTTGAGTAAAATCGGTACATTCATCACTTGCTCGAGTAACAGTTTAAAATTATATTAGGTTCCAGGTCAGTATTATTAGAAATGTTAAAGTTTTATTAGAAAATACACCGAATCAGATATATAATCGTATGGATCACAATAACATTGCCCTGACTTTTGTGTAATTTTTTACAGTGTTTCATGACATGATGAAGAACATGGCTTTATTTATAGGTCCTAAATCCCCGGTATTGATGTGATAACTAACTATGCCTGTAAATAATTTAGTAGAGTCTGAAATATAATCTACTTTTCACCATAGTTTGTAAAAGTTGAGGATCTTTTGTACATTGCCCCAGCCACTTATGTAAAAATGTGAGATTTTAGAAAAACACCCCACCACGTTTTAAAATAACAGATTAGTAAGTATCCAGTTGGGGTTCGGTAAGAAATGTTTGAAAATTTGTATTTCCTGCGCATCCTAACCCAAAATCCAAAATAATTATTCATTCACTCATTTTAGCGTTGGCGGGGGTGTTTTTTGGGCGGTGGCTTTTTACAAAAGATCCTAAATTGATCCCGGTGATTCAACATACCTGGGCGTCACTTTGTTCACGCTTCACTTTTATCCGATAGAATCAAGTATTAAATATTCGGGATACGACATTCTCAGTACCCAATCGATTCTTCATAATCCGGGGGTTTCCCTAGTTCAAATTTTGTTTTGGCGGCAAAATGTTGAATGAACGTTGTTTCACCGGGAAACCAGCGCCAGTGTTATTATATACTTATGGTAATTGAGTTAAAAAAAAATACGAACCGGCCAGCTTTCATCATTTGCTTTTTTTTATAGATACTTGGAATATCTTTCCCAAGATGTGCCAAATAATTTACGTGAAAATCATTTTGTCCGACTCTGACAACGCCCTTTCGTCTGGTGGAAATCCTTTTGGAATAATAGATAACGCGGGTAAATTTATAATCTTTCAAAAATTTAAAATATTTAGGACAACAATCATTACCCTGATTACAAAATCATACAAATATAAGTTTCATATAAATTTAAAATGTTTTATTCTGCAACAAGCTTTCACAATTTGAAAATGACTCAAAAATGACTTTAAGACATAAAGTCCAGATATTTCAGCTCATCCTACCTAATAGTAGAAGCCCTGTCCTGGTCATAAGTCTTATTGATATTCAAATCTTGCACCCGCAGAAAGACGGTTTTTGGACACGTTTAGTGGACATAACGATCGTTTTATGGTTATGTTGTTCTTGTTCTTGTTTGACACATTTTGGACACCTAGTGGAAATATTAAAAAACCGCTTTTCTCTTTGATCACTGGACCACTTGCTTTGAAATTTTTAGTGGTTAAAGATGAAATTTCTCTTCAGAAGGCTATTACTTTTGTTTATTTCAAATATGCCTGTTGGCTCTGTAGGATTTGTTTTTGTTTGCCATGACGTCACCGAACGTTCTGCGGACATCGGACGCCATTTTGTGTCCTACTGTACTGCTTCGCTTGGTGTGAATATATTTGTAGACTGTGATCTGACGGTACGGTAAACCGTATACTGTACTGCGAACAGACGTGTCCATATATTTGGGCGTAGCTCTCTTGTATTTATAGGGCATTTGGGTATGTTTGGTATTTTTAACTCTTAGAACCGAAACCTGAACCAGAATCAGAATATAAGCGGTCCAAATTTCATACTCATAATGATGCTAATCGGATCCTAAATTTGTCACAGAATTCACTACAAATTATTATTATTCAGTTCAGTAAAATAGGTTAGTATCAGTTCTAAAGATATCAAAAGGACAATTAAAACCTTACACTGCGAATCTTCAATCCCAGGATCATGAAATGGCCAAATCAAGGTCTAAGAAGCGTCACGCTTCGCAGAAGCGCGCGAGAGTATTACAAAGTCAGAATCAGTATAATCGATGAACGCATGTATCACTGGCGCAATGACACGCAACAACGAAAAATGAAGCAAATAAGGCAGTTGCATACACTATATATGTGTTTCATAAACTATATAAGTGTGTTAAGTTAGAAATCTCCTCACTCCGGTGATAATTAGAGGAAAGGCTGAACTGAAAAGGTACCGTTCTTTTTAAAAATACTAGTTCCATCTGTATCAGTGGCTTTTGTACCTTGTGGCCCTTTTCGGGTGGTGATATATCACCTGATTCTACACCTTGCATAAAATTGCACGATGGAAGTTGAACAACATTTACCCGAATCCTATCATCGCCCCCCTTTACTGATTTTCTAATCGTTTCTCATTATATATGTTTAATGCATGGTTATGATAATTGGACACGTTTAGTGGACATACCGATCGTTTTGTTGTTATGTTGTTCTTTGACACGTTTTGAAGAGATCGCTTTTCTCTTTGATTACTGGTCCAATTGCTTTGAAATTTTTAGTGGTTAAAGATAAAAATTTTCTTCAGAAGGCTATTACTTTTTTTTGTTATGACGTCATCAAAATTATTGCCATTAGGTGGCGCTACGTGTCCATATATTTGAGCATAGCTCTCTTGTTTACTTTAGGCTAGTTTATTTACAAACATCGAAGATGTTCTAGATTTCTATACATTATGTGGTTAAATACCTCTGTTTCATACTATAACGGGGTAGGATTCATGCCGCAACCCGAAATTCCGTAAGGTTTTAATGCAAAAACGATCGATTAGTTTAGATTAGTTTCCTTTCGAAGTAAAATGTAAATTTCTGCCTTAACCAAATTCGTGAAAATTACTTCGACTGATTAAGATGCATTTTCCGGCGTTTTAGTTTTGGCACGAGGCGTTTTGTTTTCCACCTTTGCTTTGTAATACTGTAAATATTGTTCATAAAATGTAACTCTTTACGTCACACTTTTATAGCCCGCCAGTATAGGTGAGGAAATTTTTGACCCCTGGTTTAAAAACCGTGCCCACCCCTGATCTAAAACAATAAATGAAGAAATGAGTAGACAAGATTGGTTTAAAAATTAATGGGTTCATTTCGATAAAAAAAAAGTCAAAAGGGTAACTCGGGATTTTTTATTTAAGATGGAATTGAAAGAATGATGTAAAAGTATATAAGTAAAAGCCTTTTAGACTTCCAAGACTCTTGGGAACCCACGTTGTTTTTCGGCCACCGGGCCACCGCTAGATGTTTTGGTCTGACTTAGCAATTAGAAAATTCAGATCCTCCCTCAAATATTAAAATGAAATAAATAAGATCTCAGTTGATATCATGGAATGGGTGCTGAAACCTTTCTATAAACGATATTTATCATGAGTACTTTGTATATAATATATATATATATATATGAAATTTCCTATCAGTAATAGTTGAAATCAAATCTCCTATTTATATAGTACAGGGTCGTCCAACCCGTGGCCCGCGCTGTATTCTTCGGAATTTATTAAAAAAAAAAGTTGAGTATATTTATCATTCGAGTGATGTAATGTGCAAAGATGTGATACAAACGATATGCTTATTTTCCTGAAATGCGCTCTGCCAGCCCTTTCAAGGTGCCATAGTCGCTACGTACATACATAAAAACCATAGCACATACATAAAAGCGAGCTACTACAGCTTGCTCCAGATTGAAAATTCGTTAAAAAATGTATGTTTCGGATTGTCAATGTTTCATGTCCGGAAATAAAAAAAGGCGTCTGCAAAAATAGGCTTGTCAAGACAGACGGTTCTCGTCGTGTTGAAAAGCTTGGGAATTCTATAGCAGAAACTTTAATTGCAAAAGCTGAAAAGTTTTACATTGTATTCACTGGTGCTTGACCAAAGCACGGAGATCAAGTCTACTGCTAATCATGCGAAGAGTTGATGATAATTTTTAAATTACCGAAGTCCATCGTCTTAATTGAGGGGACGACAACGAGCATTTATATGTGGTGAGCTGCTATGAAAATGATCAAGCGTCTTGGCTTATCTTTGACAAAACTTTCGGGAATAACCACTGACGGCACCCCATCAATGGTTGGGAAACAATAGTTTTATTGCTCTAATAATTGTGAAAGTTTGGCGTGAGGGTATCGCTTGTTTTTTCAATAACATGTAGTCAGTGTAGCAAAACTAAAACATAACTACCATGTTAAGTGGCCCGCGCACTTAATAGTAAACTAAATGTGGCCCTTCGGTCAAAAAGGTTGAACGACCTATAGTGCTACCGTGTTTCCCCGAAAATACGACTGGGCATTTTTTCAATTTTCTTCGGAAAAATAACACTACGGCTTATTTTCGGGGGAAGTCCTATTTTTCATTTATCAAAAACAAAATTACAAAGTTGAGAAATACGAGATTTTCGAATATACAAAATATGAAAACCAATATCCATTTACTTGTAAATAACACGTGTTAATTTAAAATAACTGCAAAACATAGATTATATCAATCATATAAGATGTGTAAGAGAAATTTTTGCTATTGACTAGATCAAAAAAAAAACATTCGCGTTTATGACTAGCTCTTATTTTGAGGGGAGGACTGATATTAGAATAATTTTTAAAATTGAGGCTAGGTCTTATTTTCAGGGTAGAACTTATTTTTGGGGAAACACGGTATAATTTATTTTCACACATTAGATTGTATCTTATCTTTGTAAATGCAATATTTTAATACGTATTCCTTCCATAATGAAATGAATATTTTTCTCTCGTAAAGCCATCTGTAGTTGGCCTCAGTTTACTTATGCAATGTCTATTTGAATCATCCATCATATAGAAAAGCTCATTGGAGTTATAAAAGTTAATAATGATCAACTCTGAGTTAAGTGCAACTTATCCATATTTATATACCTTAACTTGAGTAACTATTCATAACCCCAAGGAATTTTTTCTATAGGGTGTATAGCATTGAATACAAGGACTCGTGATTCACTTTCCAATGTATATAGAACAAGAGACCTACGCACAAATATATGGACACGTTAGACCAGAGCGAATCAGTCCTTACCGGTACCTTTGACGCTACCGGTACCCTCAAAAAAGTTCTGAATTTCCAGTAGCAAGAATTTTGCAGAATGAAAACGTACAGCCAGTCATGACACTGACTAAAATCCGTGTTCCCGTGGATAAAAAATAATACAGCAAAATTTTAGACGAAATATCAAATTTCATAGAATTCACGCAAAATTTTCCAATAAATAAAAGTAATAGCCTTCTAGCGAAAAAATTAATCTTTAACCACTGAAAATTTCAAAGCAATTGGTCCAGTATTCGAAGAGAAAAGCGATTTTTTGAAAACGTGTCAAAGAACAAGAACAACAACATAATATTGAAACGATCGTTATGTCCACTACGTGTCCAATAATACAGCCACTGTGAGGAGGTGAACGAAAGGGTGTAATTTAAGATGTGACTCGAAAGACATGACAATGAAATTATTCCAACTATTATTTACAACTATTTATCGGAAACACAGCTATGCAAAAACTGACACGCAAACTACGAAAACATGGGAATGTTGACAACCCTGCTTGTATATCTGATTGAGCGGCCGCAGAAATTACAATTGTTACCTCATGGTTGACCTTTTTTCTGATTGTTTATTTCTATAAACAAAGAAATTGAAGTTCGAGGAAATCCAAATGTGAAGTAGCTAATCAATAGACTATTGTTGTAATCAGTAATCCGTAGTTTATTTCTCACCATACTTAAAATAGGCACAAACATACAAATTGCAATAAATTAAATTATAAATTGGCCATATTTCAGGGTGAAGGAGACGCGAGAAACCAATACTGGTTATCGAGCAGCGGCACCTATAAAATAAGTCTAACACTATAATATAAAAAACAAAAACAAAAAAACGAACTAAGTTTAAATAAATTGAGGAAAAAATACATAAAATATCTCGAGACGATCTGCTGTAACCAGCAATCGCTCGCTTCAACCAAAGTGACTATATTAAATAGTGACTATGGGCATCACAATAGTATTGTTGTGATACAATCCACTAACGCTATCTCCATGGCTACCGAATCAGTGGTGTTCGGAGTTGTCTTTTCTTTTGTTGAAGCCTAACAAAAGAGAAGACAACTCCGAACACCATTGATTCGGTAGCCATGGAGATGGCGTTAGTGGATTGTATCACAACAATACTATTGTGATGCCCATTAGCTAACAATGGGCAATAAATGTCAAATTCTGATGGCGCATGGTTATTGGTTACAGTGGAACCCATGGTTTGCTGAGGGCGACAACAGGATCACCAACGAATAAACCATACCTTTATGCTAGAAAGGAATTGAGGTACCTGTTAATGGGATCTAGTGATTGGCAGCTGGAGTCAGGGCTTCACGTAACGTTACAGGAAATATAAAATCAGGGAAGACATGAAATATCAAAATGTGAAAGATATTCCATAACAGTCATTCAAAACGAATGTAACCTAGTATCAACATTCACAATGGGAAACTAGGTAGACTACAAGACATGAAACAGCAAAACTAAGAAGAGTCAAGTACCGTAGTCTAATAGTTGAGTGAACCAATGAAGCAAATTTCAAAAGTACATAAAAAAATATTATTAATCAGATAATACTTTTACAATGTTACATAAGAGTATAATGAAAATCAGATAAACAATTTAGGCTTTACTGACTGCAAGAGAAAACAAGTCACAATGTTATGCTAATTAACCAAGATCTTGAGCAGGTGGGCTTAGAATTTCAATGTGGTTAAATTCGTACAAAGCTTCATGAACCATCTCAAACATAAGAAAAGTAGTTTACTATATTGTGCAGGTTACGAACAAATACAGGTCATGCAATTAGCATGGCACACTTAACATAATTCAAATCACTGGCAAGAATGCAATAAGATGAGGACATGAAAAAATTGAAAAAAAAAAAAGTATTATTATTACAGGTATAGGCCTAGCTGAGCAAGCGGGAAAGAGTGCTGAGGCCACATCATTTGGATGCAATCACAGCAGGCTGGTAAAGTGACAGCAAGAATTTTTTATATTTTGTTTTGAAAGTTTCATAAGAAGAGTCACGTAAGATTTGGAGAATACTATTCCAAATTACAACACCCTTATACTTCAAGGAGTTTTGGGACTTGCTTAGCGAAAATCTGGGAACAAAAAAATTCGAATTTTTCGAAGAGCGTGTGTTATGCTCATGCACATTACTGAGAACAGTGAAATAATCAGCGAAAGCTGCAGGCAATTGGTTGTTGTGGAACTGGTGCATAATCTTAGAAATTTCTAATTTATAGATGTCAGACAATTTTAGCACCCTAGCTTTATGATATAGGGTGTTTATGTTTGAACGAACTGGTGCTCCGGAGAGAATTTTAACAGCCCTATTTTGTAAAATCTCTAATTTACGCAAACTAGTTTGAGTAGCGGAGCCCCATGCAGCTAAGGCGTATTGGATATGTGATTGAAAAAGAGCAAAGTAAATAGTTCGCAGAGTTGGACTCGGCACATAATACTTGAGTTTTCCCAGAATCCCTACTGATCTGGAGAGTTTCTTGTACATTTCAGTGTTGTGGCTGTTCCATTTGAGTTGATGGTCAATATGAAGCCCAAGATATCTATAAGACTGGACGATTTCTAGTGGAATATCATTAGTTTTAATTGAAAGACTTGAATTTCTAGTCCGGCTTTTAGGGCTGAATAACATGACTTTGGATTTTTCCACATTTACAGTGAGTTTATTGCATATCATCCACTCATATACTTTATTAATTCCAGTGTTCATTTTGGCTTGGAGCGTGATCAAATCCTTCGCACTATCGAGAAGGCAGGCATCATCGGCAAACAATTTTGTCAGAAAATTAGAGCTGTTCGATAAATCGTTTATAAAAAGTAAGAAACCAAGAGGTCCTAATACACTACCCTGTGGAATTCCATACTGGATGGGCAACATTGGAGATTTATGAGAATTGACCTCTACATATTGGTACCGACAAGACAGGTAATCAGTTAATAAGTTGCCTGAAACACTCGAAAGCCATAATGTCTTAGTTTATGAGAAAGAATATGATGATCGACAGTATCAAAGGCTTTTTTTTAAATCTAGAAAAGTACAACAAACAAATTCCCCCTTGTCAAGTTTGTCATAAATGGACGAAATTAAATCTAGAATAGCATGGTTGGTAGAATGTTTGGTCTGAAATCCAAATTGGCACTTGTCGATCAAGTTAAATTTTGAACAAAAATTAATCATTCTCTTATACAATAATTTTTCTAGAATAATGCCGAATATTATTATATATATATATATTATACAATTTATTGTTGCACAATAAATATGGCAACCCTGCTAGTAACGGTCGCGCAAATACCATGACAGTCAAAGTGATTAGCTCATGCGTGTCAGATTACGTCTTTGGTTAATAACTAGCGTAACCTTTTTACTCCATCTGCTATCGTGAATTAATCAAAATGGGCAGTAGGAAAACGTGTGGGAATTTTACGTGTGGGATTTTACCCCATTCTGTAAGCTTAAAAATCCCAATTTGCCGTTAGCTTCACAGAGGTTTGAGGAACCGATTGAATACCGGAACTGTTACCTACCATACCGGTACCGGTACCTCCAGGCGATTTTCAGGTTAAAACAGCGAACTTTAGTAGGACAGTGCTAAAACATAGGTTCCTGTAATTACCGGAACGCACGTGAATTACCTGAACGGGATGGAATATCCGTTTAAACGTAGAAAGCTACGGTACCGGAACGGACCTGGATAGGATACCGGTACAGGGCAGCAGGGATAGGATAGGATTTACATATTTATCCCGGGGGAGAGGGAAGCCGATAAGGCGGCGCATCCATATGGCGAACCATGGCCTCTCGTCCGATTACCATTCCAAGTCGGGTATGGGATTAGTTATATTGTTTGTTTTCGAAAGCATGGACTTGGTGGTGGTCTGGTGGAGGAAGGCGTAACCGACCAGCAGTTACGTGAACCACCCAACGACGGCGAGGAGTCCAGCAATCACCTCGCACATAACCATCCCTGCATGGGATTCGAACCCACGCAGAGTAATTAGAGGTGCGGTGGCGAGCGTATTCCTAGCGCTTAGCCCGTTGAGCCACACCGCACATAGGATTCACATATTTATCCCGTGGGCGTGGGAGAGGGAAGCAGACCCGAACCTGTAGGCTAACTATCTTGAAAAAGTAATTTTATACCGGTACGGTACACTTCTATGACATTTTTAGTTGAATCAACGAACATTGAGGTGAAATAACGGTTTGTTTTGCGTCACCTACCGTAGAGGATTTATTATTAGTAATAACCAAATAAATGAGGAAATTTTGTTAGATTGTTATGAAAAATAGTTTGGATTCTATATACCTATAAAAGAAACTTAGCAATTTGTATTAAAAATTTAAAACGCAGGCATTTTGGTGTCAAAATCACTATACTATAATATGAATGAGATAGAACTGTTGTATTTTTATTGCGCAATAAATATTACCCATAACCGGAAGCACAGTGTGATACAACTTGTTAATAATCGCAAATCACAAGAAGTTAAAATTTACAATATAGCCAATTATCGTGAAATATAGAGTGGTGTAGCCAGTCTGCGGAAAATTTCATTCAAACCGCTATAAAACAAAAACCAATATTTCTAACTCGTTGATTTTTTCACCGTAGGTGCATTGGCATTCTGGTATTTATTCTACACGCTGAACCTCTAATGCGACCACGGATTTCAAGCCTTGAACATCGATTCTGCTGCGTCGAGACTAGGGCATACGCAGCCATGCGTGAAATAAATGGGCTTCTAATTGCATTTCTGACCGTCATATATTTTAGGAGCACGGTTATTTCGAAGTAAACTCGTCAAATTATAAACAAAGCACCGCATCACAGCATCAAACAGTCAAAAACACGGTAGTCGCAAATTGGTCGACAAAGATATTATCGACGTATTGGAAATGCGCACCCCACTATTCCCCCTCCTATAAATGTAGAAACGCAAAACTTTCAAGATGGTTAAAAGAAACACAACTCTACCCACCTGCCAAGTTTCATCTCTTTATCTCTTATATTTGTATGGATTTTCAAGCTTTTTTAAAGGAACAATGGGTAGCTGGCGACATGGAAAAATGGTCCGTTTTTTTCTTCGGTTGTAACTTTTTTGTTTGTGGCCGCATTTTAGTGTAATTTCGCAGAGCTACGAGGGATAAGTGGACGATAACGAGTGAAAAATATCGTCGCGGTTAATTTATTTTTCTCTGCATTAATTTAATCGAAGTTGATGGTCGCAAATAGGTCGTGGCCGCAAAGTGGGTAAGCCACCCTATGTGCGTGCATGTCTGTAATCTGCATATCATTTACTTCAGCTTCTAAAGTCTTTTTAAACAAGCTAAACTTCAAAATTTCTTTCCACAGTTCCATGTATAACTGTGAATGTATCCTCATTCCCTTTGGTATTGTTATTTACAATAGATAAATTTCTTTCTCACTTTGTTCATTTTCTCAAGATTCCGGAAAACTCTCTTGCATTTCGAATCTTTATTGAGTTTGTCCAATAATGCGTCTCCGCCCTGATAATGGCCGGCGTATCCCATTCTGGATCCGCTGATATATTTGTCTCTAGGCTGATGCCTTGCTATGGGTATTTTCACGTAATCCAGAGTGTCGTGAAGCAACATTTGCTAATATTTGGGTGCGAAATCTTGGATTTGGCATTTCTTACCAGTTTCGCATTACATTATCTTACTCCACTGCGAAGCATAAAAATAAGTGAACACCATCTGCAGATCTGCTGCATGTAAGCATAATTTGGATTTGAAACTGAACTGACTCATTCCCGATAACCGCCAGATGAAGGGCTTTGCTTGTTTTTAATGCATTCCCTCGAGTATGGCATTAAAAGCTCCAATGTAATGGCGACATATTGAAGCTCCAAAAAGTTCCAATATTTGTGGTGATCGCTACGACTTCTGATCCATTCCTCCGACCCTCGGTCTTAAAGCTGAATGCTTACGCAGAATCTTTTCCGAAAACACATCAGTTCAAGTTTGTAAATGATTTGGCCACATTCATTTCTTGGTGTAACAAGCCCATTACAGGGTACCAGCCATCCCAAACTCTTGAATGCCTCTCTCCCGTATATCACATGTTTGCAGGTAGGGCATCACCATGCGTTGTCCATAATGGCTTGCATGGTGTAATACAGAAGACCGCCACACTCGACAAATAGCCATTGTCGATTTCCCCTCGTTCCCGTATTGACTCACATTAACTCTTGCAAATATTTTGCATTACCGTGCTTAAAGGTTTCAAAACTATTGGGGTTGACGAAATCGAGTTCTCCTGGTAAACATTCCATGGCAGGTGTTAGAGTGTCAGTTGTTTTAAAACCAGTATATGGCTCGATGTAGAGAAAATTAGTCATTGCAGATGGTTGATTCCATTCTGTAAATGGCAGGAATACACCCGATCCAACAATACCCTTGCTGAGGCCTCGTTCGTTTACCCTCACACAGCGCAATTTTTTTTTTCCTTTCGTCGACTTTCCAATTTCGTCGATGTAATCCTTTGTTTCGTCGTGTTCACGAATTATATGCTGCAGACACTTTTCTATAAAATTATTACTTGTTTGGCGAGATATATCATCTGATTCCGTTAACAGTACGGTAACTTGTTTTCCCACAACTTCTTCATTTTCGGTCCACATCCATTGGGCAAGCTTCAGCTTGTTGTTCGTCATCTCTATCCAGTAAAATGTTCATGTGACTTGTTATCACACTTGCTAATTTTTTTATTATTGTTAAATACTGCTTTGGAGAGTCCATCAGGAAATTGCAGGAATACACTCGCGTCTGCGCATAGAACTAGTTGGATAGGTCATTCAGAAAACCAGGATTTTAGGTCGTAGTTTTGCATTCGGTCAATTTCATTGCACGGCAGAGCCTTTTTCTATATTCGCCTGAATAATCTAGCGAAAAGTTTTGCCAATAGAAGTGAACCCTATACCTTGGTATTACTGTATTTCTACTGATATTGAGAGACATCTGACATCCCTCAAAAGAGGGGCATTCATGCCTCGTCAAAGGAGGATTCTTCGAAACGAGACAATGTCACTCAATCTATTAAAATGTGCTAAACTGACATCTTGCACATAATTATTCCCAATGTGATTTAAACCTACAAACCCATCTTTGGGTTTGGCTTTGTATTACTATGATGGACTACCTGTTTTTTTTTCAGCCTGTATTTGTTATTATATCAGTAAATATATCATGACTAGATGTCTATTATATTCTATTGTTAAAAATTGAAAAGTTTTGAGAACCATGGCTGAAAGATTAGAAGACGCATTTGCTGAAGTCGTGAAAAAGTTTCCCACAACTCAAGATTTCATAAGTTTTGCACTATCTGTGAACGGACTCGTACTTGGTCGGCAAGATGTCACTACGATCACTGTAAATCACCGATTCTCTGTTGAAGAACAGAAGAGGAGAATGTTATTGCTTTGGGTTGATAGAAACCCAAACGCAACTTCACAAAGAATAAGAAATCTTGTTAAACAATATTATGAAGCAAGCGATCAAGCTGTTGATGAAAATGGAGAAAGACTTGAAGATGTTTTTAAAAGTGTTATAAATCGATTTAAACCTCTTGAATTCAAGCACTTTGCAAGATCAGGGCAGGGATTATCTCTTGCTTGGCATGAAGTTGAAACTATAACAGAAAATAATAGATTCTCAGTGGAGGAACGCAATCTTAGCTTTTTGTGGAAATGGAGGCATTCTACGTATCCAGACACTACTAGTATTGCAGATGTGATAAGAAGAATACGACAATTAGTTGATGGATATATTCATGGAGAATATCAGGCAGAGGAGCCACTAATCATCCATGGTCAAAATCAAGTAGAAAACGACCAAAATGTGATGGAATCTATATCAGAAATATCTTTGTGCGAGTCTAATTTGCCTATCAAAAGAGGAAAATATGACGAAGATGCAAAAAATATTCAAGACTTTCTGGAAGTTGTTAAGAATCATACGGAGCAGATGTTGGAACATAAATTAAAACTTGTCAAATCAAAAACAAAAATGGATGATTTTATACTGCCCAAGGTGACTGTGTTTAATGAGCGAGAATCTGACGAACAGACTAGTTTCCAATCCGTGGATATTACCAAGATACATTCTAATAATTCGGTCAACCATGTCATGTTGCTAGGTGACACAGGTTCTGGGAAAACAACATTTGCACTGATATACACTATGAAGGCTTTGAAAAATAAGTTGGACTTTTCAGAGGAAATTAAGATGGTTTATTTTGTTCATGTTTCTAAATTACAAGGTGATGAGAGATCAACTGCTTTTGATCTTTTATTCGTCCAACAACTTGGATCGAAATTTCCTGAGCACCTTCATGAAGTTGGACAAAAGTGGTTTAAACTAAATTCAAAACACATTGTACTTGTAGTTGATGGTTTAGACCAAAGTCAGAAATCTTTCGAAAATGTAGATCGGAGAATCTCAACCGAAACCCCTGCAGAAACAAACATCATTATCACTAATATTTTATCCGGTCACATATATTCAGGAATGAAGGTTTTGTCAACAACACGCAGGCATACATATTGTAATTTACCTTCAAATCTCAAGGAATCATTAACTCTTGTCTTAGGGGGATGGGATGATGTAACATTGGATCGTCTTTCTGAAAAGTTATTTGATTCTGAACCAAAAAGATTCATTCATAATTTGAAAGAGAAAGCACCAGGTCTTGTTTCAAACCCAATGTTCTTTTTCTACATGGTCCAAGTCTTAAAAGTTTCTTGGGATTGTGATGTCGGCACTTCAACAAATTTGATGGTTCGTGTTCTGAAACGTTTTTTTCAATCACTTCATAAAAGGAACATAAATAACCTTGTACCAAATCTCATGAAGTTGGCTTACCACGGGATGGTAGATAATAAATTTGATTTCATGAAAAACTATATTGAGTCTATTGGCCTGGATATGAAGGACATGCATGGTCTTGTAGAGGTGGTTGCTGATATGGATGTTGAGTATGTTGATAATGAATTTGTTGAGTATGTTGCTGACAATGATGATCTGAAAATTCGTTTCGCTCATCAGAGTATACAAGAGTTACTTGCTTCTTTACATGCTTGCAATTTTGGTTCAGAAGAATTCAAAACGTTTATCAGGGATAATTATGAGAAACCAGAAATGGAAGTTGTTATAAAACATATTTTTGGAACTATTCTTAACAAATCAACTTTTGAAAAAGCAAAAAAATATGTTGCTGGGAAGTTGGATGTCAAGTCTGAATACCTGATGACTCACTTGAATAAATTATTCAAAGGAAAAGAAGTCATTTCAGATCAACGAGCCATGGCCTTATTGCACGAATGTGGTCCTGATGTGACCAATATAGTTTCTTCTGGAATAGAAAAAATAGAGTTGAAGTGTTTATTTCAACCTGGAGAACAGCATGCCGCTTTGACTGTTGTAAAGAATATGAATTTGAATTATTTGAAATTACTGGAATTAGAGGTACATCCTGAAAATTATTATTCTCTGCAATGTGTTCTGGGTTCTGTGAGAAATATTTATGTGGATTTACTTCTTCTCATCAAGTGTGATACTGATGCTGAAAAACTAAAAACCCTGACTGAAACCGCTGGAAATCAAAATCTTAAGATTGGATGGAAGCTTGCAATAAAGGAAAGTCCTGCACTGGAACCTATTGGATACCATTACGCTATTGCATTAGGCCATCATGGCCAGGCTCAAAGGCTTGGACTGAATGGCTGTGACCTGAATGCAAAAAAAATTCTAAAGATGAATGAAGCAGTCATTGAATATGGTTTCAAGTTGAATGAATTAGATATTAATGGGAATCCTAAAATGGATGCAGAAGCATTTCAACAACTAGCAAAGTTACTGATAAATACAGAGGGGAAGCGTTTGCATGCAGAATATTGTACTCCAACAAGTGAGCAGTTATCATCTCTTTGCGCAAGTTTAGAAAAAGAAAAGGTCGAATTACGGTGCTTATACCTGCGAAGATCAACTACAGAATCTCTCACCAATGACGAACTGCTGATTCTTTCTAAATTGGTTCAAAGGGTACGATGGCTTGAGTTCCATGACCAAGTGTTGAATGACGCACAATTGGATTTCCTGGACGAGAATACGAAAGAACTTTGCCCAAGAGTAGAGATACACTGTGAAACATGGGGGTTATTGAGTTTGACAAATAGGGATGTCTTTGTTATTTAATAATACTTTTAATGAATCTACATGATGAATACGAGCAATGCATTCCAATTAATCCATTTCCAAATTTTATGTTTCAATTTTGGCACTCCAGAAGTGTGTGTATCAATATGGAGGTAACTAATTTTGTTTGCCTACTTTACATCAAGTTGTTTAAAGGGACTGAAACCTATGTGCAGGGGGTATATTCACTTGGCTAAGACAGACAGTCCCCGAACTCGTAACAGAACTAAAATAAGGAAAATCGGAGTGAAATAATAGCCTAACCCTAACCAGGTATACACACTACAGGAGTACCTCAATTTTAAACTAAGCTCATTTATTCCTGAAGTCCTATAAAATGTGAAGAACCCAAATTTTCACTGCTGGACAGGGGGTACGGTACGTCAATTTCTTTGAACTATATTTAAATGGCTTTTCATCTATTCTGCCAAGTGTTATTTAGGTTTTGGAAAACTTAATTTATTTCTCAAATTAGAACCCGATGTGGATTATGTTAGAATGCTTTGCTGGGTCAGCCCTTAAAAAAGCTAGTGTAGATGACAGTTTTCTGCTTATACAGGGTGGTGGATTAGGTTCGGCGGCCATATTGAATCGTGATGGCCTGTGAGCCGCAGTTTGGGAGAAGAAAGATAGCAGTTTTGGTTTTCTTTCCCCAGTAAAACTGCAAAACTTTCTTTTTATTGTAATTCCTGCGGGGATAATTTTCTTTCATATTATGTGAATTAAGTGTATATATATATACAGGGTATCCAATAAGTTTCGCCCGATTATGAGGTCTTTATGATCAAATGATATTTTATTTTATTTACAAAAAAAGATTTATAGTCGGCCTGTATCTCATTGGATGTTATAGATGTTGGGTGTTGTTGTTCCCATTTATCATGCAATAAAATTTATTCAAATTTGCAAATTTTGTTATTGCTATGAAATCGGGCAAAACTTTTTGGACACCCTGTATATACATATAAATTTCCAAACAGGTTTTGCTACAATTAATTCAACTGATTTCCCTCGTGCATCAAGCGATGTTAGATTATTGTACTCACTACTCACCATCAAAAACAAGGTACTTCCGAAGTATGTGAACCGAGATGGCGGACACTGTGACGTAGTATGTGTACCAGGGTTAGGCCATAATTTCATGTACAAATACTACGGGAGTCACTTGGCTAGTCTCCGAACTCGTAATAGAACTAAAATAAGGAAATACTTCGGGAGTACCAAAAACAGTAGTTTCCTAAAATCTAAATTCCAAATTAGATATTTGAACCTTGGGTGACGCTGCTCGATAACCAGCTTTGGTTCCCTGCGACTTCCCTTCTCCAGTAAAACTGTGTAATTTTCATTTTTTTCGCAATTTTTGTGTTCTATTGCTTTATTTTATCATTATTTACTAGTTTACTAGTTATTTACTTTACTTGACTACACAGTGTAGAATTTCAGTTGGAATTCGAAGTCTCAATTGTGATAATCAAGTCAAAGTTTGTACAGAAAACCAAAACCAATAATTTGAAGTTTCCCCAACATGAAGTATTTCCGACTGAAAAATGCTTGCCTACGTTGTTTTTTTTTTGTCGAATATTGGTCTTGTTGAAATATGGGTCAGAATTTTCTTTATTAACCTGGGGTCAGGGGCTGAGTAATATTTTAAATTTTTCTCGACTCTGCAGCCCCACATGCGAGGATACTCCTGGTATGTCGTACCCCAAATCGCAGAGTACTTATAAGTACCCAGGACACTGTATTTGTTCAATACCGTCTATATTTGAATCATTGAATTGCCTAGATATGCTTTCTTGCATTTTCCTATTCAATATGTTAGGTATTCGGCCTACTTACTGTAGTATTGGCATTTTAATATGATTGTATATTTACACTGGTAATTTATACCTATTTCTATGAATTGTATTTTGTAATTTTTATGCAATTACTCGTTTTATTTTCCACAGTCCGTAATTATTTTTTTGAGCTTCCATATTTTGAAAATCAACATTGGTCACTGTTCTGGTTATAACCAATGCTATGATATTCACATTTTCTCTTCAATGCCATATAACAGGGGTGGGCACAATTTTTTAGTACAGGAGCCGCATGCTGCAAGTCAGATTTTTAAAAGAATGTTTTGTGAATTTATTAATATTATCGAAATACTATGAACAGAAAAGAAATTCACACAAGAGTCTAATAACAATAAATATATAAACAAGGCAACTCTGTTTTCATCTTTGTACTTTTTTTTTTTTTAATTTTGGACACATCGCACAGTAACTTAGAGTAGACTAACTAACCGCAATCCAGGGCTGGGGAGCTGGTTCGAAATCATGATGGCTCCGGCTCCAGCTCCGGAGTCGCAGTGTATTCAATCTTTAGCTCCAACTCCGGCTCCGGAGCTTCATTTTTTTATGCCGGAGCTGGCTCCAGCTCCGGCTCCATAGCCATTATCAGTAATGCAGCCCAATAACGCATTTTGCTAATTGTTTTCTAAGTGTGGCATGTTATTTTAGGCTGTAAACACCCTTCAAGTCGGTGTCATGATAATTCCTTTTTGTTCCTGCATGTAACTTGTGAATCCACTGAGAGTTATTATATGCTGTATTTCCGGGCGAATCGGTCTACCCCGCATATAAGGGTTTTACATATAACCCCACAATAAGACGGGAAGGAAAATCGGCAGGAATGGTCGCAGCGTTTGCGCATTCGGTAAAATAGCTCATAATGACTTTTTCTACCACATAATATTTAACCCATAATAACTGTCTTTTTATTTTAATTTAATTGTGTTCAACATAACTGGCAATCATGCGGCCAAATAAAATCTGTCGTGGGCCATTCTAAAGCAAAACTTATGGTGTTTTCTGTTTTATTTTTAGTATTTTCTAATGTCGCTTTTTAATCAGGAAAATTTGGTTTGCGTATTGACTTCTTTATTTATCTTAGAATTTCATCACCGATGATTATGTAATAACTCGTTTTCTCACAAATATGGTGAGGCATTATAAGATACTAAAATGAAACGGAAAACACTATAAACTTTGTTCTAGGAGACTCCCAACAGCTAAAAAAAATGCCTTGTTAATCTCATTATTTTTTTTGCCTACGACATATTATTTACCGGTTGACTTTGAAAATTATACAGTCACTAAAATAAATCTAAACGCAATCAATCTTACTCGCGATATACTTTTTATATATTCAAAAAATAACAACGGAAATTGATGAGACTTTTCTCCAGAACATGCTATGTTATGGATCAAAACAAGATATACCGTAATGGGGCACTTTGCCATACATTTTTATGATAGGTGACTGCTGCGGTGCATTTTGGAGTAGCTAAACCTTTCTTTTGTCGTAAAACGACTCAATCTCGAGTTACGTTGAACAGAATTGAAGACATTTGAAATGGATTGGATATTCAACGCCACGAAAAAATCATAATATGTTACATGGAAATTCCAAAATCACTTCTTCGAAAATCCCTGGCCATTAGGGTTTTTGAGCTTGACCGCAATCATGAAAAATTGCAGCTTAGTGGAAATGAGAATCAAAATTTTGATAAAAGCGAACCGCTTCAAATTTTGATACTAAACTTTCAAACATACAGAATAACTGGAAACTTTTCAAAAAATATTAGGAACTAAAAATTTTAAAATGAAATATAAGCTGAAAAGAAAAGATTTTATCATTTGTAACGCTATCAGAAAAAAATTATAAATTTGAAAAACAAAAAATGAGATATTTAGGAGCTGGAGCCTGGAGCCACTAAATTTTTGGTAGCTCCGGCTCCAGCTCCATCTGTTATGAAAAGCTTGGCTCCAACTCCGACTCCGGCTCCATCAAAATGTAACGGCTCCATGGCTCCAGGCTCCGACTCCAGCTCCGGCTCCCCAGCCCTGCCGCAATCAAGCTGCAATATCGCCGACGCATCAATAAACATTGACCATTGTGCTGACTCGACTGACTTAAATTCAACGCTACAGCGATTTTCATACTAAAACATAATTTGTCCTAATCATTGACGAAAACTTCTTAACAACTTTTATTAAATTAAAAGAGTTTACATTAAAGTTTTTCTCTTAGTTGAAATTTGGATAATAATATATGTTAGCGAGAAGAGCCGCACAAAAAGTCTGGCGAGCCGCGGTGTGCCCACCCCTGCCATATAATGCCATATAATCTGTGTATATTTTTTAAATTTCTATCCAATCCATGTTTATTTCAACTTTTCAAATCTAAATTATTGATCTATCAATACAATATGTAATTTTAGCGATTTTGTTGTATATTTCTACAAAAGCACTTTGGTATTTGTAACTTTTAAATAAATGAAATATGGACAGGGTGTCCATAAAGTCCCTTTACAATTTCAATTTGGTTATGAAGTCAGTTCTTAATATAGTAATTGTTTAATATTTTAACTTTATTTAATACATCTGTGAGGGCCAAAACAATATATGGAATCGATAAACTACCCTTCAATTTAAAAAAAATTTTAGTACTCTATGGACACCTTATATTACCAATTACCATACTTTGAATTGGTATTCGAAACTCTTGAAAATTTAAACCAAAAATGCTTATTAAAGATTTCTGTGTGTTGGAGTATTTTGTTATTAGACATTTCACACATTTTCTACGAACTACACACAACCTACTTACATATAAAAAGCTACTCTCATTGCAAAGAACTTGTTTTAGTTTGGTGTTCATTTTTATCTGTAGTCAATTTTGTGATAAGTCTAATCATGAAGTTTGTTGATTTCATCATTTTTCACTCGAATTCGCCAATTAGTTTCATTTACATTTTCAAGTAAGTTAGAGTAAAATAATTAAAGTAAGTTTTTGAAGTCAAAATTGTTTTTTTTGGAGTCGGTGAGTGAACAGTTTTGGGACAAAAAGATTCGGCATGATTGAAATAGAATTTAAATTGGGGTTCTCTGCCTTTATGATATTTTATTAAAGACTGAAACCTACCGAACTTGGCGGCTTTTTGTTCATTTTAATCTGCGTGTTGTACATTGGCGTTGCGAATAATGGTAAACGGAGATGGCAGGTATTTACAGACCTATAACCAAGCTCCTCAGCCTTGTTTTGGTCGCCTATGCCTGTAGATCAAAATTACACTATATATACCACTGAAACAGGGGAGTGCTAAAATCCTTAGAAAGGGGGCCACAAGCAATACAAGGTTAGAAACAACTGTCTTTTAGGTAGAGTGTAGAGAGATCACTGGCTACAGCATTCTTGCAATTTGTGTATGAATGAATTGCTCTTGCAAAAAGCCTGCTTATATGTATGTTGCTATTTGGTCGAAAGATTTATTTAGATGTTCCCATTGGAGAAAAATCGTCATTATTTAGGTATGTTCCCATTGAAAAATATGCGTCTTTATGTAGGGTGTTCCCATTGAAGAATATGCGTCATTATTTAGGTGTGTCCCCATTGAAGAATATGCGTCATTACTTAGGTGTGTTCCCATTGAAATATATGCATACTTATTTAGGTGTGTTCCCATTGAAGAATATGCATCATTATTTATGTGTGTTCTAATTGAAGAATATGCATCATTATTTAGGTGTGTTCCTTGTGAATAATGATTGTCGCGGCAGTGTGGCTTATCGTGTTAAGCGTTAGGAATATGCTCGCCACCGTTTCTCTGATTACCCTGCATGAGTTCGAATCCCATCCGGGGTATTTATGTGCGAGAGGATTGCTGGACTCCTTTCCGTCGTAAGGCGGTTCACGTAACCGCTGGTCGGTTACGGCTTTCTCCACCATCAAGTCCATGCTTCCGAAAAACAAATAACTAAAACTAATTCCATACCCGACATGGACTGGTAACCGGACGAGAGGCCGTGGTTCGCCATATGGTTAGGCCGTCTTATCCTATCCTAGATGAGTTTCTGCGTTCGTCGGCTGCCTCGAATCATGATTGCATCAGAGTCCGAGTCCAAAGAAATCCCGGGTGAAGTCCACGCCTCCGTTAAACGATCCTCCTTTAATTGGATACTTTAGTGGACATAAGGATCGTTTCAATATTATGTTGTTGTTGTTATTATTATTCTCCTTCATCATGATAAAATCGTTTTTCTCTTCGAATACTGGACTAATTGCTTCGAAATTTTCAGTGGTTGAGGTTTGATAGTTTGTTTTTCAGAAGGCTATCACTTTTATTTATTCCTTAATTTCCTATGAGATCTGATATTTCATTCAAAATTTCGCTGTTCTAAAATTTACTCATGGGAACACTGTTTTAGAACTTATTTCAAGCGGTTGCGTGATCGAGCTTGCAGGTATGGTACTGCTGAAAGTGTCTATAAAAGTGTTATAGTCACTTTGGTAGGATAGGATAGGATTAACATATTTATCCCGGGGGAGAGGAAAGCCGATGAGACGGCTTATCCATATGGCGAACCACGGCCTCTCGTCCGGTTACCATTCCAAGTCGGGTATGGGATTAGTTATATTGTTTGTTTTCGGAGGCATGGACTTGGTGGTGGAGGAAGCCGTAACCGACCAGCGGTTACGTGAACCACCCAACGACGGCGAGGAGTCCAGCAATCCTCTCGCACATAACCATCCCTGCATGGGTTCGAACCTGCGAACCCACGCAGAGTAATTAGAGGTGCGGTGGCGAGCGTATTCCTAACGCTTAGCCCGTTGAGCCACACCGCCGCGCCGATACTGCTCAGTTACCGTACCACAGTAAAATTGACGTAGTCCTTTCGCGATCTTACTATTGCAGTAATGTCAAATGTAGGTTTTCTAGCAAATCTAGCCTACCGTATTTGTTAATTTTGATAAGACCAAATTAAATTGAGTTTTTATATGCCAGAGAAGAACCGTTCCACGATCGAATAGCAGGCCTACAGTACAGCAACAGGTATTGGTAAGGTACCGTACGGTAGTTTGTGCATTACGCTCTCATCTTTTCGTTACAGTTCTGATGTAAACAACATAAATTTTGTAGCCTATCTTTTTTTTTATTTGATACGAGGAAATGTATTGAGTTATTATATGACAAGGAAGAACCGTTCCGCGAACGAATGTTTCACAATTAGGCAATGCATACATATGGCTCACTAATATTTCAAATGAATACAACTCATTTCTTTTTTTTAATATAAGCTTTATCCTTACTGAGTAGATATTATTATTATTTTTTTTTCTTTTTATTGCCAATAATTTATATATTTTCAATCACATTTTCAACCACTTTACTTGGATTATGTGGCACTTAGGACACAAGCATATTTTAACTTTTCTTCTGTCACATATTTATTTTTGCTCAAAGGTATTTCATTGTGTGAGTGTGTAACTGAACCTGCTTTTATTGTTTTGATAAATTCTTCTACATCTTAATGTTGCTTACCAGCATTGGTAGTTGTATGAATATTGTTTTGGCAAATGGTTCCAATGTATATAGCTATTTTGTATTTTTTCCAGACACACTGCCCTAATCTTTTTTGCTGTGTTCACTACTAGTCATGCTTTGTATTTGCAGCTATTTCAAGCCTGTCTGTAGGCAACTATAGCACTTTATTTTTGTGCTTTTCGAACAACATCATTCTATGATGGCTAACATATTTTTAAGGCCCTATTTCATATCCATAAGGAGCATGACCCCACTTGCATAGCACTCTTATTGAAATTTGCTGTGTTCAATATTTGTTAGCAAACTTGTCAAAGAAATAATCTAGCCTTTGGAATCAATTTGAAATTTTTTTATTGATTTTGCAAATTTACACTTTATTTCCAATGTTCAAAACTTCATGCTGCCTTTCATGCATGCTTTTTTTTTTATCTGGTTTGTACATTTGATAAATTATTGGTGAATTTTTTATGTATTTGAAAGCAAGATGTTTCCTACAGCTATTTACCTATTTAGCAATATACAATCTAGAATTCCAGACCCAGAGTTTGCTGCATTCAAATATTTGAAATCAACTTCATTTATATATAATATATATGATATGTGGGGTAAATTCTGGTGATTACTATAATAGGATGGGAGAAGTCGTCAGAAGTCTATTACATTTAATTTATCTACATAAATTTTGTTATATTTTGTGTAAGTTGTCCTCAGATCCCTTAAAAAGCATTGCCCGATTCTGAATCGTGTTTTTTGTATTCTTGTATTAATATTTTTTTCGGTGGGCGGGCGCGTACTTTTACGTTTTTTAACTTTATTTTAAGTTATGCTCGCCTTCCAGGTATCTCTGCATTTTGTTTGTCTGTCCAGTTTTTGTGTTGTTTTTGTGTTTATGTCAGAGTACCAAAATAAATGATTGATTGATTGATTGAATATCAGATACTGGTAAGTTACCGTACCGCAATTGATTATCGGGGAATCGATATTTTCTTCTTATTTTAGCCTGGTACCGTAATGGAGAAGTGACTCGGATCACTTGGTATTTCAATTCACGTTGAAATTGGACGGAGAAGAAAAGATCATTAACACAGGACATGGAAGATCTATGACAGTCCCTGTACGGTTATTTGTACCCAAGTACTAGTAAGTCAGTTACCAGAGCCATGTAGCTGTTTCACTGTTCAGATTCGTGCAGGATACCGCACCGAAAGCGTAGGGTACCCTATGGTTTTTGGTGAAGTGATGATGATATATTTCGTTTTATTACAAGTGTCCATATATTTGAGCATAGCTCTCTTGTTTAGTTTAATAAATGTTTGCCTTGTTAAAACAATAATTTGAAATGAAAGCAAAAAATTAAAAATCATTGCTGCGTCCTCATCATAGACTGAAACGGGCAGGGAATAATATGGTTACATCACCAACAGGAACCCGTGAAACTATCGCCAATTCGAGCTAAAATGTTGAAAAACCGTAACTGATGATAGATCACGATTGTGGTGATATCATTGAGGTTAATGGATGCTATATGCGCTGCGATAGAACACAGCGGCAGTGCTCAGCCTCATACACGTACTGAGTGTTTCAGATTTGAGTACATGCTTCTTTATTAGGATGTACGACTTTTCTCAACATCATATACGATATTGGTAAACTGATACTGAATTCAGAAACAATCAAATCAAATTAGCCATTGAAAATCCGGCGCTACAGAAGTGTAGAGGTACCGTACCGGTAACTGATTTTGTAAGCCTACTTTACATCAAGTTGTGTAAAGAGATGAAACCTATGGGTAGGGGTATATTCACTTGGCTAACGTAGACAGTTCCCGAACTCGAAATAGAACTAAAATAAGGAAAATCTGAATAAGAATATAGCCTAACCTGGTACACACACTACGGGAAAATCGTTCACAATCCTCGTTTTGGTCGATGTTGCCGATGGACTGAGAATTTCGTTGTGGTGTATTTTATTGCAAATGTTCACAAAACAATTTAAAAAGATTGTGCATCATGGAATATGACTGAGAGGTGTCAGAAGCAAAAATGTCTGAAGTCGTCAATTGTACACGTTGAAAGGTTGCTTCACACTAAATCCTGCATTACGGGAGTTTTCTAGCCATGACGTAGACATCTACCCCATGGAGTAGAGGAAAACATTTTGCGTTTATAATATTCACTATTTCAAAACCATTCTTTTTATACAAAGATACGGCGTTGGATTGTTCCTCGCTTACGCGAAGAACAATGACTTTATACTTCATCAAATGAGCTTGACTGAGAGCGTGCTTCAACATCATGGTTCCTATTTTCTTGGATCTCCAGCCTTTCGATACTGATACACACTGTAACAAAATCGAAACGATTTCAATGTATAAAACGTGTTAAAAATGACCACTAAGCATCGCATTTCTTTACGATATAGTATTTGTAATCGACGTATTCTAGAAATCCAACCCAAATATATCGAAAGACAAAACCATGCTGTTTTCGACTTTAAAGATCAAAGCTGGGTAATTTCTTTCACATAAACACGCAGCTCCAACCAACGTGAAAAACATGGTATAGCACAAATTTTACTTCAATACATACTTGTCCATGAAGTCTATTTCAATTTTGTCATGAAGTCGGTTCTCAACATAAACATACTTGATTTAATAAATCTGTGAAGGCCAAAACAATATATGCTATCGATAAATTCCTTTCGCAATTTTGACTTTATAGAGACACCTGTCAGGCCCTAAGTTTCAAAGTCTTCAAACCTGTATGTAAATACGAATTTTCCAAACAACCAACTTCCAATGTTGGATGCAACTGTCCATGCTCATGCAAAAGTTTTGAAATAAAGTACATCGGTGACATCATTTCCAAATCGTTTTATAAACCAAAGAAACTAGATATTTGAAATTTATTCGCTAATAGTCCATTTGGAAAATTTACGTATCAAGTTTAGTGGATGGAATCGTTTGAAATATTCGTAACTTCTGAAATATAACAGATGTATACGTTTAAAATTATAAGGCATTCTCTACAGTCTGGAACATGGTTGGCCATATTACAGCCCGCGCGCCGGATCCGGCACACCAACCAGCTTTTGTGAATATAAATCTCCGTCGAAAATATCGATGAAAAACACGTCATAATGAACCCGATTGTCACATTTTGCTTTTTATTATTATATAAACGTTAGCCCAGTTGTTGGACTAGCTGTTGTATTTAGACTGCTTTTTATTTATAGTTTTTTATACTGAGTTTTGAGCCCCCGACCCAGTAATCAAAACTATTATCTGTAACTGGCCCACTCAGAAATGCAATAGCCCATCCCTGGTCTACAATATACATATACGCATTCCACTTACGCTCAGGGAAATTATAGTTCCAGTTTCAAACCAACGCTTTTCTAGATGATCCGCTTCGTGCAGAGCTACTGTTCCTACTTTTCTCCATTCACCATCTGTGAAAACCTCGGAAATCCAGAACCCCACATATGTCTTGTCTGCGTTGATAATGTCCCTTTCAAACTTTGTTATTACCGGCGCAAGGTAACGGTAAAACGAAACTGCATCTAATCGCAAAAATAATGTAATACAAGTGACAACTATAATATTTATCGAGTAATCAATCTGTTAGTGTCAACATAGTTATATCTTCATAGCTTTTTATAACATGGTGTATAGTTGAAAATAAAACCAGAATCAAGATATCTGTATTTTTTACAACATGAAATTACCTCTTAATTAATTTGACAAATGATCTACAATACCAGCAAGACACAAGCAAAAACTATAGTTCACCAGGTTCAGTCAACAATCCGTTCGACACTCAAATTTATAATTCAACAATATAAATCAGTGCTTCCCAAACTTTTTAAGCCGCGCCCCCTTTTTGGAATTTGTCAAGTCTCGCGCCCACCTTAAAAATAACTAGCTAACCATAAGATACAAATAATAGATAGTAAGGCGAAAGTATGTTTTATTCAAAAAACACGTTGAAAATGTTACTATTCTGCTTTATTCATTTCAAGCACTGCATTCTTTCACTTTCTTTTTGCTTCATTTATTATGTTCGCTCAGGCGTGAATAATTTGCTATTGTGTTTTGTCTTCTGTTTTTACTGTTTGGGCAGCATGCTCATTATTAGTTTGTGGTTTTGTTAATCTGTATTAATCGATGTATTGACTTTGAACTGAGTTGTATTGTCAACTTTACATGGTAGCAGAGGAAAATGACTTCCAAACAAATACCACCACCAAGGTTTGGAGGCGGTACCAGCTATGCAGAATGGAAAAATAAGTTGGACATGTGGATTTCCATAACAGAAGTGCCAAAGGAAAAGCAGGCAATTTTGGTGCGTCTGCAGTCGCTTGATGGAAATAATAAAGCTGAGAAAGCTGTGTCAGAGTTAACTAGTGAACAGTTGAAAGCTGATGATGGGTTGGACAAACTTCTTGGAAATCTTGATGGTGCATTTCAGTCAGAGAAAACTGATGAGGCCTATTTAGCCTACACGCTATTTAGTAAATATCAGAAAAGTTCTGATATTTCAATGGTGGATTTTATCCTGGAGTTTGAACACCGGTATGCTAGACTTGTAAAATATGACATGAAGCTACCAGATACCATTCTGGCTTTTAAGATATTAGATGCTGCAGGCCTAACTGATCAACAGCGCCAAATGGTTCTTACTGTTGGAAGCGACTTGAAGTTCGAATCTATGAAATCAGCCTTAAAAAGGATTCTTTCAAAGCAAGATGGCGATGAAAAGAATTATGATTTTGATGAAGATGATGTTGCATCGAATATTAAAAAGGAAAATGCATTTGTGACTCGTGATACCGGTACTGGTAGGCCAAAATTTAAAAAAGAATTTTTCAAAGAGAGATCGAGATACGCCACCGGTAGTGGCGGAGGAGCAAAGCAGCGATACAAGCATCATGAATCGACAGTAAAAGCTCAACTGAATCCACGGGACAAATACGGAAATATATCTAGATGTGCAATTTGTGAATCAAAAATGCACTGGGCCAAACAATGTCCACATAAAAAGAATAAGTTTATTGTTCCGATGCAAGATGGTGTTTGCGAACAAATACAAATGGTTTTGATAACAGATGAAAATTCTTCAGATATTTTTGAAGTTGAAGCTGCCAAGGCTGCAATAGTAGATACTGCTTGCACGAAGACAGTAGCTGGTAAAAAATGGTTCAGGAATTATCTTGGGCTCTTAAACGAAAACTTGTCGAGCAGAGTTGAGATTTTTCCCTCAATGAAGAGATTTAAATTTGGAGATGGGAAAGAAATTCAAGCTGAGAAAAAGGCTATAATTCCTGTACAAATTGGCCGAACGTTGCTGAGAATGGAGGTTGAAATTGTGAATGAAGAAAACTTGCCATTGTTACTCAGCAAAAGCACACTAAAGCGTGCAGGCACTGTACTTGACATGCAGAACGATCGTGCGGTAATGCTCAAGCAAGATCTTAAGTTGCATTTATCTACCAATGGACATTATGCGGTAGATATACTGCCTAAAATGAAGGCAGAAGTTGGTTGTCGTAATGAAATCCTTGCATCAGAAATCACTGGGCATAAAGAATTTGGGAAAGCTGAAATTACAAAATTGCATAAACAGTTCGGCCATGCGTCACAAGACAAATTAAAGAAGCTCATTCAGAATGCAGGAAAATGGAATGCAGATCTTTCGAGCCTGATTGAAGAAACAGTCAGTGATTGTGAAATATGTAAAGTTTACAAAAAACCTTCGCCACGTCCAGTTGTAGAACTTTCATGGGCAAATGATTTTAATCAAACAGTGGCGGTCGATCTACATCAGCTAGGTTCTGATATGTGGTATTTGCATATGATTGATCACTTCACTCGATACAGTAGAGCTGCCATTGTGAGAAATAAATTTTCATCAACAATTGTAAAGAAATTCATGCAAAATTGGATCAGCATTTTTGGAAGTCCGTCTCGTATTCTGAGTGACAACGGCGGAGAATTTGATTCTGAAGTGTTCAAAGATATGTGTGGAAATTTTAATATAACATTCACGACGACAGCTGCATACTCACCGTGGTCTAATGGACTCTGCGAGCGACACAATAGGACATTGACAGAAACATTGATGAAAGTTAAGGCAGCTGAGAAATGTGATATGGAAACTGCACTTGCTTGGGCTCTTAGCGCAAAAAAATCACTTGTGAATAACAATGGCTTCAGCCCTAACCAGCTCGTGTTTGGAAGGAATCCCACTTTGCCATCAGTTACTCATGATGACCCACCTGCCTTGGAAGGTGAATCTATAAGTCTCACTGTAGCCAATAATATATTTGCAATGCAAGCTGCCAGGAAAGCAGTTATTGAATCAGAATCCTCCGAAAAAATAAGAAGAGCATTACGAACACAAACCCGACAGACTCGGGATGAATTCTTCACGGGAGAAGAGGTTTATTATAAGAGAGAGGATCAAAAACAATGGAAGGGCCCTGCAAAAGTAATTGGGCAAGATGGACCGGTTATTTTTATACGACATGGCGGACAGCTAATCAGAGCACATTCATGCAGAGTCCAGCATGCCAACCGTTATCTTCAGGATTTTCCTCGGACAAAGGAGGTTTGCATTCCAACAGATTCTAATGATGGAATTGACGCTTCGTCTAATGGTAATGATCATATAGAAGATGAGGAACAGTCTGTTCCAGAAATTTCAAATGAAAGCAATGATTCTGAAAATATGGATAATGACCAAAGTGCAATTGGCAATCCAGATCAAGCAGCAACTGGTGGCAGACGTAATCTCAACTTGACTAAAGGCAAAATTGTCTCTTTTACATTAGCTGGTGAAGACTATGAAGCCAAAATCCTTAGTCGTGCAGGTAAATCAACCGGGAAATATGGGAAAAGCTACAATGTTGAATATTGTAATCCAGAAAGTTTTAGAGGAAAATCTGGGTACGTAGATTTTGATAAAGTGGAAAATCTGAACGAGAAGGAAATGGATGAAAACACTCATGAAGATGTGTTGGTCTTGGAAAATGTTGACTTTCTAGAAGCAAAGAAGTCAGAGTTGAAAAGCTGGAGACAAAATAAGGTCTACAATGAAGTCGAAAATGTTGGTCAACCAACAATTTCCGTACGATGGGTGTGTTCAATGAAAGATACTGAAGATGGAATCATTCCCAAAGCCAGACTTGTCGCAAGAGGCTTTGAAGAACAAACTGACGATATTGCTAAAGAATCGCCCACCTGTTCAAAAGATTCACTCAGGGTTCTTATTGCCATTGTCGCACAAAAGAAATGGAAGCTTCATACGATTGACATTAAAACAGCTTTCTTACAGGGAAATTGTGTGGATAGAGAAATATTTTTAAAGCCTCCCAAAGAGGCTGGAACTACCAAGCTATGGAAACTAAACAAATGTGTTTATGGGTTAAGTGATGCATCACTCAAATGGTACAATCGACTAAAGAAGTTTCTCGTTGACCAAGGAGCAAAAGTATCAGCATCTGATTCAGCAGTATTCTATGTATACTGCAATGGGGAATTACAAGGAATAGCTGGGATTCATGTTGATGATATTCTGTGGTCTGGCACAGAGTATTTTGAGAACAATTTGATTTCGAAACTGAGGTCAACATTTCTAATTAGCTCGGAGAAAAACGAGGCATTCAAATATTTGGGACTAGACATACAACAATCAGCCGATGAAATATTGATCAATCAAGAATTGTATGTAAAAAACCTTGAGACCATAAAAGTGACCTCAGATGATGCAGAGTGTCTTTCGTCTTCTCAAATAGATATTTTAAGAGCGAATATTGGCCGTCTTCTTTGGGCAAGCAATCAGACACGTCCTGACGTGAGCTATGATGTTTGTCAGCTTGCTTCTAACCTTAAAGATGGGAAGAAAAAAGATTTGCTCTATATAAACAAGATAATAAGAAGACTGAAAAACCAGCAATTATCATTGAAATACAAAAATTTAGGAAATGATGAATTATTAAAGATTGTCGTCTTCGCTGATGCTGCTTATGGTAACCTGAGAGATGGTGGAAGCCAAGGGGGCAATTTGGTGTTCTTGGTTGGAGAAAATAATGAATGCTCTCTGCTAAGCTGGCAGTCCAAGAGGATTCGTCGCGTTGCCAAAAGTACTCTCACAGCGGAAACACTGTCATTGTCAGACGCAGTTGACAATGCTGTTTTTATCAAAGATATGTTTGCGGAGTTATATTTTGGAAAACTCAAAAGCCTACAACTCGATGTCATAACCGACAATCGATCACTATGTGAAGCACTCCGATCCAGTAAAAATGTTTCCAACAAACGCTTACGAGTTGAAATAGGGATGCTGAAGGAGATGATTCAAAACAAAGAAATCAACAGCATAAGCTGGGTCGAATCGAAAAAACAATTGGCTGATATTCTTACCAAAAAAGGGGCATCTCCTGAACGACTCGTTCAAACGCTTACCCTCGGACAATTACGTCTTTCCTAAACTTAAAATAAAACACAGTGAATTTGTTACTATTCTGCTTTATTCATTTCAAGCACTGCATTCTTTCACTTTCGTTTTGCTTCATTTATTATGTTCGCTCAGGCGTGAATAATTTGCTATTGTGTTTTGTCTTCTGTTTTTACTGTTTGGGCAGCATGCTCATTATAAGTTTGTGGTTTTGTTAATCTGTATTAATCGATGTATTGACTTTGAACTGAGTTGTATTGTCAACTTTACAGAAAATACGTGGATGGAACGTAAATATTAAAATAAATAAAAAGTTTTAAAAGCAAATCAGGTGGGCAAGATCAAACTAACAAATATTTTTAATTAGCTTCACTCCCCCTCGAAAAAAATTTTCACGCCCCCCTTGTGGGGCGCGCCTCACCGTTTGAGAACCACTGATATAGATCATGTTTCATGGGGTTGTACGTGATATTTCCGCGTAAACTTACAACAAACTCACTTGGTAAAGTCAACAGACATATTTGAAAAGAGACGAAAACAGCAATATATTGTACTTCGTAGTCGAAGTAATTGAGAAGCAACACGGATAATCCTGACAGAACAATCTGAATATATTTAGCAACGATGTGATTTCAGTAAAACTGATTGGTAAATTGTGTACCAGGTTAGGGTTAGGCCATAATTTTATTCCGATTTTTCTTATTTTAGTTCTATTACGAGTTCGGGGACTGTCTGGGTTAGCCAAGTGAATATACCCACTGTCCATAGTAAAAAAAAAACAATGACTGCACCATACCAAACTGCTATCGATATTTATTTTTTTATTTAAGAAAGCTATCCAAAACTTCATTGTACTATTTTAATTTATTAATGTTCTTTACTGGAGTTACCTGTATTCGCCAATTTTTAACAAATATTGCTTCAAATGCCGTAAACAGCATCTTATACAAACATCTGGTGACCATATCACGTACTTCCGGGATGTCATCAACTTCCAATGCACGAATTCGAAAGTCGAAGCCATCGACTGTCCATTCAAAACCGGAGCACATTTTTCCGAAGTTTTTTTTTTCAGCTTTAAATTTATTTAAAAATAATACACTTCTGTGATAAGTAAATGTTTTACTCTTAGGATTAATTTTAGTAAAACACATCTCCTAAAAACTCGATTCTAGTCTATGACCGAATCCCTGCATTTATATACAATACCTGGCGCTCCATAAGTGTTTGTACCAATATGGAAGTAACTAATTTTGTTCGGCTATTTTAAATCAAGTTGTGTAAAGGGATCGAAACCTATGGGCAGAGAACTACGTGAGTATTCAATACTCTGCTCAAGAATTTACCGTGTGATTAATTAAAATTGGTTTAAATTTGACTTGATGAACGTTCTGAACTTAAATGCATTGCATTTATGCCGAATCATTTGCATTTTCGCCACTTTTTCCAACAAGGATTTTTCTAGCGCCCCGATCGATTTACCTTACTTTTAATTGCCAAAATATCGAAGAATGAATTATGAGGAAAGAAAACTTTTTAATCTATTTATAAGACTTTAAGGGTCATCTTCATCTTACTCAAGACTTCGGAATCTCTCACATTAGGAATGGATGTTACGGCGATACTAGTTTTATACAAAGATAAGGCAGTTTGTGTATCAGGTTTGGGTCAGGCCCTAATTTTATCCCGATTTAACTTATTTTAGTTCTATTACGAGTTCGGGGATTGTCTGTGTTAGCTAAGTAATTATACCCCCTGATCATAGGTTTTACAACTTGATGTAAATTAGGCGAACAAAATTAGTTATCTTGATGTTGGTACAGCACACACTTCTGAAATACCAAAACGAATATTCAAATATTGTCTTGCTAACGTTATCTTGAAAGTTATTTCAACTATATCCCTGACATATTTTAAAACAAACCATCCCGTAGGTTGTTTTTCTTTTACCTGTTACCCGTAGAACTCTACCTCTACCTCTTAAGTAAATTTCTATGGTCCATCTTCATCTAAGAATTTCCACTCTGTGAAAATCAGACCTAAAGCATATAAAATATCATTATTCAAACGAACGATTTGAAGTGACATGCCAAGTGCGAACTGGGGGCTTAAAATATATAAATTGCTCCAGCAAACGATAAACAATCTCAGACAATTTTTCAATGCAAACGATGCTGCTTAATCAAATTTTGTTCGGATAATCGTGCATCAGGTAATTGTGAATACGTGTCAAATAGTGACATGACATTAATTTTCGTGATAGTGATGACAACAAGTGTTTAACGTATAACAGGTAATATTCAAACTACGTAATCCTGTACCGAACAACATTGTTACATGTAATGATCTTATCTGGAGGTGTGCAACCTTTCAAAAGTTCTGGTTATTGATCTTATGACATGCGTTGTTCGTTTCTCAGAGGCTAACTAACTGATAGGGCATTGTGATGTCATAGGCATAGATAATAAATTGATCTCAAGTATGGGCTTCAAATCTCGAAGGATTGGAATTACTCGCACGAACCAGATTAAACTAACTTAAAAACTCATTGTCACTTAAACGCGTGCCGCACAGTTTTTCCTTGTTGACCGCGTTTGTCCCGCAGGTTGCTAATAAACACGGCAGTGACGTCATTTGTGAAACGTGACGATAACATTGATAAAAGCACGAACGTTGGATAAAATACAAATTGGTAATTGATTACTGTGCTGTATCTTTAGATTTTAGAAGACTGTTCATTAATACGCTTCAGAAAATGCCTCGATCACAGTATTTGCCTTGGCAAGTGTGCAGAGCCGAATAAAATCTAATAGTCCTTGATGAATACGAAGATAGGAAAAACTATCTCAACAATCAGCATGATATCTTCGTCGTCGAGTGTCGTATTCAATTGAAGACCTTTCTTGATATTATGCGTAAGTATTTCAAGAGGATCGACGGATGGCTTCTCTTTCATCATAATTACGTATTCTCCAGAGGTTCGTAACACATCCTTGAATTTTCGTAGTGACATCTCTCTTTCGCTTACGATTTCTTTGAGCCATCTTTCAGATGGATTTTGTATTCGATCGAAAATAGGTCGATTTCTATCAAGTGCTTCGAAATTGCTTGGATGGGCTCGGATATCCACGAAATACTGTGCAATCACAGGTCTCAAAAACATGCAGGATGTTGCCGAATCGTTTTCGTAGCAGTTAATTAACCTCGCCTTTTGGAGGTTAAACACATACGCAGCACAAAGTCCTCCAGGTTTTAAAACTCTCTGACATTCTTTTTCAAATTTCTTTATATCCAGAAAATGTATTGATGTTCCACACGTAACGAGATCAATGCTATTGTCTTCTACTGGAAATTTGAGGCTATGGATAACCTCAAAAGTAATGTTTTTGGATTTGTTCAATAGCTTTGCTTGCCTGATTTGGGCTTCGCTGATATCGACACCCAAAATTGATTGAAAATACGAAGAAAACATTTGTGTTGATAATGTTCCACAACCACAGCCGACATCAAGCATTCGCTCATATCTCCCATCTTGGGTTTTCGCAGGCCTTTTTTCTCTCATAAACTGCATAATTTCCTTCGGTATCGTCGAACAGTATGGAAATCTATATTTTGCATAAATTTTTGCCAAGTCTTCATCTTCATATACTCGAATAAGCTCAACATCAACAGAACTCGATGATTTGATTCCGTGACTCATTTCCCTAGAATTTCAAAATCTTGGGTAAAATTTCGAGATTTCCTTTATTTCTGATCAAAATTGCTGTCGTCAAGAAACGGAAGATCTATACTTCGATGATATTGCCAATTGCTTTGATTTTATTGACAGCCAAACTATGTATTTTATGACTGAATGATCATACTCATTGCTTCATGCTCATTGCGGTAAATGTCAAATCGACCACAAAAAAAGATTAGTATGTCGTTTTTGGTAATGATGCAATCAATCCGGCAGAAATATAATAAATGTCATGTCACTATTTGACACTTATCTACAATTACCTGATGACACGATTATCCGAACAAAATTTGAATAAGCAGCGGCGTTTACCTTAAAAAATTGCCTGAGATTGATAATTTTTTGCTGAAGCAATTTATATGTTTTAAGCCCCAGTTCGCACTTGGCCTGTCAGTTCAAATCGTTTGTTTGAATAATGATATTTTATATGTTTTACATCTAATTTTAGGCCTACTTACCTGACGTCAATTGCAATTCATATATATACTCATAAATATATTTTATATAATATATATAATAGGTGATGACAATTAGTGTCTAATTCTAACATATAACAGGTAATATTTAAACTACGTATACCTGTACCGAACAACATTGTTACATGCAATGATCTTATCGAACACGGTAGTGACATCTGTTGTTGAACGTGACGAATAATTATTATTTTTATTTCGTTCAATTCGACATCTAAATCAATACGTGCCTTATGAAATATCGCACCAATGGCATCTACTGCTGGTTGTGATTGATTATTTGCGACTCAAGCGATTGGCAGAATTTTTTCCGCGACACAGAAGAGTTCTTTATTCAACGTCAAAACTTGGAGACGTATGCGCAAGGTAATTTCAAATCTGTTGATAAATGACGCCCTTCTCATCCTCTTCATTTAAACTAAACCGCAAAGCTTTAGCCAAGTATATAGGCTTATAATTGTGATATTTATTAATCAGAACAATCAAAGAAAATCATGTTTGAGAAAACGGTCATGATTGTAAAATATCTGTAATAAACTACAAATTAGTAATTGGTTACTGTGCAGTATCTTGAGATTTTAAAGACTGTTCATTAAAATACACTTCGGAAAATGCTTTATTTACAGTATTTGCTTTGGCAAGAGTGCAGAGCCGAATAAATCTAATAATCTTTCATGATTACGAAGGTAGAGGTAACTAACTCAACACTCAGCATTATATCTGCGTCGTCAAGTGACTGGTTTAAGTGAAGACCTTCCTTGATATTTTGTGCAAATACCTCAAGCGGATCACCGGATGGCTTTTCTTTCATCATAATAACGTATTCTCCGGAGGTTCGGAACCTATCTTTAATCTTTCGTAGTGGCATCTCTCTTTCGATTATGATTTCTTTGAGCCATTGTTTAGAAGAATTTTGTATTCGATCAAATATCGGTCGATTTTCATCAAGTGCTTCGAAATTACACGGATGAACTTTGATATCGATGAAATACTGCGCAGTCACGGGCTTCAGCAATATGCAAGACGTTGTAGAATCGTTTTCGCTGAGATTGATCAACCTCGCCTTTCGAAGATTAAGTACAAACGCAGCACAGATCCCACCAGTTTTTTTTTATCGTAGCCGGATTTAAGTTAATTTGTATGACGCAGCAAGTGACGTCATAATGGCGCACTGTGACTTAGGCAGAAATGTGTCTATGACTTGGGGACATACGCAATTTTGCAACTTCACTATACGCGCCAGTCCTGAAAACTAAACATTCCAAAAACGAATGTAATTCTCAGTATCTACAATGTCTAATCCCCAAAATAGCTAATCAGTTTCAATTACATTATTTTTTATGTTCAAAAATATATATTTCATCAATATAACACGTTCTGCACACCCATCGAAATAAGACTAAGATTAAATATAAAGAATAAAACAGCAATGCACCTAATATAAAAGCCAACCAAGGTAAATTGGACTCGGACAGTGAATATCACAAGTGCACGTCTTCCTATACTGTGGTAAAAATTCAAATTAATACGCGCTAAGCTAGAATCCGAGATGCAAAAACTTGAAAATACTTCGCCGAGGTTATTTTGCCTTTGTGACGTCACAATAGTCCTGCGGTAACAATGATAATTCAATATGACGAAACAATTGCACAAATGTGCATGTCATACTAAATCTCCATTTTTATGGGTTTCGGAACTTCTAAAATAAAATCTGAGTTAACAGACAGGTGCGCAGCATTACAAAAATACCTATTTTGTAAAAAAAAACTCAAAATCGCCAAAAATGGCTTACGCAATTCGGTTATTAGCGTGACGATGTTTTTAAATATAGCTAGCTGTACAATTGATACCTCTGTACTAGCATAAGTGTTTAATGTCATTTATTATTCAATTTAGAACCTGGCGTTCCAATCAATTTCTTGTATTGTTTTTAGCGCACCTTATCCAAGTCGTAGATGACTGGACCACCTCAAGCAATCCGGAAACTCTTTTATTCAACAGAAAAATTGAAGCTGAATGAATGATTCAATAATTTTTCTCCAATCAGTAAAAGTTTATTGTAACGCACAGTTTTTTTGATAGGGGATACCAAAGTACGGCGGCGTACCCAGGAGGGTGATTTTGCGGGTAGGAACCCCCTCCCTTCTTTGAAATGTAAACGAAGAGCATTTTTCTGTCAGTCATATCAGTGAAAGTTAATTGTAACACACAATTTTATTGACGAGGGTTTTTCGGGTCGGGACCCCTTCCTTTCGAAATGTAAAGAAAAAGCACATAGCATTTTTTCGTAGCTTGAAACGCTTCTAAGACCCTCAATATTCCCCAAAACCCACGTTTATCGGCTCTAGTTCAGGTCGCTAGCTGTTATGGCAATTAAAAAATTCATTCTAAATCCAGATGCTTCATTATTCATTGTAACGAATCGAAGTTTTGACAGTTGTACATCTACTATATATGCAATTTAATTTTACTTTGTGACATCACAATATGACCCCCAAGACGGCCACGGAGCAGTTCAAGGGGGGCCATGACACAAGGCTGATAATTGATCATAAAGCGACTTCGTTTGCATACTTTCCTTTTGAAATAAAATTTCCCGTTCAAGCCTTCACCGCAGTTTCATTACCTGAATGGGTTATTTGAGATCACAGGGTGAATTCACTTTCTTATACGTGAATTGTATGATCATAATGCCCAAAATACGGAAATAAAACGAAAGTTCCGTTGGCTTTACCAAAACCAAAGTGAATCGAGAATGTGCTCAATGCCTGCATTGCTCGTATGTAATGAGCAATGAAGTATTACGTCCATCTGAACTCCAAAACCATAGTGACAAAAATCATTCCAAGATAAAAGACGTTGACATCCGTTTCTTGACTTCCAGACAGGTTAGATTTGACAAGACTGAAACATTTGCTAAGTTCGAGTTTCTGTCGGAGGAAAAGCCCGCTCTCAAAGGCAGCTATGAAGTGGCATTTCGTATTTTTATCTACTACTTAGCAAAAAAGCTTCTTCACTGATAGCATAATTTGCCACAACCTATCGGTGCGAATCTTTTTCTGATCTTGTTACCATCAAAAATAAATCTCAAATCCGTCTTGATGTTGACAGTGACATTCGTCTAGCTATCTAAGGCAGTCCCCAGCGCGAGAGTCTCATTGATTGTGTACTAAAAAACTTGGACTTTCTTGTTTGTGGTTAGTTTTTGCATTCCACAAAAGGTCGTAAAACATAATACAATCTAACAGATATAGTTCAGTGGTTCCCAATCTGGGGGTCTGTGGCGGGTTTCTAGGGGGGTCGCGAAGGTCTTGCAAAACAATAGAAAATAAGACAAAGCTTTAGGTAAAATATTGTTAATTGGATCCGAAGTCTTGAATGAACTCTTGTTTGCCTCCGAGAGATTTCCACTAGCTGTCGTGAGACTCCAGAATGTCACTTCTTGCTTGAAACCAAGCAAGCGGCGCAAGATGTTTATGGCATGTTTGCCATTATGACGTCACACGAACTCGTCTGCATTTCCGCGCGCCGCGATAAACACGCGGGCTTCGAAGGAATGCTGTGGAACGCAGGGATTTTGATACTAAGGGAGGCTTGTAGTTTGTGTCGTTTCATCGTGGATATTATCAGACATCCTGCAGTAACGTTTTAATTCCTTTATTGGTACTCCTGAAGTATGCGCACCAAGATGTCGCATAACCTACCTAAACCCTAAGCTGGTACACAACCTGAGTTCAGGTTGTGCGCCATCTCATGAGGTCCCCTTTATTTTATTTATCACGGCGACAATATGAGGAAGACTATTTTAAGTTCGGTTTTACATCCTACGTCATCAGCGGTATTGAGAAGCCGCAGTGTGTCTTGTGCAATGTCGTTCTCAGTGCTGAATCCACGAAACTGTACAAATTGAAATGTCATTTGGAGACTAAGCATTCCAAATACACCACGAAGAAATTAGAATTTTTCGACCACATGAACCTGGTCTAGGATGATATGAGATTAGCTTTGCCAAAAACTAGACCACGAATTACGCAGTTGGCTACGGGGTTTCAATGCCAGCCGTAGCATTGAGTAAAACTGCTGATTGATAAAAAATTAAATTGCACAATATTCACAATCATCGCTTATTTTATTGATAAGTAAAGAAAGTGGGGCAGGGCTTCGCGAGGTATGGTGACCGTACATTTGAACCCATGTACATTTGAACCCATGCGTATATCCACGGGTTCAATCCATATGCGGGTGCTAAAACCCATGGGTTAGGGTTAGTATGGGTTTAACTATCCGTGAAACAAAAAAAATTCCATAGGTGCAATAGCATACAGGTGCAATTATCATGGGTTCAAATGTACGTGGGTTCAAATGTAATGGAACCGCGAGGTATGTGTAAACCACCAAAGAGGGTCGCGCCAAAAAAGGTTGGAAACCACTGGACTATAGTTTTTTGAAACGGCGAACAGGGGGGCCGCGAGTGCAAAAAGGCGCCAGAAGGGGTCATAAAAGGTTGGGAACCACTGCTATAAGAGATAGATTTAAGTAGGCTATGTGGTCTCCGTATTTATTGAGCTCTCTTTTTGATCCATGTTTCCTATCACAGTGTCTTTGTTTGAGTATCATTGATTTTTTACAGAACAAAACCATGTAAAACTATTTTTAGTTAGTTGCAATGTAGAATAAGGAGATGAGGCATAGCTGATTTAACAAAGAGGGAGATATTTGACACATGGAGTTAAAACATGCATAAATTTAAAGAGTATTCTAAGCGGAATTGGATCATATATGGAAAGCCCAATAAGGCAAGTGGAATTAAGTAGAAAGGGCGGTTTGCGGATAGAAATAGAATGACGGAGGCATGACGTGAGCACTGGATAGGCATGGCATGCGCATTGCATAAACATGGCATGTGCGTTGCAAAAGAATGGCATAAGCACGACAGAGGCACTTCATAAGCATAACTTTCAGGTGGTGAACAAGTTTGTGACAATTATCGAAATAACAACAGTACTGTACATTCATAATTCTGCTATAATCATCGTGCACACTTATATCGTTTTGCTTGCCAAACGTATCGGTTAATGGTAAGATTTAAAAAAACAACTATAGGACCTCGGACCGTACAACTATAGGACCTATGTATAACATTATTTGAAGTAAAAATGTTCTATTATTATTACTCTACAACTCAGTAGCGATAACTCAGTTCATATTCTGATCTAAACTCGCTAATAAACCTTGAGTCAGTAAGTTTGCAATCCGCGTTGTCAATTTCTTATTACAGAAAAATTATTTACATAATATACATTAATCTAAAAATTTGTCCAATCATCATATTCAAAACTGTGTCTCTGATCAAGCACATTTAAAATTGCAGCAACCATTTTCATTCAACTACCGAAACCAGTAACTGACAAAAATGCATAAAAGTAAAATCAAGTAAAAACACGAATAAGCAAGCGAATCATTACGTAGCATAAAATACATCACTATGGCGTAACTTTTTTGTTTATACAATACTTATTTTATGGTTCATGCAATCAGCCATTCTGTACATTTGTTGAATTTTCTGTTCTATTTTTTTTTACTTTTATCCAATTTTTCTTGTTCTTTAATTATTTTCCGCAAAAGCGAAGATTTTCCTTTACAATCTACTTTATTGGCATAATTTATAGCCTTTTTGAACTTTTTGCGAGCTTCTGTCAATTTTTCCTTCAATGCTAGGGCTTTTCCTTCTAGAAATAGCAACTCAGCATACACGATTTCCTTTGAATATTTGGTTGTAAGCTTGCTCATAGCAACTTCTATTCGCTTTAAAGGGAAATCAGTAAAAATATGTTCAACTTCATATAACGCTATGCTGCACTGAGCATTTGCAATCGCCAAAATACATTCATTGCTTTCGGAGTGAACAGAAGTTTCTGTTGTGTTTGTACTACAGGCTGTTGTCAAGCTCTCCAAAATTTCTTCTAGTAATGGAATGATAAAGTCTTTAGCCATATCATCAGGTTTCGTATTTTTTCCACCCTTTTTTCACCAGTTTTACCTTTTTGAGTTGCTTTATTGTCGCTCCTTTTTAATACTGGGGGAATCGGAAGCTCGGTAATAGCTTTAATCAGTTTAGGCAAAACTTTGTTCCTATCTTTTTCCTTGCACAAAATAGAGCATATACGATAGTAAATAATAGCTCGTACAGTCAAAGTCTTGTCTTTACCTTTGCTTGCGTCTTCTGCCATCTTCTTTATAACTTCCATTTTCGTGCCCATCGAATTTTTTATAGTTGTTTCTACGTCTTTTATTGCATCTCGAACCTTTGCTTTTGCTTTCGAAGTCCAAGCTAAACACTCCGCAATGTTAAGCTGGGTTTCAACATGTTTGTTCGTTCCTAATGTGTTCAGGGCTGTGCTTGCTTGATTGCTTCCTGACAGATAGCCTGGCTTGACTAAGAACAGACCAACGGGTGTAGAACTGAGCTTTTATTATCAGTAACAAAGAATATGATCCTAACTGCAGTAAACTACTGTTTTATCTGTAAATTACAGGTTAATAGTTAAAGCAGATTGTTCAGTGCACAAGGCTAGTCTAGTACCAAAGTACCGGCAGACAGGAAGCTCATTGCCATGTACAGGTGGAGGGGTGCAAAGGTCAAGGCATGGCACAAGTGCCATAATGTTGTGTTACTGAAAGGATACATGTTGGAAAAGAAGATTGAAATGAAATTATGTGTTACTGTACATATAAAATAATATTAAAACACTGTACACAATAAAGCATTTTACAGTACACTGAGTCACACTGTATTTTAGGGTGATAGTGAATCTTCTGGGACATATCACTACTCCCCTCTTTTATACTCGTTTCAATAGTCATACATTTCTGTGTACCCTGGATTGTTGAAGTCAGCTAAGCGACTCAGCGCTCGTGGCACCGCAGGGTGTGACTGTGGCCTGTGATCCACCTAGTATTCTGGGTATTGGGTATCCAATGAAATGGGATTGCTGTCAGTCTGAGCCATATCATCCCATTGCCACCAGCTAGGAGGTTGTGTCTGGTTTTGGGCAGAAAGTCGTGAACGTTGTGGTGCGGAGAAATATGGCTTCACATCGTCGAAATGTCTTCAAAATCTTTTGCCATCAGACTGACGCTCTAGTGCCAGTCCATTACAGCCAATGTTGATGACTTTGAGAACATCTGGACCGAAGATTGGGTCGAATTTTTTAGCGTTATTGTTTCGCATCAGTACCATATCGCCATATCTGAACTGTGAAGGTGCTCTTTTGATAGAGCTGTTGATGGAACTTTGACGCTCCAGTTTCTGCTGTATGTCCAGAGATTCCGCATCTTGAACTTCTTGTGGAGTGAGTACTTTGCGGGGAAAATCTTGTTGGTAGCCACCTCTGAACATAAGGTTTCCTGGTGATTGCCCCGTAGCAATGTGAGGGGTAGATCGAAATCCTGTCAGAAAGTTGTTTAGGGCTTTGGTCTTGTCCCTGCCCTCAGCGTGTGCGATTTTCATTGCTTTACCGAGAGGTTTCATCAGTGTTTCCACCGGGTTAGCTTGAGGGTGATAAGGGTAGGATGTCTGATGAGTAATGCCACGTCTATCTGAAAATTCCTTGAACTCTCTGGAGTTGAATGGTGGTCCATTGTCCGTTCTATGTGTGTTAGGTTGCCCATAGTAGGTGTATGTTTCCTCTTTAGCTGGTATGACATGACGTGCTGCTGTGGAATTCACAATTTTTGCATTTGGGAATCGCGTCTTCATGTCTTGTATTACCACCACATGTTTGTGATCTGGCATAGGACCCAAAAGGTCTATGCTGACTTCTTCCCATGCTGATCTGGATGGAATGATTGACTTCAGTGGCTGTTTGGTTGTCTTATTAGTGAATTGTTGGCACATTTCACAATTTTTTACCTTGTTTTCTGCAAGTTTGTTTAAGCCTGGAATCCAGAAATGGCTGCGAATTCGTCGTTTGAGAATATTAAACCCTGGGTGGCCTCCTTGATGTGCTTTTTCAATGGCTTTTTCCCAGAGTGTCTCTGGCAAACTATCTTGTCATGCTTCATAATGAGTCCATCAACGAGTGTTAGCTGATCCTGGAATTTCCGGTACTCGTTAAAGATCGATTTGTGCTCAGGAATCTGTCCTTTGACAATGTATTTTTTTAGCTTCCGCAAAACTCTATCTTTGCTCGTCTCTTGCGCGATGGTTGACATAGATATTGCTTCGATGTAAGGCCCGTACTGAAGCCAGTATACAGTCCTTTCAAGCTCTCCAACCTCTTTCTGCCACTCTTCGGGTGTTTCATGGAAGGGAGTTGAGTGTCGTGAGAGATAATCTGCTGGATTGTGCTTGCCTGGCTCCCATTGAACTTCGTACAGTATGTCTTGATGTCTCATTTTGATTCTGTCGGTTCTGATTGAGCCTTTGCGCGAATTGCTAAAAATGCTGACCAGTGGCTTATGGTCTGTGATGATTTTCACTGGTGGGCCTCCAGCGATATAGTTGCGGAATCGTCGCAAAGCAAAATCAACAGCTAGTGCTTCGAGATCGAGTTGAGGGTAGCGTTGTTCTTCCGGCTTAGTTGCACGGCTTGCAAACGCTACTGCTTTGGATTCCTGGATGCTTTTTCCTTGGGCGAGGATAGCTGAGATGCCATATGTATGGGCATCCACGAACACGAAGGTTAAGGAATTTATGTCAAAATATCTTAGCTCTGTGTCTGCTTGCAAAGATTGTTTTAGAGCTTTGAATTCTTTGTTGCATTGTGATGACCACCTAAATTCTTTGTGTTTCTTTGTTAGGCTGCGCAGATGTGTGGTCTTGCTTGACAAGTGTGGAATGAAGTCACCAAATGATTGTACAAAGCACAAGAAGGACATGACTTCATCTTTTGACTGGGATTTTGTTGCTTTTTTAAGTGACTCCACTTTGACTGGGTCTGGCCGAACCCCATTTTTTGTAACGATCATGCCCCAGAACGGGATTTTTGGTTTGCGAAAAATGCATTTGTCTGGGTTGAGTGTCATGCCAACTTGATGTATTTTATTGAGCGCTTCGTGCAAGGATTTGTCGTGCTCTTTTTATCTTTGCCTGCCACTATAACATCGTCATGAATGATATGTACACCCTTGATGTTAGCGAAGACTGGGATCAGCGCTTTAGTTAATTCGCCTGATGCCGGTTTAACTCCCATTGTTAGTTTTCTGTATCGCATCAGACGCTGTCCAGCATGGAATACTGTTGCAATGCGTGAACTCTCATCTTAGAGAAGTTGGTGGAAGGCTGATTTGAAGTCTAGTTTGCTGAAAACTGCACACCCAGACAGCTTGGCTTTGATGTCTTCCACCCGCGGAATTGGGATGTTTGTCGCTTTGATTGCTTTGTTTACAGCTCTAAGATCTATGGTTACTCTGATATTACCATTGTCTTTGGGTGTGAGCACCGGGTTTGAGACCCTTCGATGATTCTTTGTTCTTCCATTTGTACAATAGCCTGTTGGAATCTCTCCCGGAGATGAAATGGAATTGGACGCGCTGCCTGAGCAACAGGAGGTATTTTATTGTTCATATAGAAATGCACTTCATGATCGATCAGTGTTCCCACACCCATGAAGACCTCTGGGTATTTTGCAAAAATGTCAGAATCAGATGAATGGAGCTTTCTTACAGCTCGTAATTTGCCTGAACATTCCTTTGTGCAGTTGTTGAATTTGATGATTCCAAGTTCTTCACAAAGCTGGCCACTGAGTAGTGTTTCTGAATCACCTGGGACTATGTAAAATCGAGCTGTGGTCGCTGCGTTTTTGAACATGATACTACCTTCATAATATCCAGCACATCTGATTGGCTTGGAGCCATACGGTCTGAGCTTTATCTTTGTTTTGCACAGAGGCAGTTTCAGTTTGGATGCAGAAGACTTCGACATCACATTGATGTCTGCTCCCGTGTTCGCAAAACCTTTGATGCGTCTCTCGGCTACAATTATCTCCACTCTGTATCGAGGTTTTGTTATGTTGCGAATAGTAGATCCTGTTTCGTGCGGATTGGCTAGGGTGAAGGCAGGCTTCTTCGAACGGCTGTTCTTTGATACTCCCTTCTTATATTGGACTCTATGTATGCGTCTCATTCTGCGCACTCCTTCTTTGGAGCTGGGTGGACTGCTTTCTTCCTCTGTATCATTCTCGGAGGAGCTGTCAGTTTCCGAATGTGGCTCTGAGGATCTAGTTATTGGCTTCACCCTGTGTGCTCTTGCTGCTGGTTTCCCTCTACATATTTTTGACCCTCTGAAGTGGCCTTTTCTACCACAAGCGAAGCAGTTTGAATGGCGTGCCTGACATGTTTTTCCACCCTGACATGTTTTCGAAGAACATGTGGTGCACTGGGAAGAGGATATTTTGGCCGTGAATCAGCTTTGGATTTTTTTGTTTTACGAGTGTATTTTCCTGGTCTCATCCTGGATATGCTTGTGAAGTCTTCCTCAGTTGTCGAGTTTTCCATGAGGCGTTGTGCTGTGTGGGATGCAGCCTCTATCTTGCGCCCATTATCTATCAGGTCCTTAAGCCCCCACTGATTTTTTAGAGCATTCCTTCTAATGTCATCATGTCTCGTTCCAACTATAATTTGGTCGCGTACCATGATATCTGGAATGTCGCAGCCTTCATTGCTGCAGCTGAATTTGCACGATCGAGCTTCATGCTGCAAACGATGGACAAAGTTATTGAAGCTCTCGTCCTGATCTTGATTTAAGCGATGAAACTTATGATTGGCCAAGGTATAGTTGCGAGTGGGCTCATATCTGGCCTTCATTCTTGCAATGAGGTTTGTGAATGTGAGAAGTGAACGATCAGTCTCTGCGACAGTGTCTTCAAAGTCTTTTTGAAAGTTGCGAGATGCGAATCGGCCAAGAAATATTTTTCTTTTGTTGATCTGGACCCATGCATTTGTGTCCTCCGTGCCTTGAGGGGGATCCCTCGCAATAGCCTCATATTCGTAATGAAACTGGTTGACAAAGTCACAGAATGCGTCATGCACATTCATGAGGTGCATCTCTGGGTCAAACTTTCCGATTGACCTGGATGGTGATTCAAATTGTTCAGTAGCCATTGTTCCAATTCAAAACTACAGTCAGGATTATCTGTTGTGATGTCTGAGATGGGTTACTATAGTGTCTGTTCTTCCGTTTCACCTCGTCGCCATTAATATGTTCAGGGCTGTGCTTGTTTGATTGCTTCCTGACAGATAACCTGGCTTGACTAAGAACAGACCAACGGGTGTAGAACTGAGCTTTTATTATCAGTAACAAAGAATATAATCCTAACTGCAGTAAACTACTGTTTTATCTGTAAATTACAGGTTAATAGTTAAAGCAGATTGTTCAGTGCACAAGGCTAGTCTAGTACCAGAGTACCGGCAGACAGGAAGCTCATTGCCATGTACAGGCGGAGGGGTGCAAAGGTCAAGGCATGGCACAAGTGCCATAATGTTGTGTTACTGAGAGGATACATGTTGGAAAAGAAGATTGAAATGAAATTATGTGTTACTGTACATATAAAATAATATTAAAACACTGTACACAATATTAGCACAATAAAGCACTTTACAGTACACTGAGTCACACTGTATTTTAGGGTGATAGTGAATCTTTTGGGACATATCAGTTCCATAATGACTTTTCAGATTATTTAAATCTTCAAATGCTTTTTCGTATTTGCGTTGTCTCATGAGATTTCTTACTCTTTCTACAAAAAAAGGAAATAAAGACTCAAAATAAACAAAATTTAACACACATTTTTACTGGGGAAGGGAAGCCGCGGGGAACTAAATTTGGTTATCTAGCAGCGACACCCAAGATTCTCCATCTAATTTAATTTGGAAGCTCGGAAGTTAAGTTTTAAGAATAAAATGTACAGGTTTGAAAATCCCATCCTACCGGATAACTCGTAGGGTATTCCCTGATTAACCGGGTAGACAGAGGTCTAAAATGCTGATACGTGTATGCGGCTAGAGATAGCCTGATTGCGAACACTCAGTAATAAATAATTTATATATAACCATAGTTTAAATAGGCACAAACATAGCAAATAGCAATGAATTATAAATGGGCCATATTACAGGGTGAAAAGCACGCGGGAAATCAGTGGTGGTTGTCGAGCAGCAGCACCTATAAAATAACTCTGACACTATATTATAAAGAAGAAAAAGTCGAATCAAGTACAATATCTCGAGGCGATCTGCTATAATCAACAAAACACGACTCCGAACACCACTAGCTTGGTAACCATGAAGATGGCATTAATGGACTGTGTCACAACAATACTATCGTGATGCGCATTGTCTACCAGTCGGCAATAAACGTCAGATTCTGAAGGCGTAACACTGACATTCAATTAGACGCGGTGGATATTAAAAGCAAAGAAAACAGGTAATAAAATCGTGTAGCATTAAATAGAAGGACCGAATATCTGTGGCGCTAAATTTAAATTAAACGAGATACGGTACCGTACTCAGTGCTGGAGTGGTAATCACTCCTGCAGATATACTGTATATCAATGCAGACGTGGTCCATTAAAAGAATAATTTGCGCTGGACAACAGTATGCCACGTATCGACCAGCTCGTAGAAAATAAACAAATTCAGCCATCGCATTGAATAAATTGATTGTTCTGCTGTTATTTCATTCTGTTGCTCTTCTTCATCAACCTTGGCTGATGCGGCCTAGTTTAATAGGATTTGTTGTTACATTTTTCATGGATTATATAGAAGACATTTTAAATGATTTCAAAACACAGGCTAAATATATACATATATTGTATATAAAATGTTGGGGTTTCAGCTTAAGTTTGCATCATATATTTTTTAATTTTAAAGACGTTGTTTCTGTAGTCTGTATAGCAATAAATGGAGTATATAGTATAGCATTATATCGAGCTGTTATTAATTAATTAGTGATGGAACACAAGGTGTCACTATGAAGTAAGAGCGCTATTTTGCGGGATCCCCTAACTTTCGATCGATAAGTCTTCGGTCTCTGACCTATATACTCGTTTGTTTGTCTGTCTGTTAGATACACGCGATATCTCACGAAAGCGAGGTTGAATCTGCTTTAAATTTGGAATATGCATTCATCATATTTCGGATTAGAAGCCTATTGATTTTGGATGAATTATGTCGTATAATAAGCGAGTTATTAACTAATTAGTGATGAAGAGATCTGTATTTTTTCAAATCGAGAGAACGATTTTTTACGAAGCGAGAGTTTTGGAGACGCGCTGAATGTGTGTGTGTGCGATGCGCAAGTTTTCACGCTGATGAATCAGAGGATACACACCGCTAGATCGTATCTCGTGATTGATCTTTAAGCATTGTCCATATCTCTCTTGTAACTTTGACGTCGTCGCGATGCGCAAGTTTTCTTCGAGAAATTTTCCACGCTATTGAGTCAGAGCAAAGGACACGCCGCGAGATCGTATCTCGTTACTTATAATTACTTTTTAAAGTTTAAACAATGTCCATATCCCTCTATCAGGCTCGGGGTTGCAGAATTCCTCACCAAAATCAGTAATCAGTCATCAGTAATTTATTTTTTCACCATTCTAAAGCACACAATGTGAATACACAATACAAGAAATAGGAAATATAGTACCTTAGGGTGAAGGGAGGCGCGAGACACCAAGACTGGTGATCGAGCAGCGACACCCATGACAAGTCTAACAGTAATAGATAAATAACAGTAATATATAAATCAAACAAACAATAAATATTAGAACAGGTTTACGTTAATGTAAGTCGAGGCGACGTGCATACCCAAAAGACACCCGATCCAAGGAGAAACGGATAACGACTCCGAGCACCGTCTTGTGAGTAACCATGGCAACGTCAGCGAAATCTTATACTGCGGAATACAGACACTGCCTGAGTTGAGATTGAATTCATATTTATCCCGCGAGGGGAAGCCGATAACTTGGCATATTTATATTATTATAAAATAGTTTTGTTTGTCGCAGTTAGGGATACGAGAGTGTGTAAACAAGTGGAAGTATAGTGGTAAGGTGCTTTGGTGCCGGAGACGTCGTGTGAAGAGGGAAGAGCCTAAGGACCCAACCTGACGTTAACAGGTAAAAAATAATAAAATTTGATTGGCGATTGAAAATAATCGACAAAATAAATAAATGTGGAAGTAAATAGTATTGCTAGTAAGACAAAATATGTACATAAAGAAACTAGTATATTAGAAAATTTTAGTCCATCATTGAAAACATGAATGCAGTAAACACTTTACGGTATCGGTACCCAAGCAAACAGCATATGGAAAAGACATTAATTTAGTAAGTTGCAATATCATTAAAATTTTAAAATTGGTGAGTATACTGGCACTTGACAAAGACATAAAGGATAGCTAAGTATTTGTACACAATCTGAGACCAAAATTATGGATCATGGGTGAAGTGACCCACCGGTATAGACTACCGGTATGGTTTGGATCCAAGATAACCCGTCTGAGCCTGATGTTGGCAAGATGAATAGTTTGGTTATTGTATGAGTGGCACATGGCTATGCACTGACACGGTGGGGGAAATAACAAGTTCAAGATTTACAGAGTCTCTATCTATTTCAGTTACTGTGGACTGTGGGTGAAGTCAAGTGTTGAGCTGACAATGACAAGGGGTGGAGGGTGTCAGCACATCAAACAGATGTGGTGACCCGAGACAGGTAAGATGAAAGCATGACCTTCCTATATTTTATTTTAAAAGAGACATATGTGCTTTCCTGTAAACTTTGTGGAATACTATTCCATATTATGACACCTTTGTATTTCAGGGAATTTTGAGATTTGCTCAGTGAAAAGCGAGGTACAAAAAAATTGGACTTGGTTGAAGAGCGAGTGTTGTGTTCATGCACAGAGGTTAGCGAAACAAAATAATTGTCGAAAGCTGTGGGCAAGTGGTTGTTTTGAAATTGGTGCATAACTTTGGAGATCTCTAGAGTGTGAATGTCAGATAGTTTTAACACCCTTGTTTGATGGTATAGGGTGTTTAGGTTTGTACGAATAGATGCTCTAGAGAGGGTTCTAACAGCTTTATTCTGTAAGATCTCCAATTTATGAATGTTAGTTTGCGCTGCTGAGCCCCAAGCGGTTATGGCATATTGTATGTGGGATTGAAAGAGAGCAAAGTAGACAGTTCGCAGGGTGGCATCCTGGACATAATGTCTGAGTTTTCCCAATATCCCAACCGATCTCGACAATTTCTTATGTAATTCGATAGTATGGGTGTTCCATTTTAAATTATTATCTATATGGAGCCCGAGATATTTATAGGGTTGGACGACTTCCAAGGCAACCCCCCTGATTTTGATTAGAATGTTGGCATGTGTTAGCGTTTTTCGGCTGAAAACCATGACTTTAGATTTTTCGACATTTACAGTAAGTTTGTTGCATAACATCCACTCATATATTTTTTTTATTTCTGAGTTTACAGTGTGTTGGAGTGTGGTCAAGTCTTTTCCACTAGCAAGCAGGCAGGCATCATCGGCGAAGAGCTTGGTTAGAAGATTAGAGCAGTTCGACAAGTCATTTACAGAGAGTAAAAAAGCCAAAGGCCCGATAATTGAACCCTGGACAATTCCGCACTGAATGGGCAACATTGGGGACTTATGAGAACCTAATTCAACAAATTGAAAACGACCACTCAGGTAATTAGCTAGTAGTTTGCTTACATTACCTCGGAAACCATAGTGTTGCAACTTTTGAATAAGAATTTTATGGTCCACCGTGTCAAAGGCTTTCTTTAGATCAAGGAAAGCACAGCAGACAAACTCACATTTATCTATTTTGTCATAAATATATGATGTTAAGTCTAGGATGGCATGGCTAGTAGAGTGGTCGGGTCGGAATCCGAATTGGCATTTATTGATCAAGTTGAATTTGGTACAAAAAATTAGTATTCTCTTGTATATTAACTTTTCCAGAATAAGACCAATTGAAGATAGAATAGAAATTGGCCGATAATTAGAGGGATTATTTTTGTTGCCGCTTTTGAAGATTGGTATAACCCTGGCAATCTTTAATGAGGTGGGGAAAATACCATAATTGAATGATAAATTAAAAAAGTGACTCAATTCTGGAGAAATAATAAATGCGACTATTTTCAAGAAAAACGGGGAAATACCATCATGTCCAACTGCTTTGCCCTTTTTCAGGTTCAATATTATTTGGTGAACCTCGGAAGGTGTCGTTTGCTCCAGAAAAAAAGAGTGCTGTGAGGGAGCACTCAAGAAAGCTTTGAAAGTTTTCTTGCTATGTGGAATATTGTCAGCGAGTTTCTTTCCTACAGATGAAAAGAATTTGTTGAATTCGGCGGATATTCTGGCGGGGTCGGAAACTGTGGCACCATTTTCAAGCTCCAATTCAGAGACGATGGATTCATTTTTGGACCTAACTCTAATAATGTCATTGATAGTTTTCCAAGTGTGCTTCACATCCTCTCTGTTGTTTTCAAGGATATTATGGTAATACATTTGTTTTGATTTTCTCTGCAAGTGCGTCAATGTGTTCTTGTATTTTTTGAAGTGGAGACGCTGGGATGAGTTTCCCTTTAAGAATTTTTTTCTGAACATATTGTTTTTATGTTTGATGGACTTACGAATTCCTTTAGTAATCCACGGGTTAGAGTAAAGTTTATTTTCTCTACGCGAAAATGGTCTTAATGGAGCATGTTTATTAATCAACCATTTGAAGTGACTAAGAAAAAGATCGAATGAGCTATTGAAGTTTTCCTCATGTATGCTAATACTAGTATAATTGTTACAGATCGACTCAACCTCCAATCTGAACAGGTCAACACAAAATTTAGTCATGTCACGTTTCATGCGAGTGTTTGTCTTTATATTGCCAGTAGTTGCTGATATTGTGCACATTACGGGAAAGTGGTCAGTGAGATCACTGAGCAAAATAAATGATGAATTGCAGAAATTTACGGTATTGGTGTAAATATGGTCTATAAGGGTGTGAGAGGTCGAGGTAACTCTGGTTGGTTTGGTAATGAGCGGGCATATAAAATTAGTCATGAGCATGTCTAAATACTTGGTAGTGAGATTGTTATGAGAATCAAGAAGATTTATATTGAAATCACCTAATATTATAAATTGCTTTTTAGCCATTGTCAGCTTCTCGAATAGACAGGACATTGCTGTGGTGAACGCTGGAATATTATTTTTGGGATGCCTATATATTACACCAACAACAAGATTTTGAATTTTTGAGGTTGGTTGGAAGTTCTTTAATTCAATCCAAATGTCTTCGCAGTTAGGAAATCCTAAGCCGAGTTCAGATCATGCATGATAATTTAAATTGCTATCAATATAAAAACCAACACCGCCTGCTCGAGTTGGGGATGGAGCATGTATGAAGGTGTACCCAGGGATATTAACATTCGCAACACTGTCACTTATGATCCTGGTCTCGCTTAAGGCGATGATTTGAGGTGGAGTACAAAAATTGGAAATCAATTCAACTAAATTATCAGAATATTTAGGTAATGATCTAATATTAAGGTGCAAAATGATGAACTCTGAAGGTAGAAAACTTGACGTTACCCTGTTGATATCAGATATTTCAAGATATTGACTTGGGGTAGAAGAAATTTCAGGGTGAAAGTTGATAGATTCCCAGTTTGGGTTGGGATCACTGTTTAGGTCATAGATATGTGATGATAAAGGATACAATTTTAAAGAACATGTAATAGATTGTGACCAAATAGGCTAGTGCGATGGGGGGAATGTCATAGCTTGAAATTTTCCAAAAGATACTGAAGGTTCTTAAATAGGTCATAAGGGGAATTAATAATTTACTTAAGTATAGCAGTGGAAAAATCATTGGACTTATCTTATTTTATCCAGATCGTCTTCATCAGTTATGGACAGAGTGTTCGTGTCTTTGTTCTTTTTAATCAATATCTTGCCATTTGATGTCCACAGGAAGGCGTAACCACATCGCTTCTTGAGGACCTTCGCTTGGTAAAATAAGTTTTTATTTCTTTCGGTTAGGTTTTCAACCACGAACACCTTTGACAAGTCTCTTATAGATGTTGTATTGCTAGAGGTTTTAATCAAGTTTCGATTTTTGAGTATCTTGGCTCGAATTTTGCGGTTTGTGAATTTCGCTACAATTGGTTTATGGATGTTGGTATTCCTTGTTGGACAGCGGTGTGTTACGGAGATGTCTGAAGGCTTTATGTCTACATGGATAATTTTTCCGATTTGTGTTACTAGTTCATCAGTATCTTCATTTTCGGTTGATGGAATGCCATGAAATTCTAAGTTATCCATCCTAGATCGACATTCATGTTCTTCTATTTTTTCTGTGACATAAAATAACTCATCTTCAAGATCGTAAACTAACTCTTCGAGATCTCGTATTTTTCTGCTATAAAGAGTAAGTTTCTCATCTGTAACTTTTTGCTTTGCAATAACTTCGTCATATTTCTCAGATTGGAAGCTTTGTGATTCTCTGATAGAAGCAAGGTCTTGTTTAATTTCTTTCAGAGATATCATCTGTTCCTCCATGCATTCTTTTAGACCTGGACTCATTGGTAGGTATTCTGATGAAAAGTTTGCAGAGCTGAAGTTTTCTGTTAAGCATTTGGCAATTAGGGATGGTAACTGGTTCATGATGTTTGTTTGTATTGCCTCCTGTAGGTTTATCTGGAAGTTAGAGTGTCCCTTCTGTTGTTGCAATACAGATCCAATTGGTGAAAGGCCTGGATCGGGAAGACTTCTACTCAGGCGTTGCTTAGGCTTTGGTTTGGTGGTATTATTGATCGAAGCCATGTTGTTGTGGATGTTTGAGATATACGCTGGAATTGATGTTAAAATAGGCAGCGAAGAATCAAGTTAGACTATTCTGCTAGTTTAGGTTAGATTTAAAACCTTAATCAAATAGCGAATAATAGCGAATAGCGAATAACCAAAATATCGCTAGGCTGTGTTTAAATAGCCGTCGCAACCTGGGTTAGCGCCGTTGTATTTGACAAAAAATATAGGATTAGTGAATAGCCTATTGACTGGAAACTAATCGAAACAATCCAATTCGGATTTGTAGAATTTTTCATAAAAGTATTTCTTCGATTAGTATTTCGACGACGACATGGGGAGTTGGCTATTGTTTCCTACATTTTTTATTGGCTGAAAATTATTCAAAACAATCCAGTTCGGGTTTGCAGAATTTTTCGGATCGAGACCGCAGTTTCTGTTTTGGAGGAACCCTTAACTTTCGATCGATAAGTCTTCGGTCTCTGACCGATATTCTCGTTTTTACTTTGTGACATCGATATATGTCATATGGCTGGTTTTCGGTCGCCATTATTATTATTATTATATCGCCTCTGCCTGCTGGCCAGAGGCCCAGAGCCCTGTTCTTTCAACTTATTTTATTTAAGAAAATCGAGCATCTTGTGGATTAGTGGTAGATTGTAGTAGGACCCGCATAAAAGATAGATCGTTTGTAATATTTTTTTCTCGTGCCCGGAAGCATAGAGTAAATTGTAATCTATCTCCTATAGGCTATGTCACATACTTTAGTAGGCTATGTGGTCTCCGTATTCCAATATTCATTGAGATCAGTAATTTGAGCCATATTTCCTTTCACAGTATCTTTGTTTGAGTATCATAGATTACTAACAGAATAAAAGCATGTTAAATTATCTGTGGTTGTTATGTAGTATAATGAGATGGGGCATAGCTGATTTCAAAAAGAAGAAGATGTTTGACACATGGAGTTAAAACATGCATAAGTTTAAAAAGGATGCGAAGCGGAATTGGATCATATCTGGGAAGCTCAATGAGGTAAGTGGAATTAAGTAGGAAGGGCGGTTTGCGGATGGAAATAGGACGGCGAAAGGGCGACGAAAGCATTGCATAAACATGACGTGCCCTCTGCAAAAGTATGGCAAATACTAAATAGAGGTCATAAAAGGGGTCATAGGAACGACGAAAGCACTCCATCCAATTAATCATCATCCAAAGTCATCCAATTAATAGTGCTGGGAATGGTTAATCGGTTAACTGAGGGTAACTTCAAGTTACGATTTATTTTGGCCGTTAACTAACATCTCAGGTGTAAATCTCCTGTACACGTCCTGATATTGTCTACAGTTTCTGCATGGTTAGTCACAAGCCACTTGACATTTAATACAGCAATTAAACAAATTAAAATAAATCAAAAAAAAACAGTTCAGAACAATATGACGTGCAAGTCAGATGTAGCAAGCAAGCAAAATCCTGTTTCAATATAGAAAAATTACTTGGCGCAAAAAAACTCAAGAGCTTCAAACAGTAGGATGCGAACCTAGAAAGTTGTTACCATTCACAGAGTTTCTACATTAAAACTAATGCATGAGTTTGCGAACTTTTCAACCTTCTCGCGTCTAGTATTCATTTCTTTCTATTATTTTAAAAAAATAGTGAATCAGAAGAGTATTCTGTGCGAAATACAGATTCTTGCTTTCTGAATATTTTTCAGGAAAGCAGATTTTTTTGCAAGCAGGGGCTAAATTAAGCAGACAGCATTCAAACCGACTAAAAATAACATTAAAAGCAAAACACGTTCAGCATTGGTTGTATATAAAGTTCGAGTGCTGTGAAGGAAGAGGTTAATATTGAATTCGGTATGAATGTTAATATTAAAAACGGTTTCGGGTACCATTAATAGTATATAGTACAATACGAAATTGAGATACAAACTCTCATTCTGTCAGTACATCGGGATTTAAGCAGGATTATAGTGATTGGGCCAACTAGGGATTGCAAAATTTACTTCTATGTTTTATTCATTTTTTCTTGTTTTCTAATTTTATTTTTTCTTTTCTAATTTCTCTCAGAAGTTTATATTTTTCTTCAATATTCTTGCATTTTGCGTGTTTTGTAACATAACCTTCGGCCCTATTGAAAAGACTCAGGGCTTTTTTCTTTTCTTTTTTTTTTTCTGACGCTAAGACGATAAATCTCCCTTGGGTATAAATCAACTCTGAATACACAATATGCTTCGCTGGCTTGGAATATATGGTCTTGAGATTGCCAATAGCACCGACCACTCTTTTTAATGCAGCTTCAATATAACCACGTTTAAACTCAAATAACGCTATATCGCGCTGAGCTTTGGCAATTCCCGAAGTTTCGGAAGTATTTGCGCCACTGGCTTCTGTCCAACCAGCCAAAATTGCATCCAGTGTTGGAATGATAAAATCTTTTGTCATATCATTTGGTTTTGTATTTTTGTCCCCATCTTCATCTTTTGGATTTGCTTCATTGTCGTCACCCTTCATTGCTTTGGGAATGGAAAGATTGAGTATAGCCGTAATGAGTTCAGGCAAAACTTTGTTCTTATCCTCTTCCTTGCAAAAAATAGCGCATATACGATAATAGATAGCAACTCGTATATTCATAGTCTTTTCTTTGGCCTTTTTTTCTGTTGCTGCCATATTCTTTATATTTTCTGCCATATTCTTTATATCTTCCATCCGGGGGTTCAACAATGTTTCAATAGTTTCTGTTGCGTTACTTATTGCATCCTGCACCGCTGCCTTATCTTTCGAGGACCAAGCTAAGCACTCCGCAATGTCAAGTAGGGTTGCAACATGTTTGTTACCTCCGTAATGATTTTTCAGATCTTCTAGATGTTCAAGTGCTTTTTCGTATTTGCGTCGTCTCATTAGACTTTTTACATATTCTGTAAATAACATAATCAAAAGTTTGCTCAGATTAATTTTGACTCTCGTGCTAATTTTGTTATAACATGAGTGCAGTGAGACGAATTTCAAAAGTCATTGGTCTGAAAACCACATTATAACAAAACGTTAACACTGTTTAATACAGAGGTTCTCAGCCTGGGATTCGCGAACCCTCAGGGTTTTAAGGGAAGATTTCCAGGGGTACTTGGATGGCAGTTGAGTTTTCACGTGCTGCTATTTTGTAATATCCTTTATTACCGTAAACATGCTTGCCGATTAAAACTCAGTGTAGATTTTCACTGATCTTGCGTTGTTGTGACGCAACAATATGAAATCCACGGCTTTGCAGCCAAACTGTGAATTATCAGAAGGCATTGTGCTGCAAGCATTGCAGAAATTGTTATACCAATTGAAACTTAAAAAGAAAATTTCAGGAATTTTTTAGTTAGAGGCGGGAGACAAGGACAGTAACATCAACACGAAGACATAATTTAATTACAGAGGGAATGGTAGCAGAAAATCTTCGTTAGTCAACATACAGTATTACAACTCTGTTTGGCGTCTGATTACTGGGGGTTCGAGTTGATTATTTTGTGACTCGGGGGTACTTAACGAGAAAAAGGAAAGAATCCCTGGTTTAATATATTATGACTTCTCATTAATGCTACTCAATACAATATACAGAAAGTTACTCTTAAGTCGAAAAACTATTTCAATTCTCATAACATAGAGTAAAAAGGCAAAAAACCTACCATTTAGTTTAAACTCTATATATTCTTCATTGGTCTTTAATTTCTTCTGAGACCCTCCATCATCAGACGCATTTGATGCTCGCTTTGGTGGCTTCTCTTTTTCCAATTCTAAAACATGAAAAAATTATATGTTTGTTGAACAAACTATTATTTATATTGTGATCAAAAATACTGAAATACAATTATACTACAAAGTCTATATCCGTAAATATTACTATGGAACTCATTTCGACATATTAGATGGTTTGAAAACATGGGCAAAACTGACTTGAGAATTGGGATTTGTCTATACTGTATATAAAAATGTTAGGATTTTAGCATAAGTTTGCAGCACGTTCATCAGGTACCTGGGAATGGAAATCAATTCCAGATGAGTATGATAAATAAATCCAATTATTCCATTTTCTTTAAATTGTTGCTTTTGGAAAAATCTGTGTGCGAAATGACTATTCTGTGTTATTCAATTTTAAAATTCGTTGTTCCCGTAATCCGTATAATCATGTGTCTGTGTCTAGCACATGTACAATCTGCTTGTATGGTCAAAACTTACTTTGCTTTTGCTTCCCGTTTGTTTCTGATGTCGGTAACTCAGGAGGTGCTTTACCATCTGTATATTCATCAGTGTGATCTACGTCCTCGATTATCCCCTCATTATCGTTTTTCATTTCTCCTGTGGACAATTGAGAGTAAAATCAATTTAAATAGATTAGGTCAGGGATTCCCAAAGTGGGCGATATCGCCCCCCGGTGGGCGAAAACGATACAGAGGGGGTCGAAGGGGGCGATGTTGCAAAACCTGTATTTGTAGGTTTGAATCATGTGGGCGATTATCACACCCGAAAAGATTGCTGGACTCGTCTTCGCAGTAAGATACGGTAGTTTGCGTATCCCAGTGGTCGGCTAAATACGGCCGGAGTAAAATAACCTGGCCCGGGACGCTTCACTGAATGGACCTTTCCTCGACCTTTGACTCCGGAAAATTCTTCCTATACTTAACCATTTTAAAATTTTCGATGCTTATTCTAAAAGTGGTTTCGCGAATTGTTGCTTGTAAAATGGGGTATTTGTTCCAAACTATCATTCTAATTCATATCTAACAATCTGTTTTTTAAAAGTACCGGTAAAGAGTTTTAGCCAAGTCTATCACAGCTATTTCTATACTAATTTTTGATTACTGTAACTAAACTGAAACTCCTAGAAGGACAAAGTGATCATTGACTTGTTTGATTTATATTTAAATTTCCGAATAAAACAACTGAAACTACTGTATATAATTAAAAAACGCGAAAATGAGGTAATGTTCACAACCACGCCTGAAAATCTGTCTGAGTGAGAAACGTGTCTGAGCGGATGCGAAAGGGGAAATTGTTACGTTTATTACTTATCGATTTTAATCGGTAAGTATGTTGATAGGTATTTGTCTGTATGTTTGTTTGTCTGTTTGTCAATCTGTTAGATGCACGCGATATCTCACGAAAGCGAGATTGAATCCAGATTTTGCATGTGCATTCATCATATGTCGTACCAGAAGCCTATTGATTTTGGATGATTTATGTCGTATAATTAGCGAGTTATCAATTAATTAGTGATGGGACACAAGGTGTCACTATGGAGTAAGAGCGCTGTTTTGGGGGCTCCACTAACTTTCGATCGATAAGTTTTCGGTCTCTGACCGATATTCTCGTCTTTGCATCTTGCTGATTGCCAATGTTAAGAGGTAAACGAGAATATCGGTCGGAGACCGAAGACTTATCGATCGAAAGTTAGGGGATCCCCAAAACAGAAACTGCGGTTTCGATCCTTTCACTATGACTCAATAGTGACACCGCGTGTCCCATCAGTAATTAATAACTAACTAATTATAAGGCATAATCCATCCAAAATCAATCTGGTCCGAGATATGATGAATACACATGCAAAATTTGGAGCAGATTCAACCTCGCTTTCGTGAGATATCGCGTAACATACGAAAGTGTCTAACAGACAAATACCTATCAACATACTTACCGATCAAGATCGATAAGTAACAAGGAAGTCTATGACCGAGGAAACATCCAAGCGGCGGTTTTGACGATGAATTGATTTTATTTAAAATCTACGCTCAAGGAGTAAATTACATTTTTTACGTAACAGAATTTATCGTGAGACATGTTTAGACTAAATTTTATTATATCCTAAAAAATTCTACTGAACAGCTACTCGTTTAACGAGTCTACAATTTAATTATAATTAGACAATAGGAAACACGCAGAAAAGTTGATGCGGAGTTCAAGGGTTCAATAGCGCAGTAAATATTCGAATATATTGCGATGCAATAAAGAAATAAAAATCATATTCTATTCGAGAGATTCATCACCGCTTAATTTTTGTAAGAATGTATCTTCTTAAAGAAAATCTTTATCAAAATTTCCCAAACCATGCAAAAATATTCACTTCGATGTTCGAAAGTACATATTTGTGCGAACAATTACTTTCGAAAATGAAAATTACAATGAACAAGCAAGGAACTAGGATTAGTGATGCCCATTTAGAATATGTTCCAATCTTGTCGTCGTAAAGCTATCAAGCGTAAATCAGGCTTGTCCATGGGGCAGATTTTTCTGTCCCATTCCCATCCCATAGCAATTATGCCTGTCCCATCCCATTGGAATAAATAAAATTGTTAAATTTAGGGTTAGCGTCTATTAAATAGGACTACATGTACGAAGATACATGCAAAACAACAAAATTTACAAACTTTGTTAACTTTATAATCATAACTATTATACATGTTTCCATCAGCCCTTTCACGAAGTATATTGTTAATGCTGAATATATTTTGCTCTTTATAGCAAACAAGAGAGCTATGTTAAAAAATATGTACCCGAAACTCTTATCAAATTGTTTTACCATCATTTCCTCGAAAATCATACGGTTTTCGTGTCCCATGGGAAATACAAATGTGTGCTGTCCCATCCCATGGGACGTTTCCCACGGACAAGCCTGAACGTAATACAGCAACAAGACAGTGTCACATTAAATCTCTTTGTAATAATTTTTTAATAAGACGACTGAATTCACGAATTGTCGCAGTTTCCGCGCGCTGTTCCGTTTTTAACTTTCAAAAAATATATGCGAGCGCCAAACGACTAGCAACCCTAAATTTTGTCCCGCGAGCGACATAAAATTTGCCGACCCCTGGGCCGTATCCGATAAATGGTCACGGCTTCTTCCACATCCGAGTGCACAAATCCAAAACAAATGGCTGATTAATTCTATGGATGGAGGCCGTGGTAGGATGGGGAATCGGGGATGAATTTTACCGAAGACCGTTATATGTCATGTATTTTGGTGCAGGTCATCAGTCTGTAGGGACGAACGAGATGTACGAAATTAATTATTAGGAAGTTTAGAAAAATTAACTTTGTTTTCATTATTTTAATGTGAAATGGGGTGAATTTAAGAAGTTAAATGCTATAAGGCAAGAGTACACGGCGGTTTATGAGTGGGTAAAAACCTGAATTCTTTCATTCCCGACCTCTTATATGATGAAAAGGGGATTTTCAGCCGTGCTACTATTGCTATCAAACCAACAAAATCCGCCTTTCCGTTAGTAAACGGGGTAATTTTAGATATAATAAGAAACTGGCTGAAAAACACCAAGCTCATCCATCTCATTAAAAAACACTATGGACTATGCGTTGTCTTCTCATTTGGTCTGTAATATATTCGTTTCTGGCTTTACATTTTTTGTAGTGTCGGGGGGGCGATGGAGATGTATAAACTACTGTAGGGGGCGATGGTACGAAAAAGTTTAGGAACCACTGGATTAGGTGACCAATTATGGATTTGTGTGGATCAGCCGAGCCCACTTTTTATCTGGATTTGTCTTTCTTTCATCGTCCGAATTTGAGTCAACGCATGGTTAAAGCGTAAATATAAAAACCGACTGTCGAATTTCCAATAACTGGGTGTGGGCCCTGCAGATATGAAATTTCGTTTATCGAACATTTTCGTATAGTTATTTATTATTTGCCGTTTAGAGAGCATGTTTCGCTTTCTGCGTATGCAGGTATTAGGTCTTATTAGTTATTACTATTGAAAAGTCGCAAAAGTGACTGCTGTGTTTAATAGTTTAACCTCGACAACTCTAATTAATGAATGATTCTTGATTGTTAATGATTCTTTTTTTGCCTCTGCATAGTTAGGGCTGATTAGAGTTAGGGATAATGTAGAGATCGAGCTTACGTGAATTGCATTGATAAAGTACCCGCTCCACCAACTTCAGTTATTTCTACCCACCCAGACTGACCAAATTTCGAACGAGTTTTGTTTCACCGCTTCCTATGATGCGCAATAGATTACTTTGAGTAAACATGTATGTATACTTAAAAGTTGGCTAACCGCGTTATGATGTCTATGACGATTGAGTTGGAAGAGGCTTAATCACTCGCAAATGTAGTCATTTTAATTGAAATACTAATGCTCGCAATTTCAATATATCCGTATGAGTCGACCGTGAAATATGAACCTCAGAATATCAAAATATCTTACCAGTGGGTTGTATAACAGACTGCCTGAAATTTTGTGGTTCGCTATCGCCCTCTAGTGGAACATGGGAAGACGTACGGTTGTGTGGTGGATCCACAAAGGGTCTGCCACCATTATTCTGATCTTGATCGTTTGGTCGTCGATTCTGCTGGTCGATTTCTTAAAAATTAAACAGCAGTTATATTATTACCATTCTGCCCTCTAATATCAAATGTTAACTGGTTTAAACCTGTTCATTTGAATACGTAAAAGGTTTTTGTTGTCAGGAAACATTTCTTTTCTATTTCCGCTTTATATCTAATTTGTTCTACCGCTATCTTAGACGTGACTGATGTGAAACAATTTGGGCGATTGGCTTCAATGTCAGAAAATAATTATAAAAAGAATATTGTTTTTCGCATAAAAGATATTATTTTAAATTGCTCTTAGAAACTATGTAATCATTGATAAATATGTTCCAACAAAATGCAACGTTTTCACTATTCGTTAAAAATTAGATATTGATTTGGCGTAGAGAGTCCATTCGTTAAAGATTTGAATATGAATTTGTCGTAGGACGGTCGTGTATCTTAAATTTCTCAACTAACTGGGGGCAGTGTTGGCAATAGAAGTTCCTTTCAATTTACTATATTTTGAACGCCGTCCTCATTTTGTTTCGTCTCCGCCGAGCTATAATGATGGCTAATTTTGATCTCTAATTCTAATTGTATAGCCAAATATGTTTCATATTTTGTAGCTTTGATAGCAATAAAATACGAGATTTCGGATCATAACTCAATGACAAGTAGAAAAAATATATGTTCCAACTAAAATCAATTTCTCATATTTTGACAAACTTTATTTTTAAATACAACATTTTATCTCACTGCATTTGCGTCCGTCAATTCGCTACCCATAATTGTTAAAAAGTTATAAACGTTCAATATTTCGAATTATTTTATTGTCCTGCCAATACGGCGCCGCGAACCTCCCGGGTGAGAGAGCAACTTCGCACAGAGACGTCAGGGTTCAAAGAGTTAATATTGTGGTATTGGGTATTGTAGCCTTGGGCCCCTATGACGATCGTCGTAGTTATTGCCGTTTGTGCATGTAGTTTTCATATTTAATCATTATTAACTACTTCCTCATGTAGTCACTATTTTCTAATAGCGTTATCATTGCCGTTTCCTGTCAGTTTCTTGTCGATTTAGGCCTTTGGAGCGCTATCATATGCAGTGTACCCTTTAAGAAAATATAACACTGAGCAAATGTTTGTTTTACTGAGCATGAATATTTAAACGCTGAGCAGAGTCCTAAATGTTTTACAAACTATGTGATTCTTTAATTTTTCATTTTTTTAAGTCAACTATTTTTTCACAATAACTGTGTATGTCATGGAACATCTGTATGCCTAAAGCTGACAAAAAGCAAAGAGAAAAAGCATGTGGGGTAGGTTTTAAAGGTTTGGCAGATCACGAAATAAGAATATTTGACTTTATGTCTTATCCGCAAACAAAGTTACTACTGAGTTTAAAGTTTATCGCTCGAATATGAATTTTTATACCAGTAATATGTTAATAACGAGAAACTGGTCTTGAAAGAATTGTTAAAAAATTAGAGTCAAAGATATATATGAAGATATATTGGAATAACAAACTATTTTACCATGGTTTTCTGGCGCTCTATCTCCCTCGGCTTGTTGGGAGAAAGGCGGAAGCGGAAGGTCATCTGGAGGGTTTCCGCCATCGTGATTCTGATTGTTTGCTCCTCCATGCTGTGGATCGTTTCCTTAGAATATCACATAGGTAATGATATTGTTATTTTGGGATATATAATGTGAACTGGTTCAATCACAAAATTATTGAAGGTCAGAAAATGTAAAATATTGTTATTTTCAAATATAGAAATAGTTCATTGAAAATGATTTGTAGCCATGGTGGGGTCTTTAAAATTGAGACTATGAAGATAATATTCTTTCACTTCAAAGTACTACCACTGGATTAGCCGGTCCACACGCTGTAAGAGTTGTGGAATTTTTCATGATTTTATGTCCGGTTTAAAAAATTCTCGATTAGTTAGTTGTTTCTGACGGTGCTGATTGCAGTTTTCTCTACTTACCCTTAATTTCTCTAACGTAGTCAATCCTAATGTGCTCCATTAGAGAAATTATTATATATATCAATTATTCTCATCCAAATTTTATTTAACTGCACATCATACCTTGTAGTGGTGTGTTTTGCTGCGTACCAAAGTTAATAAAAATGTTCGTGCCTTGTTGGTTGGTTGAGGCTATTTGACTACCGTTTGCGCCACCTGAAAATATTACACCATTTGTGCTAACCTTGGTTTTTCATAAATCCCATCTTTATATGTTTACCTTGATAAATTATGTATATATATATATATATATCCCAACAAAGGCAACATTCTAAGTGGGTGTGGAGGGGCCCTCAATATGTGGGGTATGAAGACGCGGTCTAAATCGGAACTGGGTAATAAAAAAAGGTTTGAAACCACTGTTGTCGAGTCAAATATAACTTTTGTTCTAAACGTCCTAGATTACTTAAACTTTTGGTTACAAACATGCACGAACAGAAGTTCAAGTAATTAATGAATTATTTTCGTCTTTGTAGATGTAATAGATAACGTAACTTTTGTACAAAGCGCCCTGGATTACTGAAACTTTTGGGTACAATCATGCACATACATAAGTTCGAGTGTGAAATAAATTATTTTAGTAGTAATAATTAAGAATTTCATGAGTTTTTCGGGAGTCACGCTGTAATAATAACACACAAAACAATAACTCTTGAATATATGAGTTATGAATAAAATATCATGCTTCAGCACAACTTACGTTGGCTTAGTAGACTGTTAACCAATACTTTATTCACAATATGGCAATGTTACATAAAATCAAAATATAATATTACTTATTATCACCTGTATTTACCGCCACATTCCGTCCACCGGCTTGGCCAATATTCTGTTGAGCCATTTTAAAGGAAGAAACTTTTTGAAGAAGATATAACAATTCTACCAGAAGAAAGGATGTTACAGAAGCCAGAAAATATCTATACAGTACAATAAAGTCTAAACATCTGTAAGATCTGAATATATTCGAATAGTTATAACAATATTGAATAAAACCAAATCAGTTTATCTGTATTTTTCTCTAAATGTAAGACAATCCGATCCTTAGAACCTAATTCTCCGATTTTCTGTTTCATTACTATCAATACTTGATCGGTGACATTGTCATAGTATCGCATTTTGGCGCCAAATATATAACCAGGAAAGAGAACGCGAACTATTTGAACGGGAGTGGTTTGCGCGCGACGTCGTTGATTGGACGCGCTGAATATTTAAATATTCCGAGCAGCCTCAATGGCCTAGTGATAAGGACGTTTTACCCAACTATATTAGAATCGCAGGCTCAATTTCCGAGCTTCACATCCCATCCGAAATGTATAAAATAAGCCGCCAGTGCCAAACAGAGACGATTCCGGTACTTCCAAAAGATAGTGACTTCTTGCATATCAGTGACAACTTTCTATTACATAACGCTCGACTTTCAGTGAAAGCTTATTAGCCTGATCTAGGATATAAGAAGATAAAAATTTTCTACTCAGCTTCGTTTTAAACAAGTTTATTTGACGCTCATGCTACTTCTTCAAGCTATCAACGAAATATTCCCTAAGGAAAACCTTACAAATATCGACTCATATTCACTCACACTGTCAATACACGTCACAATTAAATATTTACTAAATACCTTTCACGAGCGTTTCCACTAAAAAGAAACATAGTGAGACGACGAGCAGTATCAATTTTTGTATATCATTAAATGAAACAAAACATCACCTGTAGATTACATAAGTACATGATACAAATTAGTGAAAGGCACGCGGAGTATGTCGCATATTATTTCTGAATTCCATTGTCATAAACTGACTTATCATTATAGAGCTCATAACAAATTACTCTCAAAAGGTTTGTCGACTCGAATTCAATTCAACTTAATGTAACAAATAGTCCAGATTATCAACTCAAACAGACTGATTACCAGACTTTATCTATCATTCCAACGCTTGACTACTCGCAAAAATTTTGTGGTTTCTTCCAAATCGAATATCCTTCACAGAAATAAATATAACGGCCGAACTTCAAAATTATAAGAAACAACGGCAAATATCGATTTACCATTTAATTTGTTTAATACGAACGCCACGTGCATTGCTACTGCCTCACCGCTCCAAGTAAAGTTAATTTCTACTGAATATAAAAGTTGATTTGTGGTATCCTGCTCACTCGAAGCGTTACATCGGTGATATTCCGCCTTTAAGAGAAGAGTTTCACTTTACTGTAGAGTCTGTGTAGACAAACAAGAACGCTAAGCAAATATAACCTCGAGTCACGAGCGTCGTATATTCACGTTCGAAGATTAAAAGATATTTGTTCTAACAATATTGAAAAATAGAGATCAGCGGCGAATTTGTAGCGCTATGAAAGGTAGTTAGCTATGACTCAAGTCTTTTTCCATGCCCGCTATACCATCCAGAATGCGGCGAGGCACGAATTGCCTCTCTTTCATTGTTTTATTTCTCTACATTGCCGTAGGAGGGGGTTTGCGTAATCTGGTTTGGACTGATATATCGCCCATTGCGTAATCTGACTTCGACTAAATATATCGCTCAATGGGTCAAATTTGACTATTTTTGGCTGGCTCCGAGCACCCCAGTTCACGTGACCCTGTTGTGGTATGTCTCCGGTCTGACTGCTGTTAAGGATGGAACGCGTTTTTTCGACTGATATCTGTTCATAGACGTTAATATCTGCTGAGAAATAAACTTCTTTACCCGAGTCATCGATTCACCAGACAATCGAACTGTTTGGATTTGCAGCACATAAATCTACTGACGATTGCACTGACTTGCTTATTTGTGAAACTGCACCGCTGCATTAGGCAATGCCCCGACCAGAACGATTGCGGCCCTCCAAAAAATATTCCTTAGATTTCGTTAGATATCAGTGGCTGCTTGGGATGGGACTAATTCATATCGAATGACCTGAATAGGCCGCTTTAAAAGAACAAAACATTTTTAACTTCCAATAGCCTTTGATGCATAAATCCTTATTCAAAATGAAAATGCCATAAGCCTCGCCTAAGCATCAAAGGTTTTTTGAGCTTCCCTCCAATTAGCGCATAATCTGTATACGTTTCAATATCACGGCTATTCCAGTCTCATTATTCTGGAAATAACAATGTGACGCTTAGTCTAATACTCACCGTATTCGATCAACGAGATATTTTCATATGCTCAAATACTTCCGAGCGTTTCCACTAAAAAGAAACACAGTGAGACGACGAGCAGTATAATCATTAAATGAAACAAAACATCACCTGTAGATTACATAAGAATGATACAAATTAGTGGAAGGCACTCGGAATCTGTCGCATATTATTTGTAAATTCCATTGTCATAAACTGACTTATCATTATAGAGCTCATAAGAAATTACTCTCAAAAAGTATCGACTCGAATTCAATTCAACCCAATGTAACAAATAGTCCAGATTATCAACTCAAACAGTCAGACTGATTACCAGACTTTATCTATCATTCCAACGCTTGACTACTCGCGAAAATTTTGTGGTTTCTTCCAAATCGAATGTCCTTCACAGAAATAAATATAACGGCCGAACTTCAAAATTATAAGCAACAACGGCAAATATCAATTTACCATTTAATTTGTTTAATACGAACGCCACGTGCATTGCTACTGCCTCACCGCTTTAAGTAAAGTTAATTTCTACTAAATATAAAAGTTGATTTGTTGTATCCTGCTCACTCGAAGCGTTACATCGGTGATATCCGGCCTTTAAGAGAAGAGTTTCACTTTACTGTAGTGTAGAGTCTGTGTAGACAAACAAGAACGCTAAGCAAATATAATCTTAAGTCACGAGCGTCGTATATTCACGTTCGAAGATTAAAAGATATTTGTTCTAACAATATTGAAAAATAGAGATCAGCGGCGAATTTGTAGCGCTATGAAAGGTAGTTAGCTATGACTCAAGTCTTTTTCCATGCCCGCTATACCATCCAGAATGCGGCGAGGCACGAATTGCCTCTCTTTCATTGTTTTATTTCTCTACATTGCCGTAGGAGGGGGTTTGCGTAATCTGGTTTGGACTGATATATCGCCCATTGCGTAATCTGACCTCGACTAAATATATCGCTCAATGGGTCCAATTTGACTATTTTTGGCTGGCTCCGAGCACCCCAGTTCACGTGACCCTGTTGTGGTATGTCTCCGGTCTGACTGCTGTTAAGGATGGGACGCGTTTTTTCGACTGATATCTGTTCATAGACGGTAATATCTGCTGAGAAATAAACTTCCTTACCCGAGATTCACCAGACAATCGAACTGTTTGGCTTTGCAGCACATAAATCTACTGACGATTGCACTGACTTGCTTATTTGTGAAACTGCACCGCTGCATTAGGCAATGCCCGACCAGAACGATTGCGGCCCTCCAAAAAATATTCCTTAGATTTCGTTAGATATCGATGGCTGCTTGTGATGGGCCTAATTCTTATCGAATGGCCTGAATAGGCCGCTTCAAAAAAACAAAACATTTTTAACTTCCAATAGCCTTTGATACATAAATCCTTATTCAAAATGAAAATGCCATAAGCCTCGCCTAAGCATCAAAGGTTTTTTGAGCTTCCCTCCAATTAGCGCATAATCTGAATACGTTTCAATATCACGGCTATTCAGTCTCATTATTCTGGAAATAACAATGTGACGCTCAGTCTAATACTCACCGTATTCGAGCAACGAGATATTTTCATATGCTCAAATACTTCCGTGTTTGTGCTCTCTTAAAATCACATTACAAATATTTTTGCGACGAGGTTGCAGCGACAGCGACAATATATATATAATTATTCTTACGCTTGATCGCTGTATTTCACAATGAAACGGCCATTCAATACGCGCCGGTGTAACTAATATTTTGACTGGCCTATAAGCCATTACATTAAAGTTATGGAAATATTTTAATAAAAAAATGAATTTCTGGAATTTCTGCTGTTAGCAATGCCGAACTAGAAATACTTACATTACAGAAATACCACTCATTACAGAAATACTTCTTAGATATCGTTAGATATCAATGGCGGCTCGTGAAGGGCCTAGTTCAGATCTAACGATTTGAATAAACAACGTTTGAATTAATCAATCTTACTTTCCAAAAGCTACATGCATATATTTTTATTCATAATGAAAAGAAAACGCGAAAAGCCTTTTTAGCTAAGCATCAAAGTTTACAATGCTGAACATCCCTTCAGTTGAGCTACTCCCGTAGTATGTGTACCAGGTTAGGGTTAGGTCATGATTTTATTCCGATTTCCCTTATTCTAACTCTTCACACAACTTGATGTAAGGTAAGCAAACAAACTTAGATACCTTCATATTGGTACACATACTTCTGGAGCGCCCCAATTAACGCATGAAAACTTCATAGTTCCAATACCACCGCTTTTCAGCATCACTATATAGTCTCGAAATAACAATATGACACAGACAAGCGCTCACCGCATTCGAGCAACGAATTATTATAGGAATACCCTATGTCACAGAGATGGCGAACCACTGACCCACGGGTAACAAAGTGACCCACCGTGTTTTATTCGTGACCCGCCAAGGCACGAATAAAATAAAAATAAAATGCTGACATATATATCAGGGATAAAAATCGATAAAACCGGCCTTAAATTAATCTAAAAATAACTAAACTATTATAATGTACCGTCAGGGCTGCGATCGCTCATATTCAAATTGTTTATTTCCGGGCCGGTATGGTAATTTTCAAAACCCCTAATCTTGGACGCAAGTCTGCACCGCTGTGTACCGTTATCCAGCTATTGACTCTGACATTGTTTATGACATAAGAATGCAATTGATCTGTTCATTTCTCGCAACGTCGAGATAATACGTCGAACTAGATGCTACTTTGCATTTTATTAGTTTGAACCCATATTTGCCTCACCATACGAATTATAGAGAATCGAATAAAGAGCACATTAAAATGATTCAGTTAATATGTGAGGATATTTCAATTTGATTCTGTTCCCAAAAAAGATGGAATACTGAACATGAGTTAAAAGTATGGGTCCAATGGTAGTGGTGCATTTTCGTTCCTAGAAATTCAGGGTTATATAGAAAACTAAAACCAAAAATTTCTTTACTATCTCCAAAAAAATTATTCAATTTTATTTGCGCTTGAACTTCTGTTTGCGTATGATTATACTCAGAAGTTTCGCAAAATTTTCAACCACTCACTTAGTTTTCTGCTGAAGCGCACCTTCTGCTATCAGGACATGGGAATGAAAGAGTCCAAACGGTGAATACAGGACATTACGTGTTCGTGCCGAGAAAAATCTGGACATTACTTAAGGGATTGGTAGAGGTGACCAGCAGTTGTTCAAGCATGACGAGGTGACTCCCCATACATCAAATCGGACGCTTGCTTTCCTGAGATATAAGTCAGCACTCACATGACATCGAGTGGTCACCTTAATTATCGAACTGAAACCTCTCAAATTTCGATATGTCGAGAGACAATTTGTATCAGAACAATCCTCAAACTATTGGTGAACTCAAGGCTGCAATTGCGGAAATAAAATAGAGAAATACCCAAAGAAGAGTGATTGACAATGTTGCAAAAAGAATGCAATTGCCGAGGAGGGCATTTGGAACATATTCACAACACAAATGATAAACCGACATAAAACAATGTTAGACACGACATGATATAACAATTGCCTTTTGACAATTTGTGTATTACTTATGTGGCCTTATTATTCAATGACCCAAGAAATAGAAATGAACCAGTTAAGTCGCAACATGGAGATGGTCCCATCTGGAGTACGTCAGTTCAATCAGATGCCCGGCTCTCACAGGTTGCTCTTAACAAAACCAAAATTATAACATAAGGGTGTTTTACTTAACAATACCGCCTCAAAGTACCATAGAACCCGATAGTGGTATGAAGCTGTTATTCAAAACACTACAATTCCCCCCCCCCCCCTCCCCAAATGCCCAAATCGCCATCAGCCCCTACCAAGTTATGAAAAATGCCCACAAGGAGGCGTTTTTGCCCACTTTGGAAACCGTTGATTTAGGCCTTAGGGGCGTCGCTCTCCATTTTTCCTTTTTCTCTTCATCTGATCAATACTTTAGTACTATTTCCTTGACCGCTTTAATATTTCTGAAGAATGACGGCTTTGGCAACAGTTTTAATATGACCTATAAATATTTGTGATAAATGTTTTTTTAATTGGGCGTGAGACTTGACAAATTCCAAAAAAGGGGCGCGAAAAAGTTTGAGAATCACTGTGCTAGAACGACTACGCGCAATTTTGGAAACTTGGTGCGACAAGTAAAACTGACCCAAATCACACCCGATTCGCATTTATAAAGTTTGCAAGCTATGCAACACATCTTCTAAGCCCTCTGTTCTACATGGATAGATTTTATTTTTATACCAGATTTACATATATACACAAGACAAGAAATACAGTTCGCATAAATGCGTGAAAAAATAATAGTTTAGTCAAATATGAAATAAACATAACTGGCAATTTAAATATAAAGATATAACGGTGAAATTATACATTATATTATACATGAATTATACATTAAAAACAAAATAATCAGATCACAAGAACAACAATTTAATCACTGCTAGAATCACCTAAATTCACGTATTTAGAAAAATATTTTTGTCGCGAGTAATCCCAGCGTCATGACAATGAGTGGCAGTTTGACTCGTGCAGTCGTGGCCCCGTTGCAAAATTCTGTAATAATATTAAAGATAATTAATAACTATTCATTGTATTTAGTTTATTTTTCAGAATGCTGCGACAGCAAAACATTTGAATCACAATCTCAAATTATTATTGAAGTGAACATCACACCTTGTGTCAGCGTAATATGAAAATTGATAGACAATATTTAATAAAAAAACAACCTATTTTTTAACTCATTATCTTGATCGTCAGTTTTCTATATGTTTTATTAATGAAATTTCTAAATAAAAGCTCGTGCCCTAACTAAAAAAAGGGTGTACAGATATATACACCATTCATACAATGACGCTATATAATCGTATTTGTATTCCACAGACATTGAATGAAATCGCTCGTTTTCTAGAATGTAATGAAAGTAGAATGATAAAGCAGCCTATGTAAATATATCAGAATCACCACAATTGCAATAAAACTTAATTTCATCAACAACCAACCAAAACACGTCGATCGAATGACGATCTGACAAGCGAGTATGGAGTTTATTCTAAGTGTAATTCATTTTGGATTCGTATTTGCAACGGAACGTTTTCTCAAGACGTTTAACATTGAAACAGCGATGCTGGCTTGACATATCAAGCAAACAAGTGTTGAAACGCCCGATAAAAAAATATTTTTTCCGACCAAGCACGAAGAAATGTTTTATACTCGTCTCTTTTATTCCTACGTTTCACAGACATTTTAAAGCATTTATTACGACATACATACATGTGGAAGCAATGAAAAATTTAAGATCAATTTTTATTTTATGCATTAAAAGTGAAGTCGTTCGAGGGCGGCAAAAAGTTTGTTCGTGGGCCGCAGTTAGCCGACCGCTGCCCTAAAGTCTACATGTAGTAGATTTCGCTATCACAGATTCCTGATTCCTCACATGCTTGTATAGTCCTCAAACCACAGCAGTAAACCTAGAGTTACTATACAAAAACTTCATATTTTATATCGATTATCAGATTCCGTTCATAATTTATATTCATTACTCGTTTCAAACGTCATGTATTAGGAACTTACCCGTTTTACAATAACAAAATACTCCGGCCCCAACAGAAGCGTGGGTTTGCTTTAAGCAGGCTTCATTATTACTGAATGCGCATCCTCTGATCGTTATTTGGACTCCTGTAACATTTGTAGCGTGTTAAAATTAAGCAGATTTATACAAGATTTCTGAAACTTTTGGGTTCGAGCGCAATCAATATTAAATATTACATATTTTTTTTTTTCGTAGAAGTAATGATAAATTCATGGTTTCCGTTTTAAGGGGGGCATATATCAAGGAACAATCGAAAATAAAATCGGAATTACAAATGGATCGAAAAAATATATATATATGAAACTCACCGTTAGAAAGGCCAACAAATTTGTAGCACGCATACGTAAGCGAATGATCTTTGATGCTGGAATCCCTGACGCACGTTCTTATGCTGGTATTAGGGGTGACTTCTTCACAGTCCTGGCATACGTAGCAACGCCAAGTATAACCTGCAATTTATTTTGCGATTACTCAGTGAAATTTTCTGCATGTGTTCACAATCAGCTAATGCTCAGCGAAGAACACATGCCGGAGAAGATCGACCTCAAAATTTAACTTCGTGCCACCTCATTATATTGCGACCGCCAAAGTCATTCTCTTGTTTTTAAAAAGCGTTTCGTGAATTAAAAAAATACATAATCAAGAACGCCAGTGAAAGTTTATCAAAATACACTAGTATAAATCACAGTTGGTTTATTGTTTTTGAACAATTTTTGCTAATTATTTACTAAAATTGAAAACTTCCATTAGTTTGGCGTTTAAAATCAGTTCGAATATTTGGATAATAAAAGGCAGTGCAATGTAGGACCTGTTTTTAAACGCAACCAGATGCGCGTTCATGGGGACAGTAGTTAACGTTTGAGTTCGAATTGAAAACAGCATGTTTGGGGTTTTATTGTGGGAATAGGGGGGTTTTCTTAAATTTGTCCCATGGGTGATAAGAGTTAAAATCGTGCCTTGGATCGTTTGTTATGAATCGAGTGAGGAATTCACCTTATATTGTAGAAAATACAATAGCGGTCAGCATACCGGAGAAAAATTGTTTTAAAAGCTATTATATGCAAAATGTGAACAAAACTCACCCTTTTCAAAAGCCGTAATCATAAGAATGCAAATAAATATCAGCTTCATTCTGTTGTTCGTATTTATTTTAACTATACTGATCTGTCAAATAAATTAGTATATATGCTTCATAATTGATTTGTTAAATCCTTACTTTTTATTTTTATACGGATTTATTAGTCTTTTTATCCGAACAAGAAACAGAATGGTAATAACTTTAATGCAATTGAAATATCTGATTTGAACGGAGTTTTGAAACCATGGAAAGGTTGGCATGGTAGCCAAATATACGTATTGAAGTTGCCAATATGCATGCAAATCGGTGCTTCCGCTCATGAAAAGCTTGAAACTACACGATACCAATTGATGTTTATAAGACTCGCTGAGAAAATGAAGACATCAAATAAATATCTATGACCCACAGTCTTCTCTTCCATTATAGAATTATAATTTTTGACTGAAAGATTCGGCATTCCTGCTACATTTTTAAATATGGCGAACGTTTCAGTCATAAATTTTATTTCTATAATGAAAGAGAAGACCAATTAAAATCCATATTAAAAACCGGTGTATGGATCGCTTACTATTTTTGAATTGAATCAAAATAAATACGAAACAGCAATGCTCATTTATGTGGGCACGAAGACCAAAACGAAATAGTACGGGCATATCATCATTCGCGAGACCAATACGGAAAAGTATTCATGCGACTTCGACTGGCCGAAACAGCGCAACGCAATTTTGATTATATTATCACACACAAAACAAAAAAACGAATCCCGTGAAACCCACATAAATTTTTGAAATAAATAAAATTAATAATTTCTAGCGACAATAACAATCTTCCACCATTGAGAATTTTAAAGCAATTGGTCCGATAATTAAAGCGGAAAGCGATCTACACGTCCAATTTGTGTCCAATAATAAAAGCTCATAAAAAATAGACAAACGTGGTAATATGCCTTGTAAACATATATTTTTAACTTATAATTTCAGTCAACTATTTTCATTGAGGTTATAGCTCAACAATTGATTATTTTAACTTTTAAACGAAAAAGATTACAACAAAACGCAGTTTCTTCTTCCTAAACAGGCTCGTGATTGCTATTTTCCCGTATAAACCTATCATTTATAACATCAATACAGCACAGACACACAGTTGACAGTGGAAAATTTGTTCTGTTGCTATATATACACTTAATTCATAGACTGGGATTTTTATATCTTTTGTTCACTTTAAAATTCGTCACTTTATGATTTTAATTAAACACGGCTCTCTTCTACGTAATTAAATCTATTTTCCTGGTGGTTTCAGGGAATCGCTAGGCGATTGTTTCCTCAAACTAATATAAGTTTTTTATTAAGGGGTGATGTCTCGAACGTTCCCATGATGTTGCCATGACCAGCCCACCTGCCCTCTGACATTACCTACCTGTGTATTTTGCTTTGAAAAACTTATAAAACGAACGAAGCGTACTCAAATATAATATCACATAGCAAAGAAAGTAAAACCATAGAGAACGCGGTCGTTGGTGTCAATTTATACTGCTAAAACCTCATATTGTTAATATAAAAGTACGATTTAATTTAATGAATATTTTGATTTCCTATCGAATTGTTAAAATTGCGTCGTCATTCTTGAGACAGAAGTCTCGAATGATATTTGCGTGGTGGGCGATGAAGATATTCATTTATATACATAGCGTACTTTATATTAAAACAAATACCGTCGGGTGACAAAATTATTGGGGGAAAATGGTATTTTTATCTGCCTCAATTAGAAGTAAAATATTTAGCTCACAAGTCTTTTGATTATGTAACATTTGTCCGTGTTTTTAGCCAGATTATTTAATTGGGTTTTCATTGTCAGAGCCGGGACTTCCCGTGACTCATTCTCAGTATGTCTGGGTTCTAATTTTTACACTAAACAATTGATATTAATCACATTGATTGGTGTTGCATATGAGTTCATTATTAAACCAAATTTGAAGCGAATTCCTTCTCTTAAACCAAAAAAGAAGCCATTTTCTAATAATTAAACTCTGATTATTCTTGCCTCAGAGCCAGCCTAAACGCGAAGTCCAATTGATTGACTATTTATGCTTAAGTAGTACACAAATCAGAGGACTCTTCCGCCATCCTTGTTCATGCCGACAACAAAATAAGTTCTTTTTATCTAATCCCGGGAAAGGAAAAGTTAATGGCATTATACTAATATGGCGAATCACGCCTCTCGTCCGGCTGCTTGGCAAATTATCTTGGGTTGAAGTAAAATTGAGATATATAACTAGGATGCTCCCGAAGTGTGTGCATCCAGATGGCGTACATGCTGAACATAGTATGTGTACCAGGTTAGGGTATCAGGTTGTGCGCCATCTGATGCACATACTTCTCGGGCGCCATAACTAATCGTAGTACTAATAATCGTGTCCTCTGCTTCCCCGCGACGTTGGACTGGTTTGGGCTTTTCGATTGCAATGGCGGCTAGGGCGTCTGGTGGTTCCAAATTGCATTGCTGCGTACCGTTGTGTAATGGTGATAGCCGTTACTCACCAGACTTATCGTTCCACTCTTTTCCCAAAATTGAAAAAAATGAAGAGAGCGTGGTTTCACAGTATTCGTCGCGATCCTGGTAAACATTTTCAAGTAAGTCAGTATTTTGTGGCAAATATTTTTTTCTTCTGGTTTTAATTTTAGTTTTGACCCTGATTTTCTCTTCTCGCTTCTACTTTAGTTGTTAGGCTATATCTATGCGGTTGTAGGCTATATGTGAGTGTATTTAAGGTGAGCACAGTCCACGACTTTTTTACAGTTATAGCAACAATTATTTAACTAATGATTTGGTTTCTACGAGACTAACTACTTATCCTTCCATGCTTTTGTGCCGGTATGCAGTCCTAAAGTGATTCAAGAGTCTTGCAGTGAGTCTTAGTGTGCAGCAAGACTCTTGGATTACTTAATTAAATTAATTTAACTTCTGCTCTTTTCAAATCTTAGTTAGGTCTCTTCTGATTCTGTAGACCAGTGGTTCCTAAACTGGGTTCGATCGAACCCCTGGGGTTCGGTGGAGCTGTTCCAGGGGTGCGACGAAGGTGCTCTGAAACAGTTGCATATTATGAGACTTTTTTTATCACCCTGCATACTAATTATGCATAAATAACTATAGTTCATGATGACTAATTACTAATGACTTGAACAATTGAATGAAACAATTAATTGGTGTTACCCCTATTCATATTCTACCGTACTAATAAAATTTAACTCAATTTTACGGATAAATCGAAGATAGGCAGTAATTGTACATGAATGAATGCAAAATCATAGCGTGTTTGAATTTCACTAGGTGATAAAGTTGCGACAAGGAATAGTTTATCGCAGAGCTTTATCCGAAATTATTATGATCCATTCAGGACAACCTCGATATGGCGCCGAATTAATCCTATCTCTATTTCTGTAAAATAAAACAATTGGCAAACGACTTTATTCGCATTTCAGTGCAGTTTAAAGTTTGAGAACAAATTGCTTGAACTACCAACGTTTATGGGGTATATTATCATCTTTCGGATTTTCAAAGTTATTTTTTATCAGTTTTCGCCGGTTCACCCGCATAGCTTATACAACAAAAACCATCTGCTCTTTCTGCCGCCAACGCCATTGTGACAAAACAATGGTTATTCCCACATGGTTATTGATATCTAAGGTTTCATCACAATGTTCATATTCTATAACCTTGCAAGAATTAGCTTCCGCTTTATGACGTTACGGTTTGGCTTCTAATTTCAAGCGTTCAGTACAATGGGGTTCGGCGGGAGCTTGCAGAATAGCGCAGGGGTTCGGCAGGCTCACAAAGTTTAAGAACCACTGCTGTAGACTAATAAGTGTTTATTTTATCAATACCGGTATCTTCCTGGTGTACTGAATATGAGAATCAAGCTAAACTTAATAACCTATATTATTATTAGGTGGGCATACATTGCATCCTTGAAGCCTAGCTTCACTCTAGTTGGTGTTATTTATTCAGTTCGTATCAGCTAGTTTATTTTGACTTATTAAAACAGATTACACCAAGCACGCGAGTTTGCGGCAACCATTTCAGACCCGAAGACATTTATAAGACGCCTTCTGGTCGACGCCGTTTGCACCACAACTCAGTTTCATCAAAATTTAGTTGGACAAAGTTAATTGCAGAGAGACCACTGCCAAATAAACTGAGATAAAACAGAATATATCATTTTTTAAGTTAGACTATACCATCATACTAGTATCGAACCAAAATTTAAAATTAACCAATTTGAAAAAATATTTTGACCCAAAGTCTAGAATATCAGGGTAGTCCAACATTGTCGGCTCCGCGAGCCACAAAATTATTTTTTCATTGTTCGCGGGCCACAATAGTGCCAAGAATAGGTAAACAGTGCAATACAAAACAAACACTTTTTATTGTGCAAACACATAGTCATAAGACATAGCCTGCTCTGGCTAATAGGATCCGCATTCGATTCTTAGTTTTCTATGATGCCTATATTGTTAGCATATATTCTCGACCAAAAAGATAGAAAGCCAGATACTAATTTAGACTACCAAGCACATTATTCAACTTCACTAGTTGCCTCACAGCTAGCCATAGCACTAGTCAATTCAGTGCCATTAGAGATGTAACGATATGTAAAAATATTTTTCTGATCAATTTTATTACGAAATGCGATTTCTTGATTCTCTCCGAATGTGATGCGGGCCACAGATAATAGAGCGGCGGGCCTGGGTTTGGACCACCCTGGTCCAGATTCAACTCATTTGGAAAAAATGACTCAAATCTTTTTGTGAGTACACAAATTTTCAGCAACACTGAAACGCGCAAAAATACAATTCTGTTTTTGATTTACACTTATACATGCAATGCAGAGGATTCATACTTGAAGCTGCAATTTGGGTACAATATGACTTTTCACGATATCTGGTTCGTCATATAATTGAGCCGTCTTATCATCCTTCCTTTCCCCAGGATGAAAATGTGATTTCTTTGCTAATGAATTTTATTATATTTGCTCAGAACCACTGATGCCACTGTACCAAGCAGTCGGACCAGCAGTCTGAGTTTTAATCACACTAATCCTACTCAAGTGGATCACAACTACTGCATTGTAGTGAAAACAGCTGAAGAAAAACTTGAGCAAGCTTTGAAAGAAATTGAGAATTTAAAAACTCAAGTTTCAAAGCTGTCAATATCTAAATTCGGTATGGAACGTTTCAAGGCGTTAAGCTCCATGATTAAATATTATACTGGCTTTAGTTCCTATTGTTTATTGATTGACTTTTTCAACATATTGTTGGACTGTGCTCTTAACACTATTTAACACTATGGTCTGCTGTAAGCGAGGAAGTTTATAATGAAGTAGCGATTTTTTAGACCACCCTTGTAAGAAGCGATCGCTTCCACTGGCTGATGAACTATTTTTATTTTTGTGTCGTCTGAGACAGGGCTTTGATGAGATCATTCTTAGTGATGTTTTTTGCATATCACAATCCACTGTCTCTCGGATAGTTATCACATGGGCTAATTTTCTTTATTTTACCTTGGCGTCTATCCCAATTTGGCCTACTCGCGAGCAGGTTTATGAAAATATGCCACAGTGTTTCAAAAACCAAGGTTATGGATCTACACGCATAGTCCTTGACTGTTGTGAAATTTTTTGCCAGTCACCATCTTCACTCATGCTCCAAAGTGAGTTTGTATTGTAGGCAAAATTGTATTTAACTGAATATTATATTGACTAACATTTAAAAAGCTCTGCCATTGCGGGATTCTTCAAGCTTTGTGTAGAGTGCTGCGAATTGTCCTGATGGATTTCAAACATGGATTTTGAATAATTTTTTTTTTTGGATAAGCAGCTGCTTGAATCCTTCGCTTCTTGGATGGTGCCATGATTGTAATTGCATAGTTCCAGTGAGAGCTGGAGGGACTTTCTTTAGTTGGAGATTGCTGAAATGCGCAGTGCAGTACAACAATGCTAATGAATGACAGCAAATTGCTTCTCCCACTGTACAAGAGCAAGTAGCACTCAGTACATTGTCCGCCGCAAAGTTACAAATAATGAATGAGGTGACTCGTCTTTTCCTTGTGATCGATAACATCTTGACTTTGTTAAAAAATTCTGACCATCTTGGAAAACTGTGAAAATAATAATGCATATTACAGTGGCGGCGCGTGGTCATTTTGACAACCGGGGCAAGCTACTGCGGGACCAAGTCACCCCCATCTACGGGGACAGGATGAGCGCTGTAAGTTCTCCCATCATTTTATGAGTATGAAAACCATTCCATCCGTAACAACCAATCGGCAAAAGCGACAATTTTTAACGATAAGACAGTGTCTTTAAAACCGGTCCAAGTCAAGGGATTAATAAATATAGAAATAGTTTATTTCGAAACCTCTTTCAAAAGGAAAGACAATATTTACCCAGATAAATACAATGACATATTAACAGAAACTTCGGGAAAGCAGACAAAACCTAAAATAAGGTTTAAAACGTTACTATGAAGAAAGGAAAGTTAATGCAAAGATAAGGACATGCGTCGCTCACTCATAGATATATATGCTGCTAGACTTCTACTGCTTGAACATATATGCAACACGCCGCGGTTTCTTGGAAGCAAAATGCTCAATAACGCGCTGATTAAAGTCATGCATCCCAGAAATAACGTCTCTGTGAATGGATAAAACAGCCAAGGAATTTAATCTATCTTGCTTCATTGTGTTTCTGAGATACGTTTTAATACGCTTCAGCGTGCTGAATGTTCGCTCTGCGTCGGCGGAAGAAATAGGCGTCGTCAAAATGATGTCCAGAAATTTTGCAGACCCCGCAAAGGTAGTTACTAGAGTGTTATCTATGAGGAACCCATAGAGCGCGCAAGTTGATGTGATGTTCAAAAAAGTTTGATTGGTGTATATACATCGCAATTCATTTTCCAATTTACCCACGTTTATCATGGGGTAAAATTTGGAGCCAGTAGCCAACAAATGGATGGGAAATTGACGTGCAAATTTTGAAAATTTTTTGGGGTTCATCAAAGAGAACGCGGCAAGGTGTTCAGTGCATTCCTTTGCAGACAAATCAAACGCTGCGTTGTTTGCCCGCGGCGTAAAGAAGCACTCCATGTGTCGTCGTATTTTATTGTTTCCCGGATACGAGATACAGCATCGCAGAAGTCTGAAATACACGACGGCACAGACGCTCCATCCATTAGCCTTGACTGCAATGCGCCGTATAATACATCCACGTGATAGAATATTGTGGAGAAAAGAGCGAGAAAAAATGAAAACTCACCATCTTCTAGCAGACGCTTTAGACCTGCCGCCTCCCTCACAGAGCGTTCGTCCCAAACCGGAGAGCTCTGAATGCCATTGAAACACTCAACGGCAGACGGCGGCTACATATCTGGCGAAGGTGGTCAGAGCGCTTCGGCGAAACGGAAAAAATGAAGAAAACCCCGAAACATTTGCAAAAAATATACGGACGAGAGGGGTATCAAGACACATATTTTTAATAACGAGGTTAAATTGGTGTGCATAACAATGTAAAAAATGCGCATGAGGAAAATCTTCTTTTATATAAACTTGAACACCATGTTTCGACCCACTCATGACTGCCGCGCCGTCATAAGTTTGAGCTATCAATTTTGACTTCGCGTTGTAAGGCTGTAACACTTCTTTCAGTACAGCCGATATTCCGCACGCCGTGCGATCAACGATTGGTACAAAGCTGTGAAATCTCTCGGTAGGTTTACCATCTTTCACAAACCGAAAAATCACAGCCAGTTGGGAAGCGCACGTGATGTCAGTTGTCTCGTCAGACTGAATCGAAAGGAATTGGCAATTCTCAATTTCCAGAGCCAAATGTTGTAAATAAATTTTATACATTGAGTCGAGCAAATCATTTTGGATATCCTTAGATGTCCCTTTCGAAACAGTTGCGGCATCAAGATGATCTCTCAATACTGTATCTAGTGATGCGGTGTATTCCACCATATCCAAAAATACCCCTCTATTAGAAGAGCCAGCCCGTTCATCGTGCCCACGGAGGGACAGCTCGTGACAACCAATGAACTTCAAAACATCTATCAATCGACCGAGAACATGGCGGTTTTTCTCGACGTTTTGGTTGTGCCGACGAATAGAAACCGCGCGTCCTTCATCCAACTGTGCTGCAATATTAACATTTCCGAATGTTCGGTATTTTACTGCATTGTCCAGATGCTCCATAGAAGATTGATGATCCCTGGCACGCTCGGAAAGATGTTTAAGATCTCTAAAACCAAATTTACACCAACGTGAGTCACGGGCGGTATCAAAAAGTAGGCAATAAAAATAAAAAAGTGCATTTTTGTCCTCGCTGTAACACAACCATTCGTGTTTTTTATACCAAGTTTCTGCGCAGAATGTACGCCGACGCTTTCCTCCGTCATGGGATTGTTCCAGTGAACAATTTATTGGTTGATAAGGCCCAAGACGTTGTACCTCTAATTTTTGTTCCAGCGGCAGCTGCGAAAACGGAGTGCGAAGTGGTGCATCAACCTTATTCATTATGAGGTCTAAGGCTAAGAAATGCGATGCCGGAAAGAAGTGAGGAGCTCAAAAGGAATGTGGAAAATCGAAAGCAAATGGACTAAAGGTCTCTAACTGATTCAAATAGCGAAACAAGCGACAAAAACGAAGGCGAGGAAACTATCAACTCTTCAAGCAACCAACGAACGAGAAGGAATGCGTGAATATGTCAACACGTTGTTGTAGGAAACGTCGGCATTGTGTCGTCATAATTTCGGGGCTAGCCCCGATCGGCCCCGATGATTTAGTAAAAGAAACAGAAAACAAACGAGAAAAACGCGGCGAGTGGAAGATAAAAGAGAGAATACGATATACAATGAGCAACCGGGGCAAAATCGGCGTCGCCCCGTCGACGTTCGGCGAAGGCTTTGCGAGCGAAAAATGAACCATGTCGGGAGAATATGGCTAGTGTAGACAGTCTGTGCAACCGATATTGAGGTATTTTTCGAATATTTTTTATTATACCGAAAAAACAACCGGGGCATTGCCCCGGTTGGCCCTATTGACGCGCCGCCACTGGCATATTAGTGATAAGTTACAGCTTAATTTGCTTTCAAGGGTTGCATATTCAGCATGGTTTAATCGAAACCTAGGTGTAATGAGATTAGATATTTAATTTATTTCAAACTACTTCATTGTACAAAAATGCCAACAGCAGACGGAGATTCCAGGAAAGCTGTGTAATTTATAAGCTGCCCCTGCCTTATAGATCCCATATAAAAATAAATAGGTAAATCCTCAATAGCCCATGAATAAATATACATCACAAGTCATTATTTACTGAGGTTCTTAATGCTTAAAATTGTAACAGTGGTTACGGTACATGTGACATCATGTCCCGCTCGCTCAAAAATCTTACTTGTCCTACCTAACTAACCATACCTTTGTAATCGTGGATGAAAGACTCCCAGAAGTATTTGTATCCTCTCTTGGCGCTATTTCCATTCCCTGCATGCTTTTCAGCATATTCTGTAACGTCATCAAAACTAAAATCAGGAAGATATTTCAAATCGTCGCTAAAGATACGCTCAGCCATTACACAGACAGATAAAAAAAAAACGCGCCAGAGAAACAATCGCGAAGTCGTCGTCTGACGTCCTGCTGACTATCCAGTGGAGGCGCTAAAGAGGTGAATACCCTCCATAGAGAAACAAATAGGGGAAGATATTTCATGAGACAATACGCTCCAATTTCTATTGTAACGAATCGATACTTTTATATTTGAATATCGCCTATCTACGCAATTTTGGTTTACTTTGTGACACCACAAGATACGGTGTGTGATCAGCTGGTTTTTGCAAAGCGTATATATAATATAAGCGAGGCAACGCTCAGACCTTGAACGCCATCTTGTGCCTATTGTTTAAGGCCAGGGGTGGGCAACCCTTGGTACGCGTGCCAAGCATGGCACGCGAGCCCATTTATTCGGCACGCGAGCGAAGTCTCAGATACGAGATCATTCTCCAAATGAAAAAGTTTCAAAACTCTGAATTATCTGATGAAACTCGATGTTCGTTTATTTATTATCGTTTGTTAACAATCCGTTATTTATTCAAACTCATTTTGTCCTTTCATGACATATGGCTACAAAGAAATATATTATGGCGTACAAATGAGGCAGCTTTCGAGAAATTATGTAGAGAGAGCGCAGAATTCATTTGGCTACATTCTTACGTAATATAGGTCGTCTATGCGAGTGAATACCAAACTGTGGGTCGCGACCCCGAGTCGCGGGTCGCGTGAAAATTTTCCGGGGTAGCCTGATCTCTGTAAAACATTGCGCACAAATGACTAGAATTTGAAAGTTGGAATAGGGATTTTGTGCTGGTCGGTAGGTACCGGAAAAGGGCCTAATTTTGGACAAAATGTCCTTATTTTCAGCAATAACTCGACCATTTATTGTCCAAACGGTGCCAAAATTGCTCGGTGAAACATTTATGCGGTATTTCACCTCTCCACCTGGTAGGCAGGTACCGGTAGGCCTATTAGTAAATGCATTTAAGTAAGAGTGTTATGAGCGCCAATACTGTTTTCCTTTTTGTAGCTTTTTTGATCATGTTACATCCGAATGAGTAATTGACCTTAGTCTTTTTATTTTCATTCATGCGTAACTGCAGGCAAAACCAGTGTCTGACCCGCTAGTACACGAATCGGATTTTTAGCCAGGTTGCAAGAAAATATGTTGGTTTTTTATTTTTACCAGTGTAGCCGCTTGGTTGTTGAATATACCAAGCAAATTCGCTTTATTTGGCAATTGGCCCTTACTCAGGTGTTTGACAAGTGTGTCATTGATTGTCCGGCGGTTTCGTGGCCGAGAAATCATACTTTAGGTTTTGATCAGTTGCGAAAGCGCCTTTAATCACTCTGTACCTGTTTTAAAGGTTTAATATTGTGTATTTTGCTTTGCAAGTAGCATAGCATTTTTTTTTTAATTTTGGCGGCACGCGGGAAAATTTTGTCGTTAAATTGACCCGATTTTGGCACGCGAGCCAAAAAAGGTTGCCCACCCCTGTTCTAGGCCATCTAAAACGGCGCCTTATGAAAAGTTCGCGCACAATTGTTGAAACATACCTATTATTTTCACTAATATTTTAGGTAGAAAAATTTTGAAGGTCGCGTTTTGAAGGAGAATCTTAGCCGAACATGCTGATATCTTTTCATGTTTGCCGAATTACATTTATAGTACATTAAATTGTCTTTGAAGACAAGTATACCGGTTCCAGGTTGCTTCCGAAGTAAATTGGCCATTCTAGTCGTCATAATTAAACATTTGACAATGGTGTTCCTTATGACGTCACAGATGAAAAGTTGTATTTATTCGTCGAAATTGCCGGCCGACTCAACTTCGCTTCAATGGCCGTTTCTATTTTCTGGTTATCATTTTTCGTCTGTCAAGCTCCATATTGCCCTACTGCGCAGCTCCAGGCTGTACTAGAGGAACAAATGACATTGTAAGATTGTTGCGGAGACATTTTATAGCGTCAAACTGGCGTATCACTATAAAATCTTTGAAAAAATGACCAAAAATTGTTATACGTTGAGTTTGTGGTCAATTTAAAGCATTAGATATTGTTATTATTCTCAATTGCGTTATATATTTAGGAAGCATATAGCTTAAAGTTCAAAATCCGCCCTTCGGCTTCATCCTAGCCCTTATAACAGCTGACTTATTCGATTCGGTACAACAACACGACGAAAATTTCCCATAAGACTCCATTGTTTCGCGTTTACCAAATATGGCACAAGATGGCGTCCATGAACTTGTTTACCATTAGGCAAGTTGGTTGCCGGCCGTGGGATTTTTGACCGCCATTATCATGTCGCCTCTGTATGATCAGAGCTTCAGCCTTCATGTCATGTCCTTCATGCTGACTTTCCGTTTTTACTTTGCAAAGTATATTCAGGATTAAATGGGGGGTGTAATAAGGCCGCATCAGAAATATATCGTTATGACTATGCACGTTTGCCATCGTACCAATTTTCCCTGTTCCGGAAGGAAAAAACTGTGAATTGTCAATAACGTTATATCTCTTGTATTATAATAGTTTCTGTGTTCGTGATATATATTGAGCTATCTCTAAAATTCAGCAAATGGGTCTATTACAGTGTATTTGTTAGACTAACGTAGATTCCTAATAAAATATCAACATGCCAATATATGAAGATCGAGCATATGGAGGTTATTAATAGCGTGGGTGAGATACATGGAAGTCCGGCATGGGAGATAAAGGGAGTAAGTATAGTAACTGAGAATGAGACTTGGATCATATCAGGGAAGCTTTAATAAGGTCAGTGGAATTAAGTAAAAAGCTTGGTTTATAGATAAAAAAATAGAATGGCAAAAGCGAGGCATGAGCATTGCACGAATAGGCATGCGCAATGCAAAAGCACGACAAGATTAATCCAGAAGCACAAGCTTTGGGTGATGGAGGGAATATTAACAATTATCGAAATTACTACACAGAATATCTGTGATTCTGCTACAACTACGCAAACCCATGAGATATTTCACAGGCCAAACTAATAAAATATACCAAGCTAGAGTTTCTGCAGATCAATAAACAATATCCTATTAACCCTCTATTAATTCAATTCGCTACGTAGTAATAGTTGCAATTGTATCATACAATATATTGTTTATTCACGCAAAAATTAATATTTTTAATAACAAAACTATGCAGCATTGATGAATAACTTCGATTATAGCAAGCAGCAAAGAATTAAAAATGTGAAACCCTTGACAATTTCACTCACTTCACACAAAAAAAGATAATACAAACTTCACTTTTCTTTTACTAAATTTAAGAAGTTAAGGATAGAATAGTATCGGTAAGGAACCCAATCTAATTGATCGTTATTGGAGAAAAATTAACAAATAATCAAGTGTTTAATATACAGTATTGAACGTTCTAGTTCAAGCGTAGTGTCGTAACATTATAATCGTTTTTTCCAATATTCCAGTTGCTCCTGTTTATGTTTTATGTTGTCATTAAAATCAGATTTTTTATCATCGGGACAATCTTTCACACCTTCTGCTATTTTCAAAGATTTTTTGATGTGTTCAATACCACTCGACTTATTGCCCAGGGTACAGATAGCTTGACCATAATTGGAATATAGATCACTGCGTGTTCTTTCAACGTGGTATCCCACCCCAAGTTTTAGGCTAATATCAAGCCCCTTCTTACTATATTCCTTTGCTTTAGACAGAAAATCATGGCCAATGAAATAAGTTGCGACACTCATCCAGTTTAAAGCAAACGCCTGTGATTTTTGTAGTTTGGCGCCACCAATAATTTCCATATGGTTCAACATGCTATTCATTAAATCATCCAATCGATCGAAACTCTCCGACCATAAGCCAAATTTATTCTGCAAAGGCGACTGGGCAATTTTTTTCTTCGCTTTCGAAATAGGGATTTTTCTAATTGCTTCACTTAATCGATATATACACATTCCTATTTGAAACACATTATTCGAAATAAAAGCAGTGCATGCAAATAATACCATAGCTTTAGCAATTTTCCCATTATTTAGCATAAATATGCCTAAATCTAACAAATACTTTTCGGTAATATCCGAGGAATCGGATTTCACTATCTCTGCTAATTCTTTAACAACGGTTCCAGTATTTGTCGATCCCATTCTAAGCATACTTTCAGACAGTAAAAATTTTGTTCTGAAATCATTATTCTCTGATTGTTGTAATTCTGCGATGGCTTCTCCAAACTTATTCGCCTTGATGGAAATTTCAGCCCTTTCTGCAAGTGGAAAAATATATATAAATACAATATGCTGCAAACATAAGTATGAGCAACCTTGCAAAACTAAACTATTTTATCTCATGGAAATATTTCCATTGATCTATTGATTTAATTAAGAAACTATATTGATAAAAAAATCAAACACGGATTTTTGCGCAAATTGATCTTGAATTTTTCTATGAAGTTACAATAAAATACAATGCAAGATCAATAAATGCAAGACTTTTGCTGAGCAGATTAAGCATACTCGACTAACCGGGTCTGCTCTTCGTGCTCAGCTTCAAAGACCTTCACATCTCATGGGTGGGAGGGCACTTGGTAAGTTTGATAAGTACGTGCAAGGCGATTTCTGGACTATTCGTCGTGGAGGGTTCTGTTTCCACTGGGTTTCTTACACGAACAATACCACTAAACCACTCGGTGATAAAAGAAGGCCTATCGGTATAAAATCTTATACTTGAATACTTAAGGTTCTTTTAGAGAAGCTGGGTAGAAACTTATACTTGACCTAGACTGGTAATCGGACCAGAGATCATGGTCCACCCTACATCTTTTGGCTTTCCAATCTCTCGGTCTGAATCAGAAAAAGAAACGCTTGTAATACAACACTTCAGGGATATAGAAAGTGAGCGAACCTGCTACATTGAATAAAGCAAACACGCCCAATCCAGCATTGTCTGCTTCAGTTTTTATTATTTTCCGATCTTGCACTTTGTCTCTGTCGACTTCGGTCTTTCTTCGTTTCATGTTACGAATTGTGGAGTCAACTGTACCAATAATATATATTTATAAAAAATACCTTAACTGAGTAGGTAAAAATAAACTGAATAGTAAGTAAGTAAAAACTACTCTCTCGTAGTGCTACGTAGTAAGAATGGGATCAACAACAGGTATCGATATATCTGAATGATCATTGATGTTATTTGCGGCTGAATTTCAATAAAGTCATTGCATTGCAATACATACATATAGCTATATACATTATAGCAGCGCTTCCTAAACTGTGTGTCTCGACCAGCGAGCGAGTTGCAAGATAATTCCGGGTACATTGCGAATCAATTCGTTAAAAAAAATTTTATTTTTTCGTGATTCGAGAGAGATGTATGTGGCTACATTAGATATTCTGTAACAATATGGTCGTTAATGTACACAAAAGCAATCTCACACTTCGCATTACTTAAACGTGTATTTATTATAAAAATTTTCCTGTCGGGATTTGATTAGGATTATAGTTACCCGTGCTCGACGAGGCCACTTCTTTGACTTTGGTATCTTCATCATAGAAGGATGGGTTTTCCGTATCGTTTGTTGATTGTCCATCGCTTTCTTGTTCGCCAAACTCTTGAGCTATTAAAAAAAATAGCAAAAATTTATTTTGAAATTCTAAGTGGAAAATAGTAAGCATACAATCATCTTGAGCTAGCGTGTACCGTCTCGCGGAGTTTATTTACACAAGGTTTTCCGTAACTTGCGAAGTTTTTGCTTTAAACAAAATTTGGCAGAACTGTGCATATTCTGAAGTTGGATATTTTTAGCCAGTGTGAGTTATTTAGGCAAATATTTCTATCTTCAAGTAATTTAACGAATGAGGGAAGGTGGTTTGAAATTTGGGAGGAGGTGACATGGATGACCGTATGGTAGTATCGCTCCCACAAGTCTTTACCGAAAAAATAAACATTGTGTCTATTCATTATATGTGTGCTTTCATTTATTTGCTTTTGGTTGACAAATCTATCTTCAAATGTTGCGAACCTAAAATAAATCGAAACTCGATAACAGAACTACTCACTTTCAATTCCACTGTCATTCGTGGATTTATTATCAACATACTCATTGGTGTGATCATATTCTCCTATGATATCAGCTTCTTCTGCCACAGGCATTTTCTGGTCAACGCTGTCTGTAACCAAATAAATACATTGGCGTTATGTTTGACATTCTATCGTGCTGAGTGTTAGACATATGACAACCCGCGCACGGTGGATTACAATACACTTTCTTTACAATTGTGCTGAACTCGTCTTGTTTGTGTTTCTAGGGCTTTTTCCATCCTTCAATTTGATGTAACTTTAGAAAATAACTAGTTGTCGTAGTCGAGACCAAGGTTTTAACCACTTAGCCATTACGCCCAATTATTAAAGTATTCAGCGCGCCAATTGACGACTAAAACGTGCCCATGACTATCTCAACATACAATCGGTTCTTTAAAACCCGGTGGTTTCCCAGGTCAAATTATGGCGCCAAAATGCGATGCTTGAACGACGCTGGTTCAGACAGCTTTTCTTTCAGTCTTGCGATCAAACATTGACCGATAGCGTGCAAGCGGGAAATTGGAGAATTAGGTTTTCAGAATTGGCTTGCCTTTGACTTAGAAAAATATCGATGGACTGTTCAGTTCTATTCATTGTTTATTCTTTACAGATATTCGTCGATATCGCAATTAGACAATTTAGTGTGTCTATGAAACATGACTAAACTGACAGGCTTGGTTTTCTCATGTAGGCATATCTCTCACTAATTTGTTTCTTTTTGTGTTCATTGCCATGACTATTGTTTGAACAAAATAAATATAAAACACTAGACAAACGTTTTAGAAAGTGATTACGGCTTGAAGTTTTATTAGAAAATACACCAAATCAGTTATATCACGACGTATCACAATAATATTACACTAAATACTACTGAAATGATAAACAGAAGACCATTAATACTAAAACCCTTCGGATAGGGGCTGGGAGTCACAAAAGGTTGGGAACTACTGAATATAATCAGCATATATATATTTATTACTTAATAAGGTATATACTTCTTTATCTGTAAACTATAAAAAATTCAGACAAACTGAAAACTGCGCGGAAACTAATTCAGAATCGAAATATGCAAAAAATTCCAATTTGATTTTTTTATATTTTGAACCTGATTCTTCATGTCTTTCAGATGTTCCAGGAAAATCTTCGTTTTGTGCTTTGTCTTTTTGTTCAGTTTCACGTTCACTCTCTTCTTCAGCGAAATCTTGTTCTCCAATTATTCTCGGAATTATTTGTTTGGCAGCTGCGAAATTTTAATTTGAATTTTTTTTAAATATATTTATCAAAGATGGCTCATTTTGGAAACCGGCTAATGTAACGTCGGTCCTAAAAGAATACTGTAGATGGGATTACTCAGACACAATTTTTGACGAGGTCAAATAAAAAAATTACCATAGACATTAGACAATAAAGAAAGGCTATTTCATAAAAATGATTACCAAGTCGCCTTTTCGTACTCTGATATTTAGTTTTTTTCTTGCTGCTGACACTTTCCACTTCAACTGATTTTCTTTTCGAAGCCATTGGTCTCTTTGATTCTGAAGAATGTAATTGAAATAATGGTTATGTTACGTTGTGGTATTGCAGCAGTAAGCCTCAGGCTCGGGGTGTTCCATAACACGTGTTATTTGGATCATCCAAAAACGAAAAAGTAAGTTTCTGATTGATGCCGACACTGATAAATATCCACAGAAATATGACGCACCGTCCTCTTTTCACTAATGTATTTATGAGTTTCCACCCAATCATTAATTTATAAGGGTTCGCAACCCCTGTTATGCTCCCCTAATGAAAGGCAAAGATCAACTAGAGTAGAAGTTTTTACCTACTGATACTTAAGATTCATGGACATGATGTTCGTGTAACCTGTTGATTCGCTGTTTGCTTAAGTTGAGCTATCAAGTTACACTGTTATATAAATCAGCTTGAAACTGGCATAATTTATGGCAAAAGACAGTAAATTTTCTGCGGGTAGAATGCTAAATCTTACCCTGGCAGTATGTGCTTGTGCAGAGTCTTATTCGAAGCGAACGACGTGTAAGTACGTCGAATAAAAATATCCATTTTTTGTTTATCTACCTACAGCTATTTATTGAAACCATCTCTAACTTATAAATACCTTGCTCTTCGTCCTGTGAGAAATCTTCGTCTTCGCTTTGTGTTTCCTCATCTTGCGTAGTGTCATCTCCACTTTCTTCCGTTGTGACGTCATTATCATGGGGCAGTATTGAAGTTGATGCACGATCGCCAACTGAAACAGTTTATGCAACTGAAATATTCTCTTCTCATGTTGAATTATTAATTAAAAGGTATTTCGGTGGGTTTTGGTGAGTTTGAGAGGGTGGGTTTGACTTATTTAGGCATTGATGAATGAAATGTTTACTGGGCAGTAGGCACTCAGGTTAATTAATTTTGGGAAGCGGAAAATTGTTGTATTAGTGTTTCTTTTAGTCGTAGTCTATTGTAATTATGTGACACACAAGGTAATCTTTGTTACGCTCTCTCTGCAGTACTGCGGTGCAACTGTTCTGTTTTCATGTTAGAGTATTGTTTACAGTTCATTAGGGTACGGTCGTGGTGTTAATAGTTTAATAAAGCCTATTGAGTATTCAGGTAGCTTTTAGGTGACAAAATCAACGTTAGTCAGGAATCTTGCATTATTCACATCTATTACGTATGGTGAATTCACCAAGATGTGGTGAATCAGGAATACTAAAAAATCCCGATAGAATTCAGTTCTTCTCAATACAAGTAGGTACATGCATACCTTACCTAGTGGATGCCGTACAGAGCCTTGTTCGGGACAAAAGGCGCAAATAAGCGTAGTGTTGAATCGTAGCAATCCATTGCCATCTGCACGACATCACCCGCGGCAAACAACCCTGTACTGTCTAATTTAGATAGTGATCGCCCACACAGTAAACGCGACGAGTTTAATATTAACCAATCCAGAGAATCAAAAACGTATATATATCGATACATATAGTGATTGTTATACTAACCAATTTCGTTTTATTGAAATACATGTTTGACAAGATGAACAGTTTAACCTCTATTCGGAAATTTGGAAATTTTTGAAAATGTTCAAAATCATACCATGATAAGTACTATCCTTTTGCTTTGATTTTATTTTGCTACGGCCTTTAGAAATAGTTTGTGCAACCATTCTTTCGTCTCCTGAAACAAGTTCATAGCATTAGAATAAGTAATTGTGTTGAAACAAGAAATATGAACGCAAACAATCATCATAAGACGCTTTAGTAACTTCAAGGTTTACATATATAGACAATGGCGAATTTTTTTTCATAATTTATTTATGAAAAGCCTTAGCTGCAGATCGGGAGCAACATGAGTGCAACCATAAAAAATACATGCTACAATAACCCCAATTGGCTTTTCATGCAAAACGAAATTTTCAAACATCATTACTTTGGTTGCTATGAAATTTGACCCCATTTCCTCAACTATTTTAATATTGCAGACGGGACCGTGATCAGAAGTAGTTACTTATATAACAAGATGAAAACCAACAACAACAAATAGTTTACTCAATTGGGAATATCTGAAGACGGTAGTATATTATCAGGTTTATAGGAATGACCGTATTTTTTAGTGTGAAACGTGAAATATTCTTACCGATATTAACATCACAGTTCTTCGCGTTCAAATTGATCAATTTTCCTTCAATTCTTCCTACAAATGAGAATAAGCGAATTTTTTATACCATGTATTCATGCGTTTGGTTTATAATAAAAATGTGTCAAATGACAATGATACCTCGGTTGTATACGTCATTCACAAAAAGAAAACCTTATTTAAAATGAGAAGATTTGAAAAACGTAGTGAGTGCGAATAATATTACATCCGAACATATTTGAATTTAGTTGGCAGCACATTTCAAAACGGTTGCATGAACAGGGAGACAACACGCTGAATATTTTGTCTGAGTATTGTCAAACAAAAGTATTGTCGAAAAATATAACAATTTGCGGGAAAAAGTGCGATGAGAAAAGACATGCACAACGAACTTGTTAAAGAATAATGACGGCTTCCAGGGGTGTCCATAAAGTCCCTTTACAATTTCAATTTTGTTATGAAGTCAGTTCTCAATATATCTTGACCAGATTTGTTGTTATTTAATCAGTTATTATTTTCAGAGAATTTTTACTTCATTTAATACATCTGTGAGGGCCAAAACAATATAGGGTATCGATAAATTCCATTTGCAATTTTGAAAAATTTCAAGACGTTATGGACAGACAACCTATGAATCAAAACATTACTCCACCTGACGCTTTTCTTTTCTGCTTAGATCTCTTGACTTTTTTCATGGTGTAGGCTCTGTATCCGACACAGCTTATTATTGAATATAATAAAAGTGTACGTACTGTAGACGACCTAATTTAGTATAATAGGCCTATCTATTGAAGTTCAAAAGTTTAAATTCTGATGTCACAAAACAGTACAGTGACTTAACCCATGGTTGTGCAACCTTTTATTCAGGAGGGCCAGATACAATTAACTGGATGGAACCGCGGGCCGCACTTTTATTTCTAGTAGCTGTAGACACAAAAATGGTAGATAATGATCTTTTAAATGCGTTGTTCGCTTTGCACAAGCTAGCTGTTAGGAAATTGTAACGTCATAGATAAATTGGACTCGGGTATAGCATAGGCTTTGCATTGGAATTACCCGCATGTATCAGATTAAACTAAATTAAAACTAGTTTTGCGGGCCGCACACCATTCAAACGAACTTCTTCACGGGCCGCACAATTTTTCAATTTGGACCCCAGGTTGAACCCCTGACTTAACCCATGGAAGCTTCGTAGCAAGTGAATGAGATGATACTATTGCTGTCATATTTGATATGAGTGAGGCTAATCTAAGTATAAATCCTTATTTATCCTTACTTACATGTAAACGATGAGTATGCTGTTCACAATTAGTTTTTTCAAACAGATTGCGATGCATCTTAACCACTTTCACTTTACCTGCTCTAAAATTCGAGGAAACGCTCGCTCTGACTTTGCAACGTATTCTATAACGGCATTCCCGCCAAAACATTTAAAAAAAAAACACAAATAAGTTATCTCGTACCCACTGCCTCACCCTGGTACTTCCCTCGGTTAAGGATCAACGTTTCAGTTTGCTTCAAACTATCAATTATTAACAGATCTCAATTTGTGTAATGTTATCACGAACTAAAAATACACGCTCCGCTCATCAAAATACATAACAATGATTTATAATTATAAAAGTTAAATAGAAAAAGTTTGTATGTAGAAAAAATGCTAATTTGTGAGAATAAATTAATTGTTTTATCCAACAACTCGCAAATGTTTTTTTATTCGACGCTTACTCGCTCCAAACAACATCAGGCACAAACGACCATTGATATCTAACGATATTGAAATCTTTTCACTCATTTCACATCGCTGCCGAAGTTATTCAAGCACGCGATTCCATCTAAATCGGTTGGTTTGTATGGAGGGAGAATTGATAGACGGCCGAATCGGTGACGAATAAATTAGAATAGAGTGACTCTCATAGTATTTGTACCTGAAATTATGGCCCAACCCTAACCTGGTACACATACTACGTTCCGGTGTCCGCCATCTTGGTTCACATACTTCGCGTGTAGCCATATCCGTGAGCAAAAATCAAGTCCACATGAGCAAATACAAATCCAAAAACATGTAATGCAGAAAATGGTAGATAGAGAATAACTACTTTAGGATCTAAATGAAGTTGCACTTGTGAAGGGTTCAAGTAAAATTCCATGAAGGCCATATTTTAATTAAGCAACTAAAACCCTTTTCAACGCGATAAATCTTTTAACGTGTATTCAAATTTTTTAATAATCTGATAGCGTCTGACAGAAGGGTTCTTCGGTAGTCGTTCAAGACTGAACAATGTCGGAATCGTTCAATAGCAACAATAACTTTGTTTGTATTTTTACCTGATGTCTAAACATACTAGACTAAAAAAAGCTCACGAATACTTGCAATTTTCTTTAAAATTCACTTTAAAATATATCAATTTATAATTTTCCAATACCCATAACATATGCTCACATTTATATTTAAGTTTGTCAGATTAACGATTCTTGTACCTGGAAAAGGTAAGACTGATATAGGAGTCACAGTAAAAGTTACCGAATAACATTTGTTTAAGCCTTAACTAGAGTTAGTTAAATAAAAGTCTGACTGCAATGATAATAAATATCAAAATGGAACTACAGGCTCAGGTAGTATGTGTACCAGGCTAGGGATAGGGCATAATTTCAGGTAAAAATATTACGGGAGTCACTTGGCTAGTCCCCGAACTCGTAATAGAACTAAAATACAGAAAATTGGAATAAAATTATGGCCTAATCCTAACCTGGTACACATACTACGTTCCGGTGTCTGCAATCTTGGTTCAGATACTTCCAGAGTACCCCTGGAAATAACAATGTGTCATCAGACAGGTGCTTATCGCATTCGAGCAAATACAGAATCATTATTACGCTCGATCTCTACATTATAATAGGACGAGATTCCGTGTTTTACATATTCATTATATATATATACATATATATTCACTTTAAATGTTTTGGGAAATACTATTCAAAATGCTATCGACATCAGCGCGATACAAGGTAAACTTAGTCTAATGTATGTTAAATAGCTATAATACTGGAAAGTTTCCGTTTTTTTTTAATGAAATCCATCTTATGTCCTAATGGCTTTTTGCACAGAGTCTAGTTCAATGCAAAGCGTATAAAATCATTTTCAATCATCAGCGTGCATATCAGTCTTCGGAAAATTGCATTTTTATGGGCATTGGCTCAATGCACACTCATTCAACAAAGGAGATTGATCTCTGAACCAAGTTATGGACAGCGTTTAACGTCATACTTCAGATATGCGGGATGTAATAGATCTGATAGTTGAAAGCTTATATTGACATCGTTTTAGTCGCTTATTTCCTCGGACCTGCTATGTCATTGTGCAAATTGCACCACTGATGAGTACGGGATTTAGGTAGTCTGAAAAGCACAACAAGCCATCAATCTAACACCCATTCCATTAAACAAAATCTTAATAAGCCTGTGTTTGTAGACGTTTAAGTCCATTCTCTCGAAGATATCTCGGAGTAATTTATTTTCTTTAAGCTAGCTGTTCAAGAAGCCTATAGCTGACCAATATATTTGAATCCGGTGGTTCCAATTTGGATTGGTGAATTGGTAGGCATTATTGTGAGCCCACGAATTTGGCATGTTCAACTACTCGTGCTCTCTGAAGTGCCTATACATTGACCCTATATAAACAACAAACTAAAACTTTTTGCGTAGCTAAGACTTTTATATAGAGAAAATAAGTCAACTCATGAACAATGAAACCCGCATTTGCTATTTTCCGGAAGTGACTGCAAATTTACAAATCTCCATTAGAACCTCCAGACCCATGTGTAACTAGCTGATTTGAAAATAATATTAACTTGCTGTCTATAAGTCAGCCCAATAGCCATCTACAGAGAAGGCAATTCGAATGAGGATTGGGTCTGTATATCTAGCCCTATTATTAACATATACGATAACAATCCAAGTTAACCAAGAATAAAGTGATTAACTACACAGGTCGCAAATTAAGTTATGACTGATTGAGCATGATAATTACGCCTTTACTCGCACACACTTTATATACTAAATGTGGCGGTATAATAAGAATCAACTGGATTAGTTTCAAATCATTCCTAATCCTTTGTAAGATAGACTGACACCAATGAGACTGAACTGAATTCGTCTGATAAATATTTGTTAACGTTATTCTAACTCTTTGCACACGGTGACAACGTCACTAATAAGTAAATATTGTTCCTTTCGTAATGGAGTCTGAAGTATAATGTAAAACTGCACATCATTCTCTACTTTTTGCAGTGGATAATTTTTGCAATTGGTGCTCATTATATAGAACTAAGTTTTGATAGATATAAATGTTTTTAGAAATTGCAGTGTGTGCTTCCGCCTTCCACACAATCTTGTTCGAAGTAAATGACGTATAAAACGTCGTATAAAGAATATATATATATCTTATTTTCAGTATATCTATTATCTATACGTTATATATTTAATTGAGACAAGTTTCTTCGAATAATAAATTCGGAATATTCTCCAAAGTAACACAAATTGATTGGGGAACAATTTTATCACATTCGCATTTTCCCGCACTTTCAATAAAATATCAGATTGTCAGATAATTTATATATAGGGTGTTAATAAAGTTACGCAAAATTAAGGTAACATTTTTCGTCATGGCAACGTTAAAAAAGTAACTGTTTAAAAAGCGTCAGTCGTGAAATGTTTAAATGACATTTCACCGTAATTCAATACTCTTTAAGAGGTGTCATGAGTAGCATTTCATCTTAACTTCAGTTCATTTTGCAATACTTTTTTAACACCCTGTATATCTTCAGGTGGAATTCTCCTAGCACTACAACCGATAAAAACACATACTCATGCACAGTGTTTATCAATTGCCAGCTTTCAAGTATCATAAATAATTGCGATGATAGCAGCTTCAACTGGTACAGAGTGACACAAAAACAGAACCCAATTACTTAATTGCTTTAATTATTAATTACGAAAGTTTATTTAAACCCAGATGATATACTATGAGTTTCTGTAATTCTGGACGCCTTGCACAAAGCTTTGTTCTTTGTCGACTATATTTCAAATGACATACGAGGTAAGGCTAAAAAGAAACGGGACTGACGTCAAGTTTGACCCAAAATTTAATCCTAATTCTTTGCTTAATTGTCATTCTGAAATTGAACCCCCTATCGCCAAAAAACTCAATCAAACCTCGCACAGCATTTTTCAAGAAATTTATGAAATTATGGATCCTGACAAGCAAAAATAATTGCGATATTGTGTCAAAACAGCTGTTAAACAAAGAACACATATTACGCCACACTGCAAAAGTGTTGATTACCGATGGTTAATCGTGTTGCGCAATTTATCATGTAATAGGTGCTCCCGAAGCATGTGTGCCAAAATGACGCACAACCTGAACACAGTATGTGTTCAGGTTGTGCGTCATATTGGTAAACATACTTCCGGAGCGCCATAAAATATGCATGGAAGAACACAAACAATGAACTGGGTAGGGACGGGATAAGCGAAGAACTGAAGTCCAAAGCAGGGGTTTGCCAACGCCGGTCCGCGTAGCTTTTCATCGCACCCCGTGGTTATTTAATTGAAGAAGTACCCCAGACTTGGTATATACACGGTTCATCTGCCAAGCGAGAGACGTCACCCGGCCTACAACAACTGTCTGGCGAGATTGCGATACATGGACCACAATGATAAAATAATTTCATCATTTTTTCGTAATAGGATTGACTATTTACTGTCTTAATTAGAAGTAAAATATTTAACTTACAATTCATTTGATAGGTAGCATTTGTCCATGTTTTAGCCAGATATTTTAATTGGGTCAACGACGCAACAGATTTTTAATTATTTGTTGCTTGAGCGGCGAGAATAAAAGCCCACAACATACGACTCCAAAGGAATCTTTCCTCGGCATTTATTTTATATTATTCGTTTCTATCCAAGTACATTAAATGTTGTTACGATTCGTATCAACCCCAAATTATCTTGAGTTGAAGTGAAATTGAAATATGTGTTACGACGTATGTTAGTGAGCGCACGTTGTTGTAGCATTGTCAAAAACGTGTTTTTCTGCTTTTCCACTGTGACGTCACCGACTCGGAAGATTCGATTCGAGTCCTTGATCTATTACTTGGATTCGTCGAATCTCTGTAATGCCGAGCTCGTTCCATCCCTACCAATTTCTATTGTAACAAATACTTTGTTTTGAATATCGACCATATACGCAACTTTGTTTTACTATGTGACATCACAATATACGCCGGATCAGCTGGTTTTGACCGCCATTATCATGTCGTCTCTCTCTGGTCAGAGCTTCAGCCTTCATGTCTACTGACTTTCAGTTTTTACTATGTAAACGCAAGTATATTTAGGATTAAACGGGGGGAGGGAGGCTGCAATAAGGAAGCATATATCGTTATGACTATGCACGTTTTCCATCGTACCAGTTTTCCCTGTTGCGGAGGGAAAAACTGTGAATTGTCAATAACGTTAAATCCCTAATAGACTGTGGTCGCGATATTTATTGAGCTATCTTTGAAATTCGGGAAATTTGTGTATTACAGTGTCTTTGTTAGACTAACGTAGATTTCTAATATAATGAAAGCATGCTCAATTATTTGTAATTAACGTTATATACTATTTAGGCTGTGAATACGGAGCAGGTTATTAATAGCGTGGATGAGATTTTACACATGGAGGTCCTTCACGGGAGATTAAAGAAAGTATAAAATGAAAAGAAGACTTGGATCACATCTGAAAAGCTTCAATAAGGTCAGTGGAATTAAATAGAAAGCGCTGTTTATAGATAAAATAGGAATGGCAAACGCGAGGCATGAGCATTGCATAAATAGGGCATGCTAAATGCAAATGCACGACAAGAGTAAGTGGTACTCCCGTAGTATATAAACCAAGATGACGGAAATCGGAACGCAGTATGTGTACCAGGTTAGGGCTAGGCCATAATTTCAGGTACGAATACTATGGGAGTCACTTGACTAGTAGCCGAAGTCGTAATAGAACTAAAATAATGAAAATTGGAATAAAATTATGGCCTAATCTGGTACACATACTATGTTCGTGTGTCCGCCATCTTGGTTCACATACTACGGGAGCGCCGTGTAATCCATAAGCACAATCTTTGGGTGATGGAGGGAATATTAACAATTATCGAAATTACTACACAGAATATCTATGATTCTGCTATACAACTACCGCAAACCCATGGGCCATTTCGCAGGCCAAACAAATAAAATATACTAAGCTAGAGTTTCTGCAATTCGATAAACAATATCCTATTAACCCTCTATTAATTCAATTCGCTAAATATACATATTATAGTTGCAATTGTATCATACAATTTATTGTTTATTCACGCAAAAATTTTTATTTTTATTAACAAAACTATGCAGCATTGATGAATAACTTCGAGTATAGCAAGCAGCAAAGAATTGAAAATGTGAAACCCTTGACAATTTCACTCACTTCACACAAAAAAGGATGATACAAACTTCACTTTTCTTTACTAAATTTAAGAAGTTAAGGATAGAATAGTAACGGTAAAGAACCCAATCTAATTGATCGTTATTGGAGAAAAATTAACAAATAATCAAGTGTTTTATATACAGTATTGAACGTTCTAGTTCAAGCGTAGTGTTGTAACATTATAATCGTTTTTTCCAATATTCCAGTTGGTCCTGTTTATGTTTTATGTTGTCATTAAAATCAGATATTTTATCATCGGGACAATCTTTCACACCTTTTGCTATTTTTAAAGATTTTTCGATGTGTTCAATACCACTCGACTTATTGCCCAGGGTACAGATAGCTTGACCATAATTGGAATATAGTTCACTGCGTGTTCTTTCAACATGGTATCCCTCTCCTCCAAGATCTAGGCTAATTTGGAGCCCCTTTTGACTATATTCCTCAGCTTTAGTGAAGAAGTCATGGCCAATGAAATAAGATGCGGCACTCATCCAACATAAACCAAACGCCTGATATTTACGTAGTTGTGCACCACCGATAATTTCCATTTGGTCCAATATATTATTCATTAAAACATCAAATTGATCTAAACTTTTGGACCACAAGCCAAATTTTTTCTGCAAAGGCGACTGTGCAAATTTTTTCTTTGCCTTATCGGCTTTCGCCTTTTTGGCTTTTGAAATTGGAATTTTTCTAATTGCTTCATTTAATCGAAATATACACATTCCTATTTGGAACAATTTATTCGAAACAAACGCAGTGCATGTAAATAATACCATAGCTTTAGCAATTTTCCCATTATTTAGCATAAATATGCCTAAATCTAACAAATACTTTTCGGTAATATCCGGGGAATCGGATTTCACAATCTCTGCTAATTCTTCAATAACGTTTCGAGTATTTGTCGATCCCATTCTAAGCATGCATTCAGCCAGTAGAAATGTTTTTCTGAAATCTTTATTTTCTAATTGCTGCAATTCTGCGATGGCTTCGGCAAATTTATTTGCCTTGATGGAAATTTCAGCCCGTTCTGCAAGAAAAAAATATATAAATGCCATATACATGTATGAGCAACATTGCAAACATAGTCTTATTTCCACTCGCGGCATTATTTCCTTTGTTATATTGATTTAATCAAGAGACTGTATTGATAAGAAAGTCAAACACAGATTTTTGCGCAAATCGATTTCAAACTTTTCTAGGAAGCTGAACGAAATTACCGCAAACATTTCTGATTTAATGCAAAACAATAGAAACAAGACTTTTGCTGAACAGATTGAACATAATCGACAAACTGGTTCGACTCTTCGTGCTCGGCTTCGAAGACCTTTACATCTCATGGGTAGGCGGGAACCTGTTAAGCTTGATAAGTACGTGCTAGGCGATTTCTGGACTATTCGACGTGGAGGGTTCCTTTTCTAATGATCGGTTACTGATGCTGCACGAGCAAGGCCCAAAACACCCACCTTCATCCACTGGTATCTATCTATATTTATACTAATGTATATCCATGCGATCAAGACGACATTCTTCCGCTCGGGGTATAATCTTATACGTTTACGAATACTTAACGTTCTTTAGAGAAGCTGGGTAGAAACTCAACCTGGACTGGTAATCGGACTGGAGGTCATGGTCCACCCTACGTTTGTGGCTTTCTACTATCTCGGGATAAATCTGAAACTGTCATGCTTATATTATAATACTTCAAGGATATATAAAGTGAGCGAACCTGCAACATTGAATGAGGCAAACACGCCCAACCCATCATTGTCTTCTTCTGTTTTTATTATTTTCCGATCTTGCATTTCTTCTCCGTCGACTTCGGTCTTTCTTCGTTTCATGTTGCGAGTTGTAGAGTCAACTGTACCAATAAGATATATTTAAAAAAATGCCTTTATTGAGAAACTACTCTCTTGTAGAGCTACCTAGTAAGAATGAGATTATCAAAAGGTATCGATATATCTGGATGATCATTGATATTATTTACCGCTCAATTTTAATAAAGCCATTGCTTGTGCGTATAGTATGGGACATGTCGCAATATATAGCAATACATAAATATAGCGATATACACTATAGCAGCGGTTCCTAAATTGTGCGTCTCGAACAACGAGTTGCAAGATAATTTCGAGTACGGTACATTGCGAATCAATTTGTTAAAAATTAACTCGACTTAAAATGATCAAATCTGTTAAAATTACCACCGGGAGAGATGAGTGTCGCGATATTAGATATTCGGTCGCATTATGGTTGTTTAATGAGCGCTGCCGTAGTATGTGAACCAAGATGGCGGAAACCGGAACGAAGTAGGTGTACAAGTCAGGGTTAGGACATAATGTTATTCCAGTTTTCTTCATTTTTTTCTATTAAGAGTTTGGGGACTAGCCAAGTGACTACCGTAGTATTTGTACCTGAAACTATGGCCTAACCTGGTATACATACTACGTTCCGGTGTACGCCATCTTGATTTACATACTACATGAGTACCGCATAATGAACACATAAACAATTCCAGGACGTGTCACATTATTTAAACGTGTATTTATTGTAAAGGTTTCCCTTGTCGTGATTTGATTAGTATTATAGTTACCCCTGCTCGACGATGCCAATTCTTTGACTTTGGTATCTTCATCATAGAAAGATGGGTTCTCAGTATTTGTTGATTGTCCATCGATTTCTGGCGCGCCACATTTTTGACCTATTTTAAAAATACAAAGAATTTCAAGTTGGTTTGGCTAAAAATAGTAAACATACAATCATTTTAAGCTCGCGAGCAATCGCTTTTTTGCGGAGTACGTATTCACACAAGGTTTCCAGTAACTGCCGTCATTTTTTTTTTTGTAAATAAAAGATGGTGGAACTGTGTATATTTTAAATTTAAACACGTTCAGCCAATGTGAGTTATTTAAGCAAATATTTATAGATTAATGAATAAGGGAAAGTGGTAGCGCAGCGGTCGGCAACCGTTTTAAGCGACGGACCTTTGAAGCTTGACCAAAATTTTGGCGGACCATCTTTGTGTTGACAATATATTCAAAACACAGGGGATGCAATTTATTGCAAAATTTGCATTTGTTTGCTGGCCATTAATTGTTTCCAATTAGGAGGCAAGGTCGACAGTGATACACGTTACGTGTTTCTAACGTTCAGCATACTCCGGTATTTTTTTTTTTGTAGTTGTCAATATTGAAAACCCGACCTCGCATGAGGAGAAAGGTATGTTTTTAGACCATCTATCTGCCGACCGGTACTAATTTTTCCGCGGGCCGGCGATGGGCCACGGCCCGGTGGTTGCCGACCACTGGTATAGCGTATCTCTCCTTCCAGTCATTACCTTAAAAAACATTGTGTCGATTCATTGTATGTATGCTTCCATTTATTTGTTTTTGGTTGACAAGTCAATACATTTGTCTATCTTCAAATGTTGAGAATATAAAAGTAATCGACACTCAAACTACTCACTTTCAATTCCACTGTCATTTGTAGATTTATTATCAACATACTCATTAGTGTGATCATATTCTTCCATGATGTGAGTTTCTTCTGACTCCGATTTTTTCTGGTTAACGCTGTCTGTAACAAAATAAATACGTCGATGTTAGGTTTAAAAAAAAAAAAACGCAGACTAGGAAATAGACATATGACTTCCCTCACACGGCGGATTACAATAACTTTTCTTTACAATTGTGCTGAACTCATATTTGTTGGGTATTTATGCCTTCTTCCAATCCAATGCAACTGGAACAAATGACTGGTTAATTTCATATCGGACCCGGACTTGTAACCGAGTGGTATTGTTCCACATTTGATAGGTTCATCTGATCGGATTTCCTCTCCGAAATAGGAACAACACTAACCATGTCTCAGGTTAGTGTCTCGGATGAAGTTAAATAAATTTTTCATATAATTTAAAAAAAGAAAAGTCCATCCAAAATCAATAGGCCTCTGATCCGAGCTATGATGAATGCACATGCACAATTTGGAGCAGATTCAACCTTTTCGTGAGATATCGCGTGCATCTAACACACAGACAAACAGACAGACAAATACCTTTCAACATACTTACCGATCTTAAGATCGATAAGTAATAACAAAGTGAAATCATCATTTAGTCAGAGTTATATAACAATCAGAGTTATATATTGGAATGGCTAGTCAAGTAATTGTCCCGAATTTATAAGTGGCGATGGAAGCCGTAACGGCGTAACCAAAAAGCGGTTATTTGAGACGCCCTGTAAAGCAGGGGTCTCCAACTCAAACCAAGTCGCGGGCCACTTTTTAAAAGTTATTGACCACGCGCGCCGCAAACCAAGAAATTAGGTACAAAAATAGGTAAGACAGCATGCAAATAGTCGTCCGTTAGTCGTGTGCGGAAGGCTGACTTGCAAACTTTCTTGGTTAAAAAGACAAAATATAAGAACCGCCAAGCATCGCAGGTATGGAACGTGAATTTGCAATTAGCTTTGAAAACCTTATTTCGGGCACAATGGACTGACCGAAACTCGTTTATCACGTCACAATGAACATGCAATAAATGTTGCTGGATATTTATGTCAAAATATTTTCTCTGTTTAATATTTAACATTTTTTATGCTGAAAACATGTGTTTTAGAATTCGACAACGAAAGTGATTTTATACGGGTTTTCATTTTTGACATTGCCTCGCCTTTTCAATGTAATTGGCGGAAAGTTGACTAAGTAGCCGGGTTACGACGTGGAGGACTGTAAGTAGGGTATAGCTATTCAATTAATATAAAAATTTAGCTCCACCGCATGTCTTGTAACATTCGCTACTCAAAATGAGAAGACAAGAGACTGGTATCAGGTTGTGGTAACTTAAACGAGACAAAATATATACCAGAAATTCTTCCATTTGGCGGATCATTCGGTGGGAACTGACGATTTCTTGTTGGCAAATCGTCTTCGGGTTGACTTGTAACTGGAGGTGGTGGCGATGGTGGTCGAGGTGGCTGTTGTGTAGGTTGATCGCCATTGTTGTTAGGTTCGCTCAGATTCTGGGAGCCGTTTCCTGAAATATGGAATGAAACGAAAAATAATAAATATCACACGATTCTGTGTTAATGTCCAAATTGAAAATATATCGATGCTGAAAAATAAAGAGTGACAAGTCCAATTTGCCACACACATGTCCGAGAGGGACAATAACGCGGCAAGTGAGTATGGGGCAAGTGTTGCAAAGTGCGACAACAGTGCTACCTGTATGGCCAAAATGAGATACCCACTTGTCCATGTGGAATGAGTACGAGACAAGTGTGGCAAGGTGGGTTAATCGTGAAACAAGTAGAAAGAGTGTTCTACGAATTGAAAAAACTGTGCACGGCAATTTTGATATAGCGGAAAATATGCCCCAATTACAAATGAATTTTCTAACAGTCCTTCATTTTTCCTACGGCACTATATAAGACTCTGTGCCCTTGCACCCACTTGTATCTAACAATATGTAACAAGCCATTATAATTTGGAATACCGGTTTGGCATTGCTTACCCAACCTATTACCCTGGGGATGAGATGGTCTGGGATTCAAACCCGGCATGTGTGATCTGCGATGCCGAAAAATTGAGTCGAATGCTTCAACCACCAGGGCTAGGCCATCAAGCACATCATCATGTCAGGGTGGTCCAAACTGCGGGCCGCATGCTGCCCGCCGACACATTCCGTGCGGCCCGCAAACAATTTTAGCGTACACTACTAAACCATTGGCAGATATTTGTATTTATTAGCAGAACAATTTTGATTTATTCTTAAACCATTTCAACTGGGAATAGTTCTTTACCTAATCCCGATGTCGGAATTGATGTTTGTTAAAATCACTGAATTTCATCGTTGTATCTATAAACGTCTTGACGGTGGCTATATGGGAATGGCGTCTTGTGATCGTTAAAAGAAGAATGAATTGGCTTGTGCAGGGAGGAACAAGCCGGTGAGATGAGCTCGCGTCAAGTAACTCCTCATTTGAAGAGACGTTTTGTGCCTTCATCTTACTCAAAACATTCCTCTAATTTCAAGCGTTGGGCATGTGACAGCAGTGACGAACCACACAGCTGACTTAGCGCCGTACAATCCAGTTAGTTATTTTATCTGGATCCGAGATCCCTACTTAGACGGACTTAGTTGTTTTTTAACGGTAGCACTAGGCCTAAATTCATCATACAATAAGTGTAGAAAAAAGGTGGCCGAAGTAAACTGAGAGTTAACGTATTTTCTCACCCATAACAACATTAAACCACAGTGTCTGGTGTGTTTTCAAGTAATTTATGTCACGAAAGATAATTTTAAGCGACATTACAAAACCAAACACGAGAAAAGACACCGAAAATACAACGATATTTTTCGGGAAGCAATTTTGAAATAACTACTAAGTTATAGTTTCTTTTGAAAACTGATTAGAGCGATAAACTCTCATTCTCAAATATATCTAAAGTGAGTAAACTCGCGAGATGACCGAATCTTGCATTGAAGTGCCGGACCTCCTGAAGTATGCGCACCAAGATGGCGCACAACCTGAACTCAGTTGTGTACCAGGTTAGAGTTCAGGTTATGCGACATCTTGGTGCGCATACTTCAGGAGTACCGAAGTGCCTATATATTACATTGAAAAGTTATATTATGCTATTACTTAGTGTAAAATAATCAGCTTACCTTGATTGATATGAATGGTAATTTGATTTCCACCTGAAATGTTAACAAATTTAATGATTTATTGAGATAAAAACGGTTGGATAACAGAAACTTGATAATTAGAATTATACTGAGTTGTTTATAGAATGTGAAAATTTCACTTGATCATACATGGTGAAATAAAGAAGAGAATGTAAAAACGATCGCAAATATCTGATTCAGATATCTGTTTCATACGAGTCACAACAAAAACTATTCTTTGATCAAAACCCAAATACGTTAATAGTTAAAAAGTAAAATCTTTAGTTTGACTCACTTTCGTTTCGCACGTTAACGCTCATTTTGTCTGTATATCTCGGTTCTGCACGATGATGTTTTTTATTTAAAACATGTTTATTCAAAGTTTGTAACTATGCTCTGCAGAAAGTAACATATAGTTAGAATTTTACAATATATCCCTGATATGTTCATAATCTGTTTCTAATGAAACCATTGCCGTAATACGAAGAACATAAGTTTAACACTTTCGATGCCAAGATCAGTTTTTTCAATTTTACCGTTCCGTGCCAAGGTGAAAACGAGAGAGTTCTCTCCTATTCATTCTCTCTCGTATTTAGTTTTTGATTCATCGGGAAAGGGGCGAACCCAGCGGTGTCATCAGTTATCGTTCATTCCGACACTTCAGTCGTAGGTGAAAGCACTCACCTACACACGCGTATCTTGTCGGAATTGCTCTCTCATGCTATTATAACATAAGTTGATGATAACTTGTCTTGATCTCTCATTGCGATAAAGATTCAATTCGAACATTTTATTCAGCAATCAGAATCATTTTATTATACGAAAATATCAAATTTGAACAAAGAAAACAAAATCGTTTACTAGCATAAAAATATATCCTTCATTCGCTATATATTCCAATAACATTAATAATGGCCAATTATTGTCACTCACAAGGATAACATATTGCAAAATAAACAAAGTAGTCACATTGCATATTCATACAACTGTAACACATATGTATCTCTATGACCTCGTCACCATTACAATACGTCGAAAGTATTGAAATCGGCCTCTTATCTTGCCATAGTAGTGCGAGTAATTGTCCTTTTCGTATTGAGATGATTTCCCCTTTTTTTAGTTTTGTTTTTATTTCTGCTGGAAGTCCCTTCCGGTTTGCCGTGACTGTTCCCGTTATCGATGTTCTCCTTCGCTGCAATTCCTCGGCTAATGCGACAGAGTTATAGAGTCTAAATTAAAAATGAATATTATTAAAAATTGGTTGTGATAAAACAGTTTATGCAATTGATTGATATATCCGACAATGATTCGTTATCTAAAATAGAACGCAGTATGGCGCCGAGACGTAAATTATCTAATTTGTCTTATCAATACCGAATAATCAACATACCTATCAACAAATACGTGATATCCTCTATCCAGATGACTTTCCATTAGTTGCAAAACTAAATTCGAAGTTTTTGTGACGCCGGGTGGAAGTTGTTCCAAGTTTGGATTACCATAATCTATTTTTACATTGAAAATGTATCCAGTTGTTGATTCAGCAATCGATCTAGCAATGATGCCCCATTTAACCGGTTTGTTTGGCATATATCTTCTGAATTAAACTCTTCCTTTATATGCAATCATGGTTTAATCGGTTCAGTCAGTAAACGATTCGTGGGTTCAGTCAGTAAACGATGAAATTCGAAGTCTTTACTTGCCTCGGCAAACATTTCATTCAATCTGGTATTTATAGCGAGCAAATTTCAATATTCATTATACGCATCCGGTGTCTCTAAGTTGACATAATAAAAAGGTTTAAAGCTTCATCGAAATTCGTCAGTTGATCTGTCAAGAACACGATTTTCCGAAATTGTCATCTCACGCAATTTGCTACGCAAGTCGTCTCGACTGCACGTAGTCCCGTCTTCGTGGCGCCAGACACGTGATCTCTATTACGTAATCAGTACGCCATGGCTGCTTATTGAACTTGTTCATCCGACACAAAGTCGTAGGATTGCATATTTTGCTATAATTATGGTTATACAATAGCTACGGAAGTAATTCAATATGAGCTGAAAGCATACGAGGGGCTCTGTGTTATTGGTAATATATTTCCCACTAAATTACTATATCTCGGATCATATCTCACTGACAAGTAGAAAAATATATGTTCCGAATAATATCAATTTCTCACTTTATTATTTCAAAATGTAACATATCACCTCTCAGGACGATAAAATTTGCTTTCGTTGCAGATGTCCGTCAATCCGTTACCCAAAAATGATAAAAAATTAAAAAAACGTTCAAAAATACCAACATTTTGAATCATTTCATCGTCCTGCCAATAAGACGACGATCATGCATATAAAAATATTCGAATTATTTCACGGTTTAGTAATGTTTTTCTACATCTTCGTAACATGATTGATAATATTATCATCTCTCCTCACACCTTTCAATCATTTCACCGTAAAAAGTTGAAACCGTGTGTTGGCGTCAGTCGGTCTCGTACAAATTTTTGATGATAATTTGCGGCTAATATGTACCTCGGCCACGCTAAATAAGTTGATAATTTACTTCATGGCAGACCCTCCTTCCATCTTGGTATTTCTTGAATGACGCGATTGGCTGACGACGTCATTCTTTCCCCCCAACTTGACAACAAGAGAGAGAGAGAGAAGAAAAAAAGACGGCAAATACCTGAACTCGACCTTCTATCTATTAAACTTTTTCCTTTTCGAATGACGTATATATACGTCATTTTGCATTGATGGCACGGAACGGTTGGCGCCAAATGACGTATATATACGTCCTTGGCATCGAAAGTGTTAACATGCAACACAGATATCCGTCGACGAAAGCTAAGAAGACTGAACTGAATTTGTCTCGATAAAAATTTCCAGATATCCTGGAAGTAACAATGCGTTATCAGACAAGCGCACGCCGCATTCGAGCAACGAAATATAAAATCATTATTGCGCTTGATAATTGCATTATAATAAGACGAGATTCCGTGTTTTGAAGTGAACAAATATTCAATTTAAAAACTTTGGGGGAAATACTATCACGATGCTATCGGCATCAAACTTTTGCACGATGGAAGGTAAACTTAGTCCAATGGTAGTTAAATAGCTTTAGTCCTTACTGAAAAGTTTCCGTTTTTTTTTAATCAAATCTATCTCATGTCCCTCATAGCTTTTTGCACGAAGTACGAAGCGTATAAAATAAAGCTATTTGCGGTCATCAGCGTACCTCCAAGAGTCTTCAGAAAATTGCATATTTCAATGGGCATTTGCTCGAAGCTATGTAATGCTCATATTGCTGGCCTGCTGGGCATTTTCGAACATTTTTTCGAATCTCGAATACTTGGGAGATGATCTCTGAACCAAGTTGGGGACCACGTTCAACACTATATATTAAATGTGCGGAATGTAATAGATCTGATAGTTGAAAGCTTACTTTGCATCGTTTGAGGCGCTCATTTCCTCAAACTTGCCCTGTCATTGTGCAAATTGCATCGCCGATGAGTACGGGATTTAGGTAGTCTGAAAAGCACAACAAACCATCAATCTAACACCCATTCCATTAAATAAAATCCTAATAAGCCTGTGTTTGTAGACGTTCAAGTCCACTCTCTCGAAGATATCTCGGGGTAATTTATTTTCTTCAAGCTAGCTGTTCAAGAAGCCTATAGCTGACCAATATATTTGAATCCGGTGGTTCCAATTTGGATTGGTGAATTGGTAGGCATTATTGTGAGCCCACGAATTTGGCATGTTTAACTACTCATGCTCTCTTAAGTGCCTATAAATTGGCCCTATATAAACAACAAACTAAAGCTTTTTGCGTAGCTAAGACTTTTGTATAGAGAAAACAGGGCAACTCATGAACAATGCATTCGCTATTTTCCGGAAATGACTGTAAATTTACAAATCTCAATTAGAACTAACAGACACATGTGTAGAGTAACTAGCTGATTTGAAAATATTATTAACTTGCTGTCTATAAGGCAGCCATCTGTCTAGCCATATTATTAACTTATACCTGATAGAAATCTAAATTAACCAAGAATTAAAGTAGTTAATAACTACACAGGTTACAAATTAAGTTATGACTGATTGAGCATGATAATTGAAATGCGAAAAATTTCACTTTAGGTATTTGGACCGCCAAATTGCGGGAAACAATCTTGAAAATAACTCAAATGTATCGAATAAAAGACGCTTTTACTCGAACACACTCTATATACTGAAGGCGGCGGTAAATTAAGAATCAACTGGATTAGCTTCAAATTTTCAAATCATTTCTAACCCTTGAAACATAGACTGACACTAATGAGACTGAACTGAATTTGTCTCATAAATATTTGTTAACGTTATTGTAACTCTTTACACACGATGACAACGTCACTTATAAGTAAATATTGATCATTTCGTAATGGAGTCTGAAGTTTAATGTAAATCCTGGTAACTGTGTAGCAAATCCCTACAACTGCTTATTATTCTCTACTTTTTGCAGTTGATTATATTTTCAATTGGTGCGCATTAAATTGTTCTAGGTTTTAAAATATATAAACCTTTTTAGAAATTGCAGTGTGTGCTTCCACACAATTTTGTTTGGAGTAAATGACGTATAAAACGTCGTATAAAGGATATATGTAGTTATATTAGTTATCTTCAGACTATCTTTACTTTAAATATTTAATTGAGACTTTCATTAGTTTCTTCGAATAATGAATTCGGAATAATTTCCAAAGTAAAACAAATGGATTGGGAAACAATAATATCACATTCGCATGTTTCCCACCCTGTAAGCTTTGTGTAAGACCTAGGCCGTATTCTAAGAAAATGAGTCTACTTGTTGTTTCCTGCTAAACCGGAGTGCTACATCGGGAATATTCCTTCTATGAAAAAAGAGTTTCAACTCGTTGTAAACCAGGGGTTCCCAAACCGCGGCCCGCCGGCCAATTACGGCCCGCGAGATGATTTCAAATGGCCCGCCGAACATTAGTGAAACTATAACCGTGAATAAATACTAACACGTGTAACAATTTAAATGTGTTCATCCTTTTACGTCGTAGAGCCGCCAATTGTTACGTCATTATCACAATTTAAGCACGTGTAAATCGTAACAATTCAATTATAAACTTGACTATGATATGAGTAGACATATATACGAAGCCGTACTCCAGATGAGCAAGTAACTTCATTAGTCGCTATCAGTTACAAATCCTTTTTGAAAGTCGTGCTTGTTATTCCTCGCTTATTCTATCACCAGACTATTATACTTATGAATTTTATTTCGTAACAAACTGCGATACTGGGTGTATCTAAAATCAATCTTGCAGCCTACTTTGGTGCCTATTTTTCAAAATTTTCTCAGGGCGCTTGAGCGCGCCCTGAACCCCAGCCTTTACGTCGCGCTTCTTTGGTCATTCTGCTTTACTGGCCCGCGAGTATCCTCACCTTGAATTTTTGGCCCGCGGCCAAATAAGTTTGGGAACCCCTGTTGTAGACTAACAAGAGACGCTAAGCAAGTTTAATTAGAATGAGAGGATAAACGAGAAAATGTATATTCACAATCAGGTATGAGAGCGTGACTTGTTTAAACAAAACGGGTTTGTACGTGTCGTCATTTATTTAGCGGTTGGACACAACTATGTTGGCATCGTATATGTTCATTATCCATATCCAACAATTTCAATGTCAAACCGAGACCATTCCGTTGCTACCAAAGTTAGTTTGTTTTTCAACATAAAAAAAAATGAGTCAATAGATTTGAATCAAATGAACTTCGAACTTGGATATAGTATTGTTTCATTTTTATCAATCTCATCACATCAGTAGCGGGGCTACACGGCCTATAAGTTGGGCCATGTTCCTCTTCATTGTCCATCAGGTATTGTGAAGGAGTACACAAAGTCATGGCAATATTATTGTGATACTGATACGTACGCGATATATCTAATTTGGTGTATTTTCTAATAAAACTTGAAGCCGTAATCACTTTCTAAAACGATTTTCTAGTGTTTTATATTTATTTTGTTGGAACAATTGTCATGAATATGCACGCAAAAAGAAACAAATTAGTGAGAGATACACCTACATGAAAAAACTAACCATGTCAGTTTAGTCATGTTTCGTAGACACACTGAATAGACTAATTGCGATATCAACGAATACCTGTAAAGAGTGAACACTGAATAAAACTGAACATTCCATCGGTATTTTCCTGAATCCAAGGCAAGCTCACTCTGAAACTTAGTTCTCTAATTTCCTTCTTGCACGCTATTAGTCAATGCTTGATCGCAAGACTGAAACAAAAGCTGTCTGACCCAGCGTCATTCGAGCATCGCATTTTGGCGCCATAATTTGAACCGGGAAACCACCGGGTTGAACAACCCGATTGTATGTTAAGATAGTCATGAACACATGATTTCTTTTAGAATAAAAAGGGTTTGTTTTTTTAGTCATCACTGGCGCGCTGAATACTTTAATATTTGGACGTAATGGTTAAGACCTTAAGAACGCATAGACCTCAAGAACGCATACTACGTTCCGATGTCTGCCATCTTAGTTCACATACTTCGAAAGTACCCAATCGTCATGACCAATACATTCTCCAAGTTTCAATAAAAAGGACAAGGCCGAATCAAGACGATTTTGTTACTTCCAATAGATAACCCTTTCGCATATCAGCGACTGCTTGTACAGAGCCTTGTTCGGAGTGAAAGGCCTGAAAACACCGTCTAAAACATGTCGACAAAAATACCTCTTTCAATGTGTTGAGTCTATAGGTTTGAATCGCATGAATGTTAACTTCAATACAATAGCGTTTCATAATAGACTTAACAGTTTTTATAGATTTTATTACACCAGTAACGGGCGTAATGGTTTATAAATAAGGCCATGTTCTTCTCCACCGCCTTTGAGCGTTGTAAAAAATACACAAAAGAAAAGGCAATATTATTGAGATACATACGATGATGTAACGGATTGTGATGTTTACAGGAATAAAAACTTTAAGTCCTAATCACAGGTCTTTAGCTCTTAACACAGTACATAACAAAAACCCAATTAGCCACGTGCTTATTAACGAGCCATATTTGCACATAGGTATAAAACGAAAGTTGAGATAGGCAATAAACTTTAGGAACTTATTTATAATAAAATGATTTATGGCAAAATAGGTATTTCACATTAGCAATTTTTACCAGTGCAAGTAATATATTGTTGTTGTTTTTTACACTCAAACCCTAGTCATGATTATGCCAGACAAAGAAACAAATCATTTGCCTCACATGAGAAAACCAAGCATGAAAACAAACTCTTATCCGAGCATAAAGACCCACAGTCAGTCATGCTTCGTAGACACACTAAATTGACAAAACACTCCGGGTAAACCCCATCAAGGCTATCACAATAAAACTCTCAGAATAAAATCGCGCAGTAGCATACTGAGACGAGAGAATGGTATTACCGTAGTATGTGTACCGGGGTAGGCCATACTTTTATTCCAATTTTCCCTATTTAAGTTCTCTTACAAGTTCGGGGACTATCCAAATGACTCCTGTATTATTTGTACCTGAAATTATGGCCTAACCCTGACCTGGTACACATACTACGGGAGTACCAGATTTTCCCTATTTTAGTTCTAGTACGAGTTCGGAGACTATCTGTGTTAGCCAAGTGATTATGCCCATAGGTTTCAGTCCCTTCACAAAACTTCATGCAAAGTAGGCGAACAAAATTAGTTATCACCATAATGGTACACATACTTCTGGGCGCCGAGAAATATGTAATCACTATGTCAACGTATTAAATTAAACAAAACATCACCTGCACAATACATACGAATGGTACAAAGCTGTGAACTACACTCTGAATCTGTCACATATTACTTGTGAAAGCTATTGTCATGAACTGACTGATCTTCATAGCTATAATAACAGTTATCAATTCAAACAACATAAACTGAGCGTAAAATTCGAGGGACTGCTAGTCTTTATATAATCATGCCAGCCTTTCACTACTTTGAAAAATTGTGTACCTTTCCAAATTGAGGGATAATTCACAGAAATAAAGTAACGACCGAACTATAAAACTATGAGCCACATCGGTAAATAGCATTTCAACATTTATTTATTGGAATACATATACGTCACGCCCATTCAAATATACCTTATTCATTAAAAACCCATCCTACGCGTAAAAAGAAAAGTGATGTAAACAAAAACAATTTTAACATTAGCTCTTATGGGGGGATGTGATCACCAGAGCAGAAATTTGCATTTTGTTTTTAATTTTCTATATATCTTTCATTGTATACGTGAGCAGTTTTGAAGATAGAATATTTTTTAAATCTTTTTTAATATTTTTAGCATGGTAAACATGCCCAAGATTTTTGATAATCGTTCACTGAACATTTAATGAGTGCGGTGTTTTCGATGACGTCATTCTCACTATACCATGACATTCTGCCAACGCGCTCTGTGGGATATGCGCTGCAAATGCGGCGCTAATGTCGCTTTGGGTACGGTACCGGCACTGGAAGCGTTTAACATTGACAATCTATAACTCATACCATTTCTATCACGTTTGTTTACTGGTTTTACGCATTTATACCTGTACAGCTAGCAATCATTTACTGAAGGCATACTGACGTGTTATTCAAACTACCGGTACCAAGGCTGCAAGAGGTGAAAACTAAATTACTTAGTAAATTTTAATGAATAAGGTCTATCGTAGTTATAGTCAATTTGTTGTATTCTCCCGACATGGTTCATTTTTCAAGCCTTCGCCGAACGTCGACGGGGCGACGCCGATTTTGCCCCGGTTGCTCAGTGTATATCGTATTCTCTCTTTTATCTTCCACTCGCCGCGTTTGTCTCGTTTGTTTTCTGTTTCTTTTACTAAATCATCGGGGCTAGCCCCGAAATTATGACGACACAATGCCGACGTTTCTTACAACAACGTATTGACATATTCACGCATTCCTTCTCGTTCGTTGGTTGCTTGAAGAGTTGATAGTTTCCTCGCCTTCGTTTTTGTCGCTTGTTTCGCTATTTGAATCAGTTAGAGACCTTTAGTCCATTTCTTCGTTATTATTTGAGTAAAAATACGAGTCCATTTCTTCGTTATTATTTGAGTAAAAATACGAGTTTCAGTCATTCTCAATTTAAAATTATTTTATTGAAACTTTTTATGATTATTACTTTTCGCCGTTTTTGCGCCCCTGTCCGAACGGCGCACAATTTTCAACACTCGGACTTCTGTCTTTGTATGTATGATTGTACCCAAAAGTTTATTTTGATCTAGGAACGAAAGTTATGTTTCCCCGGAATATGTTCCAAATGATATGGGCTCTGTTTTTGCTGGGGTCACCCTACTAAGTCGGTGATATTTTTTAATTTCATTTTTAGCTGCTTGCGTAATTTTTTAATTCCTAAATTTTCACTATTTGCGCTTGATGCAGCCAGCCTCGACGACATGTTCATTATTAATTTTTCTCTCTTTCCTGACTGACTTACTTCTTTAATGCTCTGCCTTCGTTTTTTTATTCCGCTTATTTCTTCTCTATCTTCCTGGGACGCCTGAGTTTATATTTTCACTTACTTTATTTATTTAGTGGCATCGATGGCTTACCGCTGGTTTCTATTTCCACTCCAGCTTTGTTTGCCTCTCTTTCTCTCCTTGATCGTTGGCTATTTTCTCTGGACAACAACAACAACAACTCTCTCTCTCTGCTTGTTACTTCTAGAACTCGGTCCGGCTTCTTCCATTAATTTGTTTTGTCTTCTTAATTTCTTGTCCCTCCCTGTCTTTCCTGCTGGTACTTCCTTCCGTCTTTCTTGACTGCTCTCTCAGTGACTATTTTAGTTGGGTGGCATGAGCTCGCTGGCTCCTTATCTCCCTGCATTCTTATTTCTTATCTTATTATTATTATCTTATCTTATTTCTTATCTCCATCTTATTTATTTTACTCCTTCTTGCTCGAGGGCCCCCGCCTCTACCCGTCGGTTGCCTCTTTTATTCACAACTTGCATGTCATTTTCATTCTCCTTCGTTCTCCACCTGCCCTTCTTGCCGGTTCTTTTTCCTGCTGCTCTGTTCTCTCGTCCGTGTCGGCTTTCCCTCCTTCTCTCGACCACTTGCCTTTCCTGCGACGCGGTCTGCTATCTAGCTCGTTGACTCTCTTTCCTCCATCGACAGCCTGTCTTTCCTGGTGGTACTCCCTGCAGCTCATTGTCTTTCCCGCTGGCCCTTTCCACAACCTGATCTCACTGGTCCTTCCTTTGGGGTTCGAACCCGTACTCATGCCTGGCCTGTTGTTTGACCAGGTCTCTACGTTACCCCTGCGCTACCGTTACTGACGATTACCGAGTGGATTAGAATCTTACTTAATCAGCAACGTCATGCTTGGTAGCCCACAACGAGGCTAATTACCCCGACAAATTTACTGCGTTGATTCGCGTTGGTTCATTTTAGTTTACTTTTTACAAGAAAAATACGTTGATATGCAATCGGCTGCAAGGCGCATAAGATAATTAAAGGCGTGAATCCGCAAACTAACTGGCCGCCTTAATTCTGGTTTACCGTTTTTAAATTTATAAAACATTCCAGAGAAAAAATGATAAATTGCGTCACTCCGACTGCCGAATTATAAACAATGTCCCCAGCTCTACATACCGAAACAAAAAACAACGTTTGGATACAAATACGCCTCGTCTCGTCTCAAAGCACTCGGTATTCACTTTTGAACTTTCGTTCTGCCAAGTGATGTCCAGCGGAAGAGACTTAATATCTTATTCGCATTTATTACGGATGACTTCTTAGTCAACAGAACCAGTCAGATTAGACCAGGGGCGCAGTCAGCCCAAATTTAATATCAATAAATAGTTTAATGTACAAATACCACGGGAGTCACCAGACTAGTCTCCGAACTCGCGGCAGTGTGGCTCATCGTGCTAAGCGTTAGGAATACGCTCGCAACCGCACGTCTGATTACTCTGCGTGGGTTCGCAGGTTCAAATCCCATGTGGTGTATGTGCGAGAGGATTGCTGGACTCCTTGCCGCCGTAGGGTGGTTCACGTAACCGCTGCTGGTCGGTCAGGTTTCCTCCACCATCAAGTCCATGCTTCCGAAAACAAATAACTAACTAATACCCGAGATGAAATGGTAACCGGGCGGGAGGCCGTGGTTCGCCTTATGATTAAGCCGTCTTATTGACTTTTCTCTCCCCAGGATAAATATGTAAATACTATCTAATAACGATGAAAGTGAGATTGGCTAGATTTGTCAAAATATTTGAAATTACCTCGCGCATTCGACTCGAAGTTTTGACGAACAACACTCCTTTTGTTTCGAAACAAATTCTGCGGATCACCCGAGTCGCAAATGACTAATCACAGTCAGCAATATCCCTGTACTACGTTCCGGTGTCCGTCATCTTTGGGTACGCATACTTCAGGAGTACCCAATACTATACATTTATAAACATTCAAATTTTCGGATAAGGAGGTATGATTACGGGTATATATAACATATTGTCGTGTATCGAACAAACCTTTTTTTTGGCGTTCATAGAGGCTATACTTATAGTGAATAATTAAATATATCATCTACGACAAACAGTTGGAGAAGGTAAGAGGAAAAAACAATTTACCAGAACTTCTTTTCAGTATTGGTAAAGAATAGAGTTGAAATATCTTTCACGCTGAGGCTAGCAACACCTAATTCCAAAATTGTTTTTGTATAACAGTATTTTACCGTGGCATCAGTTCATGATGTCAGTGCATTTGGAGTCTTGACTAAACTGAAACTCTTTGATATAAAAGATTAACAGCCTCTCTTTCCTCCTCATAATTCATTTATTAATATTTGGGCAAATTAATCTGTTTCTGGGTCTGGCATAGAAGATTTCAACATAAGATAAAAATTAAAAGGGGCGCTTCTTGCTGGTAAAAGTGGTGATGTTGCAACTAGTTCGGCATAAATATATATAATAATGTTTAGGTACTCTTGTAGTGGGTGCCGCCGAAGTATTCGTACCAAGTTGGTGCACAACCTGAACATAGTGTGTGTACCAGGGTAGGCTTGAAATCTACCAATGAAAATAACACTATAAATTCCACTGGAATGATAAACAAGGCCATGGGAAGGGAACAAAATTAGTTACCTCCATATTGGCACACCCACTTCTCGAGCGCCAAATTTTATATCATTTGTACAACTGAAGGTGTTCATAATTGAACTACTTTTAGTATTGATGAATGACGCGCAAAGTTTTTAAACATAGTATTGTATATGAGTGAGTTGAAATTTGAACTAGAATTGAAAAGAGGATTTTATGAGGTTTGTTTCATCAAAATCATTCATCAAACTAACGGTAAAAAATAAAACCTTGAAGAATGAATGGAAAGTAGATGGTCATGATTTTTGTGGGTTGGTTACTTGCATACACTGCGTTTATTTCGAACGATGTGTTTCAAATTGAATTGGGCGTATATCAAGTAAGTAAGCAATTTAGTAGCTGACTACGTCATCCGAAAATTACATCACTGCAAAGTATACGGATGAACGTCTAAAACACGGAGGCAATCATCCGAAATCTAGCGAGCTCTTTCTCTCGTTTTTTCATCGTAATACCGATAAAAGAGAGAGATCGCTGGCGTTAGCTGTTAGTTAGTTCATTATGGTCGGCACAGATGCCATTTCGGACGATCGTAGCTATATTTTAGCAAGCTCTATGACGTGATTGTGACGTCGTAGGGACGTAATTTTTGAGTGACGTACTCGGGTGGGAGCAAGGAATATTATATGCATAAAATAATCATGCTACGCTCACTAAAAGTACTTGTGGTTGCGTACTTTAGGAGACCCGATTCCTCATTGAAAAACAAAACAAGAAGTCAAAGAAAAACATTGGACAGTCGCGTTAGTAGAAAAATTTTGGCTTATGGTTTGAAGTCTGGATCAATTTGATGTTTTAATGAATAATATGCTGAACCATATAAAAACTTTTGGAGGCGCAGAACTACAAAAATCACAGTGTCCCATCTTATTTCAGTTCATTGGTCATTATTTCCTCGCTGAAGCTTGCTATGAGCCTAAAACTTGGAGATATAGATGGGAACACCACAAGGTTTTATATTAATGAATAAAAAATACTGGATCACTTATGTTAAGTACAGTGATATCACTTGTAAAGATAAACAATATATGGAAACATTTTCATGCATTAAGGCGATGTTTAAATTCTAAATTGATTTCAAGTAACAGGTCCAGTGCGAACCAAGGCTTGAAATATACAAAAGGCCTTAAGATGGCGCACCAAGATGGCGCACAACCTGAACTCAGGTTGTGTAGCAAGTTATGATTCAGGTTGTGCGACATATTGATGCGCATACTTCAGGAGTACCCATTTTTCTATTAGATTCAACGAAATCTCTAATGCAGGGGTCGGCAACCTTTTGTTGCTCGCGGGCAAAAATTAAGGTTGCAAGTCATTGGCGGACCGCACATATTTTTGGAAAGTTGAAAAACCGAACGGATGATACTTTTTATAATAAAAGTCAAGCAGTGATACATCTCTTGAATGAAATATAGATTTATTTCCTCATTGCATCTCACAAAATTCCATTTGAATATTTTCAGCGCCATTGAACCCTTCGCACTTAGCATCAACTTTTCTGCGTTTTGTTGCCATTTGCTTAATTATAATTAAATTATATGCTCATTAAACGAGTAATTGTGAAATATATAATTGTTAGGTTATAATATAATTTAGTCTGAAGAATATATTCGTCAAAACGGATGTTTTGTTACTATAATTTAGTGAAGCGTCGCGGGCCGGATTATAGTGCTCCGCGAGCCGTTGGTTGCCGTCCCCTGCTCTAATGTAATGCTTGATGATATAATACGATATTACTTAAATGATTAAATCATAAAAATAAATTGCTGTAATAACGGGCTATAATATAATTTTTGTGAGTTGAAAATGCTGGAAGCCCTTTACTGGTTTAATGTATACCGGCAATAGACTCAGCCATCCTGCCATGCCAATGTTGGTCAATATGAATACCGAGTAGCTTAACAGAAATATGCAATGGCAAAAGATTTCATGTAATGAACAACTTACAATTTTATGCTGTTTTATTTGCCCAAGATTTCAAAATAATAACAAAATTTTATTTACATACCTAGGCTATGCTATATCGATGCATAGAATTTTTTTTATTCATCTCTCCTCCAAGGTTCCAAATTTGAGAAGAATATGTTATACAATAACGTTATTCTGTTAATATGATATGATTATAATATTGTAACAAATCATTAAAAACATTACAGAGAAATGACTTCATATTAGATTTTTACAGGTTAGGAAGGTCCCGTTTCTTTAGGTATTTTCCTTAGTGGATATCATGTGAATTAGATAAGACTACTGCCAGGTGCAGTATAAATCAATAAAAATACAGTAGTTACTGTCGTGTAGGTACCATAAAAATCCTTTGAAACCGTGAGGCTGCATGGCTACTCTGCAGTAAAACACAGGTTCGGTACTGGATAACGTACGGTTACAGCTACTGTTCCGCATGGCAACCAATCCAAATCAACAAGCAGTAAGTTAATATCTATTTTATCAACCAGATAAATTTGTCAAACCCTCTTCGAATTCATCAGAATAAATATGAAAACTCCATTCCGTACTTATGAGAACGGAAAAGCGCGGCGACAACGCTAGCGCACTCCGTGGAAAGTCCGAAGTATTAAACTACCACTAGATGGTGTAGACTTTAGGTGACGACGTAAAAGTACGATGCTTGTCATCTTGCTGTTATGTAAAATCTATGCTTGGATAGTTCCCGAACTCATAATAGAACAAAAATAAGGTATATTAGAAAGAAATTACGGCCTTACCTAACCTGGTACTAAGTTCCGGTTTACGCCATTTTGATTCACATACTACTGGAGTACCAAAGTTATTATATTTTTACCGAATGGATTGCTTCATTGCCAAAAACGATTGCATAAGCTTTCTTGCAGACGATTTGTTAATTCCACGGCAATCTGTGACATAGAGTTAAAGCATAATTTAGCCGACAGCGAAGTCAACTTTTCTGAAGTTATATCCATTAGCTCTTGACCATTGAAAATAAATCTAGAAATTCTTCTTTTGAATTAAAGGACCAAACAGTAATATGACAGCGGAAGAGAAATGCGTAATAAACCAACGTAAATCCGTCTTTTCGTATTCGATAAAGTGATCGAGACGGCAGGAAATCAACAAAACGAAATTTCTCGCTGAACCGCAAAAATGCTTTGTGGACCGGCACCGGCGGTTGGGAAACACTGATCTAGTGTGTCAATATGCTGCTGATTTGAATGGCGTTTTAGATAGTCAACTTCGCATTCCCAACCACAGTTTGCCCTTTCCAAATCATTCCTAGGTGTCACTTCCCGACAAACTTTGCAGAATATCACATTCCTTGACACGGAATAGCAATAAATTTCGCAAAATTTAGCAGTTTGTTTAACTTATATATCGGTATCACGATTGCAAATTAGTGTCAAACACTCCACTGTTGCATTTAGCCATTCCACTTTAAAATCAATGTTCTTATTTTTAGCCATGCTACCTGGATATACATTTTACTCACACGTCAGATAAATACCACTAGTATATTGGTTTTGGTCAATAAACCGCTCATTCTAGTAACCTGCTAAATATTAAAACCCTTTTAGTAATTTCTGGTGAAACATACTTATTATATAACATCGGTATCGTTCAGTATAACCTCATGGTCACGTGTGTCCCAATCTGGAGATTCAAGAGCCGACGGCGCTAGCACTCGCTTGAATTCAGTCCTCCTTCAAATTCCAACTAGTTTAGCTCAGCCATACGGCTACGAGCGAGCAACCAACAAATTTTGCCGTAACAAACAGTGGGCATCAGCTTTGCAACATTTGAAACCTATTAAAATTTTAAACCTTCCATATCTCCATCTGTATTGACTACATCACTACACTATAGGGACAATAACAAGATTTTGTCGGATCGACAACACGAAATTCATAGCGCACGAAGGAAATTTTCAAAATGCGGCACCGGCCCACCGACATTCAGAAATCAATGTACTTGAGAGCGTGACATACACGTGTTTAACATCACAATGACCAGTGGTCGCCAAAATACGCGTGAAACATAGATAGAACGAGCATTCCAGTTAAGCGTTAATAAATATGAAATATGAGCCACGCTTTGAAAACGAAATGTTGCAATTGCGCGAGAATGAGATTTTAGTGCGCAAATGTTCTGGTGGCACTGCGCAGTTGCGCAGCTTAGAGAGAACCTTGACGACAAGAGTAATCGGTACTCCCGCAGTGTGTGAACCAAGATGGCGGACACCGGAACGTATTATGCAGTGGCGGCGCGTCAATAGGGCCAACCGGGGCAATGCCCCGGTTGATTTTTCGGTATAACAAAAAATATTCGAAAAATACTTCAATATCGGTTGCACAGACTGTCTACACTAGCCATATTCTCCCGACATGGTTCATTTTTCGCTCGCAAAGCCTTCGCCGAACGTCGACGGGGCGACGCCAATTTTGCCCCGGTTGCTCATTGTATATCCATATCGTATTCTCTCTTTTATCTTCCACTCGCCGCGTTTGTCTCGTTTGTTTTTTGTTTCTTTTACTAAATCACCGGGGCCGATCGGGGCTAGCCCCGAAATTATGACGACACAATGCTGACGTTTCTTACAACAACGTGTTGACATATTCACGCATTCCTTCTCGTTTGTTGGTTGCTTGAAGAGTTGATAGTTTCCTCGCCTTCGTTTTTGTCGCTTGTTTCGCTATTTGAATCAGTTAGAGACCTTTAGTCCATTTGCTTTCGATTTTCCACATTCCTTTTGAGCTCCTCACTTCTTTCCGGCTTCGCATTTCTTAGCCTTAGACCTCATAATGAATAAGGTTGATGCACTACTTTGCACTCCGTTTTCGCAGCTGCCGCTGGAACAAAAATAAGAGGTACAACGTCCTGGGCCTTATCAACCAAAAAATTGTTCACTGGAACAATCCCATGACGGAGGAAAGCGTCGGCGTACATTCTGCGCAGAAACTTGGTATAAAAAACACGAATGGTTGTGTTACAGCGAGGACAAAAATGCACTTTTTTGTTTTTATTGCCTCCTTTTTGCTACCGCCCGTGACTAACGTTGGTGTAAATTTGGTTTTAGAGATCTTAAACATCTTTCCGAGCGTGCCAGGGACCATCAATCTTCTATGGAGCATCTGGACAATGCAGTAAAATACCGAACATTCGGAAATGTTAATATTGCAGCACAGTTGGATGAAGGACGCGCGGTTTCTATTCGTCGGCACAACCAAAACGTCGAGAAAAACCGCCATGTACTCGGTCGATTGATAGACGTTTTGAAGTTCATTGGTTGTCACGAGCTGTCCCTCCGTGGGCACGATGAACGGGCTGGCTCTTCTAATAGAGGGGTATTTTTGGATATGGCGGAATACACCGCATCCCTAGATACAGTATTGAGAGATATCTTGATGCCACAACTGTTTCGAAAGGGACATCTAAGGATATCCAAAATGATTTGCTCGACTCAATGTATAAAATTTATTTACAACATTTGGCTCTGGAAATTGAGAATTGCCAGTTCCTTTCGATTCAGTCTGACGAGACAACTGACATCACGTGCGTTTCCCAACTGGCTGTGATTTTTCGGTTTGTGAAAGATGGTAAACCTACCGAGAGATATCACAGCTTTGTACCAATCGTTGATCGCACGGCTTGCGGGAAATCGGCTGTACTGAATGAAGTGTTACAGCCTTACAACGCGAAGTCAAAATTGATAGCTCAAACTTATGACGGCGCGGCAGTCATGAGTGGGTCGAAACATGGTGTTCAAGTTTATATAAAAGAAGATTTTCCTCATGCGCATTTTTTACATTGTTATGCACACCAATTTAACCTCGTTATTAAAAATATGTGTCTTGATACCCCTCTCGTCCGTATATTTTTTGCAAATGTTTCGGGGTTTTCTTCATTTTTTCCGTTTCGCCGAAGCACTCTGACCTCCTTCGCCTGATATGTAGCCGCCGTCTCCCAGCTTGTGGACCAACACGTTGGAACTTCCAATCACGCGTGGTGCAGGGCGTGTCCGAAATTAGGTCTGAGCTCATTGAGTGTTTCAATGGCATTCAGAGCTCTCCGGTTTGGGACGAACGCTCTGTGAGGGAGGCGGCAGGTCTAAAGCGTCTGCTAGAAGATGGTGAGTTTTCATTTTTTCTCCACAATATTCTATCACGTGGATGTATTATACGACTCATTACAGTCAAGGCTAATGGATGGAGCGTCTGTGCAGTCGTGTATTTCAGACTTCTGCGATGCTGTATCTCGTATCCGGGAAACAATAAAATACGACGACACATGGAGTGCTTCTTTAGGCCGCGGGCAAACAACGCAGCGTTTGATTTTGTCTGCAAAGGAATGCTGTGACATTCTGGTGAATCAAATAGGCGATCGTCTGCGCACTGAACACCTTGCCGCGTTCTCTTTGATGAACCCCAAAAATTTGCACGTCAATTTCCCATCCATTTGTTGGCTACCGTCTCCAAATTTTACCCTATGATAAACGTGGGTAAATTGGAAAATGAATTGCGATGTATATACACCAATCAAACTTTTTTGAACATCACATCAACTTGCGCTCTCTATGGGTTCCTCATAGATAACACTCTAGTAACTACCTTTGCGGCGTCTGCAAAATTTCTGGACATCATTTTGACGACGCCTATTTCTTCCGCCGACGCAGAGCGAACATTCAGCACGCTGAAGCGTATTAAAACGTATCTCAGAAACACAATGAAGCAAGATAGATTAAATTCCTTGGCTGTTTTATCCATTCACAGAGACGTTATTTCTGGGATGCATGACTTTAATCAGCGCGTTATTGAGCATTTTGCTTCCAAGAAACCGCGGCGTGTTGCATATATGTTCAAGCAGTAGAAGTCTAGCAGCATATATATCTATGAGTGAGCGACGCATGTCCTTATCTTTGCATTACCTTTCCTTTCTTCATAGTAACGTTTTAAACCTTATTTTAAGTTTTGTCTGCTTTCCCGAAGTTTCTGTTAATATGTCATTGTAATTATCTGGGTAAATATTGCCTTTCCTTTTGAAAGAGGTTTCAAAATAAACTATGTGTATATTTATTAATCCCTTGACTTGGACCGGTTTTAAAGACACTTTCTTATCGTTAAAAATTGTCGCTTTTGCCGATTGGTTGTTACCGATGGAATGGTTTTTATACTCATAAAATGATGGGAGAACTTACAGCGCTCATCCTGTCTCCGTAGATGGGGGTGACTTGGTCCCGCAGTAGCTTGCCCCGGTTGTCAAAATGACCACGCGCCGCCACTGGTATTATGTGTACCAGGTTAGGCCATAAGTTTAGGCACAAATAATACGGAAGTCACTTGGCTAGTCCCCGGACTCATAATAGAACTAAATTACAGAAATTGGAATAAACTAATGGCCTAACTAGGCTTGCACGTAATTTACGGATTTACGGAATTATTTCGAGTTACGGAAGCGAAGTTACGAATTACGTAAAGTCGTAATTATTGGTCGAGCGCTTTCGCGATTGAAACGAGCTCTCTTCAGAGCAGTCAATTCCGTCGATTGTAAAAAAATAAAGTTTAAGTAAAAGAAGTTAGAGTTCCGGTATTCGCAGACGTTTTTCTCTCTCTTGTTAGGCAGATGGGGAAGGCATAACGCGTCATTTACTAACCTATTATCAACTTTTCTAGGATGGCCAATGTACATATTAACCGTAGATAAGGAATAGAATTGTGTTGAGACCGATGTACGCCAACACACCTGGTTTCAACTTCTTCGGGTGAAATGACTAAAGAATGTCAGAGATCAACTTATAAAACATGGTCTATTTGTAAATGCCGTGATAATTAATGTCGCGCTTATCAAACAGCAATATAAAGACGGAAGAGAAATTGCGTAATGAACCAACGCAACCTAGTCTTTTCGGCATCGGTAAAGCGATTGAGACGGCAGAGAAACAACAATACGACGGGATTTCCCGTGTTTATTCTGCGCGAGATCCATTTGTTATATCTGCAATTCAATAAATAATTTCCTATTAACCTTCTATTAATTTAATTCGCTATATATACATATAATAGTTACAATTGTATCATACAATTTATTGTTTATTCACACAAAAATAATATTTTTAATAACAAAGCAGCATTGATGTGAAACCCTTGACAAATAAAGCCTATTTAAACTTTTGATTACTGTTTCATGTTACAACAAGAGAGCGATGCTCAAATATATGGACACGGAGTAGTACTGGTATGCATTTATTCGCAGTAGCCTTCTAGCAAAAATACAATCTGTAACCACTGACAATTGGTCCAGTAATTAAAGAAAAATGTTTAAGAAGTGTTAAGAGGGAAAATTCAAACAAAAATAACAACATAATAACAAAACGATTCAGATGTCGACTCCGTGTCCAAAAATTAGAAAGAAAAATTTAAATTCTGACTTCCTGGGCAAGAAAAACTGAATAATTTCAGTGAAATCGTTTAGCAGACAACGATCCAACATCTAATCAAATTTGACCTGCACTTTGGGTGAGTTTTGCGAGCAAAAATGTGTGGCTGTAGTCCACATAGCACGGGGATTCTTAACCAGGCAGGGAATCCTATCGGGGAAGGACTTTTGACATTTTTCTTTGTATTTGGGTGTAGTATTACTTAATTAGTATTACTGTATTGCTCGCTCATTTATACACATATTAACCTTCTAAAACTGTAAAAAAAACAGAGTGAAAGTTGTGAGTGTCGATTCATCAAAGATTGAACAACAAACGGAAACAAGAGTTTTTATGCATAGCAGGAGGGAATAAAAATTTAAAACAAGCCAAGAGAGTAATGTATTGAAAAAACGTTTGGGAACCACTGTCCCTATACCAACAGATGCTATTACGCTCTCACTACAGAGAGAATGCCCGGGCAATCGCCACTTTTATTAATTCATTCACTACACACAGAAAAAGACATTTTACATACAAGTTTGATTTCAAACTTCACTTTCTTTTACTAAATTTACCAAGAAATTAAGGATATAGTAGCAACGGTTAAGAAACCCAATCTAATTGATCGTTATTGGAGAAAAATTAACAAATAATCAAGTGTTTTATATACAGTATTGAACATTCTAGTTCAAGCGTAACATTACAATCGTTTTTTCCAATATTCCAGCTGCTGCTCTTTATATTTTATGCTGTCATCAAAATCAGATTTTTTATCCTCGGGACAATCTTTCACGCCGTCTGCTATTTTTATTGATGTTTCGATGTGTTCAACACCACTCGGCTTATCACCCAGGATGCAGATAGCTCTACCATAATTGAAATATAGATCGCTGCGTGTTCTTTCAACGTGGTATCCCACCCCAAGTTTTAGGCTAATATCAAGCCCCTTTTTACTATATTCCTTTGCTTTAGACAGAAAATCATGGCCAATGAAATAAGTTGCGGCACTCATCCAGTTTAAAGCAAACGCCTGTGATTTTTGTAGTTTGGCGCCACCAATAATTTCCATATGGTTCAACATGCTATTCATTAAATCATCAAATTGATCGAAACTCTCCGACCATAAGCCAAATTTTTTCTGCAAAGGCGACTGGGCAATTTTTTTCTTCGCTTTCGAAATAGGGATTTTTCTAATTGCTTCACTTAATCGATATATACACATTCCTATTTGAAACACATTATTCGAAATAAAAGCAGTGCATGCAAATAATACCATAGCTTTAGCAATTTCCCCATTATTTAGCATGAATATGCCTAAATCTAACAAATACTTTTCGGTAATATCCGGGGAATCGGACTTCACAATTTGTGCTAATTCTTTAATAACGGTTCCAGTAGTTGTTGATCCCATTCGAAGCATGCATTCAGCCAGTAAGAATTTTGCTCTGAAATCTTTATTCTTGGATTGCTGTAATTTTGCGATAGCTTCCCCAAACTCCTTTGCCTTGATGGAAATTTCAGCACGTTCTGCAAGTGAAAAATATTTATAAATACAATATGCTGCAAACATAAGTATGAGCAACATTGCAAAAATAATCGCATAACTTCCATTGATCTTGACACTTGACAAATATAATAGTAAAGTAGTATCGGAATGTGGCAACAAGGTGGTATAATTGAAATATGGCATTATCTATTGGAACTTGTAGGTAGACGATGTCATATATGAATTGATTTCAATTTCAAATTTTATCAACATCGTTTTTGCTTCTTTGGACAGTACAACATCAGCCAAGTCAGTATTTAAAAAAGTAAACGAATAGCTCGCACATTCTTCCCCTCGGGCCCTAGGTTTCTTTCACGTATCTTTGAGGCTTCATATGGACCACTTTGAGAACCTATCTTCTAGTAATTTAATCAAGAAACTGTATTGATAAAATAAGTCAAAAACAGATTTTTGCGTAAATGCATCTTGAAATTTTCTATAAAGTTGAACTAAATGGCATCAGACATTTCTAGGTTAATACAATAAAATGCAAGCATACTCGACAAACCGGTTGGACTCTTCTTTCCCTGATTCAATAAAATTTACATTTCATGGGTGGGCGGGCACTTGGTAAGTTCGACAAGTATGTGCAAGACGATTGCTGGACTATTCGTCGTGGGGGGTTCCGTTTCCACTGGTAGGTTACGACATTCCTACACGAATAAGGCCCCCGAACCACCCAACCTTATCTACTGATATCTATACGAATGTTTGTTGGACACGTAGTGGACATAACGATTGTTATGTTGTTTTTGTTGTTCCTTGACATGTTTTGAAGAAATCTCTTTTCTCTTCGAATACTGGACCAATTGCTTTGAAATTTTTAGTGGCAAAAGTTTGATTTTTTTTCCCAGAAGGCTATTACTTTTATTTCTATGATTCCTATGAAATCTGATTATTCATTCAAAATTTCGCTGTTTTAAAATTTACTCATGGGAACACTGTTTTGAAACCTATTTCAAGCGGTTGCGGGATCAAGCCTGCAGGTACGGCACTGCTAAGTTACCGTACCCCAGTAAAATTGACTTATTCCTTACGCGATTTTACTGTTGCAGTAGTGTTGGTTTTCTAGCAAATCTAGTCTACCGTATTTGTTAAATTTGATAAGAGCAAATTGAATTGAGTTTATTATGCCAGAAAAGAACCGTTCCACGATCGAATAGCAGGCCTACAGCAACCGGTACTGGTAAGGCTTAAACCACTTCCCAGAGAACTGGCGGGCCGATCCGGTGTGAACCCTGGAAGTGTTACAAAACTGACACAAAATTTTTTTCAAAACGATCGGTCAGAGGGAAGTGGGCCCAAAACAGCCTTTTAGTGGCCCGGAACAGGCTACCTGTCAATCAAGCCATCGATCAAGTCACGCTAGAGTGACTTTGGCGTTTAGAGGCCGTTAAATTCCGTCTCGGGGCGGAAAAGCGTTTGCCCGAGTATTGAGAACTTTTTAAGTGGCAATTTTAAGAGGTGTGAAAACGTGTGGAAAGCCACGCCCACTTTTTACCTAAACCTAAAAAGTCGCTTTTCTCTTTCATTACTGGATCAATTGCTCTGAAATTTTCAGTGCTTTTTTCTTTAGACGGCTAATACTTTCATTTACTTCAAACGTGTCCAAATATTTGAGCATAGCTCTCTTGTTCATGTGATAAAGCCGACATTCTTCCCCTCGGGATAAAATGCTATACTTGAATTCTTAACTGCTTTTATAGAAGCTTGGTAGGAACATATACTAGACCTGGACTGATAATCGGACTGGAGGCCATGGTCCGTCCACCTACGTCTTTTGGCTTTCCATTCTCTCGGTCTAAAACTGCCATGCTTGTACAGTATTATAATACTTTAGGGATATAGAAAGTGAACAAACCTGCAACATTGAATAGAGCAAAAACGCCCAACCCAGAATTATCTTCCTCAGTTTTTATTATTTTCTGATCTTGCACTTTGTCGCTGTCGACTTCGGTCTTTCTTTGATTCATGTTGGGAATTGTGGAGTCAACTGTACCAATAAGTTATATTTATAAAAAATACCTTAACTGAAGAAGTAAAAATACCCACAATTTTAAAATTGTGAGTATCACCAAATTTGATAAGAAACTACTCTCTCGTAGTGCTACGTAGTAAGAATGGGATTATCAAAAAGTATCGATATATCTGAATGAACATTGATGTTTTTGCGGCTCAACTTTAATAAAATCATTGCGTGTGTGCGGTGTAGTATGGGACATGTCGCAATAGCTAACAATACATATAGCGATATACATTAGCAGCGCTTCCTAAACTGTGTGTCTCGGCTAGCTAGTTGCAAGATAATTCCGACTACATCGCAAATCAATTCGTCAAAAATTAATGTTTTATCTTTTCGTGATTGAAATTTCACATAAAATGATCAAATCTATTAAAATTAACACCGAGAGAGATGCTTGTGCCTATATTAGACATTTGGTCGCATTATGGTCGGTAATGTACACAAAGACAATCAAATATATCGCATTATTTAAAACGTGTATTTATCATCAAACTTTTCCTCGTAATTTGATTAAGATTATAGTTACCCTTGCTCGACGATGCCAATTCTTTGACTCTCGTATCTTCAGAGAAAGATAGGTTTTCACTATCGCTTGTTGTTCGATCATCGCTTTCTTGTTCGCCACACTCTTGAGCTTTTTAAAAAAAATAGCGAGGATTTATTTTGAAATTCTAAATGGAAAATTGGGTATTCCCGAAGTATTATAACCAAGATGGTGGACACCGGACGTGGCATGTGTACCAACCAGGTTAGGATTAGGCCATGATTTTATTCCCATTTTCCTTATTTTAGTTCTATTGCGTGTTCGGGGACTAGCCAAGTGACTCCGGTAGTATTTGTACCTGAAATTATGGTCTGACCCCAATCTGGTACACATACTACGTTCCGGTGTCCGCCATCTTTATTCACATATTTCGGGAGTACCGAAAATAGTAAACATACAATCATCTTGATCTCGCGGAGTTTATTTAAACAAGATTTTCCGTAACTGGTGAAGTTTTGCTTTCAACAAACGTTGGCTGAACTGTGCATATTTTAAATTTGAACATTTTTACCCAGTGTGAGTTATTCAGGGAAATATTAGTCATAGAATATCAAAATATCTATCTAATATCAATTACTCGCATCACATGTACCACCAGATTAAACTAAATTAGAAAACTCGTTTCGCGGGCCACACAATTTTTCCTTGTGGACCCGCGGCCCACAGGTTGCACACCCTTGCTCTTACGTAAAAATATTCTTGAGTGACAAGAATTTCAGAATAATTTTTTCTTGTGGGCCCGCGGCCCGCAGGTTGCACACCTTTGCTCTTACGTTAAAATATTCTTGAGTGACAAGAACTTTAGATTAACAAACTTTTTTACCAGGGTTTTCTGGCGCTCTATCTCCCTCGGCTTGTTGAGGAAAGGACGGAGGTGAACGGTCATCCGGTGCATCTGGAGGGTTTCCTCCACCGTAATTCTGATTGTTTGGTCCTTGATGCTGTGGGTCGTTCCCTTGAAAATTTCACATTGGTTATGATATTGTTATTCTGTTGTTTGACAGTGAACTTGTTCAATCATATACATACAACATGAGTATTTGCGATCAGAAAGACAAGATGTTGCTATTTTCAGATTTAAAAATAGTAAAATTAGGAGTAGGTTTTGAACCATTACGTGGCATTAGAAAATAATGAAACTCCTCTTTTTGTTTTGAAAATTCCGTGTTTTTGTTTATTCAAAACTGTGTAATTTTTGAAATTCCCTTCCACAAAACTCTCCGCTATAAGTAACTATATTCTTTCACTTTATCAACTCATGGGATATTCATATTTTTGAAATTTGGTCATTTTGATTTTATTGGTTTAATTAGTCCTTAGTTAGCAATGAGAATTCAGTAAACAATTAAATAGTCACATTAATTGACCCTGTTTAACTGTAGGCCTACATCATACCTTGGGGTTGGTAGTAATGGTGATGCTGAATATTATATTTAGTGACGGTTGCTTGATTTGTTTGATTAATGATCGAAGCCTTTTGACTAACTGTGTTGCCAGCTAAAAAAAAATGAGCTTCATTAAATATGATCATTTTGAGGGAATGGACCGGTGTAGGTCGTCACTCTGACAGTTTGAGGCGATAGCCAGTAGCCACCCCTTAGATATAAAAGCGTAAAACTCACCTATGATCAGTGTTCCCTCTAAGAAAATATCACACTGCGCAATTGTTTGTTTCAGTGAGCATGAATATTTTAAGGCTGAGCAGAGTCTTAAATGATTTACAAACTTTGTGAAATATTACAACAACAATAGGTTATCACAATGCCAACAACGTACATAGGCTACACATTTAACCCAAGAAGTTTTTCCTTGTTATTGTGATTTTCCAATGTTTGTACACATTGTCCATGTTTATTGATGGCCCGCGGGCACCGGCCCAAGCTGGCATTGTTAACCTTGCCTATGATGGCATCGTATATTAAAATCTCAAGTTCAAATCCCATGCACAAATCCTCATCCATGGTGTAATAAATAGGGTAGGATGTTGCAGCCATAGGCGCCTCTTGGTCAAAGGCGAAAAAACGGGAAAAAGTAAAAATGTTGTAAGCAGACGTAACTACGACTAAATTGTCGAAAGCTTCGAAGACTACATAAAACTAAACTCGTGCCAAAACAGCTATGAGGTATTGAAATTCCACATACCCAACTATTGGCCTGTAAGTTGCGATTATATACTTAAATTACCTTTGTCTACTGCTACCCTTTGTATGTTGTCCTCATCCGAGCTGGACTGCTCCATTCTCAAAGCAGAAATTGTAGATAAAGGTACCTTTTGATAATTCCACTAGAACAAAGTGCAGAAGTGTGCTGCAAGAGCAACAATTATTGTCGTATAAATTGGATCAATCACGTACGATATCTACAAATATCTATATTCTATAAAGTCAGAATGTATAAACAATGATAAAAACTGAATAGACCCTCAATATTTTTCTGAGAAAGAGGCAAGCCAATGCTGAAAACTTAGTTTTCTAGTTTTCTGCTTGCACGCTATCAGTCAATGCCTACTCGCAAGACTGAAACAAAAGCTGTCTGAACCAGCGTCGTTCAACCATCGCATTTTGGCGCCATAAGTTAAACCGGGAAATCACGGGTTCTAAAGAACCGATTGTATGTTGAGATAGTCATGGACACGTGATTTCTTTTAGAATAAAAAGAATTTGTTTTTTAGCCGTCATTGGCGCTCTGAATACTTTAATAATTGGACGTAATGACCTATTGGTTTGTTAAGACCTTGGCAAGTTGGTATCGCAAGTTCAATATCTCAGGTTCATGTGAACCAAGATGGCGTACACCGAAACGTAGTATGTGTACCAGGTTAGGATTAGGCCATAATTTTATTCCAACTTTCCCTATTTTAGTTCTATAACGAGTTCGGGGACTAGCCAAGTGACTCCCGTAGTATTTGTACCTGAAATTAGGTCCTAATCCTAACCTGGTACACATACCACGTTCCGGTGTCCGCCCTCTTGGTTCAAATACTTTGGGAGCACCCAATCTTTATGACCAAACATTCTTCAAGTTCAATAAAATGGACAAGCAAGGTCGAATCAAGACGATTTTGTTACTTCCAATAAATAGCTCTTTGCATATTAGATTCAGTCGATTAGTTTCAGTCGAAAAATAGCTCAAGGAATGTTAACTTTAATGCAATAGCGTTTTATATTATATGTAACAGTTTTTATAGATTTTATGGTACTCTCGTAGTATGTGAACCGGGTTGGGACCTAATTTTATTCCGATTTCCCTTATTTTAGTTCTATTACAAGTTCGGGGACTGTCTGCGTTAGCCAAGTGAATATGACCCCTGCCCATAGGTTTCCGTACCTTTGCACAACTTCATGTAAAGTAAGTGAACAAAATTAGTTACCACCATATTGGTACTCATACTTCTGGGCGCCGAGATATATGTAATCACTATGTCAACGTATTAAATTGAACAAAACATCCCCTTCACAATACATACGAATGGTACAAAGCTGTGAACTACACTCGGAATCTGTCACATATTACTTGTGAATTTTATTGTCATGAACTGACTGATCTTCATAGCTATAATAACAGTTATCAATTCAAACAACATAAACTGAGCGTAAAATTCGAAGGACTGCTAGTCTTTCTAAAATCATGCCAGTCTTTCATTACTTTGAAAATTTTGTGTACCTTTCCAGATTGAGGGATAATTCACAGAAATAAAGTAACGACCGAGCTATAAGCCACAACGGTGAATATCATTTCAACATTTATTTTTTGGAATACATATACGTCACGCCCATTCGAATTGTAGTTATAGTCAATCTCAAATGAGAGAAAAATTCCACTTTACTGTAGGCAAACAAGAACGAGAGAGCAACGGGATAAACGAGCGTAAAATATTCACGTTGGAAAATGTAACCTACACAATCTGACATGGCGAATTTGTATCGAGATGGAATGTAGTTAGCTACGGCTACTAGCCAAAGTCTTATTCCGTGCCCGCTCTGTCATTACAAGGTGTGACGGGACTGGGAATTGATTCTTTTCTATTGTTTTATTTCTTTACATTGTTCTGATGTCGTTTTCGTAGTCCTGTTTCGACTGATATATCGTCCAAATTTGACTATTCTTGGCTGACTTCTTGCCACACTGTTTACGTGACCCTGTTTTGGCATTTCTCTCTTCTTGTATTACTGCTGTTAGGGCTCTGGCTCGCCCTCATTGGTCTGTATTATATCTGTTCAACTCTGATGGGGAATAAACTTCTTTACTTCCGCGATTCGACAATCAAACATATTGTGTGGTTTTGCAGACTTGACAAACATGCTTATTTGTGGAACCGCACCGCTGTAGCGGGCAATGCCTGACCAAAAAGATTGCTGTTCTATCAAAAATAGTATCTCCTTAGGTTCGTTAGATATATATCAATGGTTGCTTGTGAATAAGCGACGTTTAAAAAATCAATCTCTTTAGCTACTTGCGTATATCCATATTCAGAATGGTAATTTGAAAAGCATTGTGTAAGCATCAAAGCCTTTTTTTGAGCATTCCCTCAACTAACGTGTACCTTATCTATACGTTTTAATACCACGCTATTCAGCATCATCAGTCAGGAAATAACAACGTGCTATTAGACAAGTGCATCGAACATCATTTTCATATGCTTGAATACTCCCGTGTCTGTGACCTCTTAACCACTTTAGAAATAACGTATGCGATGAGGTTACAGCGACGTGCCAATAAATTCACAACAAAGATCCATTATTACGCTTGACCGTTGTATTTCACAAAGAAATAGTCATTGAATACATGTCCGGTGTTACTAATATTTCGACTGGTCTATAAACCCGGACATAAAAAATATGTTGATGTGTTATGTAAACATTTGAGTAAAGTAAATATTTTTATTCAGTGTTACCTAAACATAAGGAACCCATAAATTTCTTATTTACTTTAACAAAATTGAAAAAAACTTATTCAACACTCGAACTTCTGTTTTTGTATGATTGTACCCAAAAGTGTTTTTTAATCTAGGAACGAAAGTTATGTTCTCCCGGAATATGTTCCAAATGACATGGGCTCTGTTTTTGCTGGGGTCACCCTACTAAGTCGGTGATATAATTGAGAGTCATGACCAAAAAAGTACCGAATTCAAAAATGGTATTCTAATGAATACGGAGATTAAAACGACCAGGGTAAGATCATGCATTTTATATTACAGGCGCTTGACACTTCAAATTTTAGTGTCCCCTATTATATTCTTTGGTGCCCTATATTATAGAAAAAATAATATTAGTATGGAATCGGTGTTTTCTTTTGTTGTATCTGATAGTTATTATGATTGATTGTTTTGCAAGATTTGAGGTTTTTTTGTCCTTGGCCCTCACTGATTTCTAGTCTTCTTTTTTAGTTTCACTTTTTTAAGCTGCTTGCTTAAAATTTTCTTAATTCTTAAATTTTCAGTACTTGCTTATTTACTTGATTAATTTTTCCCTCTTCTTTGGACTTTACTACTGACCGACCTTACTTCTTGACTGCTCCGCTATCGTTTTTATTCCGCCTATTTTTTCTCTATCTTCCTGGGACGCCTGAGTTTATATTTTCACTCACTTTATTTATTTAGTGGCATCGATGGCTGGTTTTCTATTTCCACTCCCACTTTGATTGATTGGCCTCGACAAGTTTTACGTGTCATTTTTATTCTCCTTCGTAACTGGCTCTCTTGCTTCCTGCGGCTCGGTCTGCTCACTTTGTCCGTCCCTACCCTGCTTCTCTTTTTGCTCGTCATTCTTAGAAATCGGTCCGGCTTTCATTCTTCCCTTAATTTCTTGTCCCTGTTAGTTGTCCCAGCTGTTCGGACTCTCTGTCACTTACTTAGCTTGCTTTTCGGTTGCTAATCCTTCCTGCGTGCTCGCTCGGTCTGCTCTCTTGTCCGTGTCGGGTTCCTTTCCCTCCCTCGACTACCTTTTCTGCGACGCAGTCTGCTATCTTGCCCATTTACTCCCTTTCCCTCCTCGACCACCTGTTCTATCCCGCTGGTACTCACCGCAGCTCGGTCTGCTCTCTTGATCATCGGCTCGCTTTCCCACCCATCTTTGTCTTTCCTGCTGGCCCTTTCTACAACTCGATCTCGCTGGTCCTTTCTTTGGGGTTCGAACCCATACTCATGCCTGGCCTGTTGTTTGACCAGGTCTCTACGTTACCCCTGCGCTACCGTTACTGACGATTACCGAGTGGATTAGAATCTTACTTAATCAGCAACGTCATGCTTGGTAGCCCACAACGAGGCTAATTACCCCCGACAAATTTACATTAAGCATACTGCGTTGATTCGAACAGGTGTATTCATTCCGGGATGATAGGTCTTCATCTGGAACTGTCGCGTGCTCTGCTTTGAATATGTGAATATTTCTGCAAATAATATGATATACCGTTTTTAATCGTGGTTCATTTTAGTGTACTTTTTACAAGAAAAACACGTTGATATGCAATCGGCTACAAGGCGCATACGATATTTAAAGGCGTGAATCCGCAAACTCACTGACCGCCTTATCTCTGGAAACATCCCAGGGAAAAATGATAAATTGCCGTCACTCCGACTCCCGAATTATAAACAATGTCCCCAGCTCTACATACCGGAACAAAAAACAACGTTTGGATACAAATACGCCTCGTCTAGAAGCCTAAGGCCCTCGGTATTAACTTTTGAACACTTCTTCTGCCACGAAAGAGACTTCATATATTATTCGCATTTATTACGGATGACTTCTCTGGGGGAGGATGACTTGGGATTTAATATTTATAAATAGTTTTATGTACAAATACCACGGGAGTCACCAGACTAGTCTCCGAACTCGCAATAGAGCTAAAATATCTTGGTTCACATACTTCGGGAGTATCCAAATAAACTCAATACTAGTTCTGAGCACACATGCTGGAATTCCATAATTTATTCACATATATTTTCATGTAATACTGTGCAATGAATCATTTAATTCACCGACGGTTGGCGCGGCGGTGGGCTCATCGTGCTTAGCGTTGGGAATAAGTCGCCACCGCACCTCTGATTACTCTGCGTGGGTTCGCAGGTTCGAATCCCATGCGGCATGCGGGGATGTTATGTGCGAGAAGATTGCTGGACTCTTCGCTGCGGTAGGGTGGTTCACGTAAGCGCTGGTCCACCATCAAGTCCATGCTTCCGAAAACAAATAACTAACTAATCCCATACCCGACATGAAATGGTAACCGGGCGAGAGGCCGTGGTTCGCCATATGGTTAAGCCGTCTTATCGGCTTTCCTCTCCCCGGGATAAATATGTGAATCTTATCCTATAATGACGAAATTGAGATGGACTAGGCTTGTCAAAATATTTAAAATTACCTCGCGCATTCAACTCGAAATTTTGACGAACAACACTCCTTTGTTTCTAAAGAAATTATGTGGATCACCCGAGTCGCAAATGATTAATCACAGTCTGAAGTAAATGTCACTAGAGCGACATTTCATAATGCAAGTATTGATTTAGAGGTCAAGTTGAAAAACAAAGAAAACTAATTTGTTCATGCCTTAATGATCACGTTTATCAGATGACGTCAATGCCATGTTCAATTAGATCTTTGCATGCAACAATTTTGTTTGGTACAGGAATACGCAGATTAAATACTAACTGTACCAATACAATACTGTACATTTAAAAAATTCAAATTTTCGGATAAGGAGATATAGTTACGGGTATAGATAACATAATGTCGTGCATCGAACGAACATTTTTGTCTGTTTTCAGAGGCTATATCTATGATAAATCGAAAAATATGTTATCTACGACAGATAGTTGGAGAAGGTAAGAGGGAAAAATAATTTACCAGAACTTCTTTTTAAGATTAGAGTTGAAATATCTTTCAAGACGAGGCTAGCAAGACCAACTTCAAATGTTTTGTATAACAGTAGTATTGCTGTGGCATACGTTCATGATGTCAGTGCCTTTGGAGTCTTGACTAAACTGAAACTCTTTGATATAAAAGATTAACAGCCTCTCTTTCATCCTCATAATTCATTTTTTGATAGTTTGGCAAATTAATCTGTGTCTGGGATGGAAGACTCTCTAAGATAAATACATTCGGGCACTTCTTGCTGGCAAAAGTGGTGATGCAACCAATTCAACATAAATAAAATAAATTTTAATTATTCCCGTAGTGTGTGTACCAGGTTAGGGTTAGGCCATAATTTTATTCCAATTTTCCTTATTTTAGTTCTATTACGAGTTCGTTAGCCAAGAGAATATACCCACTGCCCATTTAGTTACCTCCATATTTGTACACAGACTTTTGGAGCACTAAATTTAATATCATTTGTACAACTGAAGGTGTTCACCATGTCAACTACTTTCAATGTTGAGAAATGGGGCGCAAAGTTTTTAAGCAGAGTATTTTATATGAGTTGAATTTCGAACTAGAATTGAAAAGAGGATTTTATGAGAATCGTTTCACCAAAATCATTCATCAAAGTCATCAAACTTCGAAGAATGAATGGAAAGTAGATGGCTATGATTTTCGGTCGCTCCGGAAGTATGCGCACCAAAATGGCGCACAATCTGAACTTTAATCTGGTACACATACTGTGTTCAGGTTGTTCGCCATCTTGGTGCACATACTTCGGGAGCACCGGTTTTCGTGAGTTGGTTACTTGAATACACTGCGTTTATTTCGAACGATGTGTTTCAAATTGGAATGCGCGTATAATGCAATTAATTACCTGACTACGTCATCCGAAAATTAGGTCACTGAAAAATGCTGGATGGACGTCTAAAACGCGCAGGCAATCATCCGAAATCTAGCGGGCCATTCCTCTCGTTTTCTCGTCGTAACGATACCGATAAAGGGAGAGAGAGAGCGCTGGCGTTAGTGAGTTCAACATAGTCAGCACAGATGCCATTTCGGACGATCGTAGCTATATTTTAGCAAGCTTATATGCAAAAATCATCATGCTACGCCCACTAGAAGTACTCGTGGGTGCGTACTTTATGAGACCCGATTCCTCATTCAAATACAAATACGAAGCCAAAGAAAAACATTGTCCAGTCGCGTTAGTAGAAAATTGTGGCATATGGTTTGAAGTCTGAATCAATTTGACGTTTTAATGTACAGCATGCTGAACCATATAGAAATTATTGGAGGCGCAGAACTACAAAAATCGCAGGCGTTTGCTTTGAATAGGATCAGTGCCGCATCTTATTACAGTTCATCTGCCATTATTTCCTCGCTAAAGCTTAAATAAAATAAAAAAAATACTGAATCATTTATCTTACGTACAGTGGTATCACTTGTACAGATGCACATTCTATATTCATGCAATAAGGCGATGTCTTAAATTGACGTCAAGTATGTATAAAATATGATTATTCAAAAAACTGATTTCAAGTGACAGGTCAATTGCAAACCAAGGCTTTAAATATACAAATTGCTTCAATCATTGACAAGACATTTATCATCAAGGCAAAGGTTTTTGATGTTCAAAGATGTAAGATGAGTTGCCCCACCCTGCCATCAGTATATAATTAAATTGCAAATGAATGCAAAAACGTGATAGTTGTCCCGTAGTATGTGAACCAAGATCGTGGACACCGGAACGTAGTATGTGTACCAGGTTAAAAACTTGAGGCCTTACCCTAACTTGGTACATATATTATGTTCCGGTTTCCGCCATCTTGGTTCACATATTACTGGAGTATCAAAGTTATAAGCATAAATTAGCCCACAGCGAAGTCAACTTATCTGAAGTTATGTCCATTGTCTTTTGACTATTGAAAATAAATCTCGGAATTTTTCTTTTGAATTCAAGGATAATGAATCACGGAAACGGAATGCCGGGGATATCTGATACTGAGCTGATTCGAGTATATGAAGACGAGAATTTGGCAAAGATTTATGGGAAATATAGATTACCATATTGTTCGTCCGTACCGAAAGAAATAATGCAGTTTATGAGAGAAAAAAGTCCTGCGAATAACCAAGATGGGAGATATGCGCGAATGCTTGATGTCGGCTGTGGATGTGGAACATTATCAACACAAATGTTCTCTAAATATTTCCAATCCATTTTGGGTGTCGATATCAGCGAAGCCAAAATTAGGCAAGCAAAATTATTAAACAAATCCGAAAACATCACTTTCGAGGTTATCCACAGCCACAAGTTTCCAGTAGAAGATAATAGCATTGATCTCATCACGAGTGGAACATCCATTCATTTTCTTGATATAAAGGAATTTGAAAAAGAATGTCAGAGAGTTTTAAAACCTGGTGGAATCTGTGCTGCGTTTGCCCTTAATTCTCGAAGGGCGAGGTCGATCAACATCCACGAAAACGATTCGTCCTGCATATCTTTGGAGCCTATGATTGATCAATTTTTTGTCGATATCGAAGCCCATCCGAGTAATTTTGAATCACTTGACGGAAATCGACCGATTTTTGATCGAATACAAAATCCATCTAAAAGATGGCTAAAAGAAATCGTGAGCGAAAAAGAGCTGTCTCTGCAAAAAATCAAAGATACGTTTCAAACAACTGGAGAATACGTTATGATGAAGAAACGGAAACTAACTGTTGATCCTCTTGAAATACTTGCACAAAATATCGAGAAAGGTCTTCAGTTGGATCAGGCACTTGTCGACGAAGATATAATGCTGAGTGTTGAGTTAGTTATGTCCACCTTCGTATTCATAAAGGACTATTTGAATTGATTCGCCTCTACATACTTGCCAGAGAAAAAGATCGAAATAAAACATTTTACGAAGTGTATCAAGTATATATAAATGTACCGTCGTATTAAGGTACATTACAAAAACCAGTTAGGCTACTAATTTGTATTTATCAGTCATGTTACCCATAAATTTTATTGAAAATAAATATCGGAATCCTATTTTGACTGGTGATTCGCGGTGTACTGGCATAAGGGAAATGAGCGTTGATATTTGAAATTACCTGGCGCACTCGACTCAATGTTTTTACGATTAACAAGAATAATATAATAATAATGAAACGATTCGTATCCACATTTCGTATGCAATAAACAAACCTGAGGGGGTTTGTGATGGCTCTGTTATATATATGCATAACAATGAGAGGCGCTCCCGTAGTATGTGTACCAGGTTAGGGTTAGGCCATAATTTTATTCCAATTTTCCTCATTTTAGTTTACCATATTTGAAGAAGCAAAATTCCGGACAGTGCATGACTATGTCGCACAACCTTAGTCCTAACCGGTACACAAAAACTATGTTCAGGTTGTGCGCCATCTTGGTGCGCATACTTCTTTCTGGAGGTCCCTATTTTCATGAGACCATATATATGCGCTACCGAAATGCTAAGGCTGCAAACGTTGTACGATACTCATGCTAAAGCGCCAGCTACCGAAATGAAAAGTATTGTCTTCAGTCACAAGCAGAATCGCACACCAGGCTGGTAAGCACACTCTAAATATAGCTACGGGCCGTCGACTGAAAAAATCTCAACTTCAGAGTGAAAAATAAGAATGAGAATTAGATTGTGCCGAAACGGAAGAACAGCAATTACATGCTTAAACAAATTAAAGACAATCACTACAAATTTACTCCTCTGACCATGCATATTTTTCTGAAGATCTAATTCTCTTCTTGTCTGATTTCAAAAATGAAAACAATTCACTACAGTGCATATCTTTGAAATTATAATGGAGAGTCAACATGCCTTTTATAGTCGCAACTTGTTTATCTCTTTAGTCCACTGACTTTGCATCAGTGAAAAGACTCTCTCTACATTGACATTGTGGGATGTAACAGAAAAGAAAAACATTTCAATCCTTAAAATTTCGGAGTGGCATGTGATGTTCGTAGACTGATCGAAATATTTGCACCATTTCTCAGTGGCGGCGCGTCAATAGGGCCAACCGGGGCAAGGCCCTGGTTGTTTTTTCGGTATGATAAAAAATATTCGAAAAATACCTCAATATCGGTTGCACAGACTGTCTACACTAGCCATATTCTCCCGACATGGTTCATTTTTCACTCGCAAAGCCTTCGCCGAACGTCGACGGGGCGATGCCGATTTTGCCCCGGTTGCTCATTGTATATCGTATTCTCTCTTTTATCTTCCACTCGCCGCGTTTGTCTCGTTTTTTTCTGTTTCTTTTACTAAATCATCGGGGCCGATCGGGGCAAGCCCCGAAATTATGACGACACAATGCCGAGGTTTCTTACAACAACGTGTTGACATATTCACGCATTCCTTCTCGTTCGTCGGTTGCTTGAAGAGTTGGTAGTTTCCTCGCCTTGTTTCGCTATTTGAATCAGTTAGAGACCTTTAGTCCATTTGCTTTCGATTTTCCACATTCCTTTTGAGCTCCTCATTTCTTTCCGGCTTCGCATTTCTCAGCCTTAGACCTCATAATGAATAAGGTTGATCAATGACATTAAACAACATGATGCGCAACTCGGGCATTTTTGGCCGAAGATCGTATCCGATAGCACGCTCCAATGCACATACTTGACGAGACGAAAACGAGCGGATGTGTGTTGCTTTCAAGGCATAGCACGAATGGTGTTCGTGCCTGCTTCGACAGTTGTTGTGGTTTTTAATGATATTTGGAAAATTGAAGGTAAAAAGAAATCGGAAGAAAGTAAGGTAAATACTATTGTTGCATATCACACCCGGGCATCGCACTGTTAAGTACATGTGGGAAAGCCAGCTTTTGTCAAATACTACGAAGTTATTAATTCAGTACGGTACGTAGTTGTCCATTTGCCGAAATTGCATATTTACTTACCCCTTATGGTTTCAAATAGTTCATGCACCTCCATTTAGATTTTTTTAATCAGTGAGGATATATACTCATTGCTGATTGCTGTTCATTGTAACATACTATTGCGCATTCACTTTTATTTGCGTATTGAATCAAAGTGTTAACAAGTTCACCTAACATTTCACTCATGCCGGTCTATATTGTATAGTCTGATCTCTCAAGTATTTGGAGCCACGAATGCTTGTAATTTTCTGACCAAACCCTTTTATTAGTTGGTTTGTATACCAAATTCAGTAAAGCATTTTTTACATAAAACATGGGATATTGGATTTATTAGCTTTTCCATTCTAAATCATATAGACTGCTTTATTTATTCTTAACGAAAATTAATAAATCTCCTCTCTTTCTTCAGATGTGAAAGTTGTGGACAAACCTGTCTAAGCATTGTGAGACTCCTGCAGCACAAGAGGCAATAGCAAATATAGTAAGTATATCAATCAAGAAATTAAGCCGACATAAAGCAAAACTTTCAACTATTCGTTTAATCTCAATTTCCTATTATTTATTCACAGGACAACTATAGCAGAAGGGGAGATATCAAAAGTCTGGCGACATATCAGTGACAGTGTGATTCCAAGAAATATAATTAGAATACTCCATAAATGTTTGCAATAGAAGAACAACCTATGGAGGCATTCAAAGAAATTTGACCCTTCGGTAAAGTTGTGTATATAGCCCCTACATCCTGCAGGGCTTGAGGGAAATAACTAAAAATTCCAAAGCGTAAGATTACATAAGCGGTCTTATTTGTAAAAAGTCACAAAACATGCCAGACATACTTAAAACAGCTTTAAAAAAATGAGGATTACGGCTCACTGACTACACCTGTGTTATATTTGGTTCATCAACTTTTGGTAGTACTAGAGAAGAAATTCAGGAAAGGGTATAATCAGGATTTATGATAAAATACTGTTATATATTTTGGACAGCTTCAATCTAGACCAGGGATGTCAAACTCGCGGCCCCAGAGAACTTCCAGTGCGGCCCTCGAACGCTTAACAATAATTGTAATAGTATTTTGGAAGTTTTTTTTTATCTAAATGTAATAGATTTTTCAAACCTTTCAAAGTAAAATTGAATATTCACACAGAAAACAATTTACTGAAAGTAGTTTTGAAAAATTAATTTTTTTTGTTAACATCAATCTAGCGAAAGAATACTTAAATAAAACATTTGAGTGATTAAATTAAACGCAAAGTACATGAAGAAGGTGGCATTTTCAAAGAAAATGGGAGTTGCAATATTTCTGCATTTCACAAAATTCTGAAGCACATTGTGTCATATTAATTTCTCATATTTCCATCAGTACAATGAAAAAACACAATAAGCTCAGCAGTCAATATGACAAATTCGAAGACCAACTTCGAACAGAAAATTTCCATGTGCTTGTATATTAATTAATTATATAACGACTCAATAGCAATAATAATTCAAGCAATCCTATGCCATGCAATGTGGCGCGAAATGTCTTGTCGAAAAAATCTGTCATTTGTTTTTTTACTGATCTATACATGAAATGATAAAAGTAACTTTTTTGCATTACTGGAATTAATTAAACATTCGCAAAGATTCAGATTAACCCATGATCATGTGACCTCGTTAGTTAGAGTTAGTACTATAAAATCATTTCAGTCTGGCCTTAGTATGCTGGTGACACAAAAAAGATACCAAACGTCAGGACCACTGTAATTAAAAACATTGAGTTTATACTGTAGTATTTTTGTTAATTTTATGTTCATATATTCAGATTAAGTCATTTTAGTGTATGTATTATTTATTCCTTAACCAAAGCTTGTTCAAAAATGATTTTGATGGTTGTACATGGAATTTTATGATTTTTTGTAATAAATACAATAACTTGCAATAATAGTGGAATGCAAATATTAATATGTAATTGCATTTGAAATTAAAGAAAAGAATAAAACCTAATCCAATTGTTTAGTTGCATCACAATATATGTCACAAACTGAAACTATCTGAAAAATACACCACTGACAGTTTGACACCACTGATCTATTCTAATCTAGACGATTCAAGCATTGCTTTGGGAAATAATATCACTTCAATTAAATTGAAAAAAATCTCGCTATATTAAATACAAAATCGTTGAACTTTTCATACTCCTCAGCCTCTATTAATTTTTTTAATTTTAATTACCATGTGATGGTCATACATATCTTTAACTTGTATTTTCTGTCATAATGTATTATCTCAATGTGTCAAACTTTTAATTAGTGTGCATATTTTGCTTCCAGCTAAAATAAATGTATTGTCTTGCTTATTACCTCAGCTCGGAGTATTGACAAGAAAAAGGTGCCCATTAATTAGGTAAAATTTTTTTAACTCTTTGTTATAATCAGAAATCACAATTAATAGGAATTATAAACACCCAACAATCAATGAGAATTATATGCCAAAACCCTCAGAATAAATTTGTCTTCTAAAATCGGAGGAAGGCAAAACATATAGGTAGTTTCCATTCACACAAGTCTTTCAAGAAGACTTGCTCGAACAAACTAAATGAGATTCGTCAGGTGATCAGTAAGGCTGCAAGTTGAATCAGCCCTGCAACCTCCTGCATAGAAAGTAATATTAATTAATGGGCTATGAGCTAAATTCCTAAATTTAGACACAAACCTATCTACGAGGCACTATGTACCAGCGATGTTACCTACGATTAACTGAATATGTAATATGTCTAACAAATTCACCTACTAAAGCAAGTTCGATAAGTGCAAACTTTGTGTCATGGAATTGTATCACAGCACCGTTAAGAGAAGTAAAAACAGTTTTGCTGTTTTATATGACACCCTCTTTAAATGAAATTTCAATGTTTAAGCGCAAACATTAAAATTACTAACTTTGAACTTTGTCATTATCTGCAAAATGTTCCACACAAATCTTTACGCTATCGCATTTGTAATCTTCTCTGATAAAAAAACGTCTATGATGTCTAGAATTACTCTTTACAGCTTGTCTGCCATTCCAGCTTCCCAAGTGAGCAAAACTTCTTAGATATAGAGATTATTTTCTTTCGTTACAGGCGCAAAAAGGACAGGTACTACAAGTAAAGAAGACGCCGCGTAGCAAAAGCGATTGGAAAACGATCGCGAAATGCGACGAGAAATATGTGCATTGGAGCGTATCATGAAATACAATCTTTCGCATGTAGTCTTATGGAGTGACGTCAGAGTTGCCTATCATGTTGTTTAATGTCATTGGGTTGATGCACTACTTCGCACTCCGTTTTCGCAGCTGCCGCTGGAACAAAAATTAGAGGTACAACGTCTTGGGCCTTATCAACCAAAAAATTGTTCACTGGAACAATCCCATGACAGAGGAAAGCGTCGGCGTACATTCTGCGCAGAAACTTGGTATAAAAAAAACACGAATGGTTGGCACGAACAAAAACAAAAATCTGTGCAATTTAAGTTGATTTTGGCACACTTGCATAAATTATTTTGACTCTGTTTCTTACACTTGCAGTTTGCCAACTCATAAACTGATTTGAGGGCCACATGCTTCTTCAGTGAATCATTGTTGGGTGGGGGAGTATAATCCTTATGTTTGCCAGTGTTAAATAGACGTGTCCTGGTATCATTTACATTCTTCATATCCTCTTCATACAGTGAACAAACAAATTCCTCAGCTTTATTTATTAATGCCTCGTTAATCTCGAAAGATCTTCATAGTTGAGAAAAAAAAGAATTGAAAACCTCAATGAAGTCTCCAACATGAGTTTGATGGGCAGTTCCAATTGCAGGAAAGTGCTAAAGTATTCAATATGAATAGCCCATCTAAGCTGTTCGCAACTATTATGATTCTCATATACCTTTACGCTTCAAGACTTCTTGTTTAATCCATTTTATAGCACTGATAGCAGCAGGGATTAGAGCCTGCGTTAGGTCGGATTGGTGGAACATTGTCGTTTTTTTTTTGTAGTACAGTATCTAAAATGAGGAAGAAAATCATATTTGGAACAGCATGAGTGTAAAAATACCACTAAATACTAACTAATACCTTGAATACATAATGCATTTTATCTGATGTACTCAATGAGCGTATATATGCTCATTGCATGTACTACAGTCAAGCAGTGTTTGCATACCATTACTAGACTATATCTACACTGAATTTTGATATATCACAGTCTGAAATGCCCTATGACAGTATGAGTATGGACTATAGACTACCTATATTTTAAAACATCAACTGTCTGTCTACATCTTGATTTCTCACCTCTCAATCGTTTCCAATGCTACTTTCATTCCACTCCGGCATAACTTATCATTGCTTCTCAGGTTCTTGTCGACTCTATGAATTTAGATTTAGACCAACCGACATTAGTAAAATTGATTATTTTCTTCTTTTTCACACAACCGTGCATTAAAGAAACAGCCATTAATTTCTATTTCCAAATATGCTGTGGCCTATATAGTAGTATATGTCTGCTGAATAGTCAAGAAGAGTCATTAAATTAATCATAAACATTTCATGCAAGCCAGAAAATATCGTTGTTTGTGACATATTATTCTAGGTCTAGCCTTCCTTGGAGTTACCGCACCGTACCTATTCAACAACGTCTTATGAGCTAATGCTCAACCGAAATTGCTATTTATGGTAAGGATATACAAGTGTTTAATTTCTTACTTATACTCTTCAACACCTCCTTAGAATAACTGAACTAATAATAACTGAAAAAAACTATAAAAAGGCTACTCAACGCAAAAGCGACATGCAGAAGTCTGCGTTCATTGGCCCATGATACCGGAAAAGCAGAGAAAATAGGACAGATGATAACACATATTTATTGTAGTAAAAGCGTCTTTTCTGTAAAACGTGCAACTTTTGGAAGTGGGAACAAGGCAATATTTGTTACTAAATTTCTAAGGAACATTTTAAAATCATTTTCAGGTAGTTACCTTATGTGCGCTACGAAACTGAAAGATAAATGGCCTCGGCTCGCGGCCTACGTGATTTTATTGTCATGCAAGTTGTTTCAATCTTTTACTTAATCCCAAAAATCCCGGGATTATACGGCTCAATCCTGGGATATCCCGATACCGGGATTTCACAAACTGGCCCCGAAATCCCCACCCTAACCTGAAATGATGTCCGCCATCTTGGTTCACATACATTGGGGTACCCAATGTGAATATATACGTTGATCGATATGACGTTCTCAAGCATCCTGGACAGTTGTCTTTGCTAGGGCTGGGAATATTTAATCGATTAACTGATAATGGATGGTAACGATTATATTAACAAATATCGGTACCATAGGTTGGATATTTCGTAAATATCTAAATATACGCTCAAAAACAATTGCTGTACAGGTAGAACAGAACCGCACCGGCACGGAACCCATATACTTGTATCTCAGCTATGTCCAATGACAGAATGAAGCCTCTCCGCCCACAGAATCGCATAGTGGTAGTGGCATGACTTAGCTCCGCCGAATGGCTGCTTGGGTGGTGGTATCGTACCGGTAGGCTACCGGTACCGGTGTTTTGACCACTGTGAAGCTAGTAGCAAACCTTCTTCGAATTGTGCGCAGCGGTGCGTTAAGTCTCGTTTTTGTGCTCATTGAAGAGTGATATTACAGTTTTGTGCTTTTTGAAGGGTGATGGAGTAAAACGTAGGCGATTTCTAAATTCCACACGGCAGAATTGCTCTCGATTATAGAATTGCTCTCGATTATAGATATGGAAGAAACATCAAGACCAACCATCCGAGACCAACAATCGCCGTGAAAATGCACAATTGACGATTTTCACAGCGCTAATGTTGTTATTAAAATAGCCGATTATTTTCGGCAGCGTGACGTGTTATTCAGCCGTAATGACAAATAGCGGAAGACAAATGTCTTGTTTCATGAAGAAAGATTAAAATTACATATTGTTTATTTATTTTTTGTCAATTGTGCGAGCGAGGCACTTTTTATTCATTGTAAAAATACCGGCCGGAAACTAGCGTAACTTTTTATATAAAATAATTAATGTGTAAAGTATCTTCAATCAACTTTTTGAACTAAATTTAACTCAATTAAATTTTATTGCTGACGCAGGGGTTTGTCTAACGGTTGTCTTAAAAGCATTATAACCGAAAGAAATGCGATAGATACGTGTCAATATTACAAGAACAGCCCAGATTTATCAAATTTGCTTAAATACAAATTACATACAACACGATATTATCAGGGACTTTACCACACATTTTTATGTCCGCGGATTACGGTGTTAAGTTGAGAATTAACGCTTTCATTTTGTTGACGCAATTTATCTCACATTATTATGTCCACAGATTGCCGTAGTATATTACAGTAGACTCTATCGACGCAACAACGAGTTACACTGAACACAATTAAATTAATATAGAAGGACTTTTCAAATTCCTGTAGTTGTCGCGGATTAAATATTTCACGCCACATAAGAGTCATTGTACGCTGAATATGTCAGCCGTTTTAACGAACACACAATCTCGGCGAACGTTTTAGAAGCCGTTGCATGGGAATTTCCGATTTTGAACAATCGGTGATTTTAATAACAATATTAGTGCTGTGAAAAATATCTTCCGCTCAAGAGGCACGCGATTTTATAATTTCATATCAAAGTAGAATATATTAAGTTTATCACACACATTGAACCTAAAACTACTCGAACTTAGAAAAGGGAGTACTCCTCTGTTGAAGATACCCCTTTTTATTAAAATTACGTAAAGCAAAAAAGGGTTAAATTTTGCAATTTTCAAATGTTAATAGAAATATGTTCCGCTCAAGAGGCACGCGATTTTATAATTTCATATCAAAGTAGAATATATTAAGTTCATCACACACATTGAACCTAAAACTACTCGAACTTAGAAAAGGGAGTACTCCCTTGTTGAAGATACCCCTATTCATCAAAATTACGTGAAACGTAATAATGGTAAATTTTGCAATTTTCAAATATTAATAGAAATATGTTCCGCTCGAGAGGCACGCGATTTTATAATTTTATATCAAAGTAGAATATATTAAGTTTATCACACACATTGAACCTAAAACTACTCGAACTTAGAAAAAGGAGTACTTCCCTGTTGAAGATACCCCGTTTCATCAAAATTACCTAAAGCGAAAAATTGTTAAATTTTGCAATTTTCAAATGTTAATAGAAATATGTTCCACTCAAGAGGCACGCGATTTTATAATTTCATATCAAAGTAGAATATAATAAGTTTATTACACACATTGAACCTAAAACTACTCGAACTTAGAAAAGGGAGTACTCCCCTGTTGAAGATACCCCTTTTCATCAAAATTACGTAAAGCGAAAACGGATTGAATTTTGCAATTTTCAAATATTAATAGAAATATCTTCCGCTCAAGAGGCACGCGATTTTATAATTTCATATCAAAGTAGAATATATTAAGTTTATTATACACATTGAACCTAAAACTACTCGAACTTAGAAAATGGAGTACTCCCCTGTTGAAGATACCCCTTTTTATCAAAATTACGTAAAGCGAAGAGGGTTAAATTTTGCAATTTTCAAATGTTAATAGAAATATGTTCCGCTCAAGAGGCACGCGATTTTATAATTTCATATCAAAGTAGAATATATTAAGTTTATCACACACATTGAACCTAAAACTACTCAAACTTAGAAAAGGGAGTACTCCCCTGTTGAAGATACCCCTTTTCATCAAAATTACGTTAAGCGAAAACGGGTTGAATTTTGCAATTTTCAAATGTTAATAGAAATATGTTCCGCTCAAGAGGCACGCGATTTTATAATTTCATATCAAAGTAGAATATATTAAGTTTATCACACATATTGAACCTAAAGCTACTCGAACTTAGAAAAGGGAGTACTCCCCTGTTGAAGATACCCCTTTTCATCAAAATTATGTAAAGCGAAAAAGGGTTAAATTTTGCAATTTTCAAATGTTAATAGAAATATGTTCCGCTCAAGAGGCACGCGATTTTATAATTTCATATCAAAGTAGAATATATTAAGTTTATCACACACATTGAACCTAAAACTACTCGAACTTAGAAAAGGGAGTACTCCCCTGTTGAAGATACCCTTTTTCATCAAAATTACGTAAAGCGAAAAAGGGTTAAATTTTGCAATTTTCAAATGTTAATAGAAATATGTTCCGCTCAAGAGGCACGCGATTTTATAATTTCATATCAAAGTAGAATATATTAAGTTTATCACACACATTGAACCTAGAACTACTCGAACTTAGAAAAGGGAGTACTCCCCTGTTGAAGATACCCCTTTTCATCAAAATTACGTGAAGCGAAAAAGGGTTAAATTTTGCAATTTTCAAATATTAATAGAAATATCTTCCGCTCAAGAGGTACGCGATTTTATAATTTCATATCAAAGTAGAATATATTAAGTTTATCACACACATTGAACCTAAAACTACTCGAACTTAGAAAAGGGAGTACTCCCCTGTTGAAGATACCCCTTTTCATCAAAATTACGTAAAGCGAAAAAGGGTTAAATTTTGCAATTTTCAAATGTTAATAGAAATATGTTCCGCTCAAGAGGCACGCGATTTTATAATTTCATATCAAAGTAGAATATATTAAGTTTATCACACACATTGAACCTAAAACTACTCGAACTTAGAAAAGGGAGTACTCCCCTGTTGAAGATACCCCTTTTCATCAAAATTACGTAAAGCGAAAAAGGGTTAAATTTTGCAATTTTCAAATGTTAATAGAAATATGTTCCGCTCAAGAGGCACGCGATTTTATAATTTCATATCAAAGTAGAATATATTAAGTTTATCACACACATTGAACCTAAAACTACTCGAACTTAGAAAAGGGAGTACTCCCCTGTTGAAGATACCCCTTTTCATCAAAATTACGTAAAGCGAAAAAGGGTTAAATTTTGCAATTTTCAAATGTTAATAGAAATATGTTCCGCTCAAGAGGCACGCGATTTTATAATTTCATATCAAAGTAGAATATATTAAGTTTATCACACACATTGAACCTAAAACTACTCGAACTTAGAAAAGGGAGTACTCCCCTGTTGAAGATACCCCTTTTCATCAAAATTACGTAAAGCGAAAAAGGGTTAAATTTTGCAATTTTCAAATGTTAATAGAAATATGTTCCGCTCAAGAGGCACGCGATTTTATAATTTCATATTAAAGTAGAATATATTAAGTTTATCACACACATTGAACCTAAAACTACTCGAACTTAGAAAAGGGAGTACTCCCCTGTTGAAGATACCCCTTTTCATCAAAAGTACGTGAAGCGAAAAAGGGTTAAATTTTGCAATTTTCAAATATTAATAGAAATATCTTCCGCTCAAGAGGCACGCGATTTTATAATTTCATATCAAAGTGGAATATATAAAGTTTATCACACACATTAAACCTAAAACTACTCGAACTTAGAAAAAGGAGTAATCCCCTGTTGAAGATACCCCTATTCATCAAAATTACGTTTTCGTAGTTCGAGAGTCATGTTTTTAAAGGCTATATTTTTAAAACAGTTACAGCCACAAAAAAAACAAAGTTTGACAGTTGTTTAGTTTTTTCAGAGCTATCTAATGATTAAAGTATTTGTTTTCTATAATGCTCGATTAAAAGATAAACGTAAATATTCCCCCCAAAAAATTGGTACAAAAATCAAAGCGATTAATAATGATGTTTTCCGAAAAAAATAAAAAATAAATTAGGTTTGACATGTGGGTAACCAAGATATTTACCTTTTCATACACAAAAAATCGCATGATGTTGCATTCGAATTTTTCGAGCAACGAAGCGGGAAAGTTGGCAAAATTTGCTAATTTTTTTGTCTGCGTTGCCGTTGAACAACACACTAACGCACGTGACGACGTGGGTATCGTCGATATCGCGGCCTCCAGCTGTGCGTCGCGAGGTTAACGTCTTCGGATGTGACGCCAGTACTTATCATATAGCTTATGAAATTCTTTTTGATTATGCCGTCTTCCTGCGATTAAACAAAATGTGGGCCTGTACGCGACATGATACGAAGATATTGGCGTTGTTTTCTACAATTCACACAAACCCCTACGTTACGAAGGAAGTTCGTTCGAAAAGCTGCACGAACGGGTACTAGAAGCGTGAAAGGCCCTTGTGTATTGTAAATCACACACGGTACATGGGTGGAGTCGATCGTATGGACCAACAAATGAGAACCTATTTGTTCCCTCAAAGGGGACTAGGGTGGTATTTCAGAATCTTCGATGCCTTGATGAGCATTTGCATGGTAAGTGCACATATTCTTTATAGTGGAGTCCGGAAAGATGGAAAAGTATTGAAAGATTTTATCCACGATAGATGCCTTGACTTATTAAAACCTCACTCTGAAGTAAAAGCACATGCCAATCTCGACGAACAAGAACCAAATATTCTTGCATGGGTTGTGATGTTGCTCTTTGCCCCGCACCATGTGCAGAGTTATATCGCATGAAAATACATAATCGTTGACAGCACCTTATCATTGTCTACTGTTCCTTTACCTCAATTTCCAGTTTATTCATTCATTCATTCATTCACCCAAGTTTCTTTTATTTTTGTACGTTTTATATTTTCTAGTGTTTGTGCAGTATACAATGGGTCACCGCATCAGGACCAAAAAATGATCGTGACCGTGACTTTGATGCATACGTAAGTTACGCAATTTAATCGTATGAAACCAGGAAGATTCCAATGACATCTGAATATGGAAAACTTAATTGACTATAACTCAGCGACAAATAAAGATATAATATTCATTTTGGAATCGATGGAAATATATTTGAACCGTGTACAATTTTTACTCAGGCCTATTTTGCTCATTTTCACAGAATTGTTGAAAGTTAGCAAGGTAATTGATTGCAGATTTTGTCGATGTGAATATTGTTGAAATTGATCCATCCAACGTCGATTTATTGTGCAAGAAAGGAAGTCAGCTTCTTGGGCCACTATAGTGGCCCATGGCAGCAAATGCGTTAGGGCTAACATTTGGCAGGTCGTTAACATATACATCGCAAATTTTGCTACAAAGGTTAATAACAAACAATTTGTTATCTTTGTTTTGACGTATACTTGTCCCACGACATTTAAAAGTGAAAGTATAATTCTATAAACCTTGCATGAGAAGCGCACGACCCCCTCAAATCGTTGATACCCAGGGACAAAATAATTAGATCCACATTTTTAAATGCTGTGCCATGTAAAATCTCGGCAATTCCATGTGAAAGTTTTCCTGCGGGGATCGTGCACACAGAAAAATTGAATTCGCAGCCCTTTAAAATAGCAACTTTCTGATAAAACAATAATACAAATAATAATAATTCGAGCAGGTGAATAGCTTTAAATAAATTCTGTTGGGGTTGGGAGAAGAGTATGCATGTTACCTCTAGCACAGGGGTCGGCAACCTTTTGAACTCGGCGTGCCAGTTTATGAATAATGAGCACCTTTGCGTGCCAAACATTTTTATGCGTATGGTTTGCATAGCCATCTACCTGGTTTGAATAGTAAGCGGATGAGCAACAAAATCATTTTATTGGATAACGTGCATGGAAAATAGCTTACGAGAGATTACGGCATACGGCATTTCTACACCCGACCTGTCTTTGAACGACTTAAGTAATAGGTATTATTTAAGGCCACTCGCGATTAGTTTTGTAGCCAGAAACAATGAAATCGCGATAAATACTAAAGAAGATAAAATTTATTTTGGTACTCCCGTATTATGTGCACCGTGATGGCGTACACCGTAACGTAGTATGTGTACCAAGTTAGGGTTAGGCCATAATTTCAGGTACAAATACTACAGGAGTCATTTGGCTAGTCTCCAAACTCGTAATGGAACTAGATATATCGGTATCGGCAATGTCGGTCATTTTTCGGTATCGGCATCGGTTGGATTAAGGCCGATATTTCCGATATATTTACCCTTTTGATATGGTCCAGAATGTTTTAAAAGATTAGTTGGAATACTACTTTTTAATTTATTTTTCGTCTGAAGAGATCGTGAGCTATGAGCCATATACATGTCCCCATCCCCGCGAAAGCATAGGATTCACGTGTTTTCAGCTATTTATCAGCCAAACTAGCTCAACTAATTCGGCTATTTTCGCTGTCAAATTTTTATATTGACATTTTTAATATTACGTAGTAATTATGAAGAAATATATCAACACAGCACATAACAAAAAGCAACTATATAGGCGCCCAGTTTTCATACAAATCATACAGTGGAATTGGGGTCCTTATCAACGGCTTGGGTTGCCACTTCTTGGATCCATTTTTTTCGAATCGAATCTCGAATCAAAAATTTTCGAATCGAATCTTTCCGAATCTGATTCCATTAAACTTTTTTTTGTTTATTGAATGCGTATGTTTGCTCAAAGTCACAAAAAAGCTCAAATCTAGAAGAGAAACACTTGAAAGTGAAATAAGCTTTATATCGCGGAAAAGGATGATAATGGTTTTTCAGTGAATAAGCCACACTTATTTCCATCATGATAAAAAAGATGTAGGTCATAGATATCCCCAATAAATGCATTGATGAAAAACTTGCTGTTGCAACTTATCTGTGAGTCTTACAATATTGATTTATTATTGTGTATCTTTGAGCTCCAAACACGCTGTACTTGTATCAGGACTGAGGCAATTTGACGGAATTCATATAAGAAAATAAGCAGGAAACAGTTGTACTGTTATGCCATAAACACAATAACAGCACTGCTTTCCCAGTCCCACTCCAGTATATGTGGTGTTTCACTTCTTGTTATATTGAATTGAGGCCGGCCTTATTAGCGATTCTTTATCTTCAAAATTTTCAGTACAATATTTTATATTTATGCTAGCAGCATAGAGTAATACGACAAAAACATTCTAATTGCATCTGAATTACTATAAATGGGAAATGCTTGCAAGAATATGACTGAAGACGATAAAATTAACCACGATTAATTACATTAATTTCGAAAAAACATTCGTTCACCCGACTACGATTGCGAACAAAAATTTTCATAAATACTGCAGACAATATTATTTGTGGCTAACTAGGTCTTCATTATTATCGTGGACTACGTTTAATTTAGTAATTCAGAAAGTCCAAATGTGCATAACGGACGCCGCGCTGACCAGCGATAATTGATCGACGCTTCATCTCGATCAAACAGGGCTAAAGTAAGACGACATTCGCACAGTATGCTTGGTCTGGTATGGAATCTGGCACGGGTTGATTTAAACAGTGCACAAGTATAAAACAGTGCACAAGTTGCCATACCTCAAGTATTATTTACTCCCACCTGTCCGTTATGACATTTGCTAGAAATAATCCGAAATGTATTATTCCCGCTTGTATCGCGCTAACAGAATTAAAAGTAAGTATATACTACTTTTTTTTGTATTAGCTATTACATTATGCCCCCCTGATTTCGTTTACCGCCACTCGAGTGGAAGCCTGACAAACGCAAACAAAATAAATATATATTTTAAGATGAGAAACATGATTGTCAATTAACATTGCCGGCCGATGAACTCATTCAGTAATAGTTCTCTTCGATTGTACGAGAAATAATTGACTCATAACAAAGTTCAAATTAAATTTCAATCAAAATTAAATATTATCTAGACGTCGGTAGCTGATTCTTTATCCAATCATGACAGGGCGTACAATAACTCAGTCGCAGCGCAGGTGTGCTGTTGAAAATTTTCATCAAAATTATCACGAATTTTTAAGTATACGATCTATTTAAATTCGCGCATAATAGAAACTTAGGCTATTTAGTGGAAAACTGAACTTGCAGTTTGGTGGAAATTACGCCACACATCATCTCGAGTGATGCGTAAAAGAGTGTGTTGTGTCGAATTTGAAACAAATGACGGCAGATAAGTAAAAAAGTCAATCACGAAAAATTTATTTTCATTCATTTCCGTCCCGTAATTTGATGTTATTTGGAGTGCCGCATAAACGCATTAGGCAGTTTTAACGCCGCCGAAAACAACGATGAACAAATGTTGAATGTATTTCTTTTGGTCCCGTAATTTGGTGTTATTTGGAGTGCGCATGCACGCATTCGGCAGATTTAAAGCCGCCGAAAACAACGATTTATTAACAAACGTTCAATGTTTTGTTTTTTTTTCGGTTAATCTCTCTCTTTTTCCGAATCGCTTAAATATGATTCGAATCGATTCGGAAAAGATGCGATTCGATTCGTAAATCCTATTAACCGCACATATACTTTTGGCACGGGTATGAATTCTGATTGTTTGTCGTCAAGTACGAGTGTCATTTAGTCCGTCGACATCGATAAACTAAATTCCGACACAATTATCCCTCTACGCAGGTATTAATTTAATTTTGTTTAACTACACAATTACTTTATAGATATATTGACGTGACCGCCTAGCCCTCTAGACTGTCTCAAAATATATGATAGCAATTGTAGAATATTATAAAATAGTAAAGTAAAAAACATCCTCGACGGTTATAGGTAGGCCTCCTTTTTGTCGGTGCTGATCGATATTCTTTCATGTTGGCTTTGACTTATTGCGTCGACGATTACGATTAGCCACGAAATAAAATATTTGTAAAATGCTTTTAATTCGAACGTAGGACGGCGGCGCTAGAATGTGTGGGTGATATTCGATATTCTTTTAAACACGAAAAACGATATTCAAAGGTCGCGATATTGACATTAAATTCAAATTGGACATGCCGGCTTATGAGTTTTCTAATTGAACACCGAGATTACTAGCGTTACTGTACAGTACAGTGTATCTTAATCAGTTAAAGTAAACATTAATCGGTATCGGTACATCTCTAAATAGAACGGGAATAAAATTATGCCCTAACCCAAACCTGGTACACATTCTACGTTCCGGTGTCCGCCATCTTGGTGCACATACTACGGAGCGCCTTTATTTCATCGTTTTTGTTAGGGTTACATGTAGCTCACGGTGGAATGATAAAAATCAGCCAGGCGCGCAGTCAGGATTTTAAAAACAGGGGGGGGGGGGGGGGGGGGGTTAAAACCAAAATTTCCATTTCTTTATGAAACAGTCGCCGCGATTGCGCTCTCGTTAAAAAGGCCGAGTTTTTCAGCGTATACCAACTTTCTCTCCAGTAAAATATTCATTTCATGATAGCTACTAGAATCTAAAACTTTCTTCTATATTGATATAATCTTGTGTCCAACGTAACTCGCGGTTACGTCTTCTTGCGTCAAAATATAAACAATATTAGTCTGAAATACCACTCAATCTTTTGATGTAAAAATATGAGATAAACAGGCCTAATGCCTAATTGTATTTAGTTTCGATTGATTGTATAATAACTCTCAGCGAATTTCAATTCTGGGCAAAAATAAAGTAATTATTATCGTTGTCGTGAAATAATTGTTGTGATTCAGGGAGAATAAACACCAACTAAAAGTGTTTACGGCCTAAATAACACGTCACGCTGATAAAAACAATCAGGAATTTTAGCGAAAAGCAATCGCACGCGCTATTTGTTACTTTTTCAGTTTTCCAAAAATTTGAAAGGAGGGGGGAATTATAAAATCGCGAGTGGAAGGACTTTCTATTAATATTTGAAAATTTAACCCTTTTTCGCTTTACGTAATTTTGAACAAAATGGGTATCTTCAACAGGGGAGTACTCCCTTTTCTAAGTTCGAGTAGTTTTAGGTTCAATGTGTGTGATAAACTTAATATATTCTACTTTGATATGAAATTATAAAATCGCGTGCCTCTTGAGCGGAAGATATTTCTATTAATATTTGAAAATTGCAAAATTTAACCCTTTTTCGCTTCACGTAATTTTGATGAAAAGGGGTATCTTCAACAGGGGAGTACTCCCTTTTCTAAGTTCGAGTAGTTTTAGTTTCAATGTGTGTGATAAACTTAATATATTCTACTTCGATATGAAATTATAAAATCGCGTGCCTTTTGAGCGGATCATATTTCTATTAACATTTGAAAATTGCAAAATTTAACCCTTTTTTGCTTTACATAATTTTGATGAAAAGGGGTATATTCAACAGGGGAGTACTCCCTTTTCTAAGTTCGAGTAGTTTTAGGTTCAATGTGTGTGATAAACTTAATATATTCTACTTTGATATGAAATTATAAAATCGCGTGCCTCTTGAGCGGAACATATTTCTATTAACATTTGAAAATTGCAAAATTTAACCCTTTTTCGCTTTACGTAATTTTGATGAAAAGGGGTATCTTCAACAGGGGAGTACTCCCTTTTCTAAGTTCGAGTAGTTTTAGGTTCAATGTGTGTGATAAACTTAATATATTCTACTATGATATGAAATTATAAAATCGCGTGCCTCTTGAGCGGAACATATTTCTATTAACATTTGAAAATTGCAAAATTTAACCCTTTTTCGCTTTACGTAATTTTGATGAAAAGGGGTATCTTCAACAAGGGAGTACTCCCTTTTCTAAGTTCGAGTAGTTTTAGGTTCAATGTGTGTAATAAACTTAATATATTCTACTTTGATATGAAATTATAAAATCGCGTGCCTCTTGAGCGGAACATATTTCTATTAACATTTGAAAATTGCAAAATTTAACCCTTTTTCGCTTTACGTAATTTTGATGAAAAGGGGTATCTTCAACAGGGGAGTACTCCCTTTTCTAAGTTCGAGTAGTTTTAGGTTCAATGTGTGTGATAAACTTAATATATTCTACTTTGATATGAAATTATAAAATCGCGTGCCTCTTGAGCGGAACATATTTCTATTAACATTTGAAAATTGCAAAATTTAACCCTTTTTCGCTTTACGTAATTTTGATGAAAAGGGGTATCTTCAACAGGGGAGTACTCCCTTTTCTAAGTTCGAGTAGTTTTAGGTTCAATGTGTGTGATAAACTTAATATATTCTACTTTGATATGAAATTATAAAATCGCGTGCCTCTTGAGCGGAACATATTTCTATTAACATTTGAAAATTGCAAAATTTAACCCTTTTTCGCTTTACGTAATTTTGATGAAAAGGGGTATCTTCAACAGGAGAGTACTCCCTTTTCTAAGTTCGAGTAGTTCTAGGTTCAATGTGTGTGATAAACTTAATATATTCTACTTTGATATGAAATTATAAAATCGCGTGCCTCTTGAGCGGAACATATTTCTATTAACATTTGAAAATTGCAAAATTTAACCCTTTTTCGCTTTACGTAATTTTGATGAAAAGGGGTATCTTCAACAGGGGAGTACTCCCTTTTCTAAGTTCGAGTAGTTTTAGGTTCAATGTGTGTGATAAACTTAATATATTCTACTATGATATGAAATTATAAAATCGCGTGCCTCTTGAGCGGAACATATTTCTATTAACATTTGAAAATTGCAAAATTTAACCCTTTTTCGCTTTACGTAATTTTGATGAAAAGGGGTATCTTCAACAGGGGAGTACTCCCTTTTCTAAGTTCGAGTAGTTTTAGGTTCAATGTGTGTGATAAACTTAATATATTCTACTTTGATATGAAATTATAAAATCGCGTGCCTCTTGAGCGGAACATATTTCTATTAACATTTGAAAATTGCAAAATTTAACCCTTTTTCGCTTTACGTAATTTTGATGAAAAGGGGTATCTTCAACAGGGGAGTACTCCCTTTTCTAAGTTCGAGTAGTTTTAGGTTCAATGTGTGTGATAAACTTAATATATTCTACTTTGATATGAAATTATAAAATCGCGTGCCTCTTGAGCGGAACATATTTCTATTAACATTTGAAAATTGCAAAATTTAACCCTTTTTCGCTTTACGTAATTTTGATGAAAAGGGGTATCTTCAACAGGAGAGTACTCCCTTTTCTAAGTTCGAGTAGTTCTAGGTTCAATGTGTGTGATAAACTTAATATATTCTACTTTGATATGAAATTATAAAATCGCGTGCCTCTTGAGCGGAAGATATTTCTATTAATATTTGAAAATTGCAAAATTTAACCCTTTTTCGCTTCACGTAATTTTGATGAAAAGGGGTATCTTCAACAGGGGAGTACTCCCTTTTCTAAGTTCGAGTAGTTTTAGTTTCAATGTGTGTGATAAACTTAATATATTCTACTTCGATATGAAATTATAAAATCGCGTGCCTTTTGAGCGGATCATATTTCTATTAACATTTGAAAATTGCAAAATTTAACCCTTTTTTGCTTTACATAATTTTGATGAAAAGGGGTATATTCAACAGGGGAGTACTCCCTTTTCTAAGTTCGAGTAGTTTTAGGTTCAATGTGTGTGATAAACTTAATATATTCTACTTTGATATGAAATTATAAAATCGCGTGCCTCTTGAGCGGAACATATTTCTATTAACATTTGAAAATTGCAAAATTTAACCCTTTTTCGCTTTACGTAATTTTGATGAAAAGGGGTATCTTCAACAGGGGAGTACTCCCTTTTCTAAGTTCGAGTAGTTTTAGGTTCAATGTGTGTGATAAACTTGATATATTCTACTATGATATGAAATTATAAAATCGCGTGCCTCTTGAGCGGAACATATTTCTATTAACATTTGAAAATTGCAAAATTTAACCCTTTTTCGCTTTACGTAATTTTGATGAAAAGGGGTATCTTCAACAGGGGAGTACTCCCTTTTCTAAGTTCGAGTAGTTTTAGGTTCAATGTGTGTAATAAACTTAATATATTCTACTTTGATATGAAATTATAAAATCGCGTGCCTCTTGAGCGGAACATATTTCTATTAACATTTGAAAATTGCAAAATTTAACCCTTTTTCGCTTTACGTAATTTTGATGAAAAGGGGTATCTTCAACAGGGGAGTACTCCCTTTTCTAAGTTCGAGTAGTTTTAGGTTCAATGTGTGTGATAAACTTAATATATTCTACTTTGATATGAAATTATAAAATCGCGTGCCTCTTGAGCGGAACATATTTCTATTAACATTTGAAAATTGCAAAATTTAACCCTTTTTCGCTTTACGTAATTTTGATGAAAAGGGGTATCTTCAACAGGGGAGTACTCCCTTTTCTAAGTTCGAGTAGTTTTAGGTTCAATGTGTGTGATAAACTTAATATATTCTACTTTGATATGAAATTATAAAATCGCGTGCCTCTTGAGCGGAACATATTTCTATTAACATTTGAAAATTGCAAAATTTAACCCTTTTTCGCTTTACGTAATTTTGATGAAAAGGGGTATCTTCAACAGGAGAGTACTCCCTTTTCTAAGTTTGAGTAGTTCTAGGTTCAATGTGTGTGATAAACTTAATATATTCTACTTTGATATGAAATTATAAAATCGCGTGCCTCTTGAGCGGAACATATTTCTATTAACATTTGAAAATTGCAAAATTTAACCCTTTTTCGCTTTACGTAATTTTGATGAAAAGGGGTATCTTCAACAGGGGAGTACTCCCTTTTCTAAGTTCGAGTAGTTTTAGGTTCAATGTGTGTGATAAACTTAATATATTCTACTATGATATGAAATTATAAAATCGCGTGCCTCTTGAGCGGAACATATTTCTATTAACATTTGAAAATTGCAAAATTTAACCCTTTTTCGCTTTACGTAATTTTGATGAAAAGGGGTATCTTCAACAGGGGAGTACTCCCTTTTCTAAGTTCGAGTAGTTTTAGGTTCAATGTGTGTGATAAACTTAATATATTCTACTTTGATATGAAATTATAAAATCGCGTGCCTCTTGAGCGGAACATATTTCTATTAACATTTGAAAATTGCAAAATTTAACCCTTTTTCGCTTTACGTAATTTTGATGAAAAGGGGTATCTTCAACAGGGGAGTACTCCCTTTTCTAAGTTCGAGTAGTTTTAGGTTCAATGTGTGTGATAAACTTAATATATTCTACTTTGATATGAAATTATAAAATCGCGTGCCTCTTGAGCGGAACATATTTCTATTAACATTTGAAAATTGCAAAATTTAACCCTTTTTCGCTTTACGTAATTTTGATGAAAAGGGGTATCTTCAACAGGAGAGTACTCCCTTTTCTAAGTTCGAGTAGTTCTAGGTTCAATGTGTGTGATAAACTTAATATATTCTACTTTGATATGAAATTATAAAATCGCGTGCCTCTTGAGCGGAACATATTTCTATTAACATTTGAAAATTGCAAAATTTAACCCTTTTTCGCTTTACGTAATTTTGATGAAAAGGGGTATCTTCAACAGGGGAGTACTCCCTTTTCTAAGTTCGAGTAGTTTTAGGTTCAATGTGTGTGATAAACTTAATATATTCTACTTTGATATGAAATTATAAAATCGCGTGCCTCTTGAGCGGAACATATTTCTATTAACATTTGAAAATTGCAAAATTTAACCCTTTTTCGCTTTACGTAATTTTGATGAAAAGGGGTATCTTCAACAGGGGAGTACTCCCTTTTCTAAGTTCGAGTAGTTTTAGGTTCAATGTGTGTGATAAACTTAATATTTTCTACTTTGATATGAAATTATAAAATCGCGTGCCTCTTGAGCGGAACATATTTCTATTAACATTTGAAAATTGCAAAATTTAACCCTTTTTCGCTTTACGTAATTTTGATGAAAAGGGGTATCTTCAACAGGGGAGTACTCCCTTTTCTAAGTTCGAGTAGTTTTAGGTTCAATGTGTGTGATAAACTTAATATATTCTACTTTGATATGAAATTATAAAATCGCGTGCCTCTTGAGCGGAACATATTTCTATTAACATTTGAAAATTGCAAAATTTAACCCTTTTTCGCTTTACGTAATTTTGATGAAAAGGGGTATCTTCAACAGGGGAGTACTCCCTTTTCTAAGTTCGAGTAGTTTTAGGTTCAATGTGTGTGATAAACTTAATATATTCTACTTTGATATGAAATTATAAAATCGCGTGCCTCTTGAGCGGAACATTTTTCTATTAACATTTGAAAATTGCAAAATTTAACCCTTTTTCGCTTTACGTAATTTTGATGAAAAGGGGTATCTTCAACAGGGGAGTACTCCCTTTTCTAAGTTCGAGTAGTTTTAGGTTCAATGTGTGTGATAAACTTAATATATTCTACTTTGATATGAAATTATAAAATCGCGTGCCTCTTGAGCGGAACATATTTCTATTAACATTTGAAAATTGCAAAATTTAACCCTTTTTCGCTTTACGTAATTTTGATGAAAAGGGGTATCTTCAACAGGAGAGTACTCCCTTTTCTAAGTTCGAGTAGTTCTAGCTTCAATGTGTGTGATAAACTTAATATATTCTACTTTGATATGAAATTATAAAATCGCGTGCCTCTTGAGCGGAACATATTTCTATTAACATTTGAAAATTGCAAAATTTAACCCTTTTTCGCTTTACGTAATTTTGATGAAAAGGGGTATCTTCAACAGGGGAGTACTCCCTTTTCTAAGTTCGAGTAGTTTTAGGTTCAATGTGTGTGATAAACTTAATATATTCTACTTTGATATGAAATTATAAAATCGCGTGCCTCTTTAGCGGAACATATTTCTATTAACATTTGAAAATTGCAAAATTTAACCCTTTTTCGCTTTACGTAATTTTGATGAAAAGGGGTATCTTCAACAGTGGAGTACTCCCTTTTCTAAGTTCGAGTAGTTTTAGGTTCAATGTGTGTGATAAACTTAATATATTCTACTTTGATATGAAATTATAAAATCGCGTGCCTCTTGAGCGGAACATATTTCTATTAACATTTAAAAATTGCAAAATTTAACCCTTTTTCGCTTTACGTAATTTTGATGAAAAGGGGTATCTTCAACAGGGGAGTACTCCCTTTTCTAAGTTCGAGTAGTTTTAGGTTCAATGTGTGTGATAAACTTAATATATTCTACTTTGATATGAAATTATAAAATCGCGTGCCTCTTGAGCGGAACATATTTCTATTAACATTTGAAAATTGCAAAATTTAACCCGTTTTCGCTTTACGTAATTTTGATGAATAAAGGCATAATCAACACGGGATATTTATAAAAAATTAGTTGCTAACTATTTATTATGCTTATTTTATCAAGCAATTAATGCTTTTGCTTTGTAAATGGTAATTTTAGTTTTATTTAATAAATATCTTTCCTTTTTTGTTATGTTAATTTTACCTGTCTACATTTTTTCAGTTGTAAATAATGACACGCCTACAATTCTGCCAAGAATTTTAACCTTTTCGCCTCGCCGGACACAAAGGTCAAATTCTACTAGCTTCACAGCGGTGGTGTTTTGAGCTTTTAGCATTTTTTGAATAGCGTTTCAATAGAATACGGTATTTCATTTATATTGTGAGAGAGGAAAGTAGATAAGATCAAATAAAGCACGGCAACTTTGTTTCGACACCGCGACATGAAGCATTGGGTTTATTGCTACCGTACCGGTACGGTACCGTACTGGTACCGGTATCTGGTACTAAAATCTGACTGACAATAGTCTAGCACTGTCAACTGTTGCAGAATAGTCAATGTCTGGGCATCTGGGTGCACTGCGGTACCGTACCGGTACCGGTATGCTAATTCTGTAATTCCACCGTACGTACATAAACTACTGAACTACCGGTATACGGTACTGTTATAAGATATTTTACTCTGTATTAAAAGGGGGGGGGGTATTTTCAATGAGATTTTTATCATTAGTCCAATTGGCTACCAAACCGAGGTAGTTTGCCAATAATTTTGTGGTTATGGTACTATAAAATACAAGAAAGGCAGTTATCGAAACCATTAACACTTTGTTTCAGTGGTTACAGGATTGACTTGAGTTGGCATATACGGTAAATGTTAATTAATTCTTGGACATAGAAAATCTTGTGAAAATTAGGGCTGTATGGGGTTAGCATTGCTAGGTCAGATTTCACAGCTTCAAGAACGAAATTGTTTAAAATCTGGGAAAACCACCTTATCCTGATAACCTTTAAAGTGTTATATTTTGCACAGTCTAGTTAATTCATAGTCATAATATATTACGAGATAACCTTGAACCAAAATGGGTGGTATCGAGTTCCTAACACCCGACCATGGATACGCATTGATGGTGATTCTGTACACCAACATAATGCTGATCTACTTGGTGATGCAAGTTGGCAAAATGAGAAAGAAGTATGAAGTCAAATATCCAGATATGTACAGTGACAAGGATCCTATCTTCAACTGCTACCAGAGAGCTCACCACAATACCCTTGAAGCCTTGCCAATGTTCTACTCTGTGTTTGTGCCTGTAGCATTCGTTTTCCCGAAAATTGCCTCCATCTTGGGTGCTGTATGGGTGACCTCTCGATTCTCCTATGCATGGGGGTATTACACTGGAGATCCAAAGAAACGTCTGAATGGAAATTACGGAGTATTTGGCCTGTTGGGATTACTTCTCATGTTGGTGTATATCACTGTGTCCCAGTTTGGTATTCTACCAATATAAATGTGGATGGAAAGCAACAAAATCGTAGATTTCAAAATGAAGACATTAAATGTTGTTTGTGATTAATTGTGGAAAACCAATATTGATTGATTTTGATTATGTGTTCTTATTATTCCAAATTGTGAATTAATGACACATTGCTACCTGTTATATCTTTAGAATTAGAATGATTGAATTAGAATGATACTTATAGCCATAAAGGCTTGTCATACAGTGGTATTTGTATTTTCTCTCCAGTTGATTTTTCCATACAAGACTGATTTCTTTTTGTTTGTGATTATACTTTATGAACTGAATTTCATGTGATCTTTCCATAGATTCAGAGTTGATTAATGAAAAATTATTGTTCAGCATTAGATCTAGCATACTAGTTAAATAACATAATTTTTGTTGTATACGAAAATATGTTCCGGTTTTGCATAAGTATTTCTAGGCCTATAATTTTGCATGTTATTATGTCCAGTTTTGAACTAGCTTAAAATTTTGTTTTTTGGTGTATTGGTAGATTATTATCATGGAGGTGTCATTATAATATGATTTATTCAATTATATAGGCTAGCCTATAAAGTGCCTTGTGAAAACTGCAAATTTTGTTTTATTACCAGGGGTTCTCAACCTTTTTCCCATACCCCTATATCACAAAACTATAATGCAAACTTCTGGAAAGCTGTTACCAAATTGAGCGATAATATTTTGGCGGATGTTCGAAATTGTGAATGGTATAACGAAAAATTATAATAACAAAATTTATTTTAAACACTATATACAATATTTAGTGTGGAGGATGTGCCTATTTGTTGTAAATAATTTTTCACAATTCGAGAAGCAATATGAGACAGGCAGTAGCTTGAGTCATGCTCCACATTAGGCTGTGAATGTGAATATTAAAATATACTACTTCATGAAAATCCAACTATACATTTTTCTAAGTGTTCAGAACCCTTGATTGAGAGCCCCTGGTTTATACATACCTATTCTTATATACAGACCCTATTCCCTATGAATTCGGAGGCTTAAAACATATGTTAAACTTAATGAAAATTACTGCTCGAGTGCTCCTTGCTGTTAACTTTTGGTTTCGTGTTTCTCGAGCATTCCCTATATAGACACAGTGATACAACACAAAATGAAAGATAACCTGTTATTTTTATCATTTGTCCTGGTTGATATTACTCTATCAATTTGATATCTCATTATAATCAAGTTTTTTTTTGTTGCTACTGCTACCTATATCTTATCAAAATTACTATTCAATTTGTTAGCATTTATCGGCACATGAAAAATAACTACCTCTATTTTTTGCTCTTCCATAAAATTTAAACGCTTTTTTAAAAATATTGCAGTCTGTACAGCTTGTTTTTTTGCTTTTGTTTAAAGGTACAACAATTCTCACTTTTTGTAAAGAGTTAAAGCATTTATAGAATAAACCACATCAGAAACTCAATTAACTATTAAAATTTGCTTATGTATTTAATGAGTGTAAATAACAAAATAGACTACAAGTTTGTCCATTTGTCAGCATGAAAAGAAAAATAATATACCTAGTTTGTGACTTTTTCAAAAATAAAGATTTAAAGTTCTTTTTAGTTAGTTTTCATGTGTCGATAGTTTTAGATTAAATAACACCTATTAACGATCATGTATTTGTGTTTGAAAATAACGACATATTAATCTTTATGTAGATTCAATGGAACTTTAGGCAAATAATACTTCAATCTGTTTTCATCTGGGCAACACAAGGCGGTGTTATTTATTACTTTTTTAACATCGAAGAAAGCCCTATTGGGCCAGTCTTGGACTAAATCATGTGGAAAAGACTGCGAAGGACGTTTAGTAGACGAGGACGGAGGCCTCATACTAATGCGACTGGAAGATCACAGGCCTCCTCCTCAGGAATACATATCCCTGCACCAGATGGAACAAAGGGAAAGGATGTATTGACAACTAGAGTTGTTTTACTGGATGGAACTGATATCACAGTCGATGTCAGGGTAAGATATAATATTCTTATGGTTATGCTGAAAATTTTCAAAATAAGTATACGACTTGTGTCGCTTCTCATTGTCTCGTTTAGGTCCTTAGAGACATAATTACTATAATTCGGATCATAGATAGCAAGAGAAATACATGAATGTTTTCATTTGATATAATGTTTTCCTTGAACGAGAGAAACATCAGTTGTTTACAAAATTGTTTCTTATGTTTGAATATTGTGTCTTGAGTAATTTTGAAACAAAACAAAAACAAAATTCTGTCACATTCAAAAATTGATATCTACCATAAAATGGCCCATTTTATATTAGTGATTTTTTATATTTGTTGTTATTGATTCAAACAATGCTATGTACAAGAGTTGCTTATATTTTGGAAATATATGGCATCCAGAAAGTCTTACGATTTTTTAAAATTACAAAGATCATACATTGTTTTGGCCCACACAGGTGTATTAAATGAAGTAAAAATACTTGCAACTAGTGATTAAAAAACAACAAACCTGGTCAAGATTTATTGAGAACTGACTTCATAACAAAATTGAAAATGTAAAGGGATTTCATGGGCACCCTGTATTAGTTTTTGTTAAGCATTGCCAACCCAGCATAGCTTGGTTATGGGAGTCTATGTTAATGGAAATGAAGCTTGAACACTAAAATGTGACACCTACATACTAAGCGGTACTCCATGATAGGCGCTCCAGAAGTGTGTGTACCAATACGAAGATAACTAATTTTGTTCGCCTACTTTACATCAAGTTGTGTAAAGGGACTGAAACGTATGGGCAGGGGTTATATTCACTTGGCTAACAAAGACAGTCCCCAAACTCATAAAATTATGGCCTAACCCTAACCTGGTATACACACTACGGGACTACCCCATGACATGTCGACATCTATGGATTTGTCAAATTTAAAATTAGTATGTAGCTCTGAAGTTCACTCAATCATTTTAGGTATACTCTTGAATATTTCATTTTAAAATATTATCGAACCTATTTTATTTTTCAGAAAAAGGCACTTGGCGAAGAACTATACAATCAAGTGATTCGATTTCATCTAGATTTAGTTGAAGAAGATTATTTTGGTTTACAATTCATGGATGCAAATCAGGTAGTTTAATCTGGATGCAACTAGTTTTTACCAGTATAAAATTCAGAACATTGAAGACAAACTCCAAGTCTACCTTATGAATTGAATGGAATAAGGTTTTGGAATAGAATTTTTTTTAAGTTGAACAACCTTAGCATTGGAATTTTGAAAACTAGGAAAGTCCCATATTGAATGAAACTTGTTTTGGGCTTTCATAGGCGTGACTGGCTTAATACCGGGTAGTCTGATAGGAATTTCCAGTCGTAATTCATGTTATTATTATTATTCGTATTATTATCTATATTTCAAAAAGTGCATTGGATTGTTATAATGAAATTAGGTTTTGTTGAATATACTTCAAATAGTTTACGAAACTGCATGCATTGAAATAGTGGGATGAATGTAACTTTATTCAACCATAATTTCAAATTGGTGTGCAAAGGTATACCATGAATATTTTTATACAATGATCTAATAGCTGAACTGAAAGTGATCTAATGTTATTTAAAAATGTTTACTAACTAGTTCTACATAATATATGTATGACATTTTTCATTCTTCAAAAATTCATTGAAAAATGAATGTGACTTTAATTCTAATAGTGGTGCATAGGTATTTTAGTATTCAGTGCACCTCGAATATTTTTTATTATTATACGCCTGTGAAAGGCTGTTTGTTTCTGTGAATTTGAGAGACATTTTGTAATTGTTATCCAGTGGTCAAACCATAATATTTGCCCCCAGGCAGTGTCTGCATAATTCATTTGTTATGAAATGTGAAAGGATTTGGTAATGCAATAAGTGTTATATTTCAACTCTTTACTGTGACTGTAATTGCTAAAGTTCGTAGGATTTATATAGAATTCACAGTAAATAACATTCGAAACTCAGTCATTTGTTGTCCAATTATGCCCAAATTTTTTTTCCAACAACATTCAGTTATGTGGAATCCACCACCTTATTGCCGTTATGCTATTACCTGGCCGTATTGACATGACTTGCTCAGAGTCTGGAGTCTATCATTTTTTACTAACACAGAATACGGCACTTTAATGACGAATTATAGCCTCGGTAGCTCTTAGCAATTTATTCGGTACTCTCGTAGTGTGTGTACCAACCAGATTAGGGTTAGGCCATAATTTTATTCCGATTCTCCTTATTTTAGTTCTATTTTGGGGACTGTCTGTGTAAGCCAAGTGAATATACCTCCTACCCATAGCTCAGTCCCTTTTCACAACTTGATGTAAAGTAGACGAACAAAATTAGTTACCTCCATATTGGTACACACACTTCTGGAGAGCCCTCATTCATTATCTGTAACTTCTCTCAGAGATCAATCTCTGTTATATTTGAGTGAGTGCTGGTTACCTTGTTTTTTGCAGTTATAAATTTCAACTCAATATCTGACTTATATTTTTGTGGGAATTGACGTAAAGAAAAAACTGAAATATAGTTTAGCCTAATTCTCAAAATTATCACTCATTTTGTTCGGACTAAATTTTCTGTTCATAGGGGGATAGTTGGAATTCTGCTGCATCATTATTGCCAATTCCTATATGGAATTCAATTAAAATTTATTTGGTTATTTATAACTTATATGACTCCCATTTTGCATACGCAATATTTTCGCAGACTATAAACTATTTTAAGGAATTTATATTATTAAATCATGTATTATGACTAATAAGGAAAAGAATGTTCAACTTTCCTATTTGTGACAAATGTACATTTTTTTACTGTGACAAATAATTCTTCAAATTAGTTTTGCATGGTGTCGAAGTTTTGTCCAATACAACCAAGAAATTGATTGTTAATGGGTGGGTTTCTAAATTAGGGTTTAAAGCCTAACTTCAATCTATATCAGGGTGGGGCACGTATTTCGGACCAGGGCCAAATATTTTGTCCATCTAGACAGGCGGGCCATGTAAGTTCGGTGAAAAAAGTTACATTTTATGAACAATATTTACAGTGTTACAAAAGCAAAAGTGGGAAACAATGAGCCTTGTGCCAAAACTAAATTTAATTGCAATCTCAACAAATTCCTTGAGCTATTTTTTAGCTAAAACATCAATTTGGTTTTAGTTTGGTTATGCCAGCGTCAGGCGGGCCAGATTTAATTACCCAACGGGCCTGATTTGATATGAGAATGATACAAATATATTCCATTTTGATTTGGCTCCATATATTAACTGGGTGACCCAGATATAACATGACCCATTGTGACATATTTTGGAGCGAACATAACTTTTGTTCGAAGCATCATAAATTCCTGCAACGTCTACGTGCAATCATACACAGACAGAAGTTCAGGTGTTAAATTAATTTTCTTCTTTTTTATAGAAGTCCGGTAATTATGGAATTCATAGGTTCTGTTTCTTCACCCTGTATGCATTTATATTATATCTAATTTAGTTTATTAATGTTAAATCTATTCCAGGTTCCACACTGGTTAGACAAGACCAAATCAGTAAAAAAGCAAGTTAAGATTGGACCACCTTATACTTTCCATTTTCGTGTAAAATTTTATTCATCAGAACCAAATATGCTTCAAGAAGAACTTACAAGGTCAGATGATCTTTTCTGTTTTGTCTCTGTATTTTTTTGGTGCTCCCAAAGTATTCATACCAGGATGGCGCACACCCTGAACCTAGTATGTGTACCAAGTTAGGGTTGTTCAGGTTGTGCGTCATCTTGGTACGAATACTTCCAGAGCGCCTTTTTCTATTTTTTTTTAACCATTTGTTTATAATGCCATTGTATACTGTGCTACTGCTAACGGAACTTGAGGCAGGTAGAGGTGCCTGGGTTTAGGGGGACAAATCTAGACTACAAATGAATATTCTTCCGGTATTACAATAGTGAGTGACGTCTAGCATACTAACTGTGATATGAACCTTAGTATAGTACTATAGTGTGAAGTCTCCCACTGCTTTGATTGTTATCACTTACTTCATTATGGCAATTATAGGAAAATTAATCAGTCCAGTGTTGCCCATACTGGCTATTGATAAGACTACGTAAGAAGTATTCGGCTTCATGCAAAGCTCGTCACAAGCTTTCGTAGTTTGGAATGACAGGAATCTTTTCTATTCAGCATTGCTCACCCAATTTATCACACTGTGGGTGATGTTGTGGGCATGGGTTTTGAACCCAAGGTTTTTGCCTGTGATAGCAATATAGTTTAAGTCTATTGCTTTAAAAACTCAGACACCGCGCTCAAACTTAATGAGAGATCATTAATTATCATGTTTGATAATAACTTTAAGTCTTTGCGTGCATAAAATTAAAATCATATCTTATAAAATATCATCTTTGATTACTTTTCGGCCATGTAATCCTATGTTCTTGCGTGTATTTAGGATTTTTTTATCTCAAATTTCTGCTCAAATTATGTCATTTTCATTTAACACAAGGAGAAAAGACAATCCAGCACTGTCTAGTACAGCACTACTGTCCAAAAAATATTGATGGTGAATTGGTCTCCTTTAGCATGATATCTGTCATTGTGGTGATTTTTAAATAATTTTTAAGATTTGCCAACTATTCTTAAAAACTAAATTGAGTTTTCCAATACTATTTTTATGCCGTGTCATGCTTCATCAAGCGTGAGCAGGGGAGCTCATTTTCTCTAGAAGTATGTGTGATTGATGCCTCTATAGATACAAGAATACTAATGCGTTGCCTAGTAACAGATTTATTTGTGTTGTAATAATACTGCAGATAATCAGACATGATCTAATCCCCTGGCTATTCCAATAGCAATATCATGTTGAATTAAGGAAAATGTAGTTCATATATTCATAATGTCTTTTTTGCCAATTACATGTTAAATAAGACAAAAACAGACAATACATTATAAAACTGATATACTCAAATAAAAATGCATGGTTTATTACTTTTCATGATGGTAAATTTTAATTAGCTTGAACTATTGTTCAGAAAATGCCAATTTTTATGTCAGATCTCAAAGGTTGTAAATCCTAAAGGAATTTAAACCTTAATATATTTTCAGATATCAATTCTTTCTCCAACTCAAGCACGATATTTTATCAGGAAAACTATTCTGTCCATTCGATGTTTCTGTTCAACTTGCCGCATTCTCTTTACAATGTAAGTGCCAATCTTTCAAATGTCTATCTGATAAATTAACCAAGGGCGGAATGTCATTATTGTCTTCCTTGTCAGTGTCAATGTTCTGTTGGAAGATTAGTTGAATGGTTCATTTATTTTTGAATGTCTATCTGATTACCCAACCACAGATTGTCATTAGTGTTTTCACTTAAAGCCATATCATTGAATCGATATTTCACAGCAAGAAAATGGCAAATACTAAAAAAATATTTAGTTACTTGAGTTTTTTAATATAGTATTGTCTGGATTTTGGATCAGAATGGGCATTGGAAAACACATGATGAAAAGGGTGGGAATCACTGAGCCAAACTGTTGATTTCATTTTTAATGTTATACAAGAGTTTAAACAGAGCCGGTGCCATTTCCTGTAGCTTTCCATCTGTATCGATTAGAGAAGCATGATGCTTTAGTGAAAATCTGCTGTAGTACAGTTTAATCATTGTCAACCTAATTACATATTTATTCAGACATTATTGGTCATGGGCGAATTGCTAATAATAGAGATGTACAGACAGGTACACTAAGTAACTAATGTCAGCAAAATAGAATAAATCACTTCTATATGATTAACATTTAGTTTTAAATTAATAGCCTAGATTATATCTTTTTGGACTATGATTGTAAAACATATTCATGTAAAAATATTGTGAGAGAATTTATTTGAAATACCTAATAATACTGTACTAATTCATACTTTATGGCTTGACCCTATGATCTATTTGTGTTTTACTATTAGCATCGAAAGGAGGGGTGTCCACTGTTCAAGATAAATCCATATTTGAATTCAGGGATTGCCAAAACTGAATATTTTACTATTTCGAATAAATTCTGGGAAAATATGAAATAATATGAAATATCAAATACATCTGAATTAGCAAAGATAAATTCCAGAAAATGTTGTGGATATATTAAAAAAAATTAATCTGTAATTTTATTGAAGTTGATTTTAGTAGTTGGAGTTTAGTGAACTGATATTTAAAAAGGGATAAGTTTGAGAAAATTTGGAAGTTTCGATAATTTCAAAATGTCCCGGAAAGTTAATGTTCAGAAATCGGCTGTAAAGTGAGAATATAATTCCTAATTCTGGGTAGTCATGCTTGACTAAACAACTTGTTATTTTAGTGCCGTCTCATGTGACATTCTGTGACGCAGCTTTATAGTTTGTTCCACAAAGCATTGACTGGATTATAGACAGAACCGTCTGCTTGTAAACTGCTCGTAACTCTCCTTATCAAATTCAATAAGACTGTTGAATAAAATGTTGGAGACACCTTAATAAATATAAATAAAAACCTGATTGAAAATATTTTTGTGAAAATTGGTTTTGTTTCTAAATAATTTATATTAGAGTACAAGTCTTCAATTCAGACATCTGAGCCCATTAATGGGTCATTCCCACAGTTTGAGCATACGTGTATGCTTGTAACAATTCAATTGTATTGGCCCCTTGCAGTTTCTCCCTGCTCGCGAATATCTTCCACTTCTATTTCTTTTACCTTTGGAAACCACTGACCTAGAGGAAGGTATTATTGAAAAGTATATTTCTTTGAAGTACTGTTTCATGAAAGATGAGCTCGCGGCAATCTCTAAACAATAAAGAAATGTAAATATCCAAAATAAGGCGGGCAAGATCTAACTAATATTTCTATTTGTAATTAGCTCCATGCTCCACTATTTGAGAACCAATGATTTAGAGTTTGTCGTGAAATATCAATGTCTTTCCTGAAAATTTTCAAAATGTAACTTGTCATAAAATGATGAAACTTGTTTATAGTATCATTGTGAAAAAAGTACGAACGATTGCTGATATTGGATATACAACCACATTAAGATCATTTTTGTGCACAAAAGCAATCCCATGCATCACAAAAATTCAAATTTTCTGACAAATGCATTCTGAATTATATTGCAAAAGGTGAATGTGCCATAACATTGAAAAGCTCTACCTTCCAGCAATGATTTAAATTATTTGAACTAATTCATTGCAATACTTTTTCAGCCGAACTTGGAGATTATGATCCCGAAGTCCACACTCCATATTTCATCTCAGAATTTCGATTCGTTCCTGACCAAACAGAGAATTTTGAGCTTGCTGTTATAGATGCTTATAAATCATGCAGGTTAGTTGTTGATAGTTCGATAATGGATGAAATAATAGATTGAAATAAATTTCCTAAGTCATTGATGCAGTTGCCTAGTAGTTAAAGTGTTACCAATAGTTCTCAACCTTTTTTTTCGTGGCCCATTTTCGTTGGGAAAAATTGTGCGGCCCATTAACTTTTTTTATAACTTGTTATTGCCATACCTGGACTAAACTTGATGCTGTTTACGTTGTCTAATTGGTTTCCTTTCCCTGGCTTGGTCTGAGAATCCTATCTCATCTGTAAGATTGCTTTGAGTGTATTTCAAGAATATGGCTATTTTCTAAGTGTTTTGTTAATATTATAGAGGAGTTGATCAAAATTATTATTGGTAATAGTAGCAATGCAGCCCTCACTTGGCCACCTTACACATGTCTGAAATTATCTTGGAGTTCCTAACTAGTTTTGTTTTGTAACATTATAAAATTTCACATTGCCCGTCATTGATTCAAATTTTAGGATTTTACATGGTGTTCATAGAGTCATGTATTAAATTAGGTAGAAGAACTTTGATGTGCTTCGCTCAGCTAATCATGTACATATGAAGGTGTAATAAAATAAAACAAACCTGGTTGAGAAATATTGAGAACTGACTTGAAAAACAAAATTTTAAAATTGTAACAAGCACGTGAACATTGAATCTCTCCTTTAGAATTCTTCCTTCTTGCTATAGAATGTGCAGTTTTTTTTTTTGTTTGGTATAAATTTTTCCTACATAAGCCTGAATGTCAAGTTTAAAAAAGTGTCAAATTGTGTATTGTTTATTAATACATTCTGAAATGGGTTTATTCAAATTTTATTTCACTTAGGTATGACACTATGAACCATAAAACACTTTGTTATTCTATTTTTCACACAGGCTGATCAATGCCCTGTAAATCTCTCATTGTATTTCCTTTCATTGATATGCAATAGACATAACAAGAGGTTGTAAATTATGCAATAGTATCAATTACAGATGCCTTCAAGCCTGAGGGCTCAATCGTAAATCATTGTCTGGCCTTAGGCAGAAGGTTTATGCTAACGATTGTTTCTGAATTAAAACATTGTCTGACGTTGGGTAAATTGTAGATCTACATTGCCATACTCATTTTGCATTTGGTACTATTGTACTAAATTTGATATAATGCAAGAAATTCACACATCAAACTGTACTAGTTAAGATAAACATAAAATTTATTCTCGATTGAGCATTTTCCATTCAGGTTTTCATCCTCTGTAAGACGTTTATCTTGGTAAACCAGGTTATTGTATATTCAAAACAATTGTAATACTCAATATGATTCATACTTTATTATATTCCATTTTGGATCACGCTATGCCAAGTTTCATATATTTCACTATTTTAACCTTATATTGGTGCCAGCGTCACACACTCACTAAAATTATGCCATAAAAAATAAGAGGGACTATTCAGTGTTCACTACCAGTAAGTAAAAATGTATTTCCACATTTCCAAAAAAGAAGTATAAAGAAGGAATCTCAGCCTGTATTGAAAGTTTTTTATCTTGATAAAATACCAACTGAGTATATTTATTATGTTTCTTTATACATTTTCATTGCTATTTACAGAGGCCAAACGCCAGCAGATTCAGAGCTGAATTATTTAAATATTGCAAAATGGAGAGAAATGTATGGTGTTGATATGCATGCTGTCAAGGTGAGTATTACTGATTCAGTTTTTTGTTGAAATATGGTTATTATGTATTTTTTTCTCAGACAAGCAATAGTATAGAGTCGTTTTCAATGGGCCCATGAGCATATTCCTGGGCGCTCCAGAAGTTTGTGTACCGATATGGAGGTAACTAATTTTGTTCGCCTACTTTACATCAAGTTGTATGAATGGACTGAAACCTATGGGCAGGTGGTATATTCACTTGGCTAACACAGACAGTCCCCGAACACGTAATAGAACTAAAATGAGGAAAATCGGAATGAAATTATACTCTAACCACAACCTGGTACACATACTACGGGAGTACATATTCCTGACTAGGGTGGGTAAATACTGAACCCTGTTACAAGTGAAATAACTTGACCATCATTTTTGAATTTTTTTAAGCTTCCAAAGGTTGAAAATAAAAATGTACCGGTATTTGATTTTTTTTTGAAACACGGGGATCTTGGATAATACAGTATTGGCCTAAGTTATTATTCTAAATTAATTTAATAACTGTTCACCTACATTTGGCCCACATCACTGTTTCAAACCATATGATGTCAAAATGTCAATTATACAATGTTACACAAATCATACTTTTCTTGTGTAGGATTCAATCAAATTTCCCATGATATTGAGCTTGTTGATCGAATCTTAAAAAAAATTCTATTAACGTTTTGGTATCATTTGTTTCATCTCCATCCAAATACCCTGCATTCCAGCAATCTGTTTTTGAATTATGTTAGATTTGATGGCCTATTAGGTAACTCATGGTAATCTGATACCAATCCTAGACCAACATTGCTCTGTATAAATGAAACCATTGTGCTTTATACTGCTTACCTGAATGAGCAAGTTGGGAGAAAAGAGCTTATAAATCAATGAATATGGAAGCAATTAGGTATAGCACTTCTTATTTTAGGTGTTTTTCAGATAATGTATCTTGATTATAAACTGAAATATAAACCACATTTCTGCAATGCTTCATCTAATTTTAATTAAATATAATCAAATTAACCGAGAGCAATTCCCGAATATATAAAAATTTCAAATGACTAATATGGCCACAGTAAAATATTGAATATAAAAGAATAATAATGAAGGTGCGTTTACAACATATAACAGATAAATTTTGGGTGGAATATCAGGATTTGGTGGGACTCGATGAAAGATTAAATAAATAATATGGCACCATGATGTACTGGAAATTCGAAGTCGTTTGGTCCCCCAATTTCTGATGAGGAGCGATTGAAATGTTTTTAATCCCAATATTAATCTGATGCATATATTGTTAAGACTGCCTCACTGTATTATGTATCTACATAATTGGGTTTGAGGAAGATTTAGAATATTTCATTTAAGAATTGTCATCCTGAGTGGTTGAAACCTGATTTTCAGCCAGAAAATAAACTTCCACCCATGTCCTAAAAAGACCATCCCCGCTAATTCAGTACAAATTTTATTAGGGAGAAAATGACTAAAGCTTTCTAATGTGTCTCTACAGTTGTAAATTGTTTTATGTAAGTTGTATGGTCTACTGTCATTGTAAGAATGTTTTTTTAATATCCAATTGAGAAACGACTTGTCGAACCTATTTGTCTGTCAATAAACTGCTTTTACAGTGCTTCTTCCAAAAACATTTTAGACATATAACTTATGTCAATAACTAGCTCTGCTGTAGAATTATGGCGATAGGTATAAATTCAATCCCAAATGCTGACTTTGTTTAATGCATTTGGTACCTTTTATAAGAAGATTTCATTGTTAATGTTGCCATTTTGTGATTTCAACACTGTCTGACTAGAGTATAATTTGTTACAGATCTGATTCCCAAACTGCCTTAGTGAAATGATTTATATTTTGAGCAAACTCAAACTTTTAGGATCCGTGGCCTTTTTCCAAAGACTCTCAATACTTCGAGACCCCATGTTCTTCAATTAAATAAACTAGTTTAGTTTCTAAAGAGTTATTTGGTTTGACACATTTATTGATACTAAAATGCCAACTAACAAAAGTAATTGATTAAATACATTAAAGTAAAAGAGATATACAAATCACGTTAAATTTACTGTAATTTGATGGGTATTTCCAAATGGCACTTTGTGGTTGTTGGGTACTTAGTTCTTGGGCACTTAAGAAAGCCTGAAGCCCGATTACGTCCTGGTGTCACATTTTTTTTTTAAAATGGTTGGAAAACAAAGTCTGATAAAATAAAAGTTGAGGGAAAAGTACAACTGGCTTTTCTTATTTGAAGGTTTATTAGTACTCACATTGATTGAATGTGCTTGTAGTATAATACTATTGTCTTAATTTAAGTAAATTTTGAAAAGCTCAATATCATGAATTGTAATTGCAATGGGATTTTGTGTACAGGATTTTTTAATCTATGTCTTTAGGTTTGTTTTTAGCTAAAACCAATTTTGATTTTAAAGAAAAGGTTTAATTCTTAGCCCAGAGCTGATTGCGGTTACATTTGCTGTCATCTGTGATTGATGTCACTAGATTGCCTCTGGCAATTTGCCAGATGTTTCTAGAAGTTTCGAAAGAATTAAGTTAATTTTATCCAAAGTATGAAATCACAATGTATGAGGTGTCCGTATAGTCCCTTTACAATTTCAATTTTGTCGGTTTGCAATATATTTTAACTAGGTTTGTTGTTTTTTAATCAGTAATTGTTTAAGTATTTTTACTTCATTTAATACATCTGTGAGAGTCAAAACAATATATGGTATCGATAAGCAATTTTAAAAAATAGAAAGGTTTTATGGACATCTTAAATGAAAAAATATCAGTTTTCATACACTAAATAAAACTACCGGTATTACAATTAGACATTGAGAACCTAAAGAAAATCGAAATTTTAGTTTTTGCCTCACATAAAGCTGCCACAGTTGATATTAAGTGTTTTTATATAAAGTTGCTCATTAAAAATGGAAAGATATATTGATTTTGAAAAATATAATTTATTTTGAAAATAATTCAAATATACGATACCTGGTTATAACCCGTTTTTGAATTTGCATCTTTCTCTAATCTAAGGTCTACATAATTGCTAGCTCTCCTCTCTCAATATGACATAATGCCCATAATTAATTAGGCAACACATCTGGCACTCGATAGGGGAATGTGTAGTCCAAATTTAAATTCTTGTGTCTATGTCGCATATTTTACCAAGAGCCCATGTTTGGGGTTTATATGAGCCCATGGGTTATTCCTTGTTGAGTACTTTCTATGGAGTCATATCATGTGAATTATTCATTTCAGTTCAATTTAAAATGCATTCTAGCAAAGTTCCATATTAGAATTAGGTATATATTAAAATCATGAGCTCATTTTTGCGAGGTTGGAAATTTGTGATTTTTTCAAATTATTGCGTGAAGAAGTGATGCCATGGATTTGAAAATTTTGATATTTTTAAAATTATAAACCCAAAAAAAATAAAATTAATAAAAAATTACTTTACTCCACGAAAAAGAAGAAATTTCATTTACCACTTGAACTTCTGTTTGTGTATGATTGTACTCAAAAGATTCAGTAATCTAAGACGCTCTGCACAAAAGTTATGTTTTCTTCAGAATATGTTCCAAATGAACTGGGTTCTTTTTTTTTTGAGTCATACTATATGTAATATTACCTGCACAAATAAAATTTTATATTGTTCTAAAATATTCTTTTTTTTTCAGGGCAAGGATGGCAATGATTACTCTCTTGGTTTGACTCCAACAGGAGTTCTTGTATTTGAAGGAGATCAGAAGATTGGCTTATTTTTCTGGCCGAAGATTAAACGCCTCGATTTTAAGAGCAAACGTTTGTTGCTGACAGTAGTTGAAGATGATGAAAGTGTAAGATGTGTGAAGGAGTATGTTAGAGGGGGGGGGGGGGGGATGGTAAAGATTTTGTAATCAGAGAACTTTGTCTGAACTAAATGCATTTTACATTTTGAAATAAGAACGTGTTATTCATAAGTAAATGGATACCGATATTCATAGTTTATATATTTAAAAAATCTCATAATTCTCATAATTTTGTTTTTGATTTTTAATTCCTACAAAAATTATTGTCATGAATGGTACAAAAAGGAAAGATAAAACAATAGCATTCGCATATCAGATACCTACTCTCTTTAAAATGTCATCCCATTGCTCTGCTTCTACTATTACTTCCCTATTTTTTAAGCATAAAAATGTCAATGATTGGCATTTAATCAGTTTTCCTAATAATTTCGAAAAACTTCAAATCTTGCCTTATTTGTATTTGCCATTGTGCAATGTACCTTAATTAATTCTATAGAATATTATTAGCTTTTGGCACATCTGTAGTTGTGGCTTACTTTACATAGATCTGTATTCTTCACTTCTGAGTGAGTACACATGGCCTTGTTTTGAGTATATTTTCTGATAAAGAAATAAAGGAAAATACAATGAGGATAAAGTTCTCATTCATATTCTTAGGGAAGAGAGCAAGAGCACAATTTTGTATTTCGACTCGACACATCAAAAGGATGCAAACACCTATGGAAATGTGCAGTAGAACATCACGCATTCTTCAGATTAAAAGCAAATGTTAATACAAGGGATAGAAGACAAATTGTTAGACTTGGGTCAAGGTAAGAATTATTGATTATCAACAGAACTTGAATGGGGATGGCTAACATCAAATAACTTATCATTCTGAAGAAGTACCGGTAAAATACCAAATAATTTGACATATTGAATGTGTTTTAAATTGAATCATATTCAATGAAAATTCGGCTCTCCAAAAGTGTATGTACCAAAATGGAGGTATCGTAACTAATTTTGTTCGCCTACTTTACATGAAGTTGTGTAAAGGGACTGAAAGTACACTTGGCTAACACAGACAGTCCCCGAACTTGTAATAGAACTTAAAATGAGGAAAATCGAAATAAAAGTATGACCTAACGTTGACCTGGTACACATACTACGGGAGTACCTACCCAAAATTCTACCTAACTTGGTTTATTTAGTATGGTATCATTGTATTTGTCTCTCGATGTGAAGTTGGAATGGAATTTACTAAGTTGTTGAAATTGATTTATGTTTTTGCAATCCTTCCAATCATGTGCTATCTGATCTCATATTACTTTCCGTTATATTTGACTAATGAGGCAATTCACCTACACTTGATGTATGTAAGTGACCGAAAACTGATGACACCACTAGGTTCGCCACTTCTCAGATCAAATGAAATGGAAGTTCTCTCCTTTTCACTGTGGCACTCAATGGTAAAAGTCAAAAAACCCACCATGGAACGGAATGTGTTACTGAGCTAGTTGTACTCCACTAATGGGAATTAGTGAAGTACAACTAGCTCAGTAACACATTCCGTTCCATGGTGAGTTTTTTGATTTTTACCATTGAGTGATGAGTCTCATTCATTCTCGAATGAGTGTGCGAGACCATGCTCTGAGTAATAAAGATAATACAGGCTTTGCAGGTGGCACACTGTGCTAAACGTTAGGGATAAGCTTGCCATCGTATTTACCCCCTGACTAAATATGAAAATCGTACAGTTACATGCCACTGCTACCTGCTCAATATATAGCCAACTTGTAACAACTAGCAAATGTAACATATTCTAACTAGTTTACTTGTTCTTCAGATCAAGCGTGTATGCGGTGTAGTCAATTCCCAAAACAGAATGAGCTCTCTAGCTAATTCTGTCTTTAATTTTATTCAAATAACTATACAGAACTTTTTGAATTCATGATTCTTGATTTTATTGGCAGATTCCGTCCAAGTGTTCGTACTGAATTTGAAATAACTCGCAACACGGGACAAAGAAAGTCTGTCAACTTTGAACGACGTCCGAGCAAACGATACTCGAGAAGACCAAGCTTCAAGAAAAGTAAGTTTTTATGTGGATTGCAGCATTCCCAATCTTTTTGTTCACGAGCTGCAAATTACCAGAAAAAAAAACTCACAACACACCTACACGAAAAAAAAAGTTTGCTGCATTTGAATAAAACTCATTTTTGTGATCGTTATGTAAAGTTTGAAAACATGTAAGACTAAAGAGAGCCATAAACCCTCTTTGGTGTACTCGATGTTGTATTGTACTATCTAATGGGGTAAACACTGAAATATTACCTTTGCATAAGGTTTAAATGCAACTATCTTATCAGCATATTTTTATTTTTTCTGTGTAATCATGATGAGTCATGCCCATGTCAAAATCTAGTTTTCCTTGTCAAAGGTCATCTTAGTCTTAAGTATAATTTGAGTCAAGTCATCACACTTTCCATGGTCATTCGTTCTTTGCTTAAAGATGAGTCTTATTCATTCTCGAGTGAGTGTGCGAGACCATGCTCTGAGTAAATTCTTGTAAGAAAAGATGATACAGGCTTTGCAGGTGGCACACTGTGCTAAACGTTAGGGATAAGCTTGCCATCGTATTTACTCCCAGACTAAATAAGAAAATCGCACAGTTACATGCCAAGGCTACCTGCTCAATATATGGCCAACTTGTAACAACTAGCAAATGTAACATATTCTAACTAGTTTACTTGTTCTTCAGATGCTGGGCCAAGAATACAAACAACAGACCAGCCGTTCAGTAGATACGTACCAACAAGTGGACCGGCTGCCCCTCCTAAGAAACCACAATCATCCCCTCCTGCTAATCCACCCCCTCAGTCCAGAGCACCACAGAGGTAAGAATTGTAATCTCATTTTAATATACAGGATAAGCCAAAAGTTTGCCTATTTTGAATAACTTCATTCTTCCTATTTGACGGGCACAATAATTAAAAATAAGTACTAAGTCTGAAACTCCACACACATTCAATACATACCATATATCCTCGCATATGAGCCGTTCTCGCATACAAGCCGGCCTCTTAAAAACAGCCCTATAACGGTGAATTTATGAAAGTTCGCATATGAGTCGACCCTACAAATCGTAACAAGTCGTACGCACCTATCACAGCAAATGCGTGTTGTAGCTGTTGGATTTAGGTTAGCATAATGCTATTTTGTTTGAGTGCGATCAAAGTTATGCACGTATAAGCCCTTAGTTTGGCAACTTTTTTGAGTTTTGAACTCGCTTAAATGCGAGAATATACTGGTAAATAGTTTCGTGTTCCAATATCGCATACCTGATTAAACACTTCCTAGCTTCTATATATGATACCAGGTAAACTCTCAGAAATTCCATCAGGTAATATTTCACAGATTTTCACCCTGATTTTGTGGGAATTTCTCTGACTTTTTTACAGATCGAAATTCTTGAATGCATAGGATTAAGGTTGAATTTTGTCAGGGGAATGTTTTCCATGGGTGGAATTTACTAAAATAGTTGTTTGCCAGGTACTATATACATGTCAGCGAGGGCGTTCCCAGGGGGTGTTTTGCGGGTCAGGAACCTTTTTAAACTGTTAGAAAAATTTTGTTATCATCCATGCAATTTTTTTTAGACCACTAAGGCTCTTGAAAACCCACGAATCCACTGACTATACCCTCATATGTCAGTTATATAAGCTAGTGCTAAAACTCGTTCTATAAATACGCATATGATAATTTCTCCAGGTCATCATCAAGGTCACAACCCGTCCAGCCATCGTACACCCGATCAAGTGCGAGACATGCATATGGAATCGAAGTTTAATATCCAGAATCCATGCCTTACCTTCACTGGGGGAATTGGTACCACGACACATTTTCGCCACTACTTTACAGTTTTTGATAATTTTTTTCAACTTAGATAACTGCAGTTTTGTTTTTGTACATACTTTTGCTTATCTTGCGATTCCTTATGTTTGGAGGTCAATTTTGATGAATTTCTAACATGATTTGACAATTTTAGAAAGTATCTGTGTTGATCATGTTATGGGCTGTCCTATTTTTGCTTATTTGTTCGTCAAATTATGGTACGAGACTTCTTTATTGGACCAATTCATATAGTGGACCATACTGGTCCCGAGCTTTTATATATTTTTTAACTTTATGCACGAAGTGATTTGTCACCAACAATATTTCAACATTCAATGGAATATGATGCACCACAATAATTCTATATGGTTTCTGTAGCTTTTGGTGTTACAGCAGTCACCCATACTTCTGCTCATAAATGGTTCAACTTAATATTTGAGTAGGTTACTTTGCTTTAAGTAATTCCACTAGAAACAATTTGTATTCATGAGCAATGTTCCTTCTAATTTTTATAGTATGTGTGTGCAGAAATTTTGGTGTGTGCGCACTTTTTTGGAAATGACTAATATTTGTGCAAAAATCAATGAAGAAATTTTGGCGTTCTAACTGGGTAATGGGTCGGCCAACAACAAACTTTCTCAACCTGCCAACCGAGAACATTGTTACATTACATCGAAATAGGTTTGTGCGCAGTAAATCTATGCGTGTGCGCAGCCTCTGAAAGCTGTGTGCACGCGCACACCTTAGAGGGAACACTGTTTATGAGTGAATTTCAAATCGATACCCAAAGAAGATAGATTACACACAAGAAAAATATTTTTGTCACATTGAAATTTTTCAAGTACTAGTACTCAATAAACAGTTCAAATTGTGACTTCATGGACTAGCCCTTATATATAAATTAGACACACTCTTGACTCAATAATACTGGTACAATACCAATGATATTTTTTTATCAAATCTGTCACATCTGTATATTCTCATTTCATATCTATCTTATCATTGTGAAAACTGATTGGTGCTTTTTATATTTTGAATGCTGTGCCAAAATCAATTCATATAATTAATAAAATCCTCCAACTTTGAAATGAATTTACAGCCTTTACTTACTGTAGATAATCAATTCACTAAAATTTTTAGTTTTTGAAAAATTTATAGAAGTTAAAAAAATTTTACAACTGTCCAGTTTCGTCTAATGCAATTCTCCAACTTTGAAATGAATTCTCAGCCTTTACTAAGATAATGAATTTACAACTATTTGTTACAACTATATGGTTCAAGGTTTATTTGGTCAGAAAACTAATTTTTTTTAAATCTTAATGAATTTAAATCAGTTAGCACATGTCTAATAAATCAGTTTGGCCATAAAAATATTTGATGGATTTCCCTTAAGTTAATTATATTGCCGTTTGAATGTGTGCATTATGAAATATGAAAATGAATTTTTTGAAATAGGACAATCTCTATATTATGGAATTAATGCAATTTTTGGTTTCACAGTTGTAAATTACGGATAACAAATTTATGGAATTGAATGACTTCAAACGGGAAGTAACTTTTCAAAAACTCAAATATTATAATGAATTTCACACTAGGCCCTAACTACTATGGCTTGACCCCTTTGTTATGACAAATTAATGCTGGCACATTTTGAATGAATTATGCTTTGATAAGGATTGTTAAATGAATTTATTTGCTCTGTGTTCTATTAAACTCTTATTTTTGCGATTTGGGACTGGTCGGTGACCGGTGAGTGACATTTCAAATGAGCAAACTTCAAAAAAGCAAGAAATTAGAGGAATTTACACATTAATTGAAGGGAATTGTGATTATTTGTAATTTTGCACCACACATTTATCAAATGCCCAAAGCATTTTTATGTAAAACCGTCTTTTTCTTTGTTTTTGGCTACAAGCTAAGATCCTGAGAAAACAACACAGTCCAACTTGTAAAACACCTTTGATTTTTATTTTCAATTTTTTTTTGTTTCTGATTTTAAGTTTCATTTTTAACTTGAGTGTTTTATGTAATCTCTTGAAAACTTTTCATATAAAGTGGCAGCATCATGGTACGTCATGCTAATGTAATTTTAACCTGTTTTTGTAATATAATTCTGTAATGAGGTAACCACTATTGACTATGGTCTCCTTGATTTTGCTTAGTACTGTTTTTGATGAATTCATATTGACTCATTTTCAGATGAATTTTGCAATTGTGCATAAAATTTAAAGCTAAAAATGAATTTTAATCATCTTAACTTATGAATTTCAAGTTGAAAAATTGAAATGAATTTGTTACATAGCATCTCGGGTTCAAATTCCTTTCCCACCACCTCACCCAGAGTGTAAATTTGGTAGGCGATTACGAAGTGAAAAGATGCCGTTTTTTTCAAAAATATTAGCTCTTTACATATAAGTGGATGGGCTCTACAAGATCTTGTTTTGAGCAAAAGTCATGAAATGAGCGCCCAAAATGTCCTAAATAATGGAGTAATAGTATAGTGGGCTATGTTTTATATTTTTTTTAACATTTTCTGTCTTAAAATTTCATAAATTTTGGACCCTAATTCCAGACTAGATGAGCATCATTTCTTTCCGCAAATTGAAATTTTCATTTTTGGGCGGCGTTTTACATTTTTACAACATTTTCAGTGGAACCTAATTCCAGATTAGATAAATTGTTTCCTAGAAATCATTTCTTTCTGCACAAAGTTATTGAAATTTGCATTTTTGGGCTGCGTTTTACATTTTCACAATAATATCATCTCACGAATTTTGGACCCTAAATCAAGATTAAATAATTTTTGTTAGGCATCATTTCTTTCTGCTCGAATTTTTCAAATTTTCATTCTTAGGTTTTAGCGTGTATATTGCTTTGTTTTCCTGTATAACCTTTATTTTATTTTAAATATGCACCCTCTGCACATGTTACCAGGTGGTTCTAGCATATGAGGTACACTTATCGTCAAATAATGTAGGTTTTATTATAGTTTGGGCTTTCCGAGGGACCAACTATTTATCCATTATCTATGCTTTTGCATTGGTGTAGCTGTATGCATATAATGCAAAGATGCTGTAAAAAGAATAAATATAACTATTCTTTGTGATTCAAGAGTCCTTCTGCACACTAAAACAAATATATTTCATCTAGTTAAATATAGTTGTGTCAGATTAAGCCTGATCTTAATCAGACGAAATGTGACAGAAATATATTTGTGTTAGTGTGCAGCAAGACCTGTATCATCTAGAACTGTAAATTTTACCAAGTTTCGCTGAAAATTCGGACTAATATTGAAAATCAATGAACTTTTTACTCCATATCTTTCTGGACAAACCTAAGTATAATTTGTTGAAACTAAAACTACTCAACTCTACAGTACTTTCTGGTTCATCAAATTTTTCTTGAGAAATTTCAAGTGAATGATTCAATTTTATGACCTTTCACCTTTCATAGATTTTATTTTCCATTTCTCATTATTTCATGCTTGAATGGTACTTATTATTACAAAACAATCTCTGCCTGACAATCAACCGCACTTCACTTATAAAGCCACCGTAGACAGCTGTACTTCTTTTCTAAGCGATGCTCTGGCAGGTTTTTTCTCACTCATGTTAATCCATGTGATTCAACACACTCACAAATACCCGAATATCTCGCTCAGAGTCATACTGGGCCTATTATTATTATCATGTTATTATTGAATGTAGAAAAACAATTTAATAAATGCTCAATGCCACCACAACTGCTCAAATTTTCTATATGGACATTATACTCTATAATTTGTTTGGGTAAAATCGGTCATATATTAGGCTGTACAATTTTTTGTTTGTTTATATTAGTGTGCAAGGTACACGGTGTTACAGTATATCTTATACTTGAAGTTGACTTTTATATAGGAGATATAAACTAGACAAAGAAATGATGTACATTCAAGTCCATGCATCTGAGACAAATAACTGGTTAATTAATCTCATACCCAACACATTGTAACAGACAATTATTTTGTTCGCCACATTTAATAATAAAAAGCTTATGAAACTAAAATAATATATGGAGCAGGCAGGTTTTTTGTGATCGGACTTAATTTTGATAGGAAGAAAAAATAAAGCAAAATGATGAAAAGTCCGTTCGGACCAACATGGTGAATATATTATCTTTCCTTTGTGTTTAACTTGCTCATATAGTCATATAGTTTCGTTTTCAAGTTTTTATCATTCCGTGCTTTTTTGTCAGAAATTTGACATCATTATCCAAGCTTGAGTTTGAAAAAGTTATCTCGATGCAGCAATATAGAATCTTTAAATTAACACATACTGGAAATTATGGTTCTGTAACTAATCTGATCAAATATGAAAAAATTCAATTTGAATTTTTTGGGCTTGAAAATCTTTTAAACCAGTGGTTTTTAAACTTTTTAAGCCGCGCCTTCCGCTTAGAATTTGTCAAGTCTTACACCCCGCCTAAAAATACCTAGCTAACAATGAGCTACAGTTAACTATAGTGAGGTGAATTTAGGTTTCATTCAAAAAACACATTGAAAAACCGTGGATGGAACGTAAATATCCAAATTGAAGAAATGTAAATATCGAATCCACTTCTTCCAATACTTTCTGAGTGACTCTCTAATGTTACTCCTGACCAATGCTCTCTGTCCAAGGATTGAATAAACAAATCGTAACTTTTGTTTGGGCTTTGATGTTAAATTTTTGACATGTTATAATAATTCTTTCTGTAATTGCCAGTAATAAAATGTGAATTTCTAAATATTTGCGTGTTTATTCGATACTTCGATAACTTAGGTTACGACACGCGCTGCTCAGCTACATTTCATCGTAAGTGGCACAGGTCGCCAGTATACTGCGGTTAGTCGATGGATTTTTGTGTCTAAATAATCGAGCATTGTTTTTTGTTTCGTCAAACGATATTTATACGCGGCAATATATAGGTACCAATGGGGTGTCGCTGCTCGATAACCAGTTTTGGTTCCCCGCGACTTCCCTTCCCCAGTAAAATGTCTGTTGAATGTTATTTTTCTCAATCCCGTATGTTATTTTTCACTGGATGGAAAAAATAAACTTGACTATGGCTAAATGGTGGAGCCTTAGCACGAGACTGAGATCAAAATGAAACTTGCCAATCATTCATTATCAATTTCTCATCGTTTCAAGATATTGCAATCACGTGATGTTAGCAGAAATCGAAGATGTATGAAATATCTTTTGTACATGACTAGGTTTGGAAACAAGTCCATCATGATGCTGATGCTATTTTATCTTTGAATTTTACTGACAAAGCGTGATTGTTGTTGACCCATCGAGAGGGCGAATCGTGGTTATTTAGGCATGTTTTATAGTCATTGAATTAATCAAACATTTGAATTAGTGTGCATGTACGTATGGCATCATTACTCATTTTATTCCGGTAAACAGACAAAAAGAATGCTGAATGCCTGGATATTAACATAACCACAAACAAAAAAGTACGAAACAAAGTGAGCACACAAAATAGTGAACGTGATGGTGACGTGCTGTTGACCATATCACGTACTTCTGGTATGTCGCCATGTTCCAAATCACAAATTCGAAAATCAAAGCCATGCACTGACCATTTAGCCTCGGTGTACATTCTTCGATGTTTGATACTTTAGCTCTTTGAATTAATCTAAATCTATCGAGAAATATTGAACGTACAATATCGGTACCAAGCCTAGTTCCCACCTGTTCATAATAAACCAATCTTTTTCTTTATATCCGTGGTTTTTAAACTGTGGGGCGCGCCCCCCTAGGAGGGCGCGAGATGCTCACAGGGGGGGCGGGGGCGCGAGAGGGCACAAGATGAAATCGGAAATTTACATGTAACGGCTCCTGAAACGGTCTCCGCGTTCGTTAAAAATTCCGGCTTTTCGTGGTACGTGTAATACATTTTTCTTTCTGGTAATAACTACAAGAATTCAAAATGTCTCTCTATTTTAATTCATTTGTGTTCAAGGTAACTCGCGGTTGCGGCGACTTATGTCAAAATAAACTCATTACCGATCTAAAATACCACGCCAATCCGCGGACATATTCAAGTGTGATCAACTACCCGATTATATTTAGTTTTGATATATATTGCACTCATGCGAATCGTTGTCTTCATTAGAAAGATCAGGTATAATATCCCAGAAGGTATATTCAATTTAGTACAATTGAAATACATATTCATTGACTCGAAATCCCCGCGGTACGGATCCTGAGTCAGTCCTCGAGATTACGCCAGTCGTTATAGGAGTCGACTTTGTCAACGGATATGTAATGGTTTTCCTGTTGAATAAAATATTCAATACATGACCGATATACTTATTTGAAATGGTTGCTTTATTCATTTAATTGTGATAAATTAAATCTGCGATTGCGTCGATAAAATAAAAGCACCACTACTCCAAAATACCATGGTAACCATAAAAATGTGTGGCAAAGTGCCCGATTACATTTTGTTTTGATTTGTATTCTTGCCAATTTCACCATTATGAGCTGTCCTAGCAACTCTTACTCCGCTCTATCGCAATGCTCGATTAATTTTAACACCGTTGCAGAAATTCCTTAGTCTTCGATAAAATCCCACGGAGTAAAAATTTTTTTCAAGTCGGTAGTTTTAGAACACTACTGGTGTGCCGCAGGCACAAGGAATTTATAAGATTTGCAATGTCTAAGAAAGTGTTTTTAATTAATCTGTCGCGGCCCACCCCAAAACAAAACTCAAGTTGTTTTCCGTTTTATTTTTAGTATTTTATAATCTCGCTTTTACAATATAGAAATATTTGGTTGCAGATTCACTACTTTATTCTATCTTTAGCATCTCGTCGCTGATGATTATATAATAAAAACTAATTCGTTTTCCTCAGAGGTGTCATGGTTCCATTCGAGCACAAAAAAAGTAATTATAATCGTCTTCGCGACACAAGAATATGTCGAGGGAAATTTCTGATTTAGGGAGAATAAACACCAAAATCAAAATTTTTACGGCTTAAATAGCAGGCCACGCTTACGAAAACAATCGAGATTTAAACAAAATGCAATTGCAAACGCCTTAGCTACTCTATTTTTCAGCGGTCAAGGGCCGGGGAAACTTCCACATGCATAATAACTATTAAACAAAGAACTGCTTTTAAATTTACGTAAATTCATTTGTACTTCTCCATTTTGTTTGAAACGTTAGGCAAGCCAAGAAGTCTGTAATTGTTGCTTATTTTTAACACACAGTAAATAATTTTGGCATCGCTCAATAGTGATGAAATAAACAATTGATTGAAATTTTACGTGTCTTATGTAAACGTTTAGCAGAAAATACGTTAAAGCATAGGTTTATTGCGAGTTTTACCTAAAAATTAGTTTGACTTTACCAGGTATTGCAAACTGAGGGGGAAAACGAGAATGTATGATGGCCAACAATTATTTGGCTTTATACATACAACAGTGAACGCCTAAACAATCTGAGCAATGTCGCTATGAGATCAACACTCTTATAGCGCCATCTTAATATATAGCAACCTGCCCATCACAAAAGCATTTTTTCAAAGCAAAAAGAGGGGGGGGGGCGCAGTTTGTAAAATTTTTCAAAGGGGGGCGCGTCTCAGAAGTTTAGAAGCCACTGCTTTGTATATACCTGACAGCATTCGGACTGTATGGCGTATATGAATTCAACTTTTGGCATAGTCAAACTTAAAATTTCAAAGAAAAAACATTTTCCAATCGCAACCTCAATACTACCAGCAAATTATTTATCTGGTCTGACCTATCTATTACACCTATCGACTTCATTCATCATAATTTGACAATGGACATCATATGGTAAACTTGCACGCATAAAATGAATATATATTCGTATCCCCACTCCTTACATTCCTATATTTAACTCTAGTTCGCGTCAAAACCTCTATTCATTCATATATGTTTCAAAATCTTGCAAGCGATCGATCAAAACTAAAATCATTTGAAAACTGGCTGGACTGGACTTCTTGAACTTTGCTGCTATTTATTGAATTGCTGTCGAATTACTCGCGCCAACGCTAAGAAGTTGATCGACCCTATTGATTTATTTTATAGCGGAGCCTTTTATGCTAGACATGAACTAGATTTGAATTTAAAAGATTTGAATTTTAAAAATGAAAAATGAGTTACAATGATAATGGCTCGGCGGTGTGGTTCATCGTGTTTCCTTTTTTTAAATGACGTAGTACGACCTTACCTGTGCCTTTTTTTCTCGGAACAAGGCTAGATTAAAGCAGGCACTGATATCCAACAATAATTTACAAAATCTCTCTACAGATTTACTTAGCTTGCAAAGCTATCGAAAGATTATCCAAGCTATATAAGGACTATTGATAGTAAGCCGGGAAAAGAATAAAGCAAAAGTGTATTTAGTAAAGGTCTTCCAGCGGCACAGACGTGGTAGAAAAAGCTCATTCGTTAAATGCTACATCAAGAACAATGTTACATACAAACAAAATATGGTACTCCCGTAGTATGTGTGCCGGGTTAAGGTTAGGCTACAATTTTATTTCAATTTTCCTTATTTTAGTTCTATTACGAGTTCGGGGACTGTATGTGTTAGCCAAATGAATACGCCCCCTGCCCTTAGATTTCAGTCCCTTTACACAACTTGATGTAAAGTAGGCGAACAAAATTAGTTACCTCCACATTGGTACACATACTTATGGAGCGCCCAAAATAAAAATTCAAATACACTTTGAGATAATTTTATTCATTCGACATCTCAATCAATTTATACATAACAAATCAGATCAAAGCCAAGGTTGTATAAATGGCATCTACTATCAACTGTGAATTTGTCTGGCCCAAAACACAAAATGAATGCCTCATTAGCTATAGGAATTTTGTTAACAGTGTGATGCCAAAGTTAAATACAAATTTATACATAGATCTCCGATTCCTTCCTTACATATCATTAGTTATTTATGACTGCTTGAACAGGGCCTCGTTCGACGGACAAACGCGAATAAATGTCGCATAAAAACATTTCACATAATCTTATCGACTGCATATCCGCAGTGGTGGGCAATTGCTTTTCTGAGTGGGTCAGTTACAGATAATAGACTTAGTTTTTTGGCGAAGGCTCAAAACTCAGAATGAAAAACGATGAATAAAAAAAGTTTATTTACAACAGCTAGTCCAAAAGCTAGGCTAACGTTTATATAATAAGAAGAGGTACAATGTAACAATCAGAGTCATTATGAAGTTATTTTCATCAGTATTTTTAATGGAAATTTATATTCATAAAAACACAGTCGTAATTTCAGAGGACATGTTGGCCTGATGAAACACTTCGGTGGGCCGGATCCGGCACGCGGACCGTAATTTGCGCACCACCACTGGCATATCGTTAAATATCAGTGGCGACTTATACGAAGTAACGTACATGAATGAGTTATATCAAAATTGAAGATCGAAATTACTAATAAACAAGAGAGCTCTGCTCAAATATATGGAACGTCACAAGGTGTCGCTCTTTTTTATTCTGACACATAAAAACGATCTCTTGAAGTTCACAGAAATTTTTGCAAATTTCAAAGCAATTGGTCCAGTATTCGAGGAGAAAAGCGATTTTATCATGACGAAGAAGAAGAATATGAACAAGAACAACAACATAATATTGAAACGATCGTTATGTACACTATAGTGTCCAATAAAACACAAAATTTACATTCATTACTATAGTATTAATTTTATTAATACATCATGTACTTTGGAAAACCCCTAGTTTATACTCTCTGTTCTGTGTGCAGAGACAAATCAATTTCGAACCTGTATGACTGTATGTGCTTAACACTAGTTTTAAGTACGCCAACAAAATCAAAGCGGAATGCATTCCATGGAACTCAATCTCTATTCTTACCTAGCGCCATGGCAAACTATACATATATATACAAGAAAAAAAAACGCGATTAAAATGAAAATGTTGACAACGATGGGCCAGCAGTGTTTTCATTTTGAAAAATTTTGCTTCTGATTGGGACCAACGTTGTCATTCATAATCCCACGCGCACGAATGGTGTTCCCAAAGCTTTAAGTCTTTTTGCCTCTGCCTGGGACCAACGTTGTCATTCATAATCCCACGCGCAAAAATGGTGCTCCCAAAGCTTTTAGTCGTTACCACCGTACCGTATAAAGACCTTATCGTATCAAGGTCTCATTATCTCGGAATTATAAAAGGTTCATATCTGAGTGACTTTCGGGTGACTATAAATCATAATAGTGTAGAACAGTGGTTCTCAACCTGTGGGGCGCACCCGACAAATGGGGCGTGGACAATTATGTGAGTGGGCATGAAGCTAATTAAAAATGAAAATATTTGTTAGATTTGATCTTGTCGGCTTTATTTTGGATTTTACATTTGTTTTATTTACGTTCCATCTACATATTTCCAACATGTTTGTTGCATAAAACATACGTTCGCCTTACTATCTATTATTTGTAGCTCACTGTTAACTAGTTATTTTTGAGGTGGGCGCGAGACTTGGCAATATTCTAAAAAGTGGGTGCGACTTAAAAAGTTTGAAAACCACTGGTGTAAATCGTAAAAACGTTACTTCCAGTACTTCAATCTATTTTCCATAATGTCGATGCTCTTTTCCAGATCTTTCTTTCTTGTTGCTGGACATTTCAGTTTGTCATCTTTTGCCATTTTAAGTGCCTTGTTAATATACCTTATCCCTCTCTCTCTATTCCTCATGATTGCCGACGCTTGTCCCAAGTTACTGTAAAGGTCAATTTCGGTTTTCTGAGCGTCATAGCCTTGGTGATTAATTTCTTTGATATATCCAATGCCCGTATTGCAACATTCGATCGCGCTTGAAAGATAACTGTGGCCAATGTACAAGTAAGCCGCGGCCATCCAATTTTGTGCCCACGCCGCCGAGGAATTCTTTTTGTCGGAGCTTACCCCTTCAATTTTCATCATTTGTCGAAACATTTCTTTCATTATTGGCTCAAATGTTTGCAATGAGTCAGACCAAGCATTGAATTTTTTTTCTAATGGTAAACGATCTCTATCGCTTTTTTGTTGAGTTTTGGGGATTTTTCTGATGGCGTTACTGAAGTGATATATACACATTCCTACTTGACGTACAGAGTTATTGGGGTCGTCATTGCTATTAACAAATAACGAAGCAGCACATGCAAGGAGCACCATTCCCTTGGCACTATCAATACGCTTTTTCCCTTTTACGTACATAGTGCCCCAATCGAGGAGTTCATCTGCAGTAGTCGTAGATTCTGATATATAACTAGCGAGGTCGGATATTGCTTCTCTAGTTGGCTCTACCATTCCGTTTCTTAGCGTACATTCCGCCAATAACAATTTCAGTCGGAAATCATCAAGCGTAGACAGCTTTTTTATTTCTTTAAAAGCGTCTGCAAATTTTTTAGCCCGTATGTAGATTTCCACCTTTTCTGTCGAAAAAATTGTTACGATATTCAGAAAGAAAATTGAATGGTGCTCAATGTAAATCTAGTAAAGGAGTATTGGGACCCGCTACACAGACCCTCGAAGCAATATAGAAAAATTGTGAATGGCAACATACTTTATTCCAATATTACTCATTCTTCTTTGCTCAATCAATTCTTAAGTATAGCTAATCTAGTGGGTTACGTGATTCTTCAATAGAATTTCTATCTAGTATGCGATAATGCTCTCGGCAACAAGTGTTTTCGGAAAAGTTGATTCCCCAACCTTTCAAATCCTAATTAGATATTAGAACCTTGGGTGTCTCTAGTTGAAGAGCAGTTTTGCATATTGCTTTCAATTTTACTAGCTGAAAAAGGGTACTCCCGAAGTATGTGAACCAAAAGGGCGGACACCAGAACGTAGTATGTGTACCAAGTTAGGGTTAGGCCATAATTTTATTCCAATTTTCCCTCATTTTAGTTCTATTACGAGTTCGGGGACTAGCCAGGTGACTCGCGCCGTATTTCTGCCTGAAATTATGGCCCAACTCTTACCTGGTACACATAGTACGTTCCGGTGTCCGCCATCTTATTTCACATACTTCGGGGAGTACCTAAAAAAGTAACTTGACAATTACAAGGGCTTTTGTTTTGTATCCGAACCCGGCGCGAATCCAGGGGTGAAAAATACTACCTGCTATTTTGTTCCGCAGCACGTCGTCATATATGCTAGTACTGCATTCTTGTTTTGTGTTCTCCGTCGGCAGTGTTTTCAGGCTGGAGCCAGAAGCTCGGCCATCGCACAATCGTGAATCATTTTTATCTGCAATAAATTTTCAGCTTAGATTCAATAGTTAACTTATTCCTAAACTTAGAAGAAAAACAGTGGAAAAGCCATGTTACAAATGTTATAGGAATATCGCACCGTGCATACCTAATAAACAGGGCCAGATCACGCCTAAGCGCTTACGATTTTGGTGTCCTATATACAAAAAGTAATATTAATGAAACTGGTGTTATATGTTATCTGAAATTAAATGAGTAAGTTTTAAAATATTCATTTCTAAATAAGGTCAAGTTACGATTAATTTGCAACAGTTTACATAATTCCAAACATTGGTTGAAAGGTTCAAGATGATGGGCTACTTGAGAACTTTATTTCAATAATATTGGGCCAATAATGAGGACTGAGTCCCATTAAACACTGAGGCATCATTAAAAAATATTGTATGAAAATTTCTGTGGTGCCCCCTTTCCCCTTGGTGCCCTGGGCACGTGCTTATTTTGTTTTATGGGTAATCCAATCATGCTAATAAAGGTAATTCTTTCATCTGTATACCTAACGAGAAGACAAAACGTGCGCATGAACTTGCAGAATCGAGTCATGCAAAATTGAGTTGTATTTTTTCAATATTGGTTATACCTGGTTCTTTATTCATTTCGGTTTCCGGAGAATCTTCATCTTCGTTTTGAGTTTTCTCATTTTGTTCATTTTCACTTTCACTCTCTTTTACAGTAGAATTTTGTTTTCGGGTCAAACTCGACATTGAAGGTGTTTTTTCTTCAGCTGTAAAATTTGGATTACAATTTTAAAAACAAATTAATGGAGTTGGCTTGTTTTAGAAACAGGCCCAATTTTTTCATATACACACGTCGCTTCTGAAAGTTTCAAACGCAATTTTTGACTGGAAGAATTTTAATAAAACTATCACCCGATTTTGAAAATATGTATGACTGAATCGTTGCCCAAAAATAATAATGAAGAAAACTGTATTTCCGTACCATTTTTTCTAGTCTTTTCAAATTTAGTTTTTTTCCTGCTGCTAGCACTTTCCTCTTTGAGTGATTTTCTTTTCAAAGCCGACAATTTGATTGTTTCTGAAAAATATAATTAAGATAATTTTTAAGTTACGATGTTGCTGTAAGTAAGCCACATGATGCTGCCAAACTCATTGGATCAGTTATTTTTATAAAACCGTATACAAAACCGACCACAGTTCGTCGTGCAACCACAATCATTTACAATTGTCATGATAGTCTTATTAACTAAGTTCATTTCGACTACAGACTTGACGCCAATATTCTAAGTCTAACTAAGTGTAATCCACAACAAGAACGAAACTCTCACTTATATGGAGACCATGCACTGAGTGAGCAAACGCAGAGGCGCTATTGCTACAACCAGCAATATCCAGGGTAATACAACGTTACAACTCGAGAAGTAAATAGAACAATTAAGACAAATTGAATGTCTTATAAGGAGCACTTTCATCTTAGATTCCTGAACGTTTCAAAGTGATTTTTCCAGAAATTTAAAAGAAAACAATGTTTAGTGTTACCTAGGTGCTAGGGAATGGACTATTGCATGTTCTATTGCAAAATCTAGGGTTTAAATTGTATGCTCACCAACCTGGCGAACAAGGTGTAGCCACTGTCTACGACTGTACATACTCTTGGGCAGTGATTTTCAACCTTTTTTGTACCGCGGAACCCTTTTTTTTAATTCTGAAATTGTGGCGGAACACCAAACGAAATTTTTGGAAATAAACTATATTATGCAATTAACTGACGTCGATCATTTCGGCATGAAAATAACGAAATCAATAATATAGCTTGTCAACTTTAGGAAAAGACGTGACACATTCCGATTCGGAGCTACGAGAGCTAAAGTACGTTACAAATATATGTTTTTGCAAGTTTGCTTATGAATACTATGATTATGGTAGCTAGAAACAGAAATGATATATTAGTGTGATATTTGGGTCTGTTTCGATGAGTTTCAAATATTTTATTCTGTAATTGAGGAGAAACAAACACGCAGCTCTTTCTCAACGGCTCTCAATTTCTCGCGTTTTTTTTTATACGCAACAGGAGTCCAGAAGGTCGAGGTCGATTTGGAAATTAATAGAAACATTGAAAATTGGCAGCAAAGCGATTTTTACTGTTCAATTTCGTCATAATCGCCACTTTTTTTGCCCCCTGAACGTTTTCATATTACCGCCTTTGTTCTTGTGCGCAAGTATTAATTCTTGTCGATCGGCGAAGATCGAAGTTTCATATTTTGGTATAACTATATGCGTTCACATCGGCAACAGATGTTAATGACATTAAGGAGCGATTTTAAATTCCAACTCAATTTTATTCTGATTTTTATCTTTTGCGCTGGCTTAGATATAACTTATCGCCATTTGCAAATTAAACGTCCCAGTTTAGCGAATAATATTATCATCATTATTGTAAACAATTTTTTGCCCAATTGCTTTTGCGCTGATTAGACGCTGATTAGAATTGTTACCTCCAAATTCACAATTTTATTTACGAAATTTGCAAATTCAACACTTCACTTGACGATTTTGATGATGCCACGCCCTAATTAGTACGAATGTAATCAACTCCGATGATGACTCCATTCAGGGTCGATTTTTCGCGGAACACTGGTTGAAAATCACTGCTCTTGGGGAGGTGCGCAGACCTAGTGATTAGAGCAGGGGTGACAAAAATCCGACCAGAGCTTCGGATCCGGCCCACTTGTGTGTCTGCTGAAAATTACGGCTATAGGTTTTATGGATATAAATTTTCATTGGAAATATCGATGAAATCAATGTCATAATGGCCCTGATTGTTACATTGTACTTCTTATTTTTATATAAATCTTAGCCTTGCTGTTGTAAAAGCTCATGTGAATATGCTGTTTTTATTCATAATTTTTCATATTGAGTTGGGAAACTCCGGCCTAGTGGCCAAGTAATTGCCCGCCTCTGGATTACAGCGTTTGAACTAACTATACTGGCATCACAATTGAAAAAACCTGGATTGAACCCCATGCCCATCAACCTAGCAAAGGATGTGATAAATTGCATTGGCAATAACGACCTTGTGTAGCTGTGGTTGCTTATGCAGAGCCTTGTTCGGGCTAAAGACGAACGCATCGAAAACAAGAGAGCTATGCTCAAATATGTGGACACGCCACATAATTTTGATGACGTCATAGCAATAAATCAAAGTAATAGCCTTCTGGAGAAAAATTACATCGTTAACCACTGAAAATTTCAAAGCAATTGGTCCAGAGAGAAAATCAAAGAGAAAAGAGGTTTCTTCAAAACGATACAGAGAACAAGAACAACATAACAACAAAACGATCGTTATGTCCACTACGTGTCCAAAAAACATCTATTCATTAAAATCATTTCTAACTGATAAAGACCTTGCTCTTCGTCCGATGAACACTCTTCGTCTTCACTTTGCGTTTCCTCGTCTTGCGTAGTGTCACTTTTCTCCGTTGTGACGTCATCACCATATTGCAATTTTAATGTTGTTGCCCGATCGCCGACTAAAAAAGTTTATGCAATTGAGAAATGATCTCTTCTCGTGTTTATTTGGTATTTGAAAGGCAATTCATTGGGTTTCGGGCTATTGTTACAGACTACTGCTTCTCTTTGGCCTTTGTGTTCATATACTTGAGCATTGCACTCTTATATCGAAATGACAATTAGAGGTCTTGTATTATTCAATCATATAACGTTTGGTGAATCGGCCACACTGAACCATCAATATAATTAAGTTCTTCCAATTCAAGTTATATAGCGTGAGATATCAGTAGATGCCGTACAGCTTGTTCGGTGTGAATGGCGCAAATGAGCGCAGTATAAAATCGTAGCAACCCATTGCCATCGGCACGACACCACCCACGGCAAACAACTCATGATTACACAGTAGACGCGTCGAGTTTATCATTAACTAATACCGACGATGACTAACGTATATAACCAGTGGCGGGATTCAACTTTTTTGTCAGCCGGTTCCATCACAGAAGTCAAAATTTTCGGCCGGTTCTGATATATATGTTTTTTTTTATAATGTTCACCGGTTTCGTTGATCTCATAAAATTCCGCGAGACGGTTCTGTAGAACCGGTGTGAACCGACTGAATTTCACCACTGTAAATACCCAATTTCGTTTTATTGAAATATACATATTTAACATAGTAAACATTATATTCCGTATTTCGTAAATTAGGATATTTTTTTAAATGTTCAAAATCATACCATAACTAGTACCATTCTTTTGCCTTGAATTTATTTTGCTACGATCTTTAGAAATGTTTCCTGCAATCATTTTATCGCCTCCTGAAACATGATCATAGCATTGGAATATGTAATTTTGTTGCAAATAAGGAATGAGAAATCAGGAAAACAAGCTATCATCATAAGACGGTTCAACAACCTTTTGGTTTACATATAAGCATTGAGGAATGCTATGTTATTTGTTTATGAACAGTAACAGTATGAACGAGAACAACACTATTATATAAATCATAAAAATGAATTCTACAATACCACTAATTGGTGATTCGTGCAACACTAAATTTTTAAACATCATTATACTACACAATTCAAAAGTCCTACTGCACCTCGCGCAGCCTCAACTGATAATCATTATACACTTATCATTAAATGAAATTTACCACCACTACATCAACTATTTTAATATTGCAGACTTGACCGTGATCAGCAACGGTCTCTTTATATCAAGATAAAAACACAATTGAGATTAACTCAATTGAGAATATCTAAAGGCGGTAGTACATTACTGTATCGGATTTGGGAAATTGACGTGTTTTTAGTGTAAAACATGAAATATTCTTACCGAAATTAAATTCACAATTTTTCGCATGCACAATCGTTTTTCCTTTTCTTTCTACAAATGAGAATAAGTAAATTTTTTATTCCCATTATGCCACGTTTTGTTCATAAGAAAAATGTGACAAATACATCGGTTGTATACGTCATTTACTATGGAACAACATTATAAAAATAAGTAGATGAAAAGCCAGTAATTCCAAACATATTAGAATTTAGTATACAGCGCATTTCAAAACTGTTGCATGAACAGGGAGCAAATACGGTGAATGATAAAGACTAAGTATTGTCTAAAATTATAACAACTTGAAGGGGAAAGTGCTGCGAGAAATAATACTTTTGAAGTATGCGTACTAAAATGGCGGACACCGGAACGTAGTATGTGTACCAGATTAGGGTTTTTAGGTACAAATACTACGGGAGTCACTTGGATAATCCTCGAACTTGTAATAGAACTAAAAAAAGGAAAATTAAAATAAACTTATCGTCTAACCCTAACTGGGTACACATACTACGCTCCGGTGTCCGCCATTTTGGTCCACATACTTCGGGAGTACCCGACAAATGACTTGCATAAATAACTTCTGAATCAATAATGACGCCTTTTATGAATAAATCAAAACATTACTCCACCTGACGCTTTTCTTTTTTGCCCAGACTTCTTGACTTTTTCCATGGTGTTGGCCTTGTATCCGACACAGCTTATTATTAAATATAATAAAAGTAAATATACTGTATACGGTCGTAATTTAATATCTATTAAATCTTAGAAGTGATATGAAACAGTACAGTGACTCAACCTATAAACGCTCCGGCGTAAGTGACTCAGATGATACTATTGCTGCCATATCTGCGATAAGTGAAGTTATCTTAACTATAAATCCCTATTTACCAATCCTTCTCGTAAATGTAAACGATGAGTATGCTGTTCACACTTTTTTTTTAAACAGATTAAAATGCATATTGACCAATTTCACTTTACCAGCTCTGAAATACGAGCAAACGCTAGCGCTGTCTTTACAAAAAATACGATTACATCATGTAACGGCAATCCCGCCAAGAATTCACTTATGAAACACAAAGAAGTTATTTTGTATCCACTGCTTCACCCTGGTACTTCCCCCGGTTCAGGATCACCGTTCCAATTTCCTTCAAACTGTTAATTATTAACAGATATCAAGCTGTGCAATATTTTCCCTGCACCACTATGCTTATTAAACCTCATAACAGTAATTTATACTTATAAAATTTGAATAAAAAATATTTATATGCAGAAAAAATGCTAATTTGAGAATGAAATTAAACTGCAGTTCCTTTCTCTTTTTACGTCCTACTTCGGATCCGTATGTGCCAAGGATGCTTTAACGAGATAATATCGACGTGATCAATTCTAACTTCTTTATGATCTAACAAAGGCTCACAAATATAATCGTCATTTCGTGAAAAGAGATCATGTTATTTTTATTCATTGTTTTCTACAGTTTTATTCAAGCCAACTAACTATTTTTGCACCCTATCTTAACCTTCTGGAAACATTTATATATCTTTAACGCATCACTCGGAGAGATTCGTTCTGCAATGTAATTTAAAATCATATCTGTGCTTATTGAGGATCGCCTAACTGTATGTCAGTATATAGCAATTCTTTTCGCTAATATAGAATGATAAGTGTGTTGCATTCAGACAATTAATCATGCATGCAGATCACTTTAAATTTACCTGCTCTGAAATACGACGAAGCGCTAACGCTACTTTTCACAATGGATAGCGTTATAATATAACCTATAAACGATCTCGTACTCACTGCCCGACCCCAGTATAGGATCTACGCTTCAGTTTGCTCCAAACTAATAATTATTAACACATATCAAGCTGTGTCATCTTTTCACGAGCTAAAAACATATACCCCGATCATTAAAATACATAACATAAGTTCCAGCCGGGATCAAACACCGCATGCATACTACGCAACTCTACAAGGAACATTTTTACTCGAAATATCGAGCTCACTTGAACGGAACTTGAGTATCCAATTATGCACAACAAAATAGCCTATGCCAATGGTTTTTGGACACGTTTAGTGGCCATAACGATCGTTTCAATATTATGTTGTTGTTGTTCTTTGACACGTTTTTAAAAAGTCGCTTTTCTCTTCGAATACTGGACCAATTGCCTTGATTTTCAGTGGTTGAAGATAAAATTTTTCTCCAGAAGGCTATTACTTTTATTTATTTTAAAATTTCCTGTGGACTTCGAGAGATTCGTTTTTTGTGTTCAAAGAAGTGATCAGAATAAAAAATAGTGACACCTTGTGGCGATTGCGCGAAGGCATATCAACTGAGAAGCGATCGTAATTCTTGCTCCGCTAAGAGTTGTTTATGGGGAATCGAGATGTTTGGGGTTACCTGTACCCGCAATGCAGCAATGCAACGGTTTGCGATTTCAATAAACTCGAACGGTTTTTGAGGTTAAGTTAAACTACCGGTACTGTTTCGCTCGGTGTTCAATCAATCAATGTTCACTTTCCATATATTTCAGTATTTGTAGACTGTGGTTCCCGTGTTAAGCGAAAGTGATACCGGTACCGGTACGATAGCTGGGGAAGCTATGACAGTCCCTGTGGCCTGTACGGCACGTACCGGTACCGTTTACAGGTTTACGTACCGTCTTACCGATACCGGTACCGTAGTCCGTTACGGTACGTACCGGTACAGCTGTACAGGTACGATATCGGTAGACTAGTACAGTATTACTGTACTAGTTGCATTAATTATATTTGTTTAGAGTGTGTGCCTGCATTGAAATTAAGTTTTTGTAATGAGCCAGCATGTCTGCACAGCTGGTTAGCTCGTTATTTTTGCATAAGTTCAGTTGTTTTGCGGCAAAACCAGGCGAAGGTGTGTCTTGTCATTGCGTTAAGATATTGAAGGTTGATTGACTGCATAAGCAGAATTAGGCAAGATGAAATCACGCATTCAGAAATAATTGCGCGGTATGGTGTCGCAACGAAGATTAATTTAGAGCTTTATAAACAAACCGTAGAGATGAAAAAAAAATGAAATTACGGGTCTCAAGGAAAAAAGCATTGAATTCGAGACTATATAGCAATCGGCGACCGCCGACTTATCGATCTTCCGCATGTAAAATATTTTACTCGACCAGCCCCACAAAGTGTAGCGGCGTGTAACCAAAACACTTAAGCGTACCACATCGCAGACAGGGCATTGTTACGCACCCAATCGGTTGCAAAAATTTCTGATTGGCATAGATAAGAAAAAATAAAAATAAAAGCGACGAAAGTTAGGAGATCCCAAAAATAGAAACTGCATTTTCGATTTCTTTGCTCTGACTCAATAGCAACACTGCGTGTTCTATCACTAACCAATTCATAACTTGCTAATTATACGTCATAATTCATCCAATTCATCAATAGTCTTTTGGTCCAAGATATAATGAATGTACATGTAAACTTTGAGGCAGATATCGCGCGAGATCAATAAGTTATTACCAAAAACCAAGTATTGCCCGTCATAAGCTCCACAGCAATCGTGTGACCCGCTCTTACTTCTTTAAAATCTGAAACATTTTTTTGATGTTTCGTCGCTATCTGGCCTTAGGGGTTCTAAACACTCACTTGACAACACCAAAATATATTACCAATAAACATAGGAAACACTTCGCACAATAGAACAGATACATCAAAAATACTCAGGACATCTAAGCACATTAAACTAAGGAAGCGCTATGGTGTTTATTACTTCAAATTATAGTCGTTGTGAGGAAAACATATATGTTCCGAGACCCAACACGTGATTTATGTAATCTGAAGCATACCAATATAGTTCACCATTGCTGATAATACTTGGCACTCTCAGGGGCGGATCATGCCCATTTGGTGTTCTAAGCACTTAAAACTATATTGTCCCAAATGTGTCATTCAAAAAAATATTTTTCAGTTTCTGACAATGACGAATTATCTACAATCAAACGTAGTATGCCTCTGATATGCAAGTTATGTAATCTTTGTTAGCCGGGTTCGACACTGCACGTGGGCGGCTTTCCTCTGTTTATTTTGTACAAATTATGTCTCATACGGTGCATTTATGAATTGGCAATGTTTGATACGTTTTTTCATCCCTCGCAGCAAAACGTTCGTTAGTGGTAACCCCATCTTGGTGTACTTATTTATGCTTGGTAATCTTTTTTCGCAGTGATTTATTTTACGTTGTTTTTACTTTGTACGAATCTTTAAATGAATAAAACGTTTATTATTGTATAGTTATTGCGGTATCCCGTTGCTCATTTTGAATATATTTTTGTTTTGCATGATTGAGTCTAATTAGGTAATTGTTCAGATAATATTCCATAATTATTGCAGCATTCATAGTTTATCTTATTGCGTCTCCCCATCTCACTTCCATTCTTAACTCCTTCTCTTTACACTCTCTCACCCCCAACACTCCCTTCCTCCCACTTCAATTCTTACTTCATCCCGTTACTAACCCACCCAAACACTCTCCCACACTCTATTCTTACCACCTCCCGATGCTCTTGTACCCCAACACTCGCTCTCCTTCCCACTTAACTTCTCCAATCACCAACCCACCCAGTAAAATCTCACATTCCATTCTCACCTCCCCTCGTCACCAACCCTTACAGTCAACAACCAACCTACCACACCTTTTTACCCCACTTCCATTCTGACCTCACCCTAATACCCCAACACTTTCATTCTTACCTCCCCCTAAAACCCCAACACTTCCATTCTTAACCCCTCCCCCCCCCCCCCCCCCCCTTTTTTTCTCTCACCGATCACTGAACCCCACCCACCTCCACATTTTCCACGCTGAACTAAAGCCTAATGGAGAAGAGAAGATTGGATAAAAGAATGGAGAGATAATGAATTTTAACAAAAAATATTTTCAATTCAATGGATATATTGGGGGCAAATTTTGTAATCTTGTAATGTAATGTATTGTAATGTAAATGACGTAAAAAGGGCACGAGCAGTAAAGTCTAAGAGTTCAATAAGCATATCACCGTAAGCAAATCCTTGGTATTTCCCTGTAAATATCAGTCGTGATGTCTTGAAACTCTAATATTATGAAATAAAACTTGGGTTAACGCAACAACATTACAATAAAAAAGCGTCCGCTTTTAAATGTCATTTTACCGCATCTTAATACACTTAACAATCTGGTCGCAAACGTCTGTTGGTATGAAGATCAAAGGGTGCAACTTTCCATTAGTGTAAAGGTCTGGTGGCACGATACTATACATGTGCAGTAAATTTTCTGGATGCGCATGTCGGGGCGCAAAGATAAGACTCCCAATGCCCATGTATGCACGCAAACAATCATTGGTATATTGATATAATATTAAAAAGCAAGATTTTAGGTGCTTGTAGGGTCCCCTAACAATCAAAAGTATCGACCGCCATGGTTCAAGCGGTTAATTAACGCATCAACCCGTTGAAAATTTTTCAGAAAAAATAAATAAATACTCTGCACACCTGGAAGTACAACTAATTTGTTGATAACCCCAATTTATAATTTCGATACAAATTTAGACTTGCATTAATAAAATGAATAAAATTGAAATACACAACGGCCACAACAAAAACATATTGCAAAAAATGTAATAATCCCATTGCACACCAAAACTTAAGTTTGAATACGAATTTTTGTCTAAATATATTACCGAGCTTCCATGTGGACCCAGGGGGTGTCGGTTTATCCACTCGTTAGGACTTGTCAATGGGGTCCTATCGCGTTCCAGAAATCTCTGGAACGCCCTATGCCCATATTACAGAATAGGACTAAAATAGATACTACGACCAAACTGGGGATTGTGAAACACACCCTACAAATTCTGATACCTTAAAAAAAAAAAAAAAATGAAAAAAAAATGAAATAAAAAAAAAATAAAAAAAATAAAAAATAAAAAAATAAAAAAAAAATAAAAAAAAAATTAAAAAAAAATTAAAAAAAAAATAAAAAAAATAAAAAAAAAAAATTAAAAAAAAATCATAAAAAAAAAAAATAAAAAAAAAAAACTTAACGAAAATAAAATAAAATAAAACAAAAATACAAAAAAATTTAACAAAAATAAAGAAAAAATAAAAAATTACAAAAATACAAAAAAAAAAAAGATAAAATACATCAGAAAAATGTAACATTTCATACAATATCAGTAAAACATAAAACAGTGAGCATTATATATATATATATATATTAGTAATTCAATTTATAAAACGTTTAATTCCTAAATTATAAAAGAAGGCACCGACATTCAATAGTAATTTCAAAAAGTTAATGAAAAAAAAAATGGAGATTACTTCAATTGACTACCTCATTACCGGATTCTGCCAACAATTTTGTAAGATATAGGCCAAATAAATATTGTCTAATTATGATCGCGATGCTGCTGTGTTTTTCCCTCCCGTCCAGGTGCCCACCAATCCCCAGAACCCCCCAACCCCCTCCCAACAGTTATATATTTTTGTGTATCTTGTGTATTTTTTGTTTTTATTTTTATTTTGTTTTTTGTTAAGAAGGTTGTAACAGACAAGTATGAAATGTTTTTTTTGCAGAAGAGAAGACAACACCATGCCGGCCTGGTTTGTCATATGATGAATTCATGATGATGAGAAGATGATGATAACGAAGATGATGATATCATAAGATAATGCGTGCTGATAATAAGGTATGAAGTCATAAATTAGGTTTGTAATATGGCAGCATCAACAACCACGAAAAGACTGGTTTTCACTAATATATCTAAATAATGATTTCTATTTCTTGTCGGCAGAATCCTTAATTTAAAAGAAATGGTATCAAAAATGAGTAAATAAGACAATAATGAGGTATTTTATTATGTCTTAAGTGACCATTTGTCATGTTCGGCAGTATTCCCATTATATGACAAATAAGTTGATTAGATTGGGGTTGCCTCCATACCAAATTATTATATAAATACAGAAATAAATGTTAAAAAATAGAAAAATGGGAATAGGAATTTAAAATACAAATAAATACAAAACAATACTTTGATAAACATCCATATAACGAAAGAAATATAATTTCAGACATCAAATATACAATTTTAGCGTAGTAGGAATACAAATAAGAATGATAATTTATGCGTTCTTATATTGTTTGCATTCATAATATTAGCAAATAATTGATAATGTCATACATACAAATCATATTACATTCAGTCTCTTTTTATATTAATGACTTTGGTCTCAAAGATGCCAGATTCCAATGCATTTCTTCGTAATCACATAGTTACTTTCATAGTTGCATACTTGAGGTGGATAAATATATGTGGTGGATGAGTTCGATTCCATAATTGAGAAAACCTATAAACATTGAGAAAATTAGGCACGGCGCAGATAATACGTTATTTAGCTTTAATATATAATAGAATATAGGTATAAGATGGATGATTAATTGCTGCCATTTAATCTCAATAGTGTTAACAGTGCCCACAATACATAAGATTAGTTAACAAGAACGAACCACAAATAATATGCTTTATTCCATTAAATAAAAGTTCTAAATACCCTATTATGGCAAATCCATAACATGGCTATGCAATTATAAACGTATGTTGTTCAACCTTGCCATTCAAAATATATTACACTCTACAAACTTCTGTCAGTTTTTTGAATTCCATTGATTAAAACACTCAATTTGAATAAATTCATTTTTTATTTCCCCTCGCAATAAAAACAATAAAAAGTCACCAAACACTTCATTTTTTTTTACTTTTTCTATAAAGATCCACTTTATTCAATGAAACAGTCATACACTAATTTCTTATTTTTCAATTTACAAAGATTACAGTGACAAATAGAATACCCCACATATGTTATGACGCGAAATATACGACTAAATATTTTAGGGCATTGAGTTATTGGTAATATTTGTTGGATGCAATATTTTACCTTATTGTTGTTGTCTTCTTAGTCGTCGTTTTCTACTTTGAATAGGGAAGTTTTTATCTAAAAATAAATGTTCAATTGAAAATCGATTGAAAGCGAATGAATCCCTTAATTGAAGATATTGTTGGCATATTTACTTTACTTGATTACTATACTTTAAGTGATTTTTTTGAGGAATTTAAATTTCCGTGGTAGAATAAACGACCGATTATATGCAGCAGTGATGTGTGGCAATTATTATTTACAGCCAGTAAAATTTGGTAGTTTATTTTCAAACATATTTACACTTAATTCAGTTTCACTTACACCAGACTACATTATTTGTTAGTTTGTTTTTGTTAACCATTCTTTCAATTTTCTTTGAATCTACAATTTTAAATTATTTATAATATTTTCAATGTATCGCATTTTACCTAATTGCTAATACCAAATATTGTTGTCAACTGCTTGTCTGAGGAAGTCTGATTTTAGTCAGACGAAACGTTACAGAAATATATTTGTGTTAGTGTGCAGCAGGACTCTTGAATTGCATATTATGGTATTTTATTGCTGCTACAGCATCATTGCATTACATGCATACGGATCCACTAGCGCAAAGGCATAGAGAATAAATTGGGAGTGTCGCGCAACCTACGCTGATCGTTATTTTTTGAATGTTACGTTTCAATTAAAACCGTTTCCACCAAAATTTCATTATTTACAGTTATTCGTTGAAATATAATATATGGTAAACCCGTAGTATTTGTACAAGGTTTTAGGATTGGGGCATAATTTTATTTTGATTTTTCCTATTTTAGTTCCATTTCGAGTTTGGGACTTCTTTCTTTGAACTTATTCTTAAAATAAATGCTAGTTTAAAAAGAATTCAATAGCAGTTTTGTGAATTGAACAAATTAAAAAAAATACTTAATTGAATTGATAAAATTTATTAGTACATTTATTTTTCCTTTCCGTGAACGTCCTCGAATAATTTCTTAGGAAAATCTTTTTCTTCTTTATCTTTTTCTTCATTCTTTCATCTCATATCTTAGCGGTATTCATTCTAAAAACATACGACACTTTAGAACGACATTAAATGGAAATTATTCATTAGCATATTTATTTCACCTCACAATTAAAAGTCCCATACACGACTTTTTTTTTTGAAATATTTTCTTCCAAATATCTACTCCATTAAATGGAACCATTCAACTGCCAAATGTATATTTTTAAATTTACAAAGTCTACAGTGAAAATTAATAAAATATTCCACACAAATAATTTTGCACGAGGAATATAAGTCAAATTATTTTTGGGCAGATATGCTCTTGACAATTTTTTCTCTGGAATATATTACGAATAAAAAAAATTTGCCTTTTTAATATGAATTTCTGCACAGATTTGTCTTCGTCTTTTACTTCTTTAAGCAGGCGAATTTTCATCTAAAAATAAGTGTTATTTGAAAAAAAAATTTTTGAACTCGAATAATTGAAGAAAAAAGACTTATATTTGTTATGATTTGAATAATTTTTTTGTGATAAACATAATCCCAGTTTACATTTTAACTACGGTACCGCCCTACAAAATTTAATTATTGATAATATTTCCCAATGCAATACAAATATTCGTTTCAATCAAATGCGTTTACGCCAAACGTAAGTTTCAACAATATTTGTTAAAAATATAATATTTTACATTATTGCGGATGTCGTGGTAGATATCTTGCGGCTTAATTATATAAATTATAGTATTATAAAATTATATCTGATGTTTCCCTGATTGCGTCGAGTCCTAAAAAAATCTTTACAATGGTTCCTCTGTAAAATGTTTTCGTATCTTCAATTTTTGACGAATATTCAAAATTTAGTTCAGTATTTTAAAAAGTTTCTCCGTTATTTCATGTTTATGGCACCTTCAATTTTTATAGTTTGCCGCCTGGAAGGCTAATATAAATTGAATAAACCTAGGCCTAATTTACAACCTTCATTTCTGCATCTCCAAGGTTTCCGAAAAGTGTTTTCGTAACTTGAATTTTCATAATTCTGCTTCCAAAAGTAGTCTTCGTATCTTCATCTTTAATCTTCTGCATTCTATTGTATCTTCATATTTTCATTTTATGGTTCTTTTCTTGATAAATGTCTTCATAACTTCAATCTCTATAATTCTGTTTCTTGCAATCTTCTCCGCATCTTGAATCTTCATATTTCTGCCACTGAAAAGCTAATGTAACATTAAAATTAACTAGGCCTAACTTGCAACCTTCATTTCTGCATCTCCTAGCTGTCTTCGTGCCTTCAATGTTAAGATATCCCCCTGAAAAATGTCTTCGTAACTTGAATCTTCATGAATCTGCTTCCACAAGTAGTCTTCGTATCTTCATCTTTATTCTTCTGCATTCATCTTCATATTTTCATTTTATAGTTGTTTTCTTTAAGAATGTCTTCATATCATCAATCTTTACAGTTCTGTTTCTTAAAATCTTCTCTGCATCTTGAATCTTCATATTTCTGCCACTGAAAAGCTAATGTAACATTAAAATTAACTAGGCCTAACTCACAACCTTCATTTCTGCATCTCCGCGGTGTCTTCGTAAATTCAATGTTCAGATCTCCTTTCCAAAAATGCCTTCGTAACTTTAATCTTCATAATTCTTCTTCCAAAAGTAGTCTTCGTATCTTCATCCTCAATCTTCTGCATTCGATTGTATCTTCATTTTTCCATTTCATAGTTTTTATCTTGAAAATTGTCTTCATATTTTCAATCTCTATAGTTCGTTTTCTTAAAATCTTCTCCTCATCTTGAATCTTTATATTTCTGCCACTGAAAAGCAAATGTAACATTAAAATTAACTAGGCCTAACTTACAACCTTCATTTCTTCGTCTCCACGGTGTCTTCGTGCTTTCATTGTTCGGATCTCCTTCTGCAAAATGTCTTCGTAACTTGAATCTTCATAAATCTGCTTCCACAAGTAGTCTTCGTATCTTCATCTTTATTCTTCTGCATTCATCTTCATATCTTCATTTTATGGTTCTTTTCTTGAAAAATGTCTTTATATCTTCAATCTCTATAGTTCTGTTTCTTAAAATCTTCTCCGCATCTTGAATCTTTACATTTCTGTCACTGAAAAGCTAATGTAACATTAAAATTAACTAGGCCTAACTTACAACCTTCATTGCTGTGTCTCCACGGTGTCTTCGTGCCCTCATTGTTCGGATCTCCTTATGAAAAATGTCTTCGTAACTTGAATCTTCATAAAACTGCTTCCACAAGTAATCTTCGTATCTTCATCTTTATTCTTCTGCATTCATCTTCATATCTTCAATTTATAGTTCTTTTCTTGAAAAATATCTTCATATCTTCAATCTCTATAGTTCTGTTACTTAACATCTTCTCCGCATCTTGAATCTTTACATTTCTGTCACTGAAAAGCTAATGTAACATTAAAATTAACTAGGCCTAACTTACAACCTTCATTGCTGTGTCTCCACGGTGTCTTCGTGCCCTCATTGTTCGGATCTCCTTCTGAAAAATGTCTTCGTAACTTGAATCTCCATAAATCTGCTTCCACAAGTAGTCTTCGTATCTTCATCTTTATTCTTCTGCATTTATCTTCATATCTTCATTTTATAGTTCTTTTCTTGAAAAATATCTTCATATTTTCAATCTCTATAGTTCTGTTTCTTAAAATCTTCTTCGCATCTTGAACTTTACATTTCTGTCACTGAAAAGCTAATGTAACATTAAAATTAACTAGGCCTAACTTACAACCTTCATTGCTGTGTCTCCACGGTGTCTTCGTGCCCTCACTGTTCGGATCTCCTTCTGAAAAATGTCTTCGTAACTTGAATCTCCATAAATCTGCTTCCACAAGTAGTCTTCGTATTTTCATCTTTATTTTTCTGCATTTATCTTTATTTTATAGTTCTTTTCTTGAAAAATATCTTCATATCTTCAATATCTATAGTTCTGTTTCTTGAAATCTTCTCCGCATCTTGAATCTTTATATTTCTGTCACTGAAAAGCTAATGTAACATTAAAATTAACTAGGCCTACCTTACAACCTACATTGCTGCGTCTTCACGGTGTCTTCGTGCTTTTATTGTTCGGATCTCCTGGAAAATGTCTTCGTAACTTGAATCTTTATAAATCTGCTTCGACAAGTAGTCTTCGTATCTTCATCTTTATTCTTCTGCATTCATATTCATATCTTCACTTTATAGTTCTTTTCTTGAAAAATATCTTCATATTTTCAATCTCTATAGTTTTGTTTCTTAAAATCTTCTCCGCATCCTGAATCTTTATATTTCTGCCACTGAAAAACTAATGTAACATTAAAATTAACTAGGCCTAACTTACAACCTTCATTGCTGTGTCTCCACGGTGTCTTCGTGCCCTCAATGTTTGGATCTCCTTCTGAAAAATGTCTTCGTAACTTGAATCTTCATAAATCTGCTTCGACAAGTAGTCTTCGTATCTTCATCTTTATTCTTCTGCATTCATATTCATATCTTCACTTTATAGTTCTTTTCTTGAAAAATATCTTCATATTTTCAATCTCTATAGTTTTGTTTCTTAAAATCTTCTCCGCATCCTGAATCTTTATATTTCTGCCACTGAAAAACTAATGTAACATTAAAATTAACTAGGCCTAACTTACAACCTTCATTGCTGTGTCTCCACGGTGTCTTCGTGCCTTCATTATCCGGATCTCCTTCTGAAAAATGTCTTCGTAACTTGAATCTTCAAAAATCCGCTTCCAAAAGTAGTCTTCGTATCTTCATCTTTATTCTTCTGCATTCATCTTCATATCTTCATTTTATAGTTCTTTTCTTGAAAAATATCTTCATATCTTCAATCTGTATAGTTCTGTTTCTTAAAATCTTCTCCGCATCTTGAATCTTTATATTTCTGTCACTGAAAAGCTAATGTAACATTAAAATTAACTAGGCCTAACTTACAACCTTCATTGCTGTGTCTCCACGGTGTCTTCGTGCCTTCATTGTTTGGATCTCCTTCTAAAAAATGTCTTCGTAACTTGAATCTTCATAAATCTGCTTCCACAAGTTGTCTTCGTATCTTCATCTTTATTCTTCTGCATTCATCTTCATATCTTCATTTTATAATTCTTTTCTTGAAAAATATCTTCATATCTTCAATCTCTATAGTTCTGTTTCTTAAAATCTTCTCCGCATCCTGGATCTTTATATTTCTGCCACTGAAAAGCAAATGTAACATTAAAATTAACTAGGCCTAACTTACAACCTTCATTGCTGTGTCTCCACGGTGTCTTCGTGCCTTCATTGTTTGGATCTCCTTCTGCAAAATGTCTTCGTAACTTGAATCTTCATAAATCTGCTTCTACAAGTAGTCTTCGTATCTTCATCTTTATTCTTCTGCATTCATCTTCATATCTTCATTTTATGGTTCTTTTCTTGAAAAATGTCTTTATATCTACAATCTCTATAGTTTTGTTTCTTAAAATCTTCTCCGCATCTTGAATCTTTACATATCTGTCACTGAAAAGCTAATGTAACATTAAAATTAACTAGGCCTACTTTACAACCTTCATTGCTGTGTCTCCACGGTGTCTTCGTGCCCTCATTGTTCGGATCTCCTTATGAAAAATGTCTTCGTAACTTGAATCTTCATAAATCTGCTTCGACAAGTAGTCTTCGTATCTTCATCTTTATTCTTCTGCATTCATCTTCATATCTTCATTTTATAGTTCTTTTCTTGAAAAATATCTTCAATCTCTATAGTTCTGTTTCTTAAAATCTTCTCCGCATCCTGAATCTTTATATTTCTGCCACTGAAAAACTAATGTAACATTAAAATTAACTAGGCCTAACTTACAACCTTCATTGCTGTGTCTCCACGGTGTCTTCGTGCCCTCAATGTTCGGATCTCCTTCTGAAAAATGTCTTCGTAACTTGAATCTTCATAAATCTGCTTCGACAAGTAGTCTTCGTATCTTCATCTTTATTCTTCTGCATTCATCTTCATATCTTCATTTTATAGTTCTTTTCTTGAAAAATATCTTCAATCTCTATAGTTTTGTTTCTTAAAATCTTCTCCGCATCCTGAATCTTTATATTTCTGCCACTGAAAAACTAATGTAACATTGAAATTAACTAGGCCTAACTTACAATCTTAATTGCTGTGCCTCCACGGTGTCTTCGTGCCTTCATTATTCGGATCTCCTTCTGAAAAATGTCTTCGTAACTTGAATCTTCATAAATCCGCTTCCAAAAGTAGTCTTCGTATCTTCATCTTTATTCTTCTGCATTCATCTTCATATCTTCATTTTATGGTTCTTTTCTTGAAAAATGTCTTTATATCTACAATCTCTATAGTTTTGTTTCTTAAAATCTTCTCCGCATCTTGAATCTTTACATATCTGTCACTGAAAAGCTAATGTAACATTAAAATTAACTAGGCCTACTTTACAACCTTCATTGCTGTGTCTCCACGGTGTCTTCGTGCCCTCATTGTTCGGATCTCCTTATGAAAAATGTCTTCGTAACTTGAATCTTCATAAATCTGCTTCGACAAGTAGTCTTCGTATCTTCATCTTTATTCTTCTGCATTCATCTTCATATCTTCATTTTATAGTTCTTTTCTTGAAAAATATCTTCAATCTCTATAGTTCTGTTTCTTAAAATCTTCTCCGCATCCTGAATCTTTATATTTCTGCCACTGAAAAACTAATGTAACATTAAAATTAACTAGGCCTAACTTACAACCTTCATTGCTGTGTCTCCACGGTGTCTTCGTGCCCTCAATGTTCGGATCTCCTTCTGAAAAATGTCTTCGTAACTTGAATCTTCATAAATCTGCTTCGACAAGTAGTCTTCGTATCTTCATCTTTATTCTTCTGCATTCATCTTCATATCTTCATTTTATAGTTCTTTTCTTGAAAAATATCTTCAATCTCTATAGTTCTGTTTCTTAAAATCTTCTCCGCATCCTGAATCTTTATATTTCTGCCACTGAAAAACTAATGTAACATTAAAATTAACTAGGCCTAACTTACAATCTTAATTGCTGTGCCTCCACGGTGTCTTCGTGCCTTCATTATTCGGATCTCCTTCTGAAAAATGTCTTCGTAACTTGAATCTTCATAAATCCGCTTCCAAAAGTAGTCTTCGTATCTTCATCTTTATTCTTCTGCATTCATCTTCATATCTTCATTTTATAGTTCTTTTCTTGAAAAATATCTTCAATCTCTATAGTTCTGTTTCTTAAAATCTTCTCCGCATCCTGAATATTTATATTTCTGCCACTGAAAAACTAATGTAACATTAAAATTAACTAGGCCTAACTTACAATCTTAATTGCTGTGCCTCCACGGTGTCTTCGTGCCTTCATTATTCGGATCTCCTTCTGAAAAATGTCTTCGTAACTTGAATCTTCATAAATCTGCTTCGACAAGTAGTCTTCGTATCTTCATCTTTATTCTTCTGCATTCAACTTCATAACTTCATTTTATAGTTCTTTTCTTGAAAAATATCTTCATATCTTCAATCTCTATAGTTCTGTTTCTTAAAATCTTCTCCGCATCCTGGATCTTTATATTTCTGCCTCTGAAAAACTAATGTAACATTAAAATTAACTATGCCTAACTTACAATCTTAATTGCTGTGCCTCCACGGTGTCTTCGTGCCTTCATTATTCGGATCTCCTTCTGAAAAATGTCTTCGTAACTTGAATCTTCATAAATCCGCTTCCAAAAGTAGTCTTCGTATCTTCATCTTTATTCTTCTGCATTCATCTTCATATCCTCATTTTATAGTTCTTTTCTTGAAAAATATCTTCATATCTTCAATCTGTATAGTTCTGTTTCTTAAAATCTTCTCCGCATCTTGAATCTTTATATTTCTGTCACTGAAAAGCTAATGTAACATTAAAATTAACTAGGCCTAACTTACAACCTTCATTGCTGTGTCTCCACGGTGTCTTCGTGCCTTCATTGTTTGGATCTCCTTCTAAAAAATGTCTTCGTAACTTGAATCTTCATAAATCTGCTTCCACAAGTTGTCTTCGTATCTTCATCTTTATTCTTCTGCATTCATCTTCATATCTTCATTTTATAATTCTTTTCTTCAAAAATATCTTCATATCTTCAATCTCTATAGTTCTGTTTCTTAAAATCTTCTCCGCATCTCGAATCTTTATATTTCTTTCACTGAAAAGCTAATGTAACATTAAAATTAACTAGGCCTAACTTACAACCTTCATTGCTGTGTCTCCACGGTGTCTGTGTCTTCGTGCCTTCATTTTCGGATCTCCTTCTTAAAAATGTCTTCGTAACTTGAACCTTCATAAACTTGCTTCCACAAGTAGGCTTCGTATCTTCATCTTTGTTCTTCTGCATTCATCTTCATATCTTCATTTTATGGTTCTTTTCTTGAAAAATGTCTTCATATCTTCAATCTCTATAGTTCTGTTTCTTAAAATCTTCTCCGCATCTCGAATCTTTATATTTCTTTCACTGAAAAGCTAATGTAACATTAAAATTAACTAGGCCTAACTTACAATCTTCATTGCTGTGTCTCCACGGTGTCTTCGTGCCTTCATTATTCGGATCTCCTTCTGAAAAATGTCTTCGTAACTTGAATCTTCATAAATCCGCTTCCAAAAGTAGTCTTCGTATCTTCATATTTATTCTTCTGCATTCATCTTCATATCTTCATTTTATAGTTCTTTTCTTGAAAAATATCTTCATATCTTCAATCTCTATAGTTCTGTTTCTTAAAATCTTCTCCGCATCTTGAATCTTTATATTTCTGTCACTGAAAAGCTAATGTAACATTAAAATTAACTAGGCCTAACTTACAACCTTCATTGCTGTGTCTCCACGGTGTCTTCGTGCCTTCATTGTTTGGATCTCCTTCTAAAAAATGTCTTCGTAACTTGAATCTTCATAAATCTGCTTCGACAAGTAGTCTTCGTATCTTCATCTTTATTCTTCTGCATTCATCTTCATATCTTCACTTTATAGTTCTTTTCTTTAAAAATATCTTCATATCTTCAATCTCTATAGTTCTGTTTCTAAAAATCTTCTCCGCATCCTGAATCTTTATATTTCTGCCACTGAAAAACTAATGTAACATTAAAATTAACTATGCCTAACTTACAATCTTCATTGTTGTGCCTCCACGGTGTCTTCGTGCCTTCATTATTCGAATCTCCTTCTGAAAAATGTCTTCGTAACTTGAATCTTCATAAATCCGCTTCCAAAAGTAGTCTTCGTATCTTCATCTTTATTCTTCTGCATTCATCTTCATATCTTCATTTTATAGTTCTTTTCTTGAAAAATATCTTCATATCTTCAATCTGTATAGTTCTGTTTCTCAAAATCTTCTCCGCATCTTGAATCTTTATATTTCTGTCACTGAAAAGCTAATGTAACATTAAAATTAACTAGGCCTAACTTACAACCTTCATTGCTGTGTCTCCACGGTGTCTTCGTGCCTTCATTGTTTGGATCTCCTTCTAAAAAATGTCTTCGTAACTTGAATCTTCATAAATCTGCTTCCACAAGTTGTCTTCGTATCTTCATCTTTATTCTTCTGCATTCATCTTCATATCTTCATTTTATAATTCTTTTCTTGAAAAATATCTTCATATCTTCAATCTCTATAGTTCTGTTTCTTAAAATCTTCTCCGCATCTCGAATCTTTATATATTTCTTTCACTGAAAAGCTAATGTAACATTAAAATTAACTAGGCCTAACTTACAACCTTCATTGCTGTGTCTCCACGGTGTCTGTGTCTTCGTGCCTTCATTTTCGGATCTCCTTCTTAAAAATGTCTTCGTAACTTGAATCTTCATAAATCTGCTTCCACAAGTTGTCTTCGTATCTTCATCTTTATTCTTCTGCATTCATCTTCATTTTATAATTCTTTTCTTGAAAAATATCTTCATATCTTCAATCTCTACAGTTCTGTTTCTTAAAATCTTCTCCGCATCTTGAATCTTTATATTTCTGTCACTGAAAAGCTAATGTAACATTAAAATTAACTAGGCCTAACTTACAATCTTCATTGCCGTGTCTCCACGGTGTCTTCGTGCCTTCATTATTCGGATCTCCTTCTGAAAAATGTCTTCGTAACTTGAATCTTCATGAATCCGCTTCCAAAAGTAGTCTTCGTATCTTCATATTTATTCTTCTGCATTCATCTTCATATCTTCATTTTATAGTTCTTTTCTTGAAAAATATCTTCATATCTTCAATCTCTATAGTTCTGTTTCTTAAAATCTTCTCCGCATCTTGAATCTTTATATTTCTGTCACTGAAAAGCTAATGTAACATTAAAATTAACTAGGCCTAACTTACAACCTACATTGCTGCGTCTTCACGGTGTCTTCGTGCTTTTATTGTTCGGATCTCCTGAAAAATGTCTTCGTAACTTGAATCTTTATAAATCTGCTTCGACAAGTAGTCTTCGTATCTTCATCTTTATTCTTCTGCATTCATCTTCATATCTTCATTTTATAGTTCTTTTTTTGATAAATATCTTCATATCTTCAATCTCTATAGTTGTGTTTCTTAAAATCTTCTCCGCATCTTGAATCTTTACATTTCTGTCACTGAAAAGCTAATGTAACATTAAAATTAACTAGGCCTAACTTACAACCTACATTGCTGTGTCTCCACGGTGTCTTCGTGCCCTAAATGTTCGGATCTCCTTCTGAAAAATGTCTTCGTAACTTGAATCTTCATAAATCTGCTTCGACAAGTAGACTTCGTATCTTCATCTTTATTCTTCTGCATTCATCTTCATATCTTCATTTTATAGTTCTTTTCTTTAAAAATATCTTCAATCTCTATAGTTGTGTTTCTTGAAATCTTCTTCGCATCTTGAATCTTTACATTTCTGTCACTGAAAAGCTAATGTAACATTAAAATTAACTAGGCCTAACTTGCAACCTTCATTGCTGTGTCTCCACGGTGTCTTCGTGCCCTCATTATTCGGATCTCCTTCTGAAAAATGTCTTCGTAACTTGAATCTTCATGAATCCGCTTCCAAAAGTAGTCTTCGTATCTTCATATTTATTCTTCTGCATTCATCTTCATATCTTCATTTTATAGTTCTTTTCTTGAAAAATATCTTCATATCTTCAATCTCTATAGTTCTGTTTCTTAAAATCTTCTCCGCATCTTGAATCTTTATATTTCTGTCACTGAAAAGCTAATGTAACATTAAAATTAACTAGGCCTAACTTACAACCTACATTGCTGTGTCTCCACGGTGTCTTCGTGCCCTCAATGTTCGGATCTCCTTCTGAAAAATGTCTTCGTAACTTGAATCTTCATAAATCTGCTTCGACAAGTAGACTTCGTATCTTCATCTTTATTCTTCTGCATTCATCTTCATATCTTCATTTTATAGTTCTTTTCTTTAAAAATATCTTCAATCTCTATAGTTGTGTTTCTTAAAATCTTCTTCGCATCTTGAATCTTTACATTTCTGTCACTGAAAAGCTAATGTAACATTAAAATTAACTAGGCCTAACTTGCAACCTTCATTGCTGTGTCTCCACGGTGTCTTCGTGCCCTCAATGTTCGGATCTCCTTCTGAAAAATGTCTTCGTAACTTGAATCTTCATAAATCTGCTTCGACAAGTAGACTTCGTATCTTCATCTTTATTCTTCTGCATTCATCTTCATATCTTCATTTTATAGTTCTTTTCTTTAAAAATATCTTCAATCTCTATAGTTGTGTTTCTTAAAATCTTCTTCGCATCTTGAATCTTTACATTTCTGTCACTGAAAAGCTAATGTAACATTAAAATTAACTAGGCCTAACTTACAATCTTCATTGCTGTGTCTCCACGGTGTCTTCGTGCCTTCATTATTCGGATCTCCTTCTGAAAAATGTCTTCGTAACTTGAATCTTCATAAATCCGCTTCCAAAAGTAGTCTTCGTATCTTCATATTTATTCTTCTGCATTCATCTTCATATCTTCATTTTATAGTTCTTTTCTTGAAAAATATCTTCATATCTTCAATCTCTATAGTTCTGTTTCTTAAAATCTTCTCCGCATCCTGGATCTTTATATTTCTGCCACTGAAAAACTAATGTAACATTAAAATTAACTAGGCCTAACTTACAATCTTCATTGCTGTGCCTCCACGGTGTCTTCGTGCCTTCATTATTCGAATCTCCTTCTGAAAAATGTCTTCGTAACTTGAATCTTCATAAATCCGCTTCCAAAAGTAGTCTTCGTATCTTCATCTTTATTCTTCTGCATTCATCTTCATATATTCATTTTATAGTTCTTTTCTTGAAAAATATCTTCATATCTTCAATCTGTATAGTTCTGTTTCTTAAAATCTTCTCCGCATCTTGAATCTTTATATCTCTGTCACTGAAAAGCTAATGTAACATTAAAATTAACTAGGCCTAACTTACAACCTTCATTGCTGTGTCTCCACGGTGTCTCCGTGCCTGCATTGTTTGGATCTCCTTCTAAAAAATGTCTTCGTAACTTGAATCTTCATAAATCTGCTTCCACAAGTTGTCTTCGTATCTTCATCTTTATTCTTCTGCATTCATCTTCATATCTTCATTTTATAATTCTTTTCTTGAAAAATATCTTCATATCTTCAATCTCTATAGTTCTGTTTCTTAAAATCTTCTCCGCATCTCGAATCTTTATATTTCTTTTACTGAAAAGCTAATGTAACATTAAAATTAACTAGGCCTAACTTACAATCTTCATTGCTCTGTCTCCACGGTGTCTTCGTGCCTTCATTATTCGGATCTCCTTCTGAAAAATGTCTTCGTAACTTGAATCTTCATAAATCCGCTTCCAAAAGTAGTCTTCGTATCTTCATATTTATTCTTCTGCATTCATCTTCATATCTTCATTTTATAGTTCTTTTCTTGGAAAATATCTTCATATCTTCAATCTCTATAGTTCTGTTTCTTAAAATCTTCTCCGCATCTTGAATCTTTATATTTCTGTCACTGAAAAGCTAATGTAACATTAAAATTAACTAGGCCTAACTTACAACCTTCATTGTTGTGTCTCCACGGTGTCTTCGTGCCTTCATTGTTTGGATCTCCTTCTAAAAAATGTCTTCGTAACTTGAATCTTCATAAATCTGCTTCCACAAGTTGTCTTCGTATCTTCATCTTTATTCTTCTGCATTCATCTTCATATCCTCATTTTATAGTTCTTTTCTTGAAAAATATCTTCATATCTTCAATCTGTATAGTTCTGTTTCTTAAAATCTTCTCCGCATCTTGAATCTTTATATTTCTGTCACAGAAAAGCTAATGTAACATTAAAATTAACTAGGCCTAACTTACAACCTTCATTGCTGTGTCTCCACGGTGTCTTCGTGCCTTCATTGTTTGGATCTCCTTCTAAAAAATGTCTTCGTAACTTGAATCTTCATAAATCTGCTTCCACAAGTTGTCTTCGTATCTTCATCTTTATTCTTCTGCATTCATCTTCATATCTTCATTTTATAATTCTTTTCTTGAAAAATATTTTCATATCTTCAATCTCTATAGTTCTGTTTTTTAAAATCTTCTCCAAATCTCGAATCTTTATATTTCTTTCACTGAAAAGCTAATGTAACATTAAAATTAACTAGGCCTAACTTACAACCTTCTTTGCTGTGTCTCCACGGTGTCTGTGTCTTCGTGCCTTCATTTTCGGATCTCCTTCTTAAAAATGTCTTTGTAACTTGAACCTTCATAAACTTGCTTCCACAAGTAGTCTTCGTATCTTCATCTTTATTCTTCTGCATTCATCTTCATATCTTCATTTTATGGTTCTTTTCTTGAAAAATGTCTTCATATCTTCAATCTCTATAGTTCTGTTTCTTAAAATCTTCTCCGCATCTCGATTCTTTATATTTCTTTCACTGAAAAGCTAATGTAACATTAAAATTAACTAGGCCTAACTTACAATCTTCATTGCTGTGTCTCCACGGTGTCTTCGTGCCTTCATTATTCGGATCTCCTTCTGAAAAATGTCTTCGTAACTTGAATCTTCATAAATCCGCTTCCAAAAGTAGTCTTCGTATCTTCATATTTATTCTTCTGCATTCATCTTCATATCTTCATTTTATAGTTCTTTTCTTGAAAAATATCTTCATATCTTCAATCTGTATAGTTCTGTTTCTTAAAATCTTCTCCGCATCTTGAATCTTTATATTTCTGTCACTGAAAAGCTAATGTAACATTAAAATTAACTAGGCCTAACTTACAACCTTCATTGCTGTGTCTCCACGGTGTCTTCGTGCCCTCATTGTTCGGATCTCCTTCTGAAAAATGTCTTCATAACTTGAATCTTCATAAATCCGCTTCCAAAAGTAGTCTTCGTATCTTCATATTTATTCTTCTGCATTCATCTTCATTTTATAGTTCTTTCCTTGAAAAATATCTTCATATCTTCAATCTCTATAGTTCTGTTTCTTAAAATCTTCTCCGCATCTTGAATCTTTATATTTCTGTCACTGAAAAGCTAATGTAACATTAAAATTAACTAGGCCTAACTTACAATCTTCATTGCTGTGTCTCCACGGTGTCTTCGTGCCTTCATTAGTCGGATCTCCTTCTGAAAAATGTCTTCGTAACTTGAATCTTCATAAATCCGCTTCCAAAAGTAGTCTTCGTATCTTCATATTTATTCTTCTGCATTCATCTTCATATCTTCATTTTATAGTTCTTTTCTTGAAAAATATCTTCATATCTTCAATCTCTATAGTTCTGTTTCTTAAAATCTTCTCCGCATCTTGAATCTTTATATTTCTGTCACTGAAAAGCTAATGTAACATTAAAATTAACTAGGCCTAACTTACAACCTTCATTGCTGTGTCTCCACGGTATCTTCGTGCCTTCATTGTTTGGATCTCCTTCTAAAAAATGTCTTCGTAACTTGAATCTTCATAAATCTGCTTCCACAAGTTGTCTTCGTATCTTCATCTTTATTCTTCTGCATTCATCTTCATATCTTCATTTTATAGTTCTTTTCTTGAAAAATATCTTCATATCTTCAATCTGTATAGTTCTGTTTCTCAAAATCTTCTCCGCATCTTGAATCTTTATATTTCTGTCACTGAAAAGCTAATGTAACATTAAAATTAACTAGGCCTAACTTACAACCTTCATTGCTGTGTCTCCACGGTGTCTTCGTGCCTTCATTGTTTGGATCTCCTTCTAAAAAATGTCTTCGTAACTTGAATCTTCATAAATCTGCTTCCACAAGTTGTCTTCGTATCTTCATCTTTATTCTTCTGCATTCATCTTCATATCTTCATTTTATAATTCTTTTCTTGAAAAATATCTTCATATCTTCAATCTCTATAGTTCTGTTTCTTAAAATCTTCTCCGCATCTCGAATCTTTATATATTTCTTTCACTGAAAAGCTAATGTAACATTAAAATTAACTAGGCCTAACTTACAACCTTCATTGATGTGTCTCCACGGTGTCTGTGTCTTCGTGCCTTCATTTTCGGATCTCCTTCTTAAAAATGTCTTCGTAACTTGAACCTTCATAAACTTGCTTCCACAAGTAGTCTTCATATCTTCATCTTTATTCTTCTGCATTCATCTTCATATCTTCATTTTATGGTTCTTTTCTTGAAAAATGTCTTCATATCTTCAATCTCTATAGTTCTGTTTCTTAAAATCTTCTCTGCATCTCGAATCTTTATATTTCTTTCACTGAAAAGCTAATGTAACATTAAAATTAACTAGGCCTAACTTACAACCTTCATTTCTTCGTCTCCACGGTGTCTTCGTGCTTTCATTGTTCGGATCTCCTTCTGCAAAATGTCTTCGTAACTTGAATCTTCATAAATCTGCTTCCACAAGTAGTCTTCGTATCTTCATCTTTATTCTTCTGCATTCATCTTCATATCTTCATTTTATGGTTCTTTTCTTGAAAAATGTCTTTATATCTTCAATCTCTATAGTTCTGTTTCTTAAAATCTTCTCCGCATCTTGAATCTTTACATTTCTGTCACTGAAAAGCTAATGTAACATTAAAATTAACTAGGCCTAACTTACAACCTTCATTGCTGTGTCTCCACGGTGTCTTCGTGCCCTCATTGTTCGGATCTCCTTATGAAAAATGTCTTCGTAACTTGAATCTTCATAAAACTGCTTCCACAAGTAATCTTCGTATCTTCATCTTTATTCTTCTGCATTCATCTTCATATCTTCAATTTATAGTTCTTTTCTTGAAAAATATCTTCATATCTTCAATCTCTATAGTTCTGTTACTTAACATCTTCTCCGCATCTTGAATCTTTACATTTCTGTCACTGAAAAGCTAATGTAACATTAAAATTAACTAGGCCTAACTTACAACCTTCATTGCTGTGTCTCCACGGTGTCTTCGTGCCCTCATTGTTCGGATCTCCTTCTGAAAAATGTCTTCGTAACTTGAATCTCCATAAATCTGCTTCCACAAGTAGTCTTCGTATCTTCATCTTTATTCTTCTGCATTTATCTTCATATCTTCATTTTATAGTTCTTTTCTTGAAAAATATCTTCATATTTTCAATCTCTATAGTTCTGTTTCTTAAAATCTTCTTCGCATCTTGAACTTTACATTTCTGTCACTGAAAAGCTAATGTAACATTAAAATTAACTAGGCCTAACTTACAACCTTCATTGCTGTGTCTCCACGGTGTCTTCGTGCCCTCACTGTTCGGATCTCCTTCTGAAAAATGTCTTCGTAACTTGAATCTCCATAAATCTGCTTCCACAAGTAGTCTTCGTATTTTCATCTTTATTTTTCTGCATTTATCTTTATTTTATAGTTCTTTTCTTGAAAAATATCTTCATATCTTCAATATCTATAGTTCTGTTTCTTGAAATCTTCTCCGCATCTTGAATCTTTATATTTCTGTCACTGAAAAGCTAATGTAACATTAAAATTAACTAGGCCTACCTTACAACCTACATTGCTGCGTCTTCACGGTGTCTTCGTGCTTTTATTGTTCGGATCTCCTGGAAAATGTCTTCGTAACTTGAATCTTTATAAATCTGCTTCGACAAGTAGTCTTCGTATCTTCATCTTTATTCTTCTGCATTCATATTCATATCTTCACTTTATAGTTCTTTTCTTGAAAAATATCTTCATATTTTCAATCTCTATAGTTTTGTTTCTTAAAATCTTCTCCGCATCCTGAATCTTTATATTTCTGCCACTGAAAAACTAATGTAACATTAAAATTAACTAGGCCTAACTTACAACCTTCATTGCTGTGTCTCCACGGTGTCTTCGTGCCCTCAATGTTTGGATCTCCTTCTGAAAAATGTCTTCGTAACTTGAATCTTCATAAATCTGCTTCGACAAGTAGTCTTCGTATCTTCATCTTTATTCTTCTGCATTCATATTCATATCTTCACTTTATAGTTCTTTTCTTGAAAAATATCTTCATATTTTCAATCTCTATAGTTTTGTTTCTTAAAATCTTCTCCGCATCCTGAATCTTTATATTTCTGCCACTGAAAAACTAATGTAACATTAAAATTAACTAGGCCTAACTTACAACCTTCATTGCTGTGTCTCCACGGTGTCTTCGTGCCTTCATTATCCGGATCTCCTTCTGAAAAATGTCTTCGTAACTTGAATCTTCAAAAATCCGCTTCCAAAAGTAGTCTTCGTATCTTCATCTTTATTCTTCTGCATTCATCTTCATATCTTCATTTTATAGTTCTTTTCTTGAAAAATATCTTCATATCTTCAATCTGTATAGTTCTGTTTCTTAAAATCTTCTCCGCATCTTGAATCTTTATATTTCTGTCACTGAAAAGCTAATGTAACATTAAAATTAACTAGGCCTAACTTACAACCTTCATTGCTGTGTCTCCACGGTGTCTTCGTGCCTTCATTGTTTGGATCTCCTTCTAAAAAATGTCTTCGTAACTTGAATCTTCATAAATCTGCTTCCACAAGTTGTCTTCGTATCTTCATCTTTATTCTTCTGCATTCATCTTCATATCTTCATTTTATAATTCTTTTCTTGAAAAATATCTTCATATCTTCAATCTCTATAGTTCTGTTTCTTAAAATCTTCTCCGCATCCTGGATCTTTATATTTCTGCCACTGAAAAGCAAATGTAACATTAAAATTAACTAGGCCTAACTTACAACCTTCATTGCTGTGTCTCCACGGTGTCTTCGTGCCTTCATTGTTTGGATCTCCTTCTGCAAAATGTCTTCGTAACTTGAATCTTCATAAATCTGCTTCTACAAGTAGTCTTCGTATCTTCATCTTTATTCTTCTGCATTCATCTTCATATCTTCATTTTATGGTTCTTTTCTTGAAAAATGTCTTTATATCTACAATCTCTATAGTTTTGTTTCTTAAAATCTTCTCCGCATCTTGAATCTTTACATATCTGTCACTGAAAAGCTAATGTAACATTAAAATTAACTAGGCCTACTTTACAACCTTCATTGCTGTGTCTCCACGGTGTCTTCGTGCCCTCATTGTTCGGATCTCCTTATGAAAAATGTCTTCGTAACTTGAATCTTCATAAATCTGCTTCGACAAGTAGTCTTCGTATCTTCATCTTTATTCTTCTGCATTCATCTTCATATCTTCATTTTATAGTTCTTTTCTTGAAAAATATCTTCAATCTCTATAGTTCTGTTTCTTAAAATCTTCTCCGCATCCTGAATCTTTATATTTCTGCCACTGAAAAACTAATGTAACATTAAAATTAACTAGGCCTAACTTACAACCTTCATTGCTGTGTCTCCACGGTGTCTTCGTGCCCTCAATGTTCGGATCTCCTTCTGAAAAATGTCTTCGTAACTTGAATCTTCATAAATCTGCTTCGACAAGTAGTCTTCGTATCTTCATCTTTATTCTTCTGCATTCATCTTCATATCTTCATTTTATAGTTCTTTTCTTGAAAAATATCTTCAATCTCTATAGTTTTGTTTCTTAAAATCTTCTCCGCATCCTGAATCTTTATATTTCTGCCACTGAAAAACTAATGTAACATTGAAATTAACTAGGCCTAACTTACAATCTTAATTGCTGTGCCTCCACGGTGTCTTCGTGCCTTCATTATTCGGATCTCCTTCTGAAAAATGTCTTCGTAACTTGAATCTTCATAAATCCGCTTCCAAAAGTAGTCTTCGTATCTTCATCTTTATTCTTCTGCATTCATCTTCATATCTTCATTTTATGGTTCTTTTCTTGAAAAATGTCTTTATATCTACAATCTCTATAGTTTTGTTTCTTAAAATCTTCTCCGCATCTTGAATCTTTACATATCTGTCACTGAAAAGCTAATGTAACATTAAAATTAACTAGGCCTACTTTACAACCTTCATTGCTGTGTCTCCACGGTGTCTTCGTGCCCTCATTGTTCGGATCTCCTTATGAAAAATGTCTTCGTAACTTGAATCTTCATAAATCTGCTTCGACAAGTAGTCTTCGTATCTTCATCTTTATTCTTCTGCATTCATCTTCATATCTTCATTTTATAGTTCTTTTCTTGAAAAATATCTTCAATCTCTATAGTTCTGTTTCTTAAAATCTTCTCCGCATCCTGAATCTTTATATTTCTGCCACTGAAAAACTAATGTAACATTAAAATTAACTAGGCCTAACTTACAACCTTCATTGCTGTGTCTCCACGGTGTCTTCGTGCCCTCAATGTTCGGATCTCCTTCTGAAAAATGTCTTCGTAACTTGAATCTTCATAAATCTGCTTCGACAAGTAGTCTTCGTATCTTCATCTTTATTCTTCTGCATTCATCTTCATATCTTCATTTTATAGTTCTTTTCTTGAAAAATATCTTCAATCTCTATAGTTCTGTTTCTTAAAATCTTCTCCGCATCCTGAATCTTTATATTTCTGCCACTGAAAAACTAATGTAACATTAAAATTAACTAGGCCTAACTTACAATCTTAATTGCTGTGCCTCCACGGTGTCTTCGTGCCTTCATTATTCGGATCTCCTTCTGAAAAATGTCTTCGTAACTTGAATCTTCATAAATCCGCTTCCAAAAGTAGTCTTCGTATCTTCATCTTTATTCTTCTGCATTCATCTTCATATCTTCATTTTATAGTTCTTTTCTTGAAAAATATCTTCAATCTCTATAGTTCTGTTTCTTAAAATCTTCTCCGCATCCTGAATATTTATATTTCTGCCACTGAAAAACTAATGTAACATTAAAATTAACTAGGCCTAACTTACAATCTTAATTGCTGTGCCTCCACGGTGTCTTCGTGCCTTCATTATTCGGATCTCCTTCTGAAAAATGTCTTCGTAACTTGAATCTTCATAAATCTGCTTCGACAAGTAGTCTTCGTATCTTCATCTTTATTCTTCTGCATTCAACTTCATAACTTCATTTTATAGTTCTTTTCTTGAAAAATATCTTCATATCTTCAATCTCTATAGTTCTGTTTCTTAAAATCTTCTCCGCATCCTGGATCTTTATATTTCTGCCTCTGAAAAACTAATGTAACATTAAAATTAACTATGCCTAACTTACAATCTTAATTGCTGTGCCTCCACGGTGTCTTCGTGCCTTCATTATTCGGATCTCCTTCTGAAAAATGTCTTCGTAACTTGAATCTTCATAAATCCGCTTCCAAAAGTAGTCTTCGTATCTTCATCTTTATTCTTCTGCATTCATCTTCATATCCTCATTTTATAGTTCTTTTCTTGAAAAATATCTTCATATCTTCAATCTGTATAGTTCTGTTTCTTAAAATCTTCTCCGCATCTTGAATCTTTATATTTCTGTCACTGAAAAGCTAATGTAACATTAAAATTAACTAGGCCTAACTTACAACCTTCATTGCTGTGTCTCCACGGTGTCTTCGTGCCTTCATTGTTTGGATCTCCTTCTAAAAAATGTCTTCGTAACTTGAATCTTCATAAATCTGCTTCCACAAGTTGTCTTCGTATCTTCATCTTTATTCTTCTGCATTCATCTTCATATCTTCATTTTATAATTCTTTTCTTCAAAAATATCTTCATATCTTCAATCTCTATAGTTCTGTTTCTTAAAATCTTCTCCGCATCTCGAATCTTTATATTTCTTTCACTGAAAAGCTAATGTAACATTAAAATTAACTAGGCCTAACTTACAACCTTCATTGCTGTGTCTCCACGGTGTCTGTGTCTTCGTGCCTTCATTTTCGGATCTCCTTCTTAAAAATGTCTTCGTAACTTGAACCTTCATAAACTTGCTTCCACAAGTAGGCTTCGTATCTTCATCTTTGTTCTTCTGCATTCATCTTCATATCTTCATTTTATGGTTCTTTTCTTGAAAAATGTCTTCATATCTTCAATCTCTATAGTTCTGTTTCTTAAAATCTTCTCCGCATCTCGAATCTTTATATTTCTTTCACTGAAAAGCTAATGTAACATTAAAATTAACTAGGCCTAACTTACAATCTTCATTGCTGTGTCTCCACGGTGTCTTCGTGCCTTCATTATTCGGATCTCCTTCTGAAAAATGTCTTCGTAACTTGAATCTTCATAAATCCGCTTCCAAAAGTAGTCTTCGTATCTTCATATTTATTCTTCTGCATTCATCTTCATATCTTCATTTTATAGTTCTTTTCTTGAAAAATATCTTCATATCTTCAATCTCTATAGTTCTGTTTCTTAAAATCTTCTCCGCATCTTGAATCTTTATATTTCTGTCACTGAAAAGCTAATGTAACATTAAAATTAACTAGGCCTAACTTACAACCTTCATTGCTGTGTCTCCACGGTGTCTTCGTGCCTTCATTGTTTGGATCTCCTTCTAAAAAATGTCTTCGTAACTTGAATCTTCATAAATCTGCTTCGACAAGTAGTCTTCGTATCTTCATCTTTATTCTTCTGCATTCATCTTCATATCTTCACTTTATAGTTCTTTTCTTTAAAAATATCTTCATATCTTCAATCTCTATAGTTCTGTTTCTAAAAATCTTCTCCGCATCCTGAATCTTTATATTTCTGCCACTGAAAAACTAATGTAACATTAAAATTAACTATGCCTAACTTACAATCTTCATTGTTGTGCCTCCACGGTGTCTTCGTGCCTTCATTATTCGAATCTCCTTCTGAAAAATGTCTTCGTAACTTGAATCTTCATAAATCCGCTTCCAAAAGTAGTCTTCGTATCTTCATCTTTATTCTTCTGCATTCATCTTCATATCTTCATTTTATAGTTCTTTTCTTGAAAAATATCTTCATATCTTCAATCTGTATAGTTCTGTTTCTCAAAATCTTCTCCGCATCTTGAATCTTTATATTTCTGTCACTGAAAAGCTAATGTAACATTAAAATTAACTAGGCCTAACTTACAACCTTCATTGCTGTGTCTCCACGGTGTCTTCGTGCCTTCATTGTTTGGATCTCCTTCTAAAAAATGTCTTCGTAACTTGAATCTTCATAAATCTGCTTCCACAAGTTGTCTTCGTATCTTCATCTTTATTCTTCTGCATTCATCTTCATATCTTCATTTTATAATTCTTTTCTTGAAAAATATCTTCATATCTTCAATCTCTATAGTTCTGTTTCTTAAAATCTTCTCCGCATCTCGAATCTTTATATATTTCTTTCACTGAAAAGCTAATGTAACATTAAAATTAACTAGGCCTAACTTACAACCTTCATTGCTGTGTCTCCACGGTGTCTGTGTCTTCGTGCCTTCATTTTCGGATCTCCTTCTTAAAAATGTCTTCGTAACTTGAATCTTCATAAATCTGCTTCCACAAGTTGTCTTCGTATCTTCATCTTTATTCTTCTGCATTCATCTTCATTTTATAATTCTTTTCTTGAAAAATATCTTCATATCTTCAATCTCTACAGTTCTGTTTCTTAAAATCTTCTCCGCATCTTGAATCTTTATATTTCTGTCACTGAAAAGCTAATGTAACATTAAAATTAACTAGGCCTAACTTACAATCTTCATTGCCGTGTCTCCACGGTGTCTTCGTGCCTTCATTATTCGGATCTCCTTCTGAAAAATGTCTTCGTAACTTGAATCTTCATGAATCCGCTTCCAAAAGTAGTCTTCGTATCTTCATATTTATTCTTCTGCATTCATCTTCATATCTTCATTTTATAGTTCTTTTCTTGAAAAATATCTTCATATCTTCAATCTCTATAGTTCTGTTTCTTAAAATCTTCTCCGCATCTTGAATCTTTATATTTCTGTCACTGAAAAGCTAATGTAACATTAAAATTAACTAGGCCTAACTTACAACCTACATTGCTGCGTCTTCACGGTGTCTTCGTGCTTTTATTGTTCGGATCTCCTGAAAAATGTCTTCGTAACTTGAATCTTTATAAATCTGCTTCGACAAGTAGTCTTCGTATCTTCATCTTTATTCTTCTGCATTCATCTTCATATCTTCATTTTATAGTTCTTTTTTTGATAAATATCTTCATATCTTCAATCTCTATAGTTGTGTTTCTTAAAATCTTCTCCGCATCTTGAATCTTTACATTTCTGTCACTGAAAAGCTAATGTAACATTAAAATTAACTAGGCCTAACTTACAACCTACATTGCTGTGTCTCCACGGTGTCTTCGTGCCCTCAATGTTCGGATCTCCTTCTGAAAAATGTCTTCGTAACTTGAATCTTCATAAATCTGCTTCGACAAGTAGACTTCGTATCTTCATCTTTATTCTTCTGCATTCATCTTCATATCTTCATTTTATAGTTCTTTTCTTTAAAAATATCTTCAATCTCTATAGTTGTGTTTCTTGAAATCTTCTTCGCATCTTGAATCTTTACATTTCTGTCACTGAAAAGCTAATGTAACATTAAAATTAACTAGGCCTAACTTGCAACCTTCATTGCTGTGTCTCCACGGTGTCTTCGTGCCCTCATTATTCGGATCTCCTTCTGAAAAATGTCTTCGTAACTTGAATCTTCATGAATCCGCTTCCAAAAGTAGTCTTCGTATCTTCATATTTATTCTTCTGCATTCATCTTCATATCTTCATTTTATAGTTCTTTTCTTGAAAAATATCTTCATATCTTCAATCTCTATAGTTCTGTTTCTTAAAATCTTCTCCGCATCTTGAATCTTTATATTTCTGTCACTGAAAAGCTAATGTAACATTAAAATTAACTAGGCCTAACTTACAACCTACATTGCTGTGTCTCCACGGTGTCTTCGTGCCCTCAATGTTCGGATCTCCTTCTGAAAAATGTCTTCGTAACTTGAATCTTCATAAATCTGCTTCGACAAGTAGACTTCGTATCTTCATCTTTATTCTTCTGCATTCATCTTCATATCTTCATTTTATAGTTCTTTTCTTTAAAAATATCTTCAATCTCTATAGTTGTGTTTCTTAAAATCTTCTTCGCATCTTGAATCTTTACATTTCTGTCACTGAAAAGCTAATGTAACATTAAAATTAACTAGGCCTAACTTGCAACCTTCATTGCTGTGTCTCCACGGTGTCTTCGTGCCCTCAATGTTCGGATCTCCTTCTGAAAAATGTCTTCGTAACTTGAATCTTCATAAATCTGCTTCGACAAGTAGACTTCGTATCTTCATCTTTATTCTTCTGCATTCATCTTCATATCTTCATTTTATAGTTCTTTTCTTTAAAAATATCTTCAATCTCTATAGTTGTGTTTCTTAAAATCTTCTTCGCATCTTGAATCTTTACATTTCTGTCACTGAAAAGCTAATGTAACATTAAAATTAACTAGGCCTAACTTACAATCTTCATTGCTGTGTCTCCACGGTGTCTTCGTGCCTTCATTATTCGGATCTCCTTCTGAAAAATGTCTTCGTAACTTGAATCTTCATAAATCCGCTTCCAAAAGTAGTCTTCGTATCTTCATATTTATTCTTCTGCATTCATCTTCATATCTTCATTTTATAGTTCTTTTCTTGAAAAATATCTTCATATCTTCAATCTCTATAGTTCTGTTTCTTAAAATCTTCTCCGCATCCTGGATCTTTATATTTCTGCCACTGAAAAACTAATGTAACATTAAAATTAACTAGGCCTAACTTACAATCTTCATTGCTGTGCCTCCACGGTGTCTTCGTGCCTTCATTATTCGAATCTCCTTCTGAAAAATGTCTTCGTAACTTGAATCTTCATAAATCCGCTTCCAAAAGTAGTCTTCGTATCTTCATCTTTATTCTTCTGCATTCATCTTCATATATTCATTTTATAGTTCTTTTCTTGAAAAATATCTTCATATCTTCAATCTGTATAGTTCTGTTTCTTAAAATCTTCTCCGCATCTTGAATCTTTATATCTCTGTCACTGAAAAGCTAATGTAACATTAAAATTAACTAGGCCTAACTTACAACCTTCATTGCTGTGTCTCCACGGTGTCTCCGTGCCTGCATTGTTTGGATCTCCTTCTAAAAAATGTCTTCGTAACTTGAATCTTCATAAATCTGCTTCCACAAGTTGTCTTCGTATCTTCATCTTTATTCTTCTGCATTCATCTTCATATCTTCATTTTATAATTCTTTTCTTGAAAAATATCTTCATATCTTCAATCTCTATAGTTCTGTTTCTTAAAATCTTCTCCGCATCTCGAATCTTTATATTTCTTTTACTGAAAAGCTAATGTAACATTAAAATTAACTAGGCCTAACTTACAATCTTCATTGCTCTGTCTCCACGGTGTCTTCGTGCCTTCATTATTCGGATCTCCTTCTGAAAAATGTCTTCGTAACTTGAATCTTCATAAATCCGCTTCCAAAAGTAGTCTTCGTATCTTCATATTTATTCTTCTGCATTCATCTTCATATCTTCATTTTATAGTTCTTTTCTTGGAAAATATCTTCATATCTTCAATCTCTATAGTTCTGTTTCTTAAAATCTTCTCCGCATCTTGAATCTTTATATTTCTGTCACTGAAAAGCTAATGTAACATTAAAATTAACTAGGCCTAACTTACAACCTTCATTGTTGTGTCTCCACGGTGTCTTCGTGCCTTCATTGTTTGGATCTCCTTCTAAAAAATGTCTTCGTAACTTGAATCTTCATAAATCTGCTTCCACAAGTTGTCTTCGTATCTTCATCTTTATTCTTCTGCATTCATCTTCATATCCTCATTTTATAGTTCTTTTCTTGAAAAATATCTTCATATCTTCAATCTGTATAGTTCTGTTTCTTAAAATCTTCTCCGCATCTTGAATCTTTATATTTCTGTCACAGAAAAGCTAATGTAACATTAAAATTAACTAGGCCTAACTTACAACCTTCATTGCTGTGTCTCCACGGTGTCTTCGTGCCTTCATTGTTTGGATCTCCTTCTAAAAAATGTCTTCGTAACTTGAATCTTCATAAATCTGCTTCCACAAGTTGTCTTCGTATCTTCATCTTTATTCTTCTGCATTCATCTTCATATCTTCATTTTATAATTCTTTTCTTGAAAAATATTTTCATATCTTCAATCTCTATAGTTCTGTTTTTTAAAATCTTCTCCAAATCTCGAATCTTTATATTTCTTTCACTGAAAAGCTAATGTAACATTAAAATTAACTAGGCCTAACTTACAACCTTCTTTGCTGTGTCTCCACGGTGTCTGTGTCTTCGTGCCTTCATTTTCGGATCTCCTTCTTAAAAATGTCTTTGTAACTTGAACCTTCATAAACTTGCTTCCACAAGTAGTCTTCGTATCTTCATCTTTATTCTTCTGCATTCATCTTCATATCTTCATTTTATGGTTCTTTTCTTGAAAAATGTCTTCATATCTTCAATCTCTATAGTTCTGTTTCTTAAAATCTTCTCCGCATCTCGATTCTTTATATTTCTTTCACTGAAAAGCTAATGTAACATTAAAATTAACTAGGCCTAACTTACAATCTTCATTGCTGTGTCTCCACGGTGTCTTCGTGCCTTCATTATTCGGATCTCCTTCTGAAAAATGTCTTCGTAACTTGAATCTTCATAAATCCGCTTCCAAAAGTAGTCTTCGTATCTTCATATTTATTCTTCTGCATTCATCTTCATATCTTCATTTTATAGTTCTTTTCTTGAAAAATATCTTCATATCTTCAATCTGTATAGTTCTGTTTCTTAAAATCTTCTCCGCATCTTGAATCTTTATATTTCTGTCACTGAAAAGCTAATGTAACATTAAAATTAACTAGGCCTAACTTACAACCTTCATTGCTGTGTCTCCACGGTGTCTTCGTGCCCTCATTGTTCGGATCTCCTTCTGAAAAATGTCTTCATAACTTGAATCTTCATAAATCCGCTTCCAAAAGTAGTCTTCGTATCTTCATATTTATTCTTCTGCATTCATCTTCATTTTATAGTTCTTTCCTTGAAAAATATCTTCATATCTTCAATCTCTATAGTTCTGTTTCTTAAAATCTTCTCCGCATCTTGAATCTTTATATTTCTGTCACTGAAAAGCTAATGTAACATTAAAATTAACTAGGCCTAACTTACAATCTTCATTGCTGTGTCTCCACGGTGTCTTCGTGCCTTCATTAGTCGGATCTCCTTCTGAAAAATGTCTTCGTAACTTGAATCTTCATAAATCCGCTTCCAAAAGTAGTCTTCGTATCTTCATATTTATTCTTCTGCATTCATCTTCATATCTTCATTTTATAGTTCTTTTCTTGAAAAATATCTTCATATCTTCAATCTCTATAGTTCTGTTTCTTAAAATCTTCTCCGCATCTTGAATCTTTATATTTCTGTCACTGAAAAGCTAATGTAACATTAAAATTAACTAGGCCTAACTTACAACCTTCATTGCTGTGTCTCCACGGTATCTTCGTGCCTTCATTGTTTGGATCTCCTTCTAAAAAATGTCTTCGTAACTTGAATCTTCATAAATCTGCTTCCACAAGTTGTCTTCGTATCTTCATCTTTATTCTTCTGCATTCATCTTCATATCTTCATTTTATAGTTCTTTTCTTGAAAAATATCTTCATATCTTCAATCTGTATAGTTCTGTTTCTCAAAATCTTCTCCGCATCTTGAATCTTTATATTTCTGTCACTGAAAAGCTAATGTAACATTAAAATTAACTAGGCCTAACTTACAACCTTCATTGCTGTGTCTCCACGGTGTCTTCGTGCCTTCATTGTTTGGATCTCCTTCTAAAAAATGTCTTCGTAACTTGAATCTTCATAAATCTGCTTCCACAAGTTGTCTTCGTATCTTCATCTTTATTCTTCTGCATTCATCTTCATATCTTCATTTTATAATTCTTTTCTTGAAAAATATCTTCATATCTTCAATCTCTATAGTTCTGTTTCTTAAAATCTTCTCCGCATCTCGAATCTTTATATATTTCTTTCACTGAAAAGCTAATGTAACATTAAAATTAACTAGGCCTAACTTACAACCTTCATTGATGTGTCTCCACGGTGTCTGTGTCTTCGTGCCTTCATTTTCGGATCTCCTTCTTAAAAATGTCTTCGTAACTTGAACCTTCATAAACTTGCTTCCACAAGTAGTCTTCATATCTTCATCTTTATTCTTCTGCATTCATCTTCATATCTTCATTTTATGGTTCTTTTCTTGAAAAATGTCTTCATATCTTCAATCTCTATAGTTCTGTTTCTTAAAATCTTCTCTGCATCTCGAATCTTTATATTTCTTTCACTGAAAAGCTAATGTAACATTAAAATTAACTAGGCCTAACTTACAATCTTCCTTGCCGTGTCTCCACGGTGTCTTCGTGCCTTCATTATTCGGATCTCCTTCTGAAAAATGTCTTCGTAACTTGAATCTTCATAAATCCGCTTCCAAAAGTAGTCTTCGTATCTTCATATTTATTCTTCTGCATTCATCTTCATATCTTCATTTTATAGTTCTTTTCTTGAAAAATATCTTCATATCTTCAATCTGTATAGTTCTGTTTCTTAAAATCTTCTCCGCATCTTGAATCTTTATATTTCTGTCACTGAAAAGCTAATGTAACATTAAAATTAACTAGGCCTAACTTACAACCTTCATTGCTGTGTCTCCACGGTGTCTTCGTGCCCTCATTGTTCGGATCTCCTTCTGAAAAATGTCTTCGTAACTTGAATCTTCATAAATCCGCTTCCAAAAGTAGTCTTCGTATCTTCATATTTATTCTTCTGCATTCATCTTCATATCTTCATTTTATAGTTCTTTCCTTGAAAAATATCTTCATATCTTCAATCTCTATAGTTCTGTTTCTTAAAATCTTCTCCGCATCTTGAATCTTTATATTTCTGTCACTGAAAAGCTAATGTAACATTAAAATTAACTAGGCCTAACTTACAATCTTCATTGCTGTGTCTCCACGGTGTCTTCGTGCCTTCATTAGTCGGATCTGCTTCTGAAAAATGTCTTCGTAACTTGAATCTTCATAAATCCGCTTCCAAAAGTAGTCTTCGTATCTTCATATTTATTCTTCTGCATTCATCTTCATATCTTCATTTTATAGTTCTTTTCTTGAAAAATATCTTCATATCTTCAATCTCTATAGTTCTGTTTCTTAAAATCTTCTCCGCATCTTGAATCTTTATATTTCTGTCACTGAAAAGCTAATGTAACATTAAAATTAACTAGGCCTAACTTACAACCTTCATTGCTGTGTCTCCACGGTATCTTCGTGCCTTCATTGTTTGGATCTCCTTCTAAAAAATGTCTTCGTAACTTGAATCTTCATAAATCTGCTTCCACAAGTTGTCTTCGTATCTTCATCTTTATTCTTCTGCATTCATCTTCATATCTTCATTTTATAATTCTTTTTTTGAAAAATATCTTCATATCTTCAATCTCTATAGTTCTGTTTCTTAAAATCTTCTCCGCATCTCGAATCTTTATATTTCTTTCACTGAAAAGCTAATGTAACATTAAAATTAACTAGGCCCAACTTACAACTTTCATTGCTGTGTCTCCACGGTGTCTTCGTGCCCTCCTTGTTCGGATCTCCTTATGAAAAATGTCTTCGTAACTTGAATCTTCATAAATCTGCTTCCACAAGTAATCTTCGTATCTTCATCTTTATTCTTCTGCATTCATCTTCATATCTTCAATTTATAGTTCTTTTCTTGAAAAATATCTTCATATCTTCAATCTCTATAGTTCTGTTTCTTAAAATCTTCTTCGCATCTTGAATCTTTACATTTCGTCACTGAAAAGCTAATGTAACATTAAAATTAACTAGGCCTAACTTACAACCTTCATTGCTGTGTCTCCACGGTGTCTTCGTGCCCTCATTGTTCGGATCTCCTTCTGAAAAATGTCTTCGTAACTTGAATCTTCATAAATCTGCTTCCACAAGTAGTCTTCGTATCTTCATCTTTATTCTTCTGCATTTATCTTCATATCTTCATTTTATAGTTCTTTTCTTGAAAAATATCTATAGTTCTGTTTCTTGAAATCTTCTCCGCATCTTGAATCTTTATATTTCTGTCACTGAAAAGCTAATGTAACATTAAAATTAACTAGGCCTAACTTACAACCTACATTGCTGCGTCTTCACGGTGTCTTCGTGCTTTTATTGTTCGGATCTCCTGAAAAATGTCTTCGTAACTTGAATCTTTATAAATCTGCTTCGACAAGTAGTCTTCGTATCTTCATCTTTATTCTTCTGCATTCATCTTCATATCTTCATTTTATAGTTCTTTTCTTGATAAATATCTTCATATCTTCAATCTCTATAGTTGTGTTTCTTAAAATCTTCTTCGCATCTTGAATCTTTACATTTCTGTCACTGAAAAGCTAATGTAACATTAAATCTAACTAGGCCTAACTTACAACCTTCATTGCTGAGTCTCCACGGTGTCTTCGTGCCTTCATTATTCGGATCTCCTTCTGAAAAATGTCTTCGTAACTTGAATCTTCATAAATCTGCTTCGACAAGTAGTCTTCGTATCTTCATCTTTATTCTTCTGCATTCATCTTCATATCTTCACTTTATAGTTCTTTTCTTGAAAAATATCTTCATATCTTCAATCTCTATAGTTTGTTTCTTAAAATCTTCTCCGCATCCTGAATCTTTATATTTCTGCCACTGAAAAACTAATGTAACATTAAAATTAACTAGGCCTAACTTGCAACCTTCATTGCTGTGTCTCCACGGTGTCTTCGTGCCCTCAATGTTTGGATCTCATTCTGAAAAATGTCTTCGTAACTTGAATCTTCATAAAGCTGCTTCGACAAGTAGACTTCGTATCTTCATCTTTATTCTTCTGCATTCAACTTCATATCTTCATTTTATAGTTCTTTTCTTGAAAAATATCTTCATATCTTCAATCTCTATAGTTCTGTTTCTTAAAATCTTCTCCGCATCCTGGATCTTTATATTTCTGCCACTGAAAAACTAATGTAACATTAAAATTAACTATGCCTAACTTACAATCTTCATTGCTGTGCCTCCACGGTGTCTTCGTGCCTTCATTATTCGAATCTCCTTCTGAAAAATGTCTTCGTAACTTGAACCTTCATAAACTTGCTTCCACAAGTAGTCTTCGTATCTTCATCTTTATTCTTCTGCATTCATCTTCATATCTTCATTTTATGGTTCTTTTCTTGAAAAATGTCTTCATATCTTCAATCTCTATAGTTCTATTTCTTAAAATCTTCTCCGCATCTCGAATCTTTATATTTCTTTTACTGAAAACCTAATGTAACATTAAAATTAACTAGGCCTAACTTACAATCTTCATTGCTCTGTCTCCACGGTGTCTTCGTGCCTTCATTATTCGGATCTCCTTCTGAAAAATGTCTTCGTAACTTGAATCTTCATAAATCCGCTTCCAAACGTAGTCTTCGTATCTTCATATTTATTCTTCTGCATTCATCTTCATATCTTCATTTTATAGTTCTTTTCTTGGAAAATATCTTCATATCTTCAATCTCTATAGTTCTGTTTCTTAAAATCTTCTCCAAATCTCGAATCTTTATATTTCTTTCACTGAAAAGCTAATGTAACATTAAAATTAACTAGGCCTAACTTACAACCTTCATTGCTTTGTCTCCACGGTGTCTGTGTCTTCGTGCCTTCATTTTCGGATCTCCTTCTTAAAAATGTCTTCGTAACTTGAACCTTCATAAACTTGCTTCCACAAGTAGTCTTCGTATCTTCATCTTTATTCTTCTGCATTCATCTTCATATCTTCATTTTATGGTTCTTTTCTTGAAAAATGTCTTCATATCTTCAATCTCTATAGTTCTGTTTCTTAAAATCTTCTCCGCATCTCGAATCTTTATATTTCTTTCACTGAAAAGCTAATGTAACATTAAAATTAACTAGGCCTAACTTACAATCTTCATTGCTGTGTCTCCACGGTGTCTTCGTGCCTTCATTATTCGGATCTCCTTCTGAAAAATGTCTTCGTAACTTGAATCTTCATAAATCCGCTTCCAAAAGTAGTCTTCGTATCTTCATATTTATTCTTCTGCATTCATCTTCATATCTTCATTTTATAGTTCTTTTCTTGAAAAATATCTTCATATCTTCAATCTGTATAGTTCTGTTTCTTGAAATCTTCTCCGCATCTTGAATCTTTATATTTCTGTCACTGAAAAGCTAATGTAACATTAAAATTAACTAGGACTAACTTACAACCTTCATTGCTGTGTCTCCACGGTGTCTTCGTGCCCTCATTGTTCGGATCTCCTTCTGAAAAATGTCTTCGTAACTTGAATCTTCATAAATCTGCTTCCACAAGTAGTCTTCGTATCTTCATCTTTATTCTTCTGCATTCATCTTCATATCTTCATTTTATGGTTCTTTTCTTGAAAAATGTCTTTATATCTTCAATCTCTATAGTTCTGTTTCTTAAAATCTTCTCCGCATCTTGAATCTTTATATTTCTGCCACTGAAAAGCTAATGTAACATTAAAATTAACTAGGCCTAACTTACAACCTTTATTGCTGTGTCTCCACGGTGTCTTCGTGCCTTCATTGTTCGGATCTCCTCTAAAAAATGTCTTCGTAACTTCAACCTTCAAAAATCTGCTTCCACAAGTAGTCTTCGTATCTTCATCTTTGTTCTTCTGCATTCATCCCCATTTTATAGTTCTTTCCTTGAAAAATATCTCCATATCTTCAATCTCTATAGTTCTGTTTCTTAAAATCTTCTCAGCATCCTGAATCTTTATATTTCTGTCACTGAAAAGCTAATGTAACATTAAAATTTTAACTAGGCCTAACTTACAACCTTCATTGCTGTGTCTCCACGGTGTCTTCGTGCCTTTATTATTCGAATCTCCTTCTGAAAAATGTCTTCGTAACTTGAATCTTCATAAATCTGCTTCCAAAAGTAGTCTTCGTATCTTCATCTTTATTCTTCTGCATTCATCTTCATATCTTCATTTTATAGTTCTTTTCTTGAAAAATATCTTCATATCTTCAATCTCTATAGTTCTGTTTCTTAAAATCTTCTCCGCATCTTGAATCTTTACATTTCTGTCACTGAAAAGCTAATGTAACAATAAAATTAACTAGGCCCAACATACAACCTCCATTGCTGTGTCTTCACGGTGTCTTCGTGCCTTCATTGTACGGATCTCCTTCTGAAAAATGTCTTCGTAACTTGAATCTTCATAAATCTGCTTCCACAAGTAGTCTTCGTATCTTCATCTTTGTTCTTCTGCATTCATCTTCATTTTATAGTTCTTTTCTTGAAAAATATCTTCATATCTTCAATCTCTATAGTTCTGTTACTTAAAATCTTCTCCGCATCTTGAATCTTTATATTTCTTTCACTGAAAAGCTAATGTAACATTAAAATTAACTAGGCCTAACTTACAACCTTCATTGCTGTGTCTCCTAGTTGTCTTCGTGCCTTCAATGTTAAGATCTCCTTCAAAAAAATGCCTTCGTAACTTGAATCTTCATAATTATGCTTCCAAAGGTAGTCCTCGTATCTTCATCTTTATTCTTCTATATTCATCTTCCTCTCTTCATTTTATAGTTATTTTCTTGAAAAATGTCTTCATATCTTCAATCTCTATAGTTTTGTTTCTTAAAATCTTCTCCGCATCTCGAATCTTTATATTTCTGCCACTGAAAAGCTAATGTAACATTAAAATTAACTAGGCCTAATTTACAACCTTTATCGCTGCGTCTCCACGGTGTCTTCGTGCTTTCATTGTTCGGATCTCCTTCTGAAAAATGTCTTCGTAACTTGAATCTTCATAAATCTGCTTCCACAAGTAGTCTTCGTATCTTCATCTTTATTCTTCTGCATTCATCTTCATATCTTCATTTTATGGTTCTTTTCTTGAAAAATGTCTTCATATCTTCAATCTCTATAGTTTTGTTTCTTAAAATCTTCTCCGCATCTCGAATCTTTATATTTCTGCCACTGAAAAGCTAATGTAACATTAAAATTAACTAGGCCTAATTTACAACCTTTATTGCTGCGTCTCCACGGTGTCTTCGTGCTTTCATTGTTCGGATCTCCTTCTGAAAAATGTCTTCGTAACTTTAATCTTCATAAATCTGCTTCCACAAGTAGTCTTCGTATCTTCATCTTTATTCCTTACATTCATCTTCTTATCTTCATTTTATAGTTCTTTTCTTGAAAAATATCTTCATATCTTCAATCTCTATAGTTCTGTTTTTTAAAATCTTCACCGTATCTTGAATCTTTATATTTCTGTCACTGAAAAGCTAATGTAACATTAAAATTAACTAGGCCTAACTTACAACTTTCATTGCTGTGTCTCCACGGTGTCTTCTTGCCTTCATTGTTCGGATCTCCTCTGAAAAATGTCTTCGTAACTTGAATCTTCATGATTCTGCTTCCACAAGTAGTCTTCGTATCTTCATCTTTATTCCTTACATTCATCTTCTTATCTTCATTTTATAGTTCTTTTCTTGAAAAATGTCTTCATATCTTCAATCTTTATAGTTCTGTTTCTTAAAATCTTCTCCGCATCTTGAATCTTCATATTTCTGCCACTGAAAAGCTAATGTGACATTAATATTAACTAGGCCTAACTTACAACCTTCTTTGCTGCGTCTCCACGGTGTCTTCATTGTTCGGGTCTCCTTCTAAAAATGTCTTCGTAACTTGAATCTTCATAATTCTGCTCCCAGAAGTAGTCTTCGTAAATTTATCTTTATTCTTCTGCATTCATCTTCATAGTTTCATTTTATAGTTCTTTTCTTGAAAAATGTCTTCATATCTTCAATTTTTATAGTTCTGTTTCCTAAAATCTTCTCTGCATCTTGAATCTTTATATTTCTGCCACTGAAAAACTAATTTAACATTAATATTAACTAGGCCTAACCTACAACCTTTTTTGCTGCGTCTCCACGGTGTCTTCGTGCCTTCATTGTTCGGATCTCCTTCTAAAAATGTCTTCGTAACTTGAATCTTCAAAATTCTGCTTCCACAAGTAGTCTTCGTATCTTCATCTTTAATCTTCTGCATTCTATTGTATCCTAATATTTCCATTTATATCTCTTTTCTTGAAAAATGTCTTCATAACTTCTATCTCTATGATTTTGTCTCCGAAAATCTTCTCCGCATCTTGAATCTTTATATTTCTGTCACTGAAAAGCTAATGTAACATTAAAATTAACTAGGCCTAAATTACAACCTTCATTTCTGCATTTCCTAGCTGTCTTCGTGCCTTCAATGTTAAGATCTCCTTCTGAAAAATATCTTCGTAACTCGAATCTTCATAATTCTGCTTCCAAAAGTAGTCTTCGTATCTTCATCTTTATTCTTCTGCATTCATCACATCTTTTCATTTTATAGTTCTTTTCTTGAAAAATGTCTTTATATCTTTAATCTCTACAGTTCTGTTTCTTAAATTCTTCTCCGCATCTTGACTCTTTATATTTCTGCCACTGAAAAGGTAATGTAAGATTAAAATTAACTAGGCTTAACTTACAACCTTCATTTCTGCATCTCCAAGGTGTCTTCGTGACTTCAATATTCAGTTCTCCTTCTGAAAAGTGTCTTCGTAACTTAAAATCTTCATAATTAAGCTAAAATTAGTCCTCGAATCTCCATTTTAAAGTTCTGCTTTTGATAACTGTCTTCATCATCATGGTTCTGCTTTTGATGAGTATCTGCATATCCACAATCTTGATAGTTCTGCCTGTGGAAATCAACTTCAATCTCTATAATTCTGCGTCTGAAAAGCTAATAATAACATTAATTTAACTAGTTCTAGTTTTTAAACTGAAATTCCGCCAATGGCTGGAATTAGTTCAAATTCATTTATAACAAAAACATAAAAAAAATTAAAAAAGCCATGGCATGCCCTGTTAAATTTGTCCTTCCATTGTCGCTCTCATAAACTATATCTTCGTTTCCTGTTGAAAATATCTTTAAGAAATGGCATGGAATAAATGATTATGACAAAACGGATAGCTAAATAAAGATATAGCATGATAGATAAAATAATTCATTTCTAAATATAATATATCAATAATAAACATAAACAGTGGACATAATTATAGAAATATGATTGTCTTCAGAAATTCGTTCACCAACATCAAATAACTATTTATGCAATTTCCGAAGTAGGCTGGAACTGCCATCCTAAACGGGCTGTCAAACACCCATATTTGTATGTTGGGGCACGTATAAAGAAATGCTTGTCACTTAATTTTTGATTAAAAAAAAAGAAGGCAACGACATTCAACCGTAATGTCACATTTTATGCTAATGATTTGAAAATAAAAATGAAAGGACTTCTATCTGACCATCCTATTACCAGAATCTTTGAATATTTTACATCAGAATTGACAAAACCAAAATCGTCTAATTATGATTGCAATGCTGTGTTTACCTCTCCCTCCCAGGGTCCACCACCATTTTCCAGAACCCCCAACCCCCTCCCTACCCCTGTATATGTAAGTGTAATTTGTAATGTTTTTGAAGAAGTTGACGTTGAAGATGAGACAAAACCATGCCGGCCTGGTTTGTCACAAGATTTCTCACGTTGAATAAGCAGTGTTGATAAGAAGACATGGAGTAAGAAAAAGATTTGTGTTATGGCCGCATTGACAACCATAGATAGACTATCTGGTTTTTGTCACAAACTGGTAACAAAATATTGTTAGAATCTTTAATTTAACACACAAATGATATATATATATTGAAATAATATATATATATATAACATATTTTGTATAACAATTCGTCAGGACAGCATTGGTATAATTTAGATATGACAAAAATGTCGATCGCCGTTGCCTTTACGCCCAAGTATTAGACTTTTGCAAATATAAATATTTAAAACTAGAATGATTGAAAGAAAATTTATGAATTATGATTATATATAATATATAATTATATATATAAATTATGAAAATATAAACAATACTGTGTTATGATAAAAACTCCACAACGGAATTTTATAAAATTCGTTAATGCAATATATTTCAATGAAATATATTTCATATTCATCTTGCTATGACGTCAAATGTGGGAATTGTATTGTAAAGTAATAACCACAATTGCTTTGATTTGTAATTAAGAATCTGTTTGCAATCATCGCACAAACAGTTAATTTTTGATGGGTCGACCCATGTTAAAGCTTTGAATATAATCCGTTTGTATGCATACAGGATCAATGTACGTATGTCACCGAGTAGAATAAAACAGTCTCTTTTTATATTTGAAGTCTTTTTCACTTAAGTGTTGTTCAATGCATTTCATTCATGAGCCAATCTTAGTTATCTTTGATGAAACTCACATTTATATTTGAATACTTGATGTATTTGAAACTTTTATTTTTTTTCTGTGCACAGTGAATGTCGTCAAGATTCCATTTCCATAAGTGAGGAAACCTGAAAAATTATATATATTCAAATAATCATGACGCCGAAGGTATGGAATTCTCTTAGGAATCGTAGTAGCATTACGAATAACTAATAATAAGCGAAAAAATAGTCTTAGCTTATAAATTGATAACCTTCGATCGCATCTGTGTTTCTTTTGGAGTAAAAATATACAATGGGTAGGGCTGAGCATTTCGTATCTAATAGTAAATTATTCGAACGGTGAGAAAAAAATTTCAAATTGCTGCCATCTTTTTTCCTTCCTTTCTTTTATTCAAGCCATGTTTTTTCGAAGCAATTCAGATCGGACTATTTTGCTGTAGTCTAATATTGATGAAATTTTTATCATGTGTGAACGCTCAACAATCTGTCTAAGACTCAGGCCTGCCCAACGTTTTTCGTCTCGCGGGCCACTTTTACGTTACAAAATTCGTTGCGGGCCGCAAACGTTTGTACAAGACATTAATACCAGCTAATTCCTGATTTCGGTGGAGGTAAATTTACATAATAAATGAAAGGCAAGTTAACGAACTTAAAATCAATCAATTTAATAATTGCTTTCTTGTTACTGAGTAGGTACTGGCAAATTATTCGATTATCAAGTCTAATATTAGAATAGCAGGCTACTATTCGAATATCTGGTAACAGGGGGCGTGAACATGAAATTTGCGGTTTTTTGACGACCACACAAGAAAACACACATCACGTCGAAATTGAGTGTTATATTTGCGTTATAGTGTTGTTATTCATTCATTTTCTGTTAGCTGTGAAACTGCCTCAATGTTTAAATTAGCAAAATGTGCGCCAATGTCGCGGGAATATCAAGTTTAAGTGGGTCGTTTCGTAAAATTTGAAACACCATTACTGAAGTAACATTACAAAGATTTCTGGACGAATAGCGTATATATACTGATTTGTGACCAATAGGCAGCAATGCAATTAAGTCAGTTTCATCAGCATTATTGACGGACACGCAGTGACGACATTTCCGAAATCTTATTTAGCGCAAACATTAGATAAAAAAAATACGAACATAAAAGGACAACGAGTCCCGGGGCTAGTACCAAAGATATTGTTGACTTTTTATTTTACGTTGGCGATAAATACGATCAAATCAGACAGGAAGGAAAACAATCAGAATGAAATTAATTTGCAAATTTAGGTTCTAAATTAATTCCTGTACTTCCGCTCAGCGTTCGTCCTCAATAATCGCACAATATCTTTCGAGTCTGTCGAACAGAATGCACAATTCTGCGAGAAATAAAAAAACTGACGTCGATGTCCACCATGGTGCAAGCCTTGACACATACGTAATAATAAGAACCGCCATTTGAATGTAGATAGATAGCAGGAATGATCACGCGAAAAACGCGAAACATACTTGAGCCTATATACTGAAATATAACTTGGTAAAAACATAAGAGGGTGGGCCGCGCGAGAAACATTGTGTTATTGGTAGGATAACTTGCAAGCGAGAAATATGTATTAGCCCATGACTGATGTGTATTAGCCTATTATTGCATCACAATATCGGGACTCTTGCCGAAGGTGGTTACTCCCACCCGTCATTTTCTCCCCACCGATCTTTCTTCACCGAATCACCCTTTCGCGGAGAAGATGGGGTAGAAAGAAAAGGGAGAGATAGAGAGACTTCGCGTCTAACGTTAGTAGCTCTTTATACCTCGCTTGACAAATTTTTAATAAATGATCACCAATGGTAATATTAGGGGTAAATCTAGAAATTGTGTTTGGTAAATGAGTAAATAATACAAAAAAGGTTAAGAACCACTAGTTTAAACCATTAGCGAATTCATCGGTAACAGAGAGACAACTGCTAAGCACATCTGTCGCAAACAAAACTTCCATGTAATCAACCACCCCTGTCAGTTGCGCAGCGTACTTCTTCGCGTAAAAGGCATAGCCGTGCGCATTTGTGTAAAACCTTTCACCTAACCAGACAATGACTGATACATACAGGTATCGATATTAGTTACTACCAACGATTAACGACGTTTTCATATATTACAATAACGCCAATAGGAATGATAACACCGAAGAATATTTTTTTGCGATGATACACGAAATGCTTGATGATATTCAAAAAAAAAATACGTGAATTTGAAAATAAAGGAATGATTGTCGTGGAAAGTGCGTCGCGAAATAACAATCCATTTTATAAATAAATTTTATTCGACCGCATCAACCTGAAATTTTGGAAATTTATGTTGAATTTATTTATGTTGTTGAAGTACGCATTATCATATATCTTGTCGCGATATATATTCCTTCATGTGCACAAGTCTCACATGTAGCGCCGGTTAGTCATGACATGTAAAACTCCCCTATTTGTTTTTTCCAATTGCAATGAAATAAAATTCGTTTTCCGTGCATCATTGCTCGTATTTTTAATAGTAATTGCGTCAACAAACAGGAAATTCCTTATTATAAACGCAATTTAAATTCAGTCGGAAATAAATTGCGCCAAGGATGCCATACAGAAAAAAAAAGAATTTAGTCGCGAGAGTTACATTAGATCACTGTAAAACGACGTCAAGGTAGATCAAACAAATTTAAAAATAAAACAAAACAGGGGTGAAGACTGAAAGTAACGATAATTATCCCACATTTTAAACTACGTACGATTGGCAGCATTTTACTAGCAGTTTCATGCATGACCCGCGTATTAAAGTTGATTATCGAAAATTAAAAGTTGGATTGGCTCTTCCGAGAGACCATACGTGGTATTTAACACGTACAAGCTATATCCAGAAAATAAATGACAAGTCATATCCTTCCAATGTACTTTTAATTAGCTCCTTAGTGATCCCTCTCTTTCTTGACCAAGTAATGTTTCAAAAATTTAAACTTTTCACTCAGCCACGCTTGACGGTTGCTGTTTATTAAAGTCATCTTGTCTTAAGACCAAGCAGAAATGCTTTATTGCCGAATTATTTAATCACTATTTAAAATCAACATTCAGGATTAACACCTTCGCAGATTTGCGAGATTTATCTATAAAAGATTACAGACACCATAGAAAAGTATATTGAAGTTGATTATCATCTCTATTAAATATCTGCATTCCGGTATTGATAATAATATTACTTTTCGCTTGAAATTGGCGAGGTAAATTTATAAATGTTGATAGGTGATATCAAGTCAACGCAAATGTTAATTTGGGTTTTAAAATTACAGCTGTTGCGGATGTGAGCGCACGGGTAAACGCCAAATATAGAACTTCGCTCTCCGTCGATCGACAAGAAGTCATAATTGCGAAAAAAAAAGTGTGGGAATATAGATTGCCAAATACAGCATATAGACGCCAAAACGATTGAGATGACAAAAACAATTGGCGATCATAACAAAATAAACCAAAAAAAGGCTTTATTGCCGATTTTTAATGTTTCGACCTACGTTTTAGACTCCTGTTGTGTATAAAAAATATTTGTTATTCGACTATCCGGTATTCATTAGAAATAACCAATTGAAAAAAAAATATATTTATTTTATCCAACCCTACTCGAATATCAATTATAGATGTAGTTGCGTTCGATCGCAAAATTCGGGGGAACGCCATGTGCATTTGCGGATAAAATGAATTGGCTGTTAATACGACATACGTGTTTTGTGAGTTTGCTGATTTTGCAAATCTGTGAGATGCTGCTAAAAGTTGCTTCTAATTCAAAAAAATAATGGTCCTTACTAAACAAAATATCAGAACTTTCTGAATGGCTCCAAGAAGTTAGAAGTACACTACGAAGATAACAAAGACCTGTCGAACCAGCACTAGAAAATCACGCACTATGGTCACAATTAATCGATGTCCTTGGTAGTCACATGACCAATCTCGTTCAAAAAAACGCACTGCGTAATATTCCAACATCTGGTTTCAAAGACACCGCTGAGCGTTTTTGCCGGAGAAAGCGGGCTTGTATAATAATCACACTATAAAATCTTTTTTGCAATTAATGCGAAAGCTTTCTCTCCTGCATGCACCACATCGGTTAGAATTCCAGCAAATATCGTTATGTAATGCAAAATTGGGTTACAAAAGTAATAGTACGCAACTTATTTGTCAATCTCGCAGGTAAATATTTGTCAACTGTGAATTTTTGCCCTTCAAAATTGAAAAAAGGTGCTATTTCGCAAGCAAATTCGCAATTTTCGCGAAAAAAAAGTGCGCTAATAGTAAACACTGGTGGATATCTATTTCAAAAACAAATTTCTACAAATATAAGTTGCTAGAACAACTTTTAAGGTATTCTCTAATTCCTCAAATTTTCACTGAAAGCTGCTTCAAAAATTAATTAAAACATCTTTTATTTAATTTTTCTTACAAAAATGATCAATTATTTTCTGTTCGATTAATGTAAAATTGATATGTAAAATTCTGCGATTTTATCTGTAATAAGAGGGCATTGTTTCTTTGAACAAAATATTTTCAAATTTCTAAGGTGACCTTTCTGAGTTTATTTTTCGAAAATAATTTTTCATCTCTCTTATATGTCTATTTTTCAAAAGTATACAGGCTTTCAAAATAGTACGGGTTTGTGATATCAGTCTAAAACTTGTTTTCTTGTATTATTTCGTTGATAACTTTATACAGTATTAACATTTGAAATCGTTTTGGACACGGAGTGCCAATATACACATAGATTATTCGCGAAAAAAGCTATGTTACACAACTTGTCACATATTCTCAAATTATCCAATCCCAATTTTTTTTGTACGCTGCTCCTAAAATTTCGATAAATATATTTTCAAATTTGTCATTTTACGATGCTTCAATATTTGTAAAAAAACTTTTATTGATATTGTTTACTCGATGTACCATGTTTGCCTTTTATTGACAAAAGTAGAAAAATTAGAACAGAGAATATTTAAATTATAAATAAGAATACTTCTAACAGTTTCAAGTTAACTTTCCTCGAATATTGCTATTTTATATTATGCGCTTCTTCAAAGTTGAAAACTGTTTTTTCTACATTCAAGCGTAAGCTAATTCAAATATATGCATCAACACCTGAAATTTTTTACAGCATACAATGTCAATGAAGACTTGAGTTTTATTTATTTATTACAGGCTTACATGTCTAGTTAATGGTTGGGCGTTAATTTGTAACTGATTATATACGGATTTAACGTTTCATTATGCACTAACTACTACATAACGCGACATTTTGAAATAACATATATATAAATTATATGTCTAACCTGCATCATTCAAAAATCCCAAATGTTTCTGAGTCGCAGAGTTTAATTTAATATATAAATTTTATAAGCTTCGTTAAATTCAAATTCACAGATTCAAAAGATTTCATCACTTACTTGACTCTTTGGATAGGCTCCCAGCTCACTTGGTGATGCAATGCCAGACCTTTGGCATTGTCGCATTTTTTAATGCAATGATAAATTACCTCGCCAACTTTCAAGCAGTGTTTTCAGAAAGCTGAAAATAAATGTAATATGTGACATTATGTGGTGTAAGCCAATTGCTTCTAATTTCGATTTGCATACAATGCAATTGGGCTAACTATGTCACCATCAAGTTTTGAGGGTATATTTCACAGAGAATGCTGCTCGGCAGTGGTACAGAAAAGAGAATCTCAATGTAAAATTATCTGAATTAGAATCTTGTAGTTGATTTCAGAATTTAATTTTAGGATATCAACTTTGCTACTTGCTCGTAACAACATTTCTAGCAATGATTGGATTAGTTGACAACCTATTTGAGATAGTTTCATGAAATATACAGATTTTTGATATTTTCGTAATCTTTTATAAAACTCACGCAAATTATAATTTATTTGTATTGGAAAATGGCGAACGATGAAGTAAAAGAACGTAAAATGTGTCACAGCAGAATGGTGGTGAAGATTTCAACCATTTGCAAAGACGCTATATATCAAACATTTTAACAGTTTTTCAAATTTTTCTAATTTTCATTGTTTGCCACTTTAAAAATGGAAAAATTAAATATTTTTTATTCAAACGAATGATACATTTTTAGGATTACATTTGTTCCTTATAAAGTTATAAGTATACATATTCACATTTTGCACTAATAGTTAGTTGACAACAGTAGCAATGAAATATGATCACGTGGAATGACAACATAAAATGTCAATGAGAAATTCTAACAATAGCGAGATGAATTTACTCATTTAAATTGTAACACATATATAACCTTATAACACAATTCAGAAATTTTATTTTTGCAAGTTCCTAAAATTTTAAAATAACTACAAAATTCAATATATTCAACTATATACAATATGTATAGTTCCCGATGCATTGATCAATTGACATATAGTATCAACATTTGACATCGTTTTCAATACAGAATGTCGATGCAGTCTTCGAAAACTTGCGACAAAGATAGATTTTGCAACTTTTTAGCGTTTCTTAAGTTTTGGTTGTACGCCGTATATAAATGGGGAAAACTTGTTTGATTTTTTTAAAAATATTTCTATTTTAAAATAAAATTTTAAGATAATATTTTTTCCTAATTTCTAATAAAATCATGAGATAACTAGAATTTATCTAGGAACACCCGAAATCTTTCACAGCATGCAATGACAATGAAGACTGGGAACATTTGCAAAAGAGCTGAAGTTCCCATTTTTTTCGAATTTTCGATAATTCGTTGAAAAGTACGACTTTGTATATGAAGCATTAACATATAAACTCATTTTTACCATACAATACCTATATAAAGCTAGTTTTTTTTTATCAAGTTTGTAAAAAAATTAGATATTTTTTTAATTTTTTCAAAATCGTTTAGAATAGAATGACAATAAAGACTTAGGATAGACCTTGTATGTAAAAACACTGGATTTAAAAACTTCACAAATATTTTGATTCCAATTGTACGCTTTTCAAGTGTGTAAAATATATAATTTTAAATTTTTTTAAAGTAAATATTTACACTTTCAAGTAAATCATCATAAGTTAAAACTTCAAAAATGAGATTTAAATTTCTCTTTTTTATATTTTTCACAAAATAATTGACATCTGAAAACAATTATCAATTTATCACTTATGTTAAAATATTAGATAAATCTGTAACCTTTTAAAAAACTTTAAGTAGAAGTGATCAGTTTTAGTTGCATATATAAATAGAAACTGTAAATTATGAGATCCAATTCAAGAGATGCTTTTCTGAGGAAGTCTGCCTTTGGTCGGACCAAAGGTTACTGAAATACATTTGTGTTAAGGTGCAGCAGGATACTCATACGGATCCACTCGCATACAGGAATAGAGGAGGAATAGGAGTTAGATTTGCGCAACACAATTCAAAGTTCCAAAGTAAAGTATGGCACTTTTTTGAAATTCAACAATGGCGACAAATTTGAACATCGATCGCCAAACTTCGTATACTCGCCGGCCAATATATACATTTACCACGTGCGGGACAAAATAATTTCCACTTGCGACAATTGCAACAATAAACTTCAAATTATTGTGCGCTCGCACCTATATATATTCTATCAAACAATACACTATTTTTATTTACTTTCAATTAATGTTTGAGATGACGTTTCGTTTATTTGACATGGTCGAAGCGTTGAAATCAAATGGCAACTAGGTTGCCCCGCACTACGTCGTCCAAATGACAATCTGACAAGCGAGTTCGCAATTTATTCTTAGTGTAATGCATTTTAGATAGAGCTGCTCATATTAATATGTATTTCTGACGTGCACATTGCACGTTTTCACGATGGCATAGATGAGCAGTGGCGCAGCAGAAGAAACAATTTCCCTCCAAGCACGGCCCTCGTCACAAATTTCCCTTCGTGCCCGGACGTTTCCCATAATTTTAAAATGCAAAATGAACTCCACGTATGAGTACAACAATAATCAAGTAAACCACATATCACTAACGCTACTAACTACAAAAGCGCTCTACGGCAGCACTTGTTACCAGGGAAAAAATATATCCGTTTTGAGACGATAATAAATTTATAACAAATTTGTTTTATGCATTAAAAGTCGGGACATTCGAAGGTCACAAAAATTAGTTCCCGGGCTGCAATTTCAACCTTTGAATTAGAACGTTAAAATTGGGATGGCAATTAACACTATTCTCGAACGCTCGATTTAACAACTAAAACAAGTGACATTAGTTTTCTTGGCTACTCAGTGATTACGCTGGCTGACAAATAAGTAGCAAATTTTCTAGGTTCCATTACATGAACCCACGTACATCTGAACCCACGACAATTGCACCTGCATACTATTGCACCTATGGAAATTTTTTTGTTTCACGGATATTTGAACCCATTCTAACCCATGGGGTTTAGCACCCGCATATAGATTGAGCCCGCGGATATACACATGGGGTCAAATGTACGGTCACCAATTTTCTCGCAGAAAACAACTGCGCGGTCCGACGTCGGAACTAGGTCCAGCGGTTGGAAAGCACTGCTCTACACGACTTTTTGAAATATTATATATATGTGTGTGTTTACCCTGCATCTTCAAATATACACAACCTATTCTGGGTTAAATATGATATACCAATTTTTGCGCTTCAGAATTATGTGTAGCATTACGGAGGTAACCTTATTTTGATCGCCTACTTTACATCAAGTTATGTAAAGGACTGAAACCTATGGGCAGGGGATGTATTCTCTTGGGTTAACACAACACAAACGGTCCCCAAACTCGTAATAAAACTAAAATAGAAAAAATCGAAATAAAATTATTAACTAACACTAACCTTGCACACATACTACGGGATTACTAATATTTTATACCTAATTAGATTTATATTAAAAACTTCCGAAGATTTTCATTACACACTTAGATCTTTACAAACAAAAAAACGCTTCAATAGGCTTACAGTAAACATAAATAAAGATAGCTATCACTAATTTTTTTCCGTTTATTTTCAAATACGTCGCAGGTTTTTCAAAAAATTAAAAACATTCATGATTCTGGCTAATAAATTATTTACTAGTGTGTTATATTTCGCTTTATTCCGCAAGTGTGAAGTCCTCTAAACATTAGTCGTCAGATGTCAGTCTCGACTTCAAATTGCACAAATTACAAATATCACCATATTATTGACCTACTCAAACTGAAAGTATTTATATAACAGAACATAACATAGGTACACGCTCTTACACCAGTATTGCATAATTTACCCATTAAGCAAATAGTAAGTTAACAAGGTCAAGGAAAGGCTTGGTCAAAAAACTGCTTTCAGTGAGAAAAAAAACAATCAGATTTAACGCGACGGCTACCTTTGCTTTTTGGCAACCAGATCTTCGATGTCTGGTGAAATAACATAGAACTCGGAGGTATAGGTTCCGGTTGAAATATGGGCTAACCGATAACAAGAGAGCTATGCTGAAATATATAGACACGGCGAGTAAATCGAAATATTTTATTATCAATTCCCTGGAAATCTTGCGCGGTAACTTACCAGTACCTGTAGGCCTATCAGGTTAACAACAACGGTACAGCAACATACCAAGCCTATCCAGTAGGAATGTTACAAAACGCGCATTTTCTTGCCAAAACATGTAGGCTACATATCACATCTTCAAGATACCGTTACGCTTTTAAAAACAACTGCTGATTGCCCGCGGAAGCTTGTGTTTATATCAAACCTTGATATAATTCAGACTCAATACAGGGCTATAATCTCATTATTGAATTTTTCTTACAGTGCAAATATTTCCTACCGTGTGGAGCTTTTAAATTTAACTTTCGAACGTGTTACGAATTAATGATCCTCCTAATGACATCTATCAGATCTTTGGTACCACGCGTTTTTTCCCAACTTGAAACTTAGCAATTTATATGAAACATATTTAATTAGAACTTGTTAATTTAACCGGAACGAATCACTGTGGAGCTAACATTCCAACGCTGAATTTGCGACAATCCGCAGGCCGTCTCGATAACCGTTGCCAGAACAGCTTTCTGCAAAAGTCTCGACATTGTGATACAATAATGGGCTAATACACATCATATCCAATAATAGGCTACAAATACATATTTCCCGCAAGTTAGCCTATCAATAACACAATGTTGCTAACATCAAAACATGTGAATAGATGCGTTTTTTTTTTATTTCAAATCTTTTTTTCAAACTAACGAAATTTACCCCTGAGAATGACAAAACTCTACCCCAGGTTAAGAACTGCTGGATTAAACAAAATAAAGTGCTACTAAGAATAATGAAGATTTTGCTATCAAGTGAAGAAGGAAATACAGATATCATACCGTGTTTCCCTCTTATTTAGGGTGACCATATTTGCGAACCCTAAATGAAGGATGCTTTGTTTGGTAGAACCATATTTTTCCAGTGCCTGTGATATACATTACACATTGTACTAAATTCTCTAGGATTAAGTATACTTAGTATAGTATATGAAATAATGCATTTTTGTCTTATCAACGTGCAATAGTAAGTAATTGGTTTGGCTAGTTTTATAAAGCTAGTTTGGCAGATAAATATATAAAAACGGAACGGAATTTCATTCCAGTTTCTTATCGCTGGGGTGTAATCGAGTATGGCTCAGAGTTGAGGCAAATACCGCGAATACAATACCTCGAGGAAAGTCTATTTTAACATCAGTATTCTAATGATCCTGGATCAGAATGAAAAGCTAAATAAATTGGAAATATCAGGTCTAAATTTATCCGATACATATACAAATACCAATACAAAAAAATGGCTGATATTGTCGATAACGATACCCCATAACGATACATTGGTACATCTTTAGTCAGAATCCTGTTTCTACACTCATGGGTGGGGACGAAAATGGCTCAGAATTAAGGAGGCAACAGATACCACGAACATGATAACTCCACGCAAAAAAATAAATTTCAACATCCATATTTAACTTCCTTTTAAATGCTTCTGGATCAGATAAAAAACCCAAATGAATCAGAAATATTGGTTCTACATTTAGCCCATACCGATATAAATATTTTCTTATTGCTGATATCCAATATATCTCTAGAATTTAACGCTTATGAATATTAATGGGACGATTACTATGACTGCTAACAAGGTGGGAAGGGGGATATATACACACTATGTGGGATTTACGGTTATATTGATACACTTGGAAAATTGGATGTATATGATTTATATAGTAACGTTTTTATAAATTTAATTTTATTTTAATGACGATACGGAAAGTACGACTATGGGAGATTTACGGTTTATGTATTATAAACACACTTGGTTGGATCGACTCATGTACGTAATATCGTCATTGAAAATTTCGTGTGTTTCTAGTTTGGAACACTTATGAACATAAACGGCGTACACTGATCATTACCAGGGATTGTAGACTATGGTAGATTCACGGATACATTGATACGCTTTGTTTGTCGGATTCACTCATCTAATATTGTACCCGGGATCGCGTGATCTACCATTTGGGGTAAAAACGGTTTCGATTAAGCCAAAATGCTATGCAGATTTATTACGGAAAATGATATCAATGAGGAAGGGAATTCTGATATAAAACGGAAAATATTGCCACGCCAGTATCTGTAATCTGTGATCTAGATTCTAGACTCTAGAATCCAGAGTCTAGATAGAGCAAGAATTTTGAAACTTTTGGTGTTATAGAACCTGTGAAGATATTGACTATCATTCACAGAGCCCCACAATAAATTTTTAGGAATAAAAAATTAAGAAAAACACCACTATTTGTGGTTCTGAAAAATTTAAATTACTTTATTTAACGACTCAGATGCATTTGCTGATACATATTTAAAAATATTCAGTATTTTAAAAAATGGACAAATAGCTTGTGGAGCCCCATGGCTTTGTATAGGGAACTTAGAGAACCTATGATATAGACCAATGGTCAGCAAACATTTATCGTTCGCGGGCCAAAACTAAAGGTTGCAGTCATTGGCTGGCCGCACATATTTTTAGAAAGTTGAAAATCGAAGGAATGGCCAACGTATCACATTTTTCACACAGATTTCAGCTAAATTTTAAGCAGTGCGCGAAGACTGATCATTTGAACATTATTTTCTGCGTCATTAAACCATTTGCACTCGGCATCAACTTTATTTACGTTCTGTTGCCATTGTCGAATTATAATCAATTATAATCCCAATAAACGAGTGGTTGTGAAATAAATACTTGTTAGTATTGTTAGGCTGTTTTGTTAATATAATTCAGTGAAGCGTGGCGGGCCGTAGTTTGCCGACCCCTGATATAGAATATAAAGGACTTTATATACAGATCGTAGGAGATTTATGGCTATATGAATACACTCTACGTTGTATCTAATGAATATAGTATCGTTTTTAGTTTGGAACACGAATGACATGGTTATATATTACCGCAAGTTGTACGACTACGGGAGATTTACTGTAATACCAATACGAATATACTTCGTTATTGAAAATCTAGTCCGAGTCAGGAACACTTATGAAAATGAACAGTATGGTAAACTGATTATTATGGAGGAATTTGCACTAACATACGCTTTGTCGGATTCACTTACCGGTATATAATATGGTACTCTGATTGATCTACAATTTGTGGCTCATTAGATTTAACCGAATTGCTCCTAACGGGGCATGGTCATTGGACATACATTAAAGAAAATTTTACTATTTGTGCTAATCACAACGTCTCTCGCGATTACCTGTTTCGATAAAGCATCCCTCTATAACAGGCGTCTTCAATACCTCAAAAGTCAAACAGGAAAAGTGATTTATAACACCAAAAACTACATATATTACTTATTTAGAAGAATGTGTTAGTGTATTATATTGTACCTTATTATGCAATTTGCAAGTGAACCCTTTACTTCCATTTCTTCTCGCTATTTCCACCTAAAAATATAAGGCAATTTGAAAAAAATACTGCTTCACTAACAAATTTGGTGATTGACGAATACTAAGGAATTAAAGTTCGCAATGTTTTATGGAATATATGACAAATCATTTCCAGTCAATAATGTGTAGAATCGTCACATTTGTTTATGGAAATCAATGGATATCTAAAATTCAAATAAAATATTTAAATATTGTTCACCTGTATCGTAGATCTCCTCAATTTCGTCTATTTCATTTTAACTTCATATTTCATGCTTCTGCATCTAAAAAGCAAAGATATTAATATTAAGCTTTCGCATAACACTATGATTTCTGCCTGATAGTACTAAACTAAATCTATATACAATAGATAAAATATCGCAAAGTTAGAAAAAACCTTGGCATTTGGCCTTGGCTATATACTTGAGGTTCGTCTTATGCTTAAGAAAGATATGTATTAGATTTATATTAAGCTTGTCATGTATAGATAGCGTAAAGACGTACTTCCAGTATCGCGTTTAAATTGTTTTCGTTGCGTTGTTTTGGTATTGATATAGTCATACATAGGCAAAGTACGACTCGCGGACCCAATCCGACCGTTGTTTAATTCAATCTGGCCCATATGATACTGCCACAACCAAACTGAAACTAATTTTTGATGTTTTAGATAAAAATAACTTTTCAAGGAATTTGTTAAGATTGCGGGTGAATTTAGTTTTGGTACGAGGCTTATTGTACAAAACTAAAAGAATTGCGTTTGAGACTGGTAGGTCACGTGCGCAACGACGCGATCAGCTAGGCTAGAGCTACTCAACTATTTTTACCGAAGATCCGCGTACAAAACTTTAAAAATATCTGGGTCAGGTCTTTTCAGAAATTATATTTCCACATCTTTAAACGCCACCTTTTTTGGCCGACTGATGGTTATTCGCTAATCAATATTGTTTATTATGGTGTTATATTTCTTTTCATATTATATTCAAATCTATAAATGAAACTTCAAAAGTGGGGCAGGCTAATGATCCGAAATAGAGAATTAGGCATGGTCCAAATTGAATACCCGAAAGATCCGGATTTGGGGACTGTCCGTATTAGCCAAGTGAATATCCCCATGCCCATAGCTTTCAGCGTACTCCCGTAGTATGTGAACCAAGATGGCGGACACCGGAACGTACATGAATACCAGTTAAGGTTGGGTTAAACCATAATTTGGCTAGCCCCCAAACTTATAATAGAAGTATAATAAGAAAAATTGGAACAAGTTATGGCCTAATCATAACCGGGTACACATCCTACGTTCCGATGTCCGCCATATTGGTTTGCATACTACAGAAGTACCGGTTTAAGTCTCTTTACACAACTTGATATAAAATAGGCAACAACATTGGTTACACACACTTCTGGAGCGCCCGCATGGATAACGGGAGACTATCAATTTTATTTGTAATAATCGGACCTAGATAAGCCGCGAGATTGATCAACTTTGTTTCTCCGCTACTCATGAATGGAACTTTGGTAGGGTTAGATTTGTATTTCATTAAAAAAAACGAGATGAGTTTGCGATTTCAACTCGTGAGACTTATAAATCACAAAACACTAACTTATTCCTGTGATCCGATTTATTTTTATGTATTGGGTTACAAATTCCAATTTTTTTACTATCGATAGAGGAAAATAATATAACATCAGTAAAAGCATGGGTTATCAAGTACATTTCACTCACCTGAATATTGCTCCGAAGGCAACAAGAAAATCCATTGATCATCCTACGACAAAATTTATCGGCACACTGTTGTGACTGAAGCGATGTCGCTCGTGGATTCCGCGCGAAATATTTGACGAAAACGCCAAGTAATCTTTTGTAATCAAATAATTACTCCGATTACTCCAGGTTAACTCTGAATCGCCACGAGCCTCTTAATTTACTTAATTTACCGAATGTGAATGGTAGTCGGTATTTGCTCCACACTAATTGTAACCATCATAATTTCTAGCTTCCAGTAAATTATCCGCCAAACAAAAAAGTTCGAGGCATAGTACCACAGCCTTAATCTCGATTCTATGCGAGGTATCTAAAATTGACTTGTCAATACGACTGCAGACCGATGACAACAACTGATAATGTTTAGATTCAGAGTCAATCTCTTACAAACAATCGCACAATAAACCCGTTCTGACTGCATTGAAAAACGTTGCTAATGTTAGCCCGGTAGAGTAGCAATGCATTAAGTGGCTAGAATAAAGCCTTAAAATACTTTTGATCGTTTCGTTTGGTGAAAATCGATCATGATACAGGGACTACCGTACGAGACAACCCTCAAGTACACGACATCTTGGCGGTTTGAAATCGTCGTACCCGAGTATATATGTGAATATGAAAGCGTTTTCGAAATATCTTGAAAATTTGCCTGTTATCCCCTTTTCCCGGGAAAATATAACCTTTTATGATACATTTTATTTTCTGGATGTTTGACGCAGCTATGACATCGAGCGCACATTATCTAACCTCCGGCGCGGTGAGTGGCGCATGCCGGTAAGCTTCAGGACAACGCTTACCATCGCACCTCAGATTATCCTCCATGGGGTCGTGGGTTCAATTCCCACCAGGGATTGTTATGTTCCAAATGTTTGTTGGATTCCGTAGGGCAATAATTGCAAGTCAATGGCGAGCCGCACATATTTTTAGAGAATTGGAAATCGAACGGATGATACTTTTTATAATAAAAATCAAGCAGTGATACATCTCTCAAATAAAATATAGATATAGTTCCTCATTGCATTTCAAAATATCTCATTCGAATATTTTTGGCGCCATTGAACGTTTTGCATTTAGAATTAACTTTTTTGCGTTCTGTTGCCATTTGTTTAATTATAATTGAATGATTAGCTCATTAAACGAGTAATTGTGAATTATATACTTTTTAGGTTATAATAAAATTTAGTCTATAAATGTCTCACAATGAATTATGTTACGTAAAGAATATAATCGTCAAATCAACTGTTTTTTTTTACTATAATTCAGTGAAGCGTCACGGGCCGGATTATATTACTCGCGGGCCGTAGGTTGCCTACCCCTGTCGTAGGGTGTCGGTTACATGGATGATGGTCTCTCGGAAAAAAATATGCACCTTAGGGTATACTCAATAAATGTCAGTACGTGAGCTATTGTTTGTAAACCAATTATTCAAAAAACGTTCTGTATTATAAAACATTTACATAAAGTCATCAGCTTTATTCAGTCCTCAACGTCCATCACTTCATAACTGTAACCAAGTCTAAGACATGACCAGGGCTGCCACTATTGTCTGAATAAAAACATCTAGTTTGACCTCAAAAATCATCTAAGATCATCTAGATTGGAAAACAAAATATCAAAAAACAAAATCATCTAGTTACCAAAGTTAATAAAACAAAACAAAACAAGAGCCTGGTCATTACGATTATTTAGATGTTAGGTTTACGTATCTTATTCCGGATAGTTTTTATATTCCTCAGTGTATTCCGTACATGAAAGCCTTTTCAGTCAATGTCATGAAATCTGCCCCACTAAAACAACACCTAGCTAGCATGATAAGTAAAAACCGGTATTTTTTGAGGCAAGATTGTCCTTTCTAATAAGTCAAAAACTGGACAATTCCGGCACCATTTGACAGACTAACAACACTGCTGTACATGTTTCTTTTGCCATTGCTTTGTATGTGGTAAAAGCCTAAAGGCACATACGATTGGAGTATTCATCCTGGAAGCTTTTTATGACTGAAATCCCCCTGCTCTGTTCTTGCTCCCCTCATCATCCATCTCCACACCACCCTCTTTCACTCTCCCACTTCTAACTGCTTCCACAAACTCTATCCCCTAACACACTCCCAACCGCATCCCTGCCGCATATGTTCTCCACTCCCCCTAAAAACTTGGATACCGCGAAAGCTAGAATAGAAAAAGAGGCAATCGGATATGGTGTATGACGAAAAAGAAAAAGGAAAACCCGAAAACGACATAAGGACCTACACTCGATCAAAGATTATACCAACCCGCCATCTTAAAACGCATTTGCGTCAACGCAGCACGTTGTTGGAAGAGAATCAGGGACATTCATAACCTTTGACCTGTTGCGATTTGATGCAAATAGAGCAAAAGACTGCGATTTCTTGCTTTGAACGCTGACGCGCTAGGTCTGGCTTGCAATGTGTCTTATAAATACTGGAATGTCACTGTGTTTCGTAGCGGGAACTATATTAAATAGTATATTAAATATATACTATTTAAAAAAACGAAATGTATTCTGAGCCATTATGTCATTTGAGTAAAATAACGCGTTGAAATGGTTGGTATGATTGCTTATGAATACAAGTGCAGATGGTAGCAGCTCAAAAAGTATGCAAAAGTGAAATAAAGTTATCGTATTTACTTCTGCAAATGTTATAAAGTAAGATTGGTTATATCAGTGATCATTAATAATGGCAGACTTATGTTGTAAAAGAATATAACATTTTTTCAGATGTTCACGATTTGAATACCGATAATTACAACAGAATGTATGCTCGAGCTCATACAACAGTCATCATAGTTGCTGCATATTTGTACATGGATCATATGGCTGAAATACAAATCACCTTTCGTAAAAAGACTTGTATCTGAATGCTGGGAATTTCTCATTCCCATTTATAAGAAGTTACGGACAGAAGTTTCATTTCATTGAAATAGCAATCACAAAAGAACACCATATGTAGAAGATCTGTATCTGATTTCAGGGAACCTCTCAGTCCCAATTATGAAAAGTTACAAACGGCAGTTTGTGGTCAAATATATACTTTTGCTATATTGCAAGATGCGGATATATGAACTATTATTACAACAATAATTGTATGCTTCAAAACTTTTGACTTTCAAGTAGAAACATGCAAAATAAACGTATGGCTACCAGACTGAGTTGTTCTTTATCGAGCATAGCATATACATGATGTCTGGCTTGATCGGTGGTCTTGGCTCATTGCCATATTCATAATAGGGATGATGTGATTTTGTAAGGTAGCAAACGGGACCCCCAACTGTCATCTCCGTGGCGCAATGGATAGCCAGAGATTCTGGGTTCTAGTCCCAGCTGAGATGTTTTTTGGGCTTAAAAGGTGGGTCTGTGCTTGCCGAACAATCTGCTATTCTTATTTTATTTAAAATTTGATTTTCTCCAAGTTCGGAGCCCGATTCGCAATCAACATTTGATGACCACTGACTTCGAGATTTGCGCAATTCGCTAGTCGTTAACATAAAACGATGCTCTTGCTTCTCTGAAACGCTCGCTTTTAGAGTTCACGCCAAATTTGACAGATGAGAAAACAACTAATTTATTTTAATATACGTGGAAATTCTCATAGAAAAAACGTCTGGTAGACGATGCGTGTAAAGTAGTAGGAGAAAAGTTTTTAATTACTATCTTTTCAAAACTATCTGGGAATTCAGGAAGAGGAATTTGGTCTCACTAGTCACTAAATTTTCGGGCAACAGAAAACAACGCTTTTATCTCAAGAGCTGCGTTTTTGAAATCAACCGCGCAATTGACCTACAATGCGAAATGTTTGGTTAAATAGTGTCGCTTGATATTGTACTTATTCAATACTGCTAATGTTGCATTGACAAATCAGACAAACTAAATCTTGATTGTGTAGAACAATCAGAACTTCCACCACTTCATAATCAATCTTAATTTCTGTGCTGGTAAACATTTCTCTAAAACTTTGAACAAAACACGGCGCCAGTAAAGTAATATCTTGGTATTGAATCATTGCCGAACGTAGTTTCATATTGCAAAGCTAATTCACGAATGCTGGTAGTGTCGTTACAAATGATAAAAAGCATTTGGAAAACGATGGGATATGAAGTCGGGTTACATAAAATAGTTCCCGCGGGTCTTATTGTGGTATGCATCCGCCAGCTTTTTCATATAAAGCCGTTGAGAAGTGTTTTATTGCAGATGGCCACCGTGGTGGGGGTATTTTGTCTGGCATCGGCACTTCAGAACCTCTGGATTCGATCTGGCTGAATGTTATGCAAATTGATATGCGTTTGGGGAGATCTTCATACCACAAACAAATTCAAAATTTAGGATAGGTCCGAGGTCATCCTCCACCGACAAGACCCGATGATAATTAGCCTACGTGGCGTCGATCGTTTCGTATTAGCGCTGTGTCCGGTGCCTAAGCAAAATGCGCCTCCATTTGCCTCATTTTCCCGACAATATACCCAATTGGCATCATTTATGTAGGCGCCATATTCTTATTTTATACCACTGGAGTTGCTATAGAGCAACTTCCCTTTTAGCTGGTTTTCAGACTGCCGTCAGTGTTTAATTGGATCTCCGCTATAGGACACCCTTATTCTCAGTCGTTCTGTATGTTCATTTGCCTGTCTGTCTGTTTGTCCAGCTGTAGCGCCCGAATATCTGGACAGGTCTGAATGGATTCCAAGTGGGTTAGTTATCCTGCCACCCTAATATTATGCGTTTCACCCCAAATTTAGAATTGATAATTCGTTTCCATGGTAGCAGCAAAAAACGCACCGATCCGTAAAAATTTTCCAGTTTTCTCGTAGTATTTCGCCATTTTCCAGTTAACTAAGTCGAATATTAAAATTCCGTTATGCGGACGAAAATACGCATTCAAACAAACCGCTTTTCATCTCGATAGCTCAGGAACTGCGGAAGCCTTAAGAATTATAGTGAACGTGTTTTTGTGATGAGCCACATTAAAACCGACGAGACGTGCAGTGCTCAAAATAAACTCGCAGTTTTTGTAACCCTGTTTCTGCCGTACGATGTCGTTGCAGATTGTTATTTTTACTGAGCGATGGACGAGTTATCAATATATTTCTGTGGTGGTACCCGGGAGTATTCAGAAACTTAAGGAGATGCCTGTTTGAATCGAGTATATTATGCGTTAACTAAGTAGAATATTGAAATTCCGAGAACGCTACATTACACGGACGAAAATACGCTTTCAAGCAAACCACTCAACTAAGTCCATTATTAAAATTCCGAGAACGTCAGATTCCGTGGACGATTTCGATATTACTTAAGATCGATAAGTAATAAGAACCAATATATTAAACTGATGTTTGTGATCCAAATGCGGTCATTGATTCAGATGCATTGAGTACTGGCGCTAATATTCTTGGTATTCAATTAGAAAACTTGAGTAACGTGCGCAGGATTTTGTGCCAATATAACGTCGTATTTTATTTTTACACATCGGTTGATATATTTCCCAATAATTACCATGTAATATTGAAAATTTCAATATGAAAATTTAGCAGCAAAAATACTCAAATTGATTGAGCCAGTTTGGCTGATAAATGGCTAAAAACAGGTATCATAGTTCACGATCTATCCAAGCAAAAAATAGTTTCAAGATCAGTAATCTAACCTATTTATTTATAACATTCTGAATAATATTGAAAAGTTAAATATATTGGAAATATCGGTCTACATTCACCCTATACCGATACACTACCGATACCGAAGAATTGGCCGATATTGCCGATACCTATACCCGATGCCGATACGTCGGTACATCTCTAATTAACACATCATGGAAGATGGCTTAATCGTATTTCCCAAATTTGACCTACTAAGTCACCAGTCTAGTCTGTGCATGGGAATGGTCTACCAGCACTTCCTATCACAATTCTTTCTACTTTTCGGTTGGTATATGAATTTGGATGTAGAGTGGAGTGAGAAAGAGACGCTAAAAGCTAAGGCCACACACCACCTTGTAAAAGCGGCGAGTCTCGCAATTTTCGTATATAATCATTTTATGAATTTCTAAACTGCAAATGAATCCGCCTGTTGTCTTTTTGTGCCCAATCTTCAGAAATAAAAAAAGCATTTTTCTTGTTTCTACATTGTCTTTATTTCATCTGTAATAAGTCAATATTGTACTGATGCTGTTTTCTTTCTCCTATCAAGATACTGAAAATGCATTTGTATTTACAATAATCTAATATTTGCAAGCATTCCGTTTCAAGTTTAAATCTGAATATAGCACGTCTGGAAGCAAAAAGCACAAGAAATTATACAGCGGAAAAACTAATTATATACAATATGCAAAGAAAAGACAATTGAGTCAAAAAGTCTAATAATCAACGAAATAAGCGTTTAAGATAACATTATATATAATATATGTGTTGTGGGATACCATGACGAATTGCTTATCTTTAATTAGAGGTTTCTTGCACTACTAAATAAAATTTAGATATCGTTTGCAACGAGTCTTGATCGAGATGAAGGCAAGAGATTATAACAGTCACTGGATAAAACCTTATTCGACAATAAACAAGCTTTGCCAAGTTCATTTTCAATGAGCTGTCCACAGAAACAGAATAATTCATTATTTGAATTCTACGCATCAACCGACTGATGTGAATGAAACGTGGTGGTTACATGTGATTTTAATGGAAAGTTCAGGGTTGAGATAGAAAAAAACTCGAGCAAATGATTGAAGTGACATTATGAAGTAAAATAAAAGTTTTTAACAGATAAGGTAACAGTTTTCTCTTTGTTATTTCTTTGAATATTTTATTGAAAACTGCATCATATACCTATCTTCACATATGGCGGAGCTTGCACAACCATGCATGACACAAGATATATATACACTGTACTTACGATACACATGTTCCTCTATCAAAAATGGCTACTAATTGGAAATTATACCGTTTGCAGGGAAGTTGATTTTAGAGTATAATAAGTTTTGTTTTGGAATTAGAATAGATAAAACTGATTTTATCGTAGAAATACTGATTCCGTTTTCCGCTTCTGGCGAATGTATAAGATGAAACCTTATGGCCTAACCCTAACCTAGTACACATATTACATTCCGATGTCCGCCATCTTGGTTCGCATACTTCAGGAGCCCCCAAATTTGGGTAAAAAAACTCACAAAGCGAGTCATGATAAAACATTTTTGTGCCAAATTTATCACCTATTACAGAATGTACAAAGTAGGAGTTTTCTATCAATCTAGGTGAATTATAAATTCAATAAATATACATATAATCTCCACCACACCGGCCTTAAAAAAGCAGGACAGTAAAGTTTTATATTTAGATTCGAGGACGTGGAATGTGGGTGGATTACTTTGTAACGGACCAAAATTCATTCCTTCAACAAAAAGTATATGAATCTGCAACCAACAATCATATAATATATATTTGGAGTTTTTGCGAACGTGCGATAACAAACAAGACTTACTCTCTAATAGCGATGCAGTACAATTCACTTAGGATCTCATGCATTGCCCTGCTTAACCAGTGATTCATTGCTATCATATCCAACGAATCTTTTATGTTTTTCGCGTCTCAATCAATTGAAATTCTATCATATGAAGCAGAACACTCAGTAATAACGAGAGGCGATGTCTTGCTGTCAATTTCTGAAACAAAGTTTTAACCAGAATCGTTATATGATAATTTGATGGATGCAATGTTGCAAATGGGAAAACGGTTGATTATTATTTACAGATCCCCACAATGAATTTAAAAAATAAAAACAAAAAACACATTGTTACTTAGCGATTGATGTTCCCGAGTAAAATACCATTTCTTTATTTATGACTCCTATGTATTTATTTGTATTTGAAATATATTTAAATTGCGGTTCAATTGAAGTCATTGTCAAATTTTAAATGCCGGTATTACTTCTTTGGACAGTTACAAAATATTCAAGTCAGCATTTTAATAAGTAAACGAATAGCTCGCGGAGCCTTTACATTTATCTCACGGAGCCCTGGTGCTACGTATGAAGCGCTTTGAGAACAATGAATCTAATTAACAAGCCATTATGTAATCAGCAATTAGAGCGTTGGGTCATTCTCAAAAACTGCTGCAATATGTGCTGTGTCCTAAAATCAGTTCACAGTAATAAAAATGTATAATAATTAATATGGGAAAGTCTTTTTTTGTGAGATTCTCTCGATGCAAGGTCACTTACTCGCTCTCATTATGTCTCGTAATATTCAATCTATGACAACTATACGAATTCAAAATGTCTCTCTATTTTAATTCGTGTTCAGGTAACTCGCGGTTACGGCGACTCACGACAAAATCAACTCATTACCGATCTGAAATACCACTTCAATCTGCGGACATAATAATGTGTGATTGCCCGATTATATTTAGATTTGATATATGGTGCGCTCATGCAAAGTCGTTATCGTCGTTAGAAAGATCTGGTATAAAATCCCAAAAAGTATATTTAATTTAGTACAATGAAAATACATATAAAGTATATTAGTATATGAAAAATACATGTGCATCGACTCGCAATCCCCGCGTTACGGCTCCTGAGTCAGTGGTCGATATTATGCCACTCAAAAGAGCCGACTTTTTCAACGAATATGTAATGGTTTACCTGCACCATTACCTCAAAATACCACGTAAATTTGCGGACATAAAATGTGTGGCAAAATGCCCGATTACATTTTATTTTGATTTGTATTCTTGCAACTTTACTCCTCTTTATCGCAATGTTGCCACTCGATTATTTTTAGGATATCACCGTAAGAGAAATTCCTAAGTCTGCGATAAAATACCACGGAGTAAAATTTATTTCAAGTCGGTGGTTTTAGAACATTACAGGTGTGCCGCAGGCACAAGGAATTAATGAGATTTGCGATGTCTAATAAAGTGTTTTTAAATAGCGGTCCAACAAAACTCATGGTGTTTTCCGTTTTATTTTTAGTATTTTATAATGCCGCATTTTCAATCAAGAAATTTTTGGTTGTGGATTCACCTCTTTATTCTATCATTAGAATCTCGTCGCTGATGATTGTATAATTCAAACTCGTTTACCTCACAGGTGCCATGTTTCCATGCAAGATTTAAAAAAAGTAATTATCATTAAGGCGTGTAATGTTTTTAAAGTTGCGCTGTAACAACCGATAAAGAATATAACGAAGATTAGTATATATATATATATTTGTTCAAGGAAATTGAAATCACGCTTTTACACAAATTTTGATAGGCGATAGGTACATTACGTTGTATATGAGATTGTATCTATTATCGCCCATTGCCAAAGTCTTCCTATTTATTTTTTAATTTCATAACCCCACAATCTACTTCAACCAATGTCTTATATTTTCTTCAAACCTGCTCGCGCGGGCAACACAGTCTAAGTAACGTCCTTTCACTACTACAACTAAGTGTTTTATAATCAAGATCTAAAAACTTTCTAAGTAAAATCGAATATCTAATTTTGTGAGAACATTAAGGTTTCTATCGCACAGTCAGTTATTTTCATTCTTTCTTTTGTCGGGGAGTAAATAAGAGTAAATAATCCGCCATATATATTCAGTCTATTATCATCACGCGCAAGGACAATTAAATTTGTTTCGTTTCAAGTTGACAAAAAACTCTCCCGGACTTATTACGAAACTATGATTAGATACCAGCTCGAAAAGCATTTCTTAATATTTTCAAATAAATGTTTTTTTTTAAATTTCAACATTCGCCTCTTTGTCTCGAAATTATTGGAATATGATGTATATTAGCTTCACAGCTTTTTCCGCTGAATACGTCTCTTCGACTATTTCGAAGCCCTTACATCCATATGCATTAAAAGCACTCTCGTATATTCAATCCTAAATAGTTCGTTATTATGTAGATTGGATAGTTAGTACGCTAAATTTGAAAGAAACTTAAGTCTGTGATAAAACATCATGGCACCAGAAAACCTGACGTCACAACACACGTTTCTAACTGCAAAATGTGGGGATGGCATGGTCAAATCACGTATGAACAAATAAATAGGTTAAACGTTAAATCATCATCCCATTCAATTAACATTACAAGACAAAGCATTCTAGGTTCTCGCGTTGAGGACGCCGAACAAGAAAACCAACATTTTGCAAAACAAAAACACTAAATCAGAAAAAAAAACACTCCGGCAAACTCGAAGACGTGGGGCTCTTTGTAAATTTTTAAACACGAGAACAGGTAATAAGATATTATATGAAAATTTTATTATGTTATTAGCGGAAAATATTATTTTGACCACGTTCAATTATATTATTGCCGATTTTGTCAATATTTTATTGGAGAATACAACACTAAGGATGTACAGTCAAAATATTCCTATACTGGTAGATGCAACGAGGGACTTTCCTGTAGAGATTTTCCTTGACGCTAAGATATTGCAATCGTTACAGAGATAAGTATGAATGGTTATAAGGACGATCAGAGCCAACAATAAAGACACGAATTGAAACAAATTAATTCAATTACCTTCAATTACTTCTAACGTCTGACTAAACTCACTGTTCTGCGAAAAAAGGGCGCAAAAAACTTTAATGTCCAACGCGGTCCATGAAGTAATACTGAAAAGAAGAATTGGCAAGATTTATTGTGTAATTATGTTGAGGTGTCTGCCGGGAAAATAATTATGCTGACAGAAAATTCGGCTATTATAACAAAATCAGTCGACCTTCTTCATCGATTCCCAAACGATCATCAACGAGAACTATGTGGTAGTCGTAAAATAATTCGATTTTGCCAACTCCTGGATATTACGGTTGTATGTTAATATATCATTAGGATTATATAGCAAGTTGTTGCGATTTATCACCACGAAAAAGGTTTTCTCATTGAAAACAATTGCCGCGCGCCAAAAAATTGTGGAGTCCTCCTTTTACCCCACCCCTGCTGTACACAATTTTATAACCATGCAAAACAATAGATTATTCCCAAAATAAGCATTGCAGTAATATTCAGATTGTCTGCATTACAGAACATGCTCGGTGAAAAATTTCCACGTTTTTGAGTTGATTTACATGGAAGTATAACTTTATGTCAACAACATGTCATTCGGAAGGCTATAACTGTGTGAATGAAGTTCTGGCTCTTATTCAAAATAATATATCCTGCCGTAAGTTTTTGTTTGCTTCGTGATCGGCAAAAATTATATGCTGTTGAGTTCGTTCAAACCGAAAAATGGTGGAGGTTATTTTTCAAAAACATCGCACCTTAGTTCGAACATGTTTCTTATTCGTAACGATGTGCGAAATCATGTATAGAAGCGATCACGTTTACGGCCTTGTACAGAAAATCATATCTGGACCGAAATCTTATCATTATTAGCGTCAGTATCGTGGTGAGGGTAGATAATATTAGTATTTTGTTCTGCATTGTATTTTTTTCTTTTCGGGAAATCAAGCGCATACAAAACGGTTGGAAATATGATTGGAATTCATATAGTATATAATGGTAGATTGAATAACATGATTTATACTATAAGTACTCATATGAGAAGGAATTAACTCCAGTCGGAATATCCAGGGAGGCTTTACTCAACATGCCCCAATACCAGACTGCAGGGTATGAATACTATAGTATTCCTACTTGTAGTAATGATACCTTGCAACATTAGCCGTCTGGTCAAAAACGGTAGAGATTGAGGCAGACAATGTACTTATCAGGCAAGGTAGGCGGTAGCTTGGGCCCGGCTCCTGTATATTGAAATTTGAACTAATAATCTTTTTTCAAAAATGACTTTAAATTATTCAGGCTTGTTTTAATTGGGTTAAAATTTTATAAAACTGATATTAGTTTAGTTTTTCAATCTAGTTGTTGTCCGAGATATTTTTAGTTAAAAAAATTGAATAAGGTCAAGTGAATAAATTGAAACTTAATCTTGGAAAGCTCTTGCCGCCTCTTTAACCGCGAGAACAAAATATGCCTATTTGGAATAATTGAACAGTTTTTACCTTAATATTGCGTCTATTTTTTGGAAATGACAAGAAAATATCGATATAAAGCTATAGTACTTTATCTAAACGAGAACGAATCGAAAAATTATCATATTTTCCACTATTTCGGATCATTTTTTTTATCGGGGACAAGTTTTTCAATTTTTTTCTATTTATTTATTTATTTATCAGTAAATAAGCCATGCCCGTCCGCATTTCGGGTATTATGAAGTATGGATAACTAGTGCCATGACATTTTATTACAGTTTAATTTCAATTGTTTCAAATTCAACTTGCAGTCTAATATACTTGGGTGATCAGCGTACGTACCTGATGTAACTAGTGTAATAATGTTTGTAACTGGAATTTACAGATATTTTAAACTATTTAAAACTAATTTATGACGCCGTAATACATTTTTACGTCTGACAAAACTCACTGTTCTGCGAAAAAAGGGCGCAAAAAACTTTAATGTCCAACGCGGAGATATTACAAACATACACGTTTCCACACCGGGGAAAACCATTTACTTGTAAACATTGCGGGAAATGTTTTCCAACAAATGGTAGTTGTAGTTTAAATCAACACAATTATATTCACACTAGTGAGAAAATCTTACGCTTGTAAACAATGTGGAAAGCAATGGAAAACAATGTGTAGTTGAATATACATGTATCTAACCACACCAGCAAAAGATACGTGCCGATATCGTGACATGCGTTTTTAAGAAAAATAACGTGTAAGAGGCGTTCGTAAAAATGGCATACTTATTTCCACACCTAAGAAAAAAAACGAACATCTTCAATTTAAAAAAATATATTAGAATTCACAAATAAAAAATTTGAATTAACATCAAGAATGTTTTGAAATCAAACACCTAAATATCTCTGACTGTTACACCGAAGAAAATATCGGTGCGTTCCATACTCAAAACTAGAAGATAAAACTTATGATCAATAACACGGAGGGTAAATAATATCTGACCTCATATCCGACAGTTTTTTATCATAATTGAAAATGAGAGTGTATATGACTTGAACGAGATGAACGGTGAACATGGAAACTAGAAGCCCATAAACATTAAATTTGAAGCACTTACTGAAAATAATAATAATGTTTGTCAATATTTTGTGGAAACTATTGTAATACTAGAGTAGTGCACTATTGTATCTTCAGTATGTTTTTCGGCAAAATTCGTATTTTTGCTCTTAGGCAACTCGTTTTGATGATTTCAAATATTCAGAATTTAGATATTATATTTATTCGGAACCTCAAATTGTGTCACTCATAACAGTACTTGTTTGCTAACTTGGAAGTACGTTATCACATCGAATATTAAGGACTCAAGTGGTAAGAATAAATATGGGCATACAGAATAAAACAGAGTTATAGACGTGGTCGTCTCACATGGGAACACGGATTTTAGTCAGTGTCATGACTGGCTGTACGTTTTGATTCTGCAAAATTCTTGCTACTGGAAATTCAGAACTTTTTTGAGGGTACCGGTAGCGTCAAAGGTACCGGTAAAGACTGATTCGCTCTGGTCTAACGTGTCCATATATTTGTGCGTAGCTCTCTTGTTTAAAGAGATCAACGTACAAACATTCAATGACCGTACATGATATTCAGCTTTTGCTGCTGTGGGATGGGGACAAAATAAACATTTAATTAACAACGTATTGCTGGCATATACGGTGCATATTGAATCGGTCATTACTACTGCAATAGCTTGGGCGTTTCAAAAGTATAACAGCTCGGAAGTTCCTAACCATTCGAGTATCTTTTGTTTGATTATTTCTGGCCCAAGCCTCGTTTTAACTGGGTTTGTGTTTTTTGTAATTTATTTTCATTTGTGTACTGGTGGGCGGGCACATGATATTTCCCATGTTTTAAACTTTTTTGAAGGTTTTGCTCGCCCTCCAGAATTCTCCATCTTAAATTTGTTTATATTATGGAGTATTCCAATAAACTTTCGATCCAAAATACTCTACGAAATATTCATTTCAGGCATAAGCTTGCATTCCATTCAACCAGTGTAAAAAGAGAACACAGGGAACAAGGAAATAAACTTGAAACCCCTTGGTTTGAAAGAAATTTTTACGCTACTATGGTAAGCGTTTAATCTCAAAAGGCATTTTCATAGAATTCAGTTCCTAATTCGCTGAGATTACACAACCGATGAGATCGCATACCAAAGTAGCGCCGAAATATGGTTGCCATTATTCCAACGATCCATTCTATTGATCAGGGCCGACAAAGTATTTACAACTACCGCCGGACGAGGACTCATCATTTTCATTTTTTGCAAATTTGCCTTGCTATTGCGTTTTCCAGCCGCTAAAAATGTGTCCGTTGTTCACCCAAAACACCTTAGCCTGGGTAATAGCGTCATCTTGTCTATAGTCTTATTCGGAGAAAAAATGCAAATTGCTTGTGATAAAATAGCTAGAAAATCTGAAAACCGTGTAATTCTATTAGCACACAAACACCGTAATTGAAAAGCTGAGCTGTCAAAAATTGACAAAACACGGGCAGTTCTGAACTGCTGGCCGTTAAATGTTGATAAGCACAATCCTACGCTGGTTGCGGGTTGCTTCACCACCCAAGTGCATCTGGAACAACAGGAACGCTAGCGTAGTGATAGGACAGAAGGCATACTTTGTTACTAAAATCGTCTCTCTTCGCCGAGATGGAAACCAAAAAAGCACCAAACTTTGAATGAGGGCCCCACATTTCTGAAAAGATGCTTCGCTCGTGTTTAAGTTCAAACACAAAGATGGGGCACCGTCCTCTCACCTATCCCCCTAGTCTTCCCTTAGTCCACCACTCGATCCAATTACCCCTATCCACCGACCCATTTCACTCGGCCTTCCTCTTCTCGACCTACTACCCTTGGTCCCCCCGCCTTCCTGTTCTCGGGCCACTGTCCCATCTTCCTCGGCTTTCCTGTCCTCGACCTTCTTTCTTCTCTCGGCCTCTCTGTCCTCGACCTACCGCCCTATCTCTCTCGGCCTTCCTGTCCTACCTTATCGCCCGATTTCACTCAGCCTTCCTCTTCTCGACCCACTGCCTTATCACCCTCAGCGTTTCTATCCTCGACCAGCTTCCCTTATCTCCACCAGTCTCAATTCTGCGACCTACCTACCGCCCTACTCCTTCCTGTCCTCGACCCACCGTCCTATATTCCTCAGCTTTCCTATCCTCGACCCACTTCCCCATCCTTCCTGTCCTCCGCCAACTTCCACTATCTCGGTCCACTGGCCCTACCTCCATCGGCATCCCTGTCCTCGACCTACCCAAATCCCGACCTAAAATCACATGTTTTATGTCACAGAAGTATACCAACGAGATTAATTGGAGCGTACGTCGAGAAAAAACTCCTATAAGACTGGTCATATTTGTAAGATACATCGTAATTAGTAGCTTAAAGTTGTGTTTATAATACTTTTCCTATCTCGGCCCGCACGTATCGCTTGCTAGTGGCATACACACGACTTCGCCGGGATTTGATTTTCGCAATCCGTAGCTTCCGCACCTCTTTGAAAGTCTTCTGCTCTGGATCTTAAGTACTGGAAAGTCTGGAATGTTATTGTTTAATTCCATAATTGTTTCTCTTCCCAATACTGCAAATACACGAAATGCGTATTCCATCTTCCTTGTCCTCCAGCTACTTCGCCATTCCGAAAGCATTTCATAGGGAATAAAAGCGGTGACAGCACGTTTGTACACATTTGACAGCATATATATCCACGGGTTCAATCTATATGCGGGTGCTAAAGTCCATGAGTTAGGCCGTTAGGGTTAGTATCGGTTCAAATATCCGTAGGTGCAAATTCCCATAGGTGCAATAGTATGCAGGTGCAATTGTCGTGGGTTCAAATGTACGTGAGTTCAAATGTAATGGCACCAATGAAAGCAGGTATGAAATAAATACAATAGTTACACAGACAAAGCACGCTAAACTTTTTACAAAATAAAAGCAGCAGACTTTCAAAAGCCCCAGAATCTCGCGAATAGTGAATACTTTACCAGCGATCTCTATCGGTCGAGGTTGCAGAATCATCATAAATACAACTGTAAGCTACTAATTGTGGTGGTTGATTTGATTAACAGGAGAAATGTCTGACAATATTTCTGGATCAAATAGAGGAGACAATGATGTAAAGAAGGAATCATTGGGCAATGTTAACACTATTTTACACTCACTAGAACTATGAATTTCTTTAATGCTGAAAAATATCCACGATAATATCTTACAAATGCATTCAGAACAAGAGAGCTACGCCCAAATATATGGACACATCTGTTCGCAGTATAGTACGGTTTACCGTACCGTCAGACCACAGTCTACAAATGTATTCACACCAAGCGAAGCAGTACAGTAGGACACAAAATGGCGTCCGATTTCCGCAGAACTTTCGGTGACGTCATAGCAAACAAAAACAAATCTCACAGAGCTAACAGAAATATTTGAAATAAATAAAAGTAAAAGCCTTCTGGAGAAAAATTTCATCTTCAACCACTAAAAATTTCAAAGCAATGTGTCCAGTGATCAAAGAGAAAAGCGTTTTTTTAATATTTCCACTAGATGTCCAAAACGTGTCAAAGAACAACAAGAACAAGAGAGCAATGCTCAAATATATGGACACGAAAACTATTTGCAATAATTGCATCACGCTGTTAAACCGGCAAATATTTTTTGCATTGATGAAACCGCGACCACCATATTTCATAACATGTTGAACACTATCGGAAAGATTGTAATGCTTCTTTATTAGCATATTGATGTTGTTTACCGCAGAACTGTAATGAAAAAAGGCTAACAGATGAGCATAAACATTGCAGCTGTGCAAGCATACAAAAAAATGGAATAAGTTAATTTGACTGCAAATGCAGTAAGAGTAAACATGTAAATAAACTTGATATGATTTGGCACATACCTACGTCATCGACTGTACAGTGGTCATATATTTCATTCTCACATCTGCAAATTGCAACAATTTGATTTTTAAAATAGGTGAGTATCGATCAATTTATATTTGATAAAACTGAACAATCACAGCAATATAAAAAACAGATGACAAAATGACTTATAGTTTGTCTTTAAACGTGTTCCCATATACCGTAAATGAAATATTATTTACTGCTTAACAAATTTTTGTATGCCTCTTTCAGGACATGATTCCACACATGAATAACATAAAAAACATTTTTAATTAACTTTCAGCCCTGGCCACTTAAACTAATCAAATCCATGAAAACAAATAACTAACTAATCCCATACAGCCATACCAGACTTGGAATGGTACCTTACCGGTAACCAGACAAGAGGCTGTGGTTCGCAATATGGTTAAGCCGTTCTATAGGCTTTCCTCTCCATCGGGATAATTATGTAAATCTTATCCTTTTTGTAAAGTCTCTTCCTCTGCATATTTCTGTATTTACTGATTTATGTACACTAACCTGCTGCACATGTTGAAATTTTTGTGAAGTTTCTTCCTCTGCATACGGTACCATAGGTATTTATGCAAATGTTGTTTCCAAAAAAATGTAACGAAACAGCGAGAAATTAGAAAGGCATAGCAGCTGTGCAGACATGCTGGCTCATTACAAAAACTTAATTTCAATGCAGGCACACACTCTAAACAAATATAATTAATGCAACTAGTACAGTAATACTGTACTAGTCTACCGATATCGTACCTGTACAGCTGTACCGGTACGTACCGTAACGGACTACGGTACCTGTATCGGTAAGACGGTACGTAAACCTGTAAACGGTACCGGTACGTGCCGTACAGGCCACAGGGACTGTCATAGCTTTCCCAGCTATCGTACCAGTACCGGTATCACTTTCGCTTAACACGGGAACCACAGTCTACAAATACTGAAATATATGGAAAGTGAACATTGATTGATTGATTGAACACCGAGCGAAACAGTACCGGTAGTTTAACTTAACCTCAAAAACCTTTCGAGTTTATTGAGAAATAATTTGAAATACCAACTGATAACAGTAAATACCGCAGTCAACAAATATATGGTCACCAAGCGAAGCTGTAGTAATAGTCAACTAGCTAAGCAGTTATCGCAAACCGTTGCATTGCTGCATTGCGGGTACCGGTAACCCTAAACATCTCGATTCCCCATAAATAACTCTTAGCGGAGCAAGAATGGACCTTCCCCGACATCAAAACATCCGTATTTTCAACCAATCACAAGCGAGCAGATGTAAACAAACATTCCCGCTGAAAAGTCGCTCAGACAACTTTAGACGCGTTCCGCACAGGTTACTGGCGGTTTAGGCAGATATTTGTCCCTTTTTCGCTTTTTACCTGTCTTTTATTTACCACATTTTATCTTTTGGTGATAAAATGTTAATTGAAGTGTCATGCATGAAATATCTTGGGATAATTATTGACAACAAATTTAAATGGCATGCTCATACTGAATATCTATATAGCAAGTTATCAAGAGTGACTGGGATTATGTTCAAACTTAGACACTATTTGACATTGCATGCTTTGAAAATCATTTACTATTCATTATTTCATTCTTGTATTCTGTATGGTATCGTAACTTGGGGTTGTTGTGACAAAACCAGTCTTAACAAATTACAGCTAGTCCAAAATAAAGCAATTCGAGCCATCTGCGGGGTGCCACGCTGGGCAAATTTGAGTAGTTATTACAAAATCCTTGGTATTCTTAAAATAAAAGATCTATATTTTTATGAAATGGGAAGGCTCATGTATCAAGCGGTAAATAGCACTGCCCCTCGCGTAATACAACAATATTTTGTTACAACAAAAAATGCACATACATATGGTACTCGTTCATCTCGAAAGGGAGGATTATTTGTACCACGATTTTCATCCTCGCGGGCCCAAAATTCCATAAAGTACCAGGGTGTGAGAATTTGGAACGATATTAACGAAAACCTAAAGGAAATTCCCAGTTTTAATGTTTTTTCCAAGAAGTATTTCCAGTCTTTTCTGAATAAGTACTGATTCATAACTTTTCTACTTGTACGTTTTTATTTTGTGTGATATAAAACTAAACGCTTTTTCTTGCCGCTTCTATTTTAAATTCGTCTCAATATGTGTCACATTACTATTGTTGCTCAATTGTTAGTTACAACAAGTTAAAATGTTTTATAATTGGTATAATATAAAATGTAATCTGTCAACCTTTTTTATGCCAGGAGAGTTGTTTCGATTTAGTGACCGTATGGTCCTTCCAACCTCCTATCAATTCCGTTGTTAGTCGATTTATTCTTCTTTTACCTATCGAATGTTGTTGTTTGTGTTTGATTTATTGGCTAATGACTGGATGATGAATAAACTTCTATCTATCTATCTATCTATCTATCCGGTACCCCTGTCGTTCAAATGGAGTAAGATTTGTGCCTTTTCCGAAGCCACATATTGACTGACAAAAAGCAATGAGGTGGATAAAGGAATGCAACAGACCTCACAGTATATTCAATCTAGGAAAAATCACCAGAAATACCTTCGTGTGTACCAAGGTAGCCTACGCCAACATAAATAATGTTTTCGATACATGATATATTCAATATGTTAATTCTTATATGAAATAAATTTTCATACAAGCAATGCGTTCCATCATGCATTTTCATGGAGGCGAGGGACCAACTGATGAATACCCTGACCCTATATCAGATTCTTGTCGCCCAACAGAAAAGCACCATCGAATTGTGAAGTAAGGATTACTTATACCATAAGTCAACTTCGGATCATAATTTCACATGATTTGTCACCATTTGATACAGAGACATGTGAATCTGACGAAAGTGAGAAAGAATTGTCAGGGATCCAACCAGATCTGCCCCCAGACTCTTTAGTTGAAACTACCTCAAGTGCCGCTGATGAAAAAGACAGCGCTTTGTCAGACAGCAGAAAAATGCAAGCAAGCATCATCATCATCATTTTATTCTGGTTCTCTGGCATAAAACAACACAAAAAGTCAATATACAAACAAAATGCAGAGAAAAGTGGAAGTCGAGCATAACTTAAAATAGATATTTTAAAAAGTACGCGACTATCTACCAAAAAAAGAAATAATAATAATAAAAGGGCACGAAAGAATTAACAAGATTCAGAATCGGAACTGCAACTGCAAAGTTACACCAAGCTGCTCCTGAAAAGCTTTCCATGTATCTTTTGGTGATAAAATGTTAATTGAAGTGTCATGCATGAAATATCTTGGGATAATTATTGACAACAAATTTAAATGGCATGCTCATACTGAATATCTATATAGCAAGTTATCAAGAGTGACTGGGATTATGTTCAAACTTAGACACTATTTGACATTGCATGCTTTGAAAATCATTTACTATTCATTATTTCATTCTTGTATTCTGTATGGTATCGTAACTTGGGGTTGTTGTGACAAAACCAGTCTTAACAAATTACAGCTAGTCCAAAATAAAGCAATTCGAGCCATCTGCGGGGTGCCACGCTGGGCAAATTTGAGTAGTTATTACAAAATCCTTGGTATTCTTAAAATAAAAGATCTATATTTTTATGAAATGGGAAGGCTCATGTATCAAGCGGTAAATAGCACTGCCCCTCGCGTAATACAACAATATTTTGTTACAACAAAAAATGCACATACATATGGTACTCGTTCATCTCGAAAGGGAGGATTATTTGTACCACGATTTTCATCCTCGCGGGCCCAAAATTCCATAAAGTACCAGGGTGTGAGAATTTGGAACGATATTAACGAAAACCTAAAGGAAATTCCCAGTTTTAATGTTTTTTCCAAGAAGTATTTCCAGTCTTTTCTGAATAAGTACTGATTCATAACTTTTCTACTTGTACGTTTTTATTTTGTGTGATATAAAACTAAACGCTTTTTCTTGCCGCTTCTATTTTAAATTCGTCTCAATATGTGTCACATTACTCTTGTTGCTCAATTGTTAGTTACAACAAGTTAAAATGTTTTATAATTGGTATAATATAAAATGTAATCTGTCAACCTTTTTTATGCCAGGAGAGTTGTTTCGATTTAGTGACCGTATGGTCCTTCCAACCTCCTATCAATTCCGTTGTTAGTCGATTTATTCTTCTTTTACCTATCGAATGTTGTTGTTTGTGTTTGATTTATTGGCTAATGACTGGATGATGAATAAACTTCTATCTATCTATCTATCTATCTATCTATCTATCTATCTATCTATCCGGTACCCCTGTCGTTCAAATGGAGTAAGATTTGTGCCTTTTCCGAAGCCACATATTGACTGACAAAAAGCAATGAGGTGGATAAAGGAATGCAACAGACCTCACAGTATATTCAATCTAGGAAAAATCACCAGAAATACCTTCGTGTGTACCAAGGTAGCCTACGCCAACATAAATAATGTTTTCGATACATGATATATTCAATATGTTAATTCTTATATGAAATAAATTTTCATACAAGCAATGCGTTCCATCATGCATTTTCATGGAGGCGAGGGACCAACTGATGAATACCCTGACCCTATATCAGATTCTTGTCGCCCAACAGAAAAGCACCATCGAATTGTGAAGTAAGGATTACTTATACCATAAGTCAACTTCGGATCATAATTTCACATGATTTGTCACCATTTGATACAGAGACATGTGAATCTGACGAAAGTGAGAAAGAATTGTCAGGGATTCAACCAGATCTGCCCCCAGACTCTTTAGTTGAAACTACCTCAAGTGCCGCTGATGAAAAAGACAGCGCTTTGTCAGACAGCAGAAAAATGCAAGCAAGCATCATCATCATCATTTTATTCTGGTTCTCTGGCATAAAACAACACAAAAAGTCAATATACAAACAAAATGCAGAGAAAAGTGGAAGTCGAGCATAACTTAAAATAGATATTTTAAAAAGTACGCGACTATCTACCAAAAAAAGAAATAATAATAATAAAAGGGCACGAAAGAATTAACAAGATTCAGAATCGGAACTGCAACTGCAAAGTCACACCAAGCTGCTCCTGAAAACAGAAGTTGGCCCTGCACTTGGTAGTAACTGTGGTGTGTGATGAATATTCTTATTTTGTTAGGTTGTTTTGCATTTATCACTGTCATATAAGTCACAACTTGTTCATAATTACCTGATAACTTTAGAACCGAACCAAGTGGTGGGTGTTTGCCCATCTGACCATGGGCTGACTATATAACAATGAGGTAGTGCCCAGTGAGAGCAATTCTTCCATATTATCAAGGGATGAAACCAGGCAGCTTTAATAAAATACCTCAGACGCTCCATTGCTTTCATATTTTTTGTTTGTTGTGCCCAAAAGCATATATCTGGTGTGTATTTTTATCCTATACAACACAATATCTGTAAAACTGTATAATTTGTAGTTATTTTCTTGGATTTACTTGCTTGTTCCTTCATCATATATTTTTTATAATCTGTTATATCCCATTTCTACACTGACTGAATAAACTATATCGTAAAACCTATCACATAACCGACTGTTTTTGGTTGAACCGGTATGATTGGAACTCCGGCTCGATCTAACTTTGTGGGATTAGCACCAACTACAGACGACAAAACTGTTGAATCTATTTTGTTCCCTCCATATAGGTTGTTACCAATGCTGGGGAAGGCTTGGCTCAGCGGAGAATCTTTTAATCCCCTCAATTTCATCTGTTGGATAGTCTTGGTTAGTCCATTTAAACCATGTTCATCACTATAACATTATTGGTCTTATTATTTTATGTGGTATGTAATCGATCATAATACCTCAATAAACCTGTTGAATCTAATCTTTCAATAGTATATTTGCACCCATCTTACTGAGCTAATAAATCTGTGCTTCTATGATAGGACATAAACGTAAGTGCCCTCACTGTGCCTAGCATGTACAAATTGCATCAGAGACTTGGTGACTATCCAGCGACACCACTATTTGAAGATGATGTGGTGGCAGAGACACCTGAACTTATCTATAGCACTTGACTTTGAAATCTAGCGTTGAACCAAGATTGACGACTGAACCATCATGAATGCATCTGAAAAAAATATTCACCTGTTCAGAATTACAGATTTCTGTAGTTTGTGCAATGTTTCCAAGAATGTATCTAAAAGACTTTTCAAACTGCCCCTGCATTTCATTTGTTTCTATACTAAACCCACCAATTCAGCCCTAACTTGGACGCTATCTATCAGTCTATGAACTATGGGATACGGTATGGTACCGGTAGTCACGCAGGTCTCCCAATCCTATCACCACCCTCTGACATTCTTCAACCATATAAGTTTAAATATCACCTTTCAATGAAAAGTTTTGTATCCTTCTCCTGCTGAGGGAAAGAAAAGTTCCTGGAGAACCAAGTTATAGAAAATTCATCTCTGAGTGATTCCATTTTTGTATGTTAAATAGGCTTTTAGAACTAAGTTAGGTACGTTAACGACAATGTGAAGGCGGAATAACGTTAATATTAGATCACTTGACAATATGTTATAACTTTAGAAGCACGAAAATACCGCCATCACCAGTGAAATGCCATTCGAAGGCTTTAAAACGAGCAACGTACCACTCTATCGCCCTACGCAAGCCTGAATATTTGCAATGTTTGTCTGAGCGACCAAAATCAAAACAATAAAGGTCAAAGGTCGGGGAAAGGTCCATTACGATCGCTTCTCAGTTGATATGCCTTCGCGCAATCGCCACAAGGTGTCACTATTTTTTATTCTGATCACTTCTTTGAACACAAAAAACGAATCTCTCGAAGTCCACAGGGAATTTTAAAATAAATAAAAGTAATAGCCTTCTGGAGAAAAATTTTATATTCAACCACTGAAAATTTCAAAGCAATTGGTCCAGTATTCGAAGAGAAAAGCGACTTTTTAAAAACGTGTCGAAGAACAAGAACAAGAGAGCTATGCTCAAATATTTGGACACGTAGAGTCACATAATTTTGATGACGTCATAGCGAAAAAAAAAGTAATAGCCTTCTGGAGAAAATTTTTATCTTTAACCCTTAAAAATTTCAAAGCAATTGGTCCAGTATTCGAAGAGAAAAGCGACTTTTTAAAAACGTGTCAAAGAACAAGAACAACAACAACAACATAATATTGAAACGATCGTTATGTCCACTACGTGTCCAACAAGAACAACAACAACAACAACATAATATTGAAACGATCGTTATGTCCACTTCGTGTCCAACAAGAACAACAAAGCGATCGTTATGTCCACTAAACGTGTCCAATTATTAGAAAGATTTCACGGCATACGTTTTAGTCAATCACGTTGGAATACTCCTGCCGCATGAACCATGTGAGTTTGGGTCGAAGGAGGGAATAGGGAAATAGGACAGTGGATCAGGGATAGAAAGGTTGAGGGAGATGGAACAATAAGCCGATGATATGTAAGCCGAGGGGGTTGGTCTAGGATAGGAAGGATTTGGAGATATAGGACCACGGGTCGGTGCTAGGCAGATAGAACAGTAAGTTGACAATAGGTCGAGAATAGAAATGCTCTGGACTCTGGAGAGATAGGACGGTGTGTCGTTGATAGTATGGCTGAGGGAGATGGAGCAATAGATCAAGAATAGGAAGACCGTATACAGAAGGGCAGTGGGTGGATGATAGGAAGGTTGAGGTGGGAGATATCAGCTGGCCGAGGGTAGGAGTGCTGAGTTTGGCTTTTTAAATTCTAAATTTGAGTCGAGCTCGGTCGAAAATCTTCAAATACCTTAGTTAGTTTATAACCTTGAACTTACTTAATTAATGATGTATACAATAAAATGTTGAAATATATAAATAGGAAATTATCATCAAAATTGTACCAAAATTATCTATATGTCGACAGAAGATATCTCAAAGCACATGATTTTTAGGGTGACCGTACATTTGAACCCAGAGAGAGAGAGAGAGAGATTTTATTATTTCGTCAACCAAAAAACGTAAAAAATAGTCATCAGTAAAATAGCACTAGCAAAAAAAATTTTTTTTTTTTTGGTATGGACAGGAGGAAGCGATACGACCATACGGTCATCGAAGTCAGCTCCCACCATATATGCTGATTTTATTAAGATAACACTGAAAGATGACCAATGACAAAACTACTTAAACTATTACATTAATATTTTTACAATAAAATTCTGAATAAAATTAGGAGACTCGTGGGTAAATGCATTGTTATGAGTATTTTTAAAAGAAAGAAAATAGAAGAAAACAAAAAAGGAAGGGGGGTGTCCTATGTTAATCTAAAGCGACCAGAATAATGCTATGGAAATTTAATATTTAGCTGAAAACTAAATTACTAAATTCATGAATTCAATTGGGCTTGAAACGATAATAAATAGAAATAATAAATAATTGGATATATATAAACAGTGGATCAGGGACAAAATTTTAATGTGACGAGAATGTGGAAAATATTTTAGTGCAACTTAGTGATACATACACAGTATTAGGAAAGTAAATAACAAAAACATGAAAATATTAATTGAACTCCCGCAGTATGTGTAATATGTGTACCATGTTTGGGCCAGACCCAAATCCTATCCAGACCTTCTTTATCTTAGTTCCATCAAGGGCTTGGGAGCAAATGAGTTTCTTTCCAAACAGGACTCAGTCACCTCATATAACCCGATGTAAAGCAGGCGAACAAAACCAGTTACCCGCCCAATGGTACACATACTACTACATACATTAATTAATCAACAACACATAGCAATATCATATACACCAAAATATATGAAAGAAGCACCATTCCATTGATCAACAATAGCAATGATAGTAATTAAATAAACACTGGTATGGTGAAAGGACCTTGACACAAACCTGCAACAATGTAGAGCAGTAAGTTGTGTGTATTGAGAAGAAATATTACAAGTGATTTGAGCTATGGGAGTGGAACTTATCCATTACACAACACAACTACAAATACGAATATAGTCAGGAATGACTGAAATGCAGGGTAAAAGTAATTGGAATTGCACAATCAATTTGGCTAAGAGATTTAACATTATTCAATTATGACAAGTGCAACTGCACAACATATACCGTAATGAAAATTGAGCAATTAGAGGAAACTTTGTTCCAAAAAATCTCGAAATATAATAATAGATACCACACATAACTGATAACATTTGAATTGAACAACAATGATAGTAACTATTATAGTGACAAACAATTGTGATGCAGAGATGAAATTTGACATTTTGGTAATTCCATTCTTGCAAGTAATGAAAATAAAGAGCATCATTGGGAAAGTTAACTATGAAAAGTACATATGCTAAAAGCAGTCAAATTTTATCAGGTAACAATATAAGGGTTTACGCCTACGGTAACTACTATAACCTCATATTATGTCAAAAAGTACAAATGCTGAATAGTTTATAGTTTGGCTTATGATGAAAACTGTTGGTGTTACATGCAAGCCCCTGTGCTACAGTTGAAATAACTCATGTACTATATAGCTATCACATCAGGAGGAAAATTAAATTTCTATATAGAAAAGAGCTGACTTAATAGATTACAGTTGCAAAGATAAAGATGCAAATCGTGAGTGAAATAGTTATTAAGATGCAAAAAAAAAATACAGAAAATATATCCCTACACATATTAATATTTATTTATGAGATACTTCATATACTTATATTTGAAGCAGCTATAAGACGAATCTATGATTTCATTGGGAATAGAGTTCCAAATACTTGGACCAGTAATTTTAATGGAGTCGCGGGCCAGACTGGAACTTGTCCGACTAACAAAATATGCTCCTCTACCTGCTAAACGAGTGTTGTATTGGTGGACATTACTACAATTTGTGAAGTAGCTATCGAAAATTTCAGGCAGAATTCCATGTTTAAATTGAAACATGATTTTCGCTATTTCGAATTTATATACATCAGCTACTGTAAGAATATTCATCTTTTTATAACTGGGACTTATTCTCTCACGAAAACGAGTACCACTCATTAACCTTACTGCACGATTTTGAAGTATTCTAATCCTATCCATATAAGTCTTAGGGGCAGAACCCCATGCCACAATTCCATATTGAAGATGTGAGTAAAATAGAGCGAAATATACGGTTCTTAATACCTTTTCAGATACAAACGGTCTCAGTTTAGACATAGCACCTATGGCTCTGGACAGTCTACCTGCAAGTTGATTAATATGCCTATGCCAGTTTAGCTTATTGTCTAGAATAACTCCAAGATATTTGACAGAGTCACAGATACTAAGTAATGAGTCGTTTAGTATAAATTTTGGAGTGAGGTTCGAATTTTTAAGGCTTTTGCTACAATTAATCAATAAGACTTGGGATTTACTAGGATTGACAGTTAGCTTGTTTTTAATTAGCCATTCTGATATACAATAGAGATCCCTATTAACTATATTTTCTAGGTCGGACAGATTTTTTGCAGCGAAAGTAGCACTAATATCATCAGCGAAAAGTTTAATTGGAGCCCTAATGGCATTAACAATATCATTTACATGAATTAAAAAAAGGGTAGGCCCCAGAACTGAGCCCTGGGGGACCCCTACCGACACCTTTTCACTTATTGATTGACAACCAACCAAACTTACAAATTGACGTCTATTTTGCAAATAACTTTTGAACAATTTATTGGCTACTCCCCGAATTCCATAGTAATTAAGTTTTGTAATTAAGATATCATGATCCACTGTATCGAATGCTTTTTTCAAATCCAGAAATACACTACAACCTAATGAGCCTTCATCTATAACGTTATAGTAATGGCTGATAATATCTAATATAGCATGTGAAGTGCAATGTCCATCCCTAAAGCCAAATTGGTCCCTATTTAGAATTGAGTTTTTGTCCAAAAAAGATTTCAGTCTCTTTAGTAATACTTTCTCATAAAGAATTGAAAGACAAGACAGTACCGAGATGGGGCGATAATTTGACACGGTTTCCTTATTTCCAGATTTGTAAACCGGTACAACTCTGGCAACCTTCAAATGCCTGGGAAAAATACCCAGGGTCATGGAGATGTTGAAAAGATTACACAGGGTTGGACTAATGATGGTCTTTAAAATTTTAATCAAATAGACCGGAACGCGGTCGTGACCTTCTGCTTTACCAGTCGCAAGCGTGGAAATAAGCATTTCAATTTCGTTGGTGGTGGTGGGCTCTAGATACATTGACGATTTAATGGGTTGCTTTAAATATTTCATAAAATCATAATTGCTGTTTGAAAAAGCTGAGGCAAGCGTCGGCCCAATCTGGGAAAAATAATTATTAAAAACATTACAAATGTCAACTGGATCTTCAGTTGATTTATTAAGAGTCTCATCACGCAGAGTGTTCGGATGATTTTTTTTAAATTTTTATTAATGATTGAGTTAATGGTATTCCATGTCATTTTCGAATCTTTCCTATACTTATCGAAACATTTTGCAAAGTAATCCTCCTTTGCTCTATTTTTAATAGGAGAGAGAGTGTTGGAATATTTCTTATATTGGCGTTTTTCAATATCAGTGCCATTTAAAAATAAAGTTTTATGTAATTTATCTCGTTTTTTTGCAGACCGTAATATTTCAGGTGTAATCCATGGTTTTTGCTTCAATCGACGTTCCTTTCTACTAACTTTTTTCAAGGGGGCATATTTATCAATTAAATTTCTTAGTCGGTTGACAGATTCATTAAAAACTATGTCATAATCATCAGCTCCTACCTCAGTACTCAACATGTCATTTCTAAAAATAAATTGGGCATCAGTTAAAAATTGGTCAAGATTAAAATGTTTCATGTCCCGTTTCAATTCCGAAACATGCCTGGGGCGTACATAATTCATCTCAAGATGGCAAAAAATAGGAAAATGATCTGTCAGATTATCATGCAAAACAATTGGTTTAATATTTTTATCTATAATATTTGTATACATATGATCAAGTAAATTAGCAGTATTACTTGTCACTCTTGTGGGAAGCGTAATCAATGGAATTGTGGCATGGGATTGAAGCATTTCTAGGTACTGCTTCGTAAAGTTGGAATTTTCATGGAGGTTGATGTTTATATCACCAACTATAAAAAAAAATTTCTTATCATGAGTTAAATTATGAAGACTATTTTGTAGCTTATATGAGAACTCCTGATGATCCGAGTTGGGGTGGCGATAGATTATACCCACAGTCAAAGAATAGGGTTTGGCTGTTCTAATAGGAACCTCAACCCAGAGTTCTTCACATCCAGCAACATTTAGGTAATAATCCTCAATAAAGTTAGGAGAGAAATAAGTCTTTATATATAAGCCAACACCGCCAGCATTTGTACTAGATGGTGTATGATAGAAATCGTAGCCATCTAAATTAATATTAGTTACAGGATCGGATTTTAGTTTGGTTTCAGAAATAGCTATGAAGGATGGAGATGAACCTAGGTCATATACAAGTCTTGACAGCTCATCAATATTTTTTTGGATGGATCGAATGTTTAAATGGGCAATAACCAAGGAATTCTTTTTCAGTTGGGTGAAAGTAGTTAATAAGTCATTTCGCTCATTCATAGAGACACAGTTTGCAACATTTTCAAACTCAAAATCACTAGTATTTAAAACATTTTGTTGTACTTCCCTCTTATTTGGATCAGTACTATCATCAAAGGGTATTTGGTCAGAATTGGTGCAGCAATAGTGAGTTGCACCAGGACTAATGTTGGGATAATATTTGGAAAAACATAAAATATGGATTCTGGAATAGCATATATCACAGGGGATAAAATTATTTAAACACGGCTTATCACATAGAGAACAGAAATTCAAAAGAGCCATTTTTGGCAATAATATGACAAATGAAACCTACTTGAAAAAAGATGATTACTTCAGGTTTTCAATATCAGACAGCTTTGTGATTGGGACTCTTGGGGCATCTTTGTTCTTCCTCATATAAATATTACCATTGGTTGTCCAGAGCCGTTCATAGTTATTTGATTTTCTTGATTTGCGGGCATTATATAAGAGGTTATTCCTGAATTCTGTTAAATTTTCATTAATGAAAAGCGATTTCATTCCTTGTATCCCAAAATTTCCGATGCTGGATATATTACGTTTTCTATCAATGAATTCGTTCCTTTTGTTTCTATTCGTGAACCTGACAATTATGGGGGGGATCTTTGATTTGTCTCTTCGAGGTAGTCTATGAGAGATTGAGATGTCAAGCCTTTCCACATTTATCTTTAGCAGTTTTCCTATTTTTATTATAAGTTCATCAGTATTTTCATCTTCTGAGTAGGGTATACCATGAAATTCCAAATTTTCACGTCGTACGTATTGGGCCAAATCTTCAAAATCCTTGTCGAACCTTTTTTGCAGAGATGATATGAGTTCTTTAAGTGCTTTATTAGAGGCTGACAACTCTTCGACTTTGCGATGAAGATCAGATAGGTAATCTTTTTGTATCTCGAATTCAGCATTAATAAAATTTTGACTTGCATGCACCATCTGCACATCTTGCTGAAGAGTGGTATTCGTGGCATGAATCCCATTCATGTCCTCCTTGAGTGAATCAACCTTATTCACAAGACTATCGGTCTGCTTGAACATGGTCTCGAGCCTTTCAGCCATTTGCTGGGTGTTATTCAGCACAGATTCATCTATCTGGATTGAGATTTTCCTATCATGCTCATTGATTGATTCTTCTAAAAGGTCTTTAAGGCTATCTTCCACTATTGCCTTTATCTCAATCTTCAAGTTATTGGTGATTCTCTTTTCCATTAATTCCAGTTTACTTGTTAGCTGAGCAAACTTTCCCTCCATTTTCAGATTGTATTCAGTACAGTTATAATAAATTATTGTAAGTTAAGTTAGTTATTAGCAAATCTTAATCAAATAGCGAATAATCCCATGCGTATATCCACGTGTTCAATCTATATGCTGGTGCTAAAACCCATGGGTTAGGGTTAGTATGGGTTTAACTATCCGTGAAACAAAAAAAATTCCATAGGTGCAATAGCATACAGGTACAATTGTCATGGGTTCAAATGTAATGGAACCGATTTTTAGTCATACGCATGGATTCACATGGACAAACGGAAATGCCCGATGGCATTATGGGTAAGTAAACATGGCCAACTTTGGTTTTGTCTCTCTTGCTGTCTCGGCTGGAATTGTAGGTTGTCGTGTGCGGAGTACCGGTGCTTATGCCTGAATTTATGTTAGAGTTTGCAGGATTTTTTCATTTCTCACGTATAATGATGAAACTGTGTGCGTTTTTACCACTTGACGTTAACACGATGGGTTAGAGTGTTAGATACAATGCTGTAAATACCGGTACTTGGGTACGGCACCGCTAAAATTGTAATAAGAGATGAAGAGTGTACCGGTACCGTACGCGGTACGTCTGTACGTACCGTGCTGGTACCTACACATTTTAAAGGAACCACAACGGCGACCGTTACCGGTACCGATTTTTTGGTTTTGTACCAGTTACGTACCTTACGTCACCTTAAATAAATTTGTACATTCCTATATCCTGATATCTGTATATTCAGATATTGCGATAAAACAATACCGGTACCGTACCTTTCTTTCTAATGCTGTAGCGTACCGGTAATGTCTGAATTTTGTAAGATATAAATAATTTTTCAATAGTAAAATATGGCAACGAGTACAGTTTTTATTTTGTACCAAAAAGATGTAAATTCAATAATATGAAATGTTTATAGACTGTTTGAATTTTTTTAGGTTTTTCAGTTTTTGCAGAGTGGCTGCAGCCTGAAATTTCATAAGTCTGTAAGTGTCTTATTTCTTGATTTTGTACTCAGCGTTGCCATATTTTACTATTGAAAAATGAATTGTACCGTACCTTAATACATTAGAAAGCATATTGTTTTATTGCAATATAAAAAGTGTACAAATTTATTCAAGGTCCAATAAATCGGCAATATTTCTCACGCGTTATTGTCCACTCATCCCTCGCAGCTCTGCGAAATCACACTAAAATGCGTCCACAAACAACGATGTTACGACCAAGAACCCGACCAAAGAAAAAAAACGGATAATTTTTTCATGTCGCCAACTGCCTATTGTCCCTTTATGAAAGCTTGAAAATCCAATGAAACATAAGAGTTAAAAAGATAGAAACTTGTCAGAGTTGTGTTTCTTTTAACCATCTTTAAAGTTTTGCGTTTCTACAACGGGGAGGTACGCATTTCCAATAGGTCAATAATATCTTTGTTGACCAATTTGCAACCACCATGTTTTTGTGTGTTTGATTGCGGGCGATGCGGTGTTTTTTTTAATTTGACGAGTTGTGTTCGGAATAACCGTGTTCATAAAATATATGAATGTCAAAAATGCAATTAAAAGCCCAATTTTCTCACACATGGCTGCGTATGTCTGTAGTCTCGACGCAGCAGAAGCGATGTTCAAGGCTCGAAATTCGTGGTTGCACACTGGTCGTTTGGTTGCAAATACATCTTCTGAGTGTCGTACCTTGGTGGTTTGTATAGCGTTAACCCCTGGTGGTAGAAAGTTAATTCGAGATGTAGCATGTAGAATAAATGCCAATGCACATACGGTTAAAAAATTAACGGTGAGAAAGTTAGAAATATTGATTTTTATTTTATAGCGATGTGAATGAAATCGTCCGCAGACTGGCTGCACCACCCTGCAGCCCTAGGTGTAAATAAAAGTGTATAATTTCTGAAACTTTTGTAAAGCTTGATGAAGTGTTTGACGGATGTGTTATACAGTCAGACAGTGCATGCAATAACTTTGTAGAAGCTCTTCGTTGTGTTTGTTTGATGTTAGGATTGTCAGATTGTGGTAAAATACCAACCATTCCAACATTCAGCCATTACATCATTATATGAGTTACTGCAAATATCTTAATGTCAATTGCAGCGAATATTCCATAACCTGGTAATTTTTTATATGAGAACAGGAGAATGTTGTTTATTGTGAGTCTTGAAGCAAGTCAAATTAATGGATATGAAAAATCAGTTCAACATTTGTGGCTGACAGAGTTGTTGATTTTATATTCAGTGACTGTTATTGCAGGCATCTCACTTTTAGCTGTATGCTCATTCAGTCATTGTTGTGTCAGAGTTTGCAAATACAGAAATAGGGAAGCATTGAATTGCGTCACCGGATAATGTGATAACATGTTACGTGACTGTGGGATTATCTGGTTTCTCAAACTTTTTTGATCCCAATGATTTTTGTCTCGTCTCGTGAAACACCAAGAAATTAGGAGATAAAATATGTAATGACAAAGTTGTGGATTTACTTTGTGCATCAACTTGCACAACAGCTTAGCATGTCAACAATCCATCGAGAAGGGTGATTTTGGTTTCCAAAAAATTTGGCTAAAAAGTTTGCTGTAAACTTGACAATTAAAAAATTCGGCCAACAGTAAACGATATTGAATGGTTAACAAAAATGTCATGCTTTGCAGACTAGCACGAGACCTGTACTCCTGTTTAGATAGCAAGTAGAATGGCCGAGATCTCCATGACGACTAATTTAGTCGCAATTTCAATCCCTGTACTGCGGAACAATCCAAGGAAGGTTCGAAACGCGAGTACGCGACTAAACAATTATGGTATGTTCGGATGAATGTCATGGTTCTGAAGGGACACATACTAAAACACATTCCATACCCTGCTTATTTTTCAACTTGCCCTATATACTCGCAGATAGGTCGCAATTTTATTTTTATATTTTTTAAAAAATATAGGTGTGACCAATCCGCTCGACATAAGTCAGGGTCTGAATGTAGGGGCAATGATATACAGGTTTGTAGCGAGTTGGTTATTCAGGAAAATTGTACTAGGGTCTGCGCTTGCGTACATGCACTTATTATCGCTCACAGGGATCGATAAACATATTTTGATTATATTAAGCCCTACAAAATAAAACAAAATAGGAAGTTATCTATGCAAAAAAGCTAGGGAAAGGGCCTTTTAAATTCCTAGATTTTCAGTGCGACTTATGTGCGAGTCAACTCAACACAAAACTAATAGTGCGACCTATACGGAGGCATGAAATATCGGCGAGTACTGTATATACGATAAATTGTATTGAAAGAGATTTATTATACTTGTCAAATAATATATAGATTATCAGTCATTGGTTCATAAAGCTCAAAACATATCAAAGCTATACATTTATCCAAATTCTAAATTTTTTTTTATTACTATATTCATATGCAGCGTGTTTCATGTTGTGTTGTGTCTCTATCTATAGATGTTGTTTTGTCTAACAAACTCCTTTGTACAAACAGTTTTGTACACTCCACCCTTATCCCTGTTACCGCATCCACCCACCCTCCTTGCACAACTGCCTGTATAAAGGACCATATTGTACATATTTGATCTACCCTATTATAATTTATATATATCAAAAGGGGTGTATGCCGCACATTTGTGTTTTAGGCCAATATGGTCTTGTGCATACATCCCGTCTTCAGTATTTATAATTACTCACTCTTTTATATTGCTTTTACGAGACGAATAAACATACATACACATACATACATTTAATATTAAAATCTTGTCATTAGTTTATAGCAGTGGTTCCCAATTTTTTATAATCTGTGGTCCCCTTTCAAACCCTCTCAACAATTGTGGCCTTCTTCCTTATAAAAATACCCAGGCTTTAATTATACATGTTATCATCAGTTATTTTATAATAAAAAAGCAACAAACTAAAATAGAAGAATAAAGAATTACAATCAAAGAATTAAACAACTCACAGTCAATTTCAAATTGATGTAGTCACAGCGAATTTACCTAGTGGAGGTCTTTGATTGTGGGCCCCTCAGAGAACCGTTCTTTGGCCCCCTAAGAAGACGAGGGCCCAATTCGAGAAACCCTATTTTATAGCCCCAAGCATCTACAAAATATGACTTTCAGAACATATGTATAGCAGTTGCAAACGTGAATATGAATATTGTATTAATTCCATGTATATTTTAATTCACAGGTTAGCAATAATAAATTGTTATAAACATACATATATAAACCAAATGTTTAGAAAAATTCTATATGGTATTGATTAGCTATCTATTAGGCATTTTCAACCACATGTCTTCTATATCTGTAGCATGCATGAAGCTTAATGTCCTAATATAGATACAATATTGATAACTTCCTTATAGCGACGCTTCTTTTAAGATTTAGACAGTGATGTCATTCTGTGTAATATTGTTACAACGTCTTGTGTTCATGACGATTTGTTTCTGCTATTTTGATGTCCCATTGAATTAGATATAAATAAAAAGGAAATGGCTAGAAATAAGAGTAGATGTTTGTTTAATAATGATGTGTGTTTGTTGTTTCATTGCTGCATTGAGATAACATTTTGTTGAGTAACAGTAGCTGCAACAAACATTTTACACTGGGCATTCTTTATTTCAAATTAATTTCTTATAACTGAAACATTATCATGAAAGGTTTTTTTTTCTTGGCCCTCGAAACAAATTGTTTCAACATTAATAATGAAGAATTAACATAAATGTACTCAGTTTAATCTAATTTCTAGTAATCTTATGAAATGGCTTGACGGTGAGGGATTTTATGCTACGCACGAAGAACTTGCTCATTGCTCTACATCACAATTTGCCCAGAATACAACATTTATGAGTTTTGCCATTATGATATTATGTTATATCATACAACATCGACTGTTACCTATTATCAACTAAGTCTGGTAACTCCAAAGTGCCTGTACTCGTTGTTGTTAGAATATATTAGCATTGTCTGTGAAAGGGTACTCCCGTAGTGTGTGTACCAGGTTAGGGTTAGGCCGTAATTCTATTTTGATTTTCTTTATTTTAATTCTATTCAGAGTTCTATTTTATAAGGACTGTCTCTGTTATCTAAGTGAATATACTTCCTGCCTATATTAATCAGTCTGTAAAAGATATCGTGTTCAAGCCAGAAACTGTCCATTTTCTTCTGCAGTGCTTGTTATCGTTCCATAAACTTTTGTCTAAACCATAATACTTTGTTTTTCAGTTATACATATATATATAAACATGAAGGGTGTAAAATAAAACATCATCATTAAAATCTTCACTCCAAAATTGAAATCAAATCAGCAAGATGCCGCCACCACCCCCTCCCCCACCGCCGCCCCCCACATTGGCGGTGGCGAACACAGATAAACCAAAGTTGTCAAGATCAGAAGCCGGAGGTAGAAGTGCTATGCTCAATGATATTGCTAATTTTAAAGGAAAGAAACTGAAGAAAGCAGTAACAAATGATCGAAGTGCACCTGTTGTTGCAAGTATGATTTTTATTCTTTTATATATGAATAGAGATGGGCCGTTCAGAATACCAAATCTAGAGGATTTGAATCCCAAAGTATTCGAATATTGCAATTATGCTCAAATTCAAATCCGGCAATGTGGTGGAGAATCCCTTCTATTTGAATAACTTTGAAAATAGAATAGTATTCTGGATTCGGTTCAAGTATTCTAGAATAATCTAAAATATTAAATTATTCTACGCGTCCATTCCTATATAAGAAGCTGGTTTGAAATCACAGTGACTGCAGCTTTTTGCCATAATCTATACAAGCTGCGACTCTGATCCATTGAGATTCTTTTTCTACATCTATTATTGTAAGCTTAGCATTAGGGCTGGGCATATCGAATAGTAAATTATTCAAATCAGTTCAGATGGGGTTTTCGGATCACCGACATCTTGTTTTTTTTTGCCGGGTCCTAGGTCAAAGTGAATCCCTTATTTATTTTCATTAATATTAAATTTTTAAAATGCAATTCTGACATATGACTCACTTCTTTTGAGTGAGGTATTGATGAAACATTTTTCTTACTGTTTGTAAATGCTCAACAAACTGTCTGAGTGATAGATTATGTGTTTTCACTAATTTATGTGTCTGGTGAACCCATTGCTATAAAGCAGTCAATACATCTACATATCTTCCAAGTAAACAAATATTCGATTCGATTCTGAAATCATCAGATAATTGAAAATGCCCAGTCCTATTAGCGCAAGCTCCAATAAAATTTCATATCTCCAGTTCTGACCTCTCCAGCGCTGCTTTAATGTGCATGATATTACTTGCTATCGATGACTATGCTATTGTTGTGTATTAGATTTTGTTGTTCAATCCCACTACCTATCCCAGTATGTAGTATATTTGATGTAGAAACAATTGCTTTTCTTTGTAACCAAGAAAATGGTAGTTGTCATTGTCACACGAGAAGGCTATTGCTTTTATATTTTTTCAGATTTCAAGTCTTATGTGATCTAATGTTTATCCAAACTTTCGCCGTTGTGTTCAATTTCAAGTGAATCTTTCTATTATTCGTTATGACCGTCATTGGTTTTAATTTTGCGAACTTAGAGCGCTCAGCTCATTTCTCATGTAGGCTACAGATCAACGTGTCGATATATTTGACGGAGCTCACTTATTAGTTTTATAATTAAGCCATATTATCTGCTTTTTCCCATCATAGATTATGATTTATTTCCAAATGTTTCATACATATAAGTACATATTGCAATAAGAATAAACAAACAATAATCATGAAATATATTCCGAAGGGGACTGGCAAGATTTCAAGGTCAACCGAACCCTATGAATAATATAAAATTTTATCTTCTTTAGAAACATCAGGCGGAGGAGGAGGAGGAGGAGGCGGCGGTGGAGGAGGAGGAGGAGGCCTCGGTGGATTATTTGCCGGTGGAATGCCGGCTTTGAAACCGGCAGGTGGGTCCAGGCCGTCAGGAGGCAAGTTGCACCTAATTGTGCATTTTTCATTTAATTATGATATTCATTATACAAGGTGGCCAAAAAACAGAACCTATTTGTGGAAATATTGTAACATTTCATATAAAATTCATTTTTCCAGAAATTAACTCAAAAGTGAGAAAGCTGCATATAAGCGAGTTTTTGAAATCGAGTCGTGACTTTAATTAAGCAAAATAAATGCTGCCAACAGTGCCAAGTTTTTACGCTGTGATACTTCCCAAAATACATAACTATTGACACTTCAATACTAATATAAAAAAAAACAATGAAAGTTACTAGAAAATAAAATCAGTAACTTTAAGGTTTTTGTTAAAAAAACAAGCAACCCAAGAAAATTTCCCAGCGGCCAAACGGATGGGAACACTTTTCTAGAAAGCATAACTTTTGTGCAAAGCATCTGATGTTACTGAAATTTGCGGGTATATTCACACACAAACAAGTGTTTAATAAATTTTCTTCATTTTTGTCGAAAAAATTAAGAAATTCATGTGTTCTGTTTTTTGGGTCACCCTATATCAGGGGTTCCCAAACCGCGGCCCGCAGGCCAATCCGGCCCCCGTAACGATTTAAAATGGCCCGCCGAGCTTACGTGAAATAGTGTTCAACAGATTTTATTTCTACCATTTGCGATCTAGATTCTAGATACCGCTAATTTATGTCATTATCAGAGTTCAAGCATGTGTTTATCGTAACAATTCAATTATACCAGTATATCAATTATGGGTACCGGTATTAGGATTACAAAGGACAGTAATTTAGTTATCAGCCATATAGGAAAGTTTAAAGATGTCAGAAATCAAACGAAAACTAGACTCAGAAAACTGACGTTTCTTGAATAAATGGCAGTGTTCGTATTTCTCCATTGAAAAGTATCAAACTTTAGAGATTTGTCTACTTCTCCAACGAACTATTCCAGTTCTGAAGGAATACAACATTGAGCGCTATTATGAGTCAAACGAGCATGTTTCAAAAAAATGTCAAATGAAAGTGAATCCACGTTTGGGCGCTACATTCATCCGGCCCGCGAACATCTTTCCGATTCTAATTTTGGCCCGCGGTCAATAAAGTTTGGGAACCCCTGCCCAATATAATGGAATTTTTGCAATTCAATCGCAACTAATTTCAATTTTTTTTGCTTGTTTATGCTCTGTAAAAGTAGCCACGGATATCTAATGATATGTAAGGAGCCAAGATCGAGATGCATAACCTGTGCCAACACAGTTTTCAATTTTTTTAATAAGTAATTTAATTTAATATTGAACTTTTGTAAATGGCCGATCGATTCAAATTTTCACTTCCCTAAAGATGGTAATGGCCACAAAAAGGCTATCTTTTGCACTAAATTTGTTTGGCTCACCCTGTATATAAGATTTGGTACAATGTGACCCCATTGGTTATTTGACTTCCATGTTCATATTATTTGGTCATTGCCCTTATTTTAAATTTTAATCAAATTCCAATTTTGAAATTTTTATTTATAAATAAAAATATCTTATTTTTAGGAAATCGTGGAAATGCTATGAAACCCCCTGGAATGGCATCAAGAAACGGACCTTCTTTTAATCAAAGAAATAATGACCCTCCACCCCCACCAAGTGATAGAAAGCCGAGCATTGGGACAGGACCTAAGCCATTCAACTCGAGTCCGACTCCATCATGGAAATCACCAAGCAGTAATACTTCACGTCCTACGTCTGGTGGAGCACCAAGATGGAAACCCCCCGGCCAAACTAATCCTCCTCGTGGGCCTCCCCCACCCCCCGCAAGCAATTTGAAAAACAATTTTTCACCCCCTATTAATAATCGTGGACCTCCACCAAGGGCTGGAGTTCCACCAAGGGGGCCACCTCCAAGCCCTGGAATGGGGGGTAGATCTGGCCCCCCACCTCCCCCTCCTTCTAGGGACTCAGTAAGACGGACTTCTGCTTTGCATCAAAGTAGCGGAGGGGATCTCCCACCCCCACCCCCTATTTCAGCAATGCCTTCAAGGGGAAATGGCCGCGGGGCACCTCCCCCTCCTCCTTCCAGAGGACCGCCGCCGATGTTGAATCACAATTCACAACCTCCCGGAAGGTTAGTGTATTCGTTTTTTTTTTAGATATGTCAGTTAGTGTCGAACTTTTTTCCGAACAAGGACGTTATATCTGTAAAGCTGCTGTTTATCGACAGTATCATAATCTTTTTTCTGATTCGGCCTCACCTATTTATTTCGGCCTTTCAGAGGGTGCACTTGGGATTTGGACCCAAGTGTGGTAATAAGTCTAATGCTTCAACCATTTGGCTGTATTTCAAAATTGAATCAACCGTGTTGGCAAGAACGCAGCCACTGTGTAATATATTTGAGTAGGCGATATTGTACTGATCAGATTATAGCACATCACAGCATTTTCATTCTTAATAATATATATTGGTTATTTTTATATATTTAATTTTAGTTAGAGATCTATGTCATGAATCTGGCCCTAACATACCTCAAGTTATAATTGCATCAATATATATATCGTATTTTCCGGATAATAAGTAACACGAAGCCTATTTTTAACACTCAATATAGCTCTATATAGCTATAGTTTTTCCTTATAGCCTTCCAATAAGATGGGGATAAAAATTTCTTTTCTGTTGGCCAGTTAAGCACTCATCGGCGCTCATTATAGGTTTTATATGGTTAGAACCAGGTGGTTGTTTCAAGTAGAATTATACTTAAAAGCTGGGAAATACGGTATCTAAGATTTTAAAAATTTTGTTTAGTTTTCCCTGTAAATTTTTTTTTTTATTTAAATAAAGAAAAAAAAAGGGGCTCCCGAAGTATGCGAACCAAGATGGCGGACATCGGAATGTAATATGTGTACTGGGTTATAGGCTTGCACGTAATTGATAAAAATCAATTCCGTAATTACGGCCAAATCGATTACGTAATGACCCCGTAATTGCGATATTTTTCCACACATTTAAACCTATCATAACAACCAATTGAATCCACTTCATTTTCGATTGGCACATCGAGTTTGGGTTTTCATATTCCTGGCAGTACTAAACGCCGGTGACAGATGGTAAGACAAGAGTGAATTCAAATTAATTTTATTCTGATTGTTATCTTTTGTGCTAGCTTTGATTTCCTTTATCACCTTCGCAAATTAACCGTCCCAATTTTATGCGATCAATTTTATCATTACCGACACTGGTATACGGATATTTATGAAACGATAGTTGACTTTTTTAAAATCGTATTCAAAAAAATGTCGGGTTTCCAATTTATCAATGCCATGACGAGCGTATTCTCTCGTTTGATTATACTTGCTCTTGCCTCGCGACGAAGACTTGTTATTGCACCGTTTTTAACATTATTCGACTTTACTACCTAGTCAGCATTTTATATTAATTATTGATGCCGACTTATTGACGTTATTCCGATTACCATGCTTCATTTTACATTAAATCCTGTCGCGGACTAAATGTTGTAACATTATTTGCAACAAATTTAGATCAAATATTAATTATTTGCGCATAATTTAAATACCGTACTTATATGATATGGCTTTTCTATCGCAAAAAAATGCATATTGTGACATTTATTTTGCACGCACGAAAAAATTAACTTATTTTTCTAACTCAAGTCGACGATCCTATCGGCCAAGATTGACACAAATTTGGTCGAGTGTCGGTGGTTTTCAAGAATCAAAATAAGTTGCCGCATTTGGTAAAGACAGTTAATCATATTTGGCCGAAATATTGCGAGGCATTGTGGAAAATATATTGAGCAAGGACAAGTCCGGACTGATATAAAACGATAAAACTGGTAACAGAACATCAAGGTTTTGTAATTGAAAATGGTTCTCGCACAGAATAAACACACTGGCTCATACTTGATATTTGATAGTAGTTAAATTGAGAATATTGAACTGTTAAAAACAAAAAAAAACGATCGTCGAAATTCTTAAATCTCGTTGCCTTGGTTAAATATAATCCAATGATCAGGACATTTTCAATTAAATACTGAATAAAGATAGTAATACATTAAACATTTAGGCTACAATTTAGCTTTTTTTTTAATTTCAATCATTGTGGTGGAGAAATCCCACTATTTAAATACGGTAACTATAAAAATAGAATAGGATTCTGGATTCGATTTAGGTATTCTAAAACAGTGCTTCCCAACCGCCGGTCCGCGGACCGTCAACGGTCCGCAAATGAATTTTTACCGGATCGCGGGAAATCCCGTCATATTGTTGTTTCTCTGCCGTCTCAATCGCTTTACCGATGCCGAAAAGACGAAGTTGCGTTGGTTCATTACGCAATTTCTCTTCCGTCGTCATATTGCTGTTTGATAAGCGCGACATTAATTATCACGGTGACGTATTGGCAAGAGAGAGAAAAGTGAGAAAAACGGCTGCAAATACCGAAGCTATAACTTCTTCTACTTTTTAAACTTTCACTTTTTTTAATTGACGGAATTGACTGCTTTGAAGAGAGCTCGTTTCAATCGTGAAAGTGCTCGACCAATAATTACGACTTTACGTAATTCGTAACTTCCCTTCCGTAACTCGAAATAATTCCGTAATTCCGTAAATCTGTAAATTACGTGCAAGCCTACTGGGTTAGGGTTAGGCCATAATTTTAGGTATAAATACTACGGGAGGCTCTTGGCTAGTCTTCGAACTGATAATAGGACTAAAATAAGGAAAATTGGAAAAAAATTATCGCCTAACCCTAACCTGTTACCCATGTTACGTTCCGATGTCCGCCATCTTGGTTCGCATACTTCGGGAGCACCAAAAAAAATTTATTTCTTAAATTTCACAGGGGTTCTTATAAAGCAAGTAATGGTCCGCCGCCACCACCTCCCCCTCATGGTGGTCGATCGTCAATGATAGAACGTTCTTTACCACCTCCTCCAAAAACTAACGGATTTCAACCACCTCCCCCCTCGAGAAATGATTTTCCACCACCTCCACAGAGAAATGATGCACCTTCGTTACCATCACGAAACGATTCCTCTGTCAGAGGGTAAGTGTTTGGGGGAATTGGTAATTTTTGAAAAAAAATCACGAGTTTTCAGATTTGGTGAGAAATTGATTATGCAGAGTAATTTGATCACAAAGAGTGTTAATTTCTAATATTTTACCTCAAAGTCATGTTTACGTATTTAAATACTGTATGATGATATATATCAAGATTTAACTGCCAATAAGCAGCTAATTTTTATCTTGAAAAAGTGTATTTCCAGCCATCCAGTTTTCTGTGCCATAAATTTATTCTTTTTTTGAATTTTTCAACAAATTTTCAACTTGTCTTATCTTTCATATCTGTGTAATAAAAAAACTAAAAATATACAAAATACTATTTCTTTCTTTTGAATTAAAATATTTCATTATATTTTTCAGTCGAGCCCCACCGCCTCCCCCATCAAGGAATGGGCCCAGAGGGGGCCCTCCTCCACCTCCGAGTATGTCACGTCCAGCACCGCCTTCAATGGGAAGTAAAGCCCCGCCTCCCCCACCCCCTTCCAGAGGTCCCCCACCTTCGGCCAGTAGGAATTCTGGATACAATTCATATCCACCACCTGGTAAGTTTGACTTTGTTGTTTTTTAGAATGAGAAATTAGTTGAAAGACTATATTTAGAACAAGCAAGGTTACTCCCATAGTATAGGAACCAAGATGGCGGAAACCGGAACATAGTATGTGTGGTCAGGGTTAGGCCATTACTTTAGTTACAAATATTACGTGAGTTATTTGCTAGTCCCCGAACTCGTAATAGAACTAAAGTAAGGAAAATTGGAATAAAATTATGGCCTATCTCTAATCTGGTACACATACTCTGTTCCGGTGTTCGCCATTTTGGTTCACATACTACGGGAGTACCGGGGCATGTGTATGGTATTCATAAAGTCTTGTATTACAGCGTTCTTTAAATTTTTTTATCAAGACCCACAGGAATTTAAATTGAAAAATGATGATAAAACTGACAATACTTTTAATGAAACTGATGTGCTTGCATATTTTTGCACAAAAGATAGAATCTTGGCTCTATTTTGGCGATGGTGGATTCCAGTACCATCTTTCAAATTTGATCAATATTTTGTTTTGTTAACATAAGTTAGTGTCGAAAAAGATTTAACCGCGACCCGATACCCGCGATAGATTATGATTCAATACTAGACCTGAGTGCAACTTTTAAATTGTTCAAAGTTACAAATTAGTGAATTACTATTACTAAGATGAGCTCGGATTTTACAAATAATTTTGAAGATTCTGGTCAATATTTAGGCTGAAAATTTGTTTCGTTAGATAGCATTTTCATGATAATTTATCAAATTTTAAAAACAAGCCTCCATATACATAAAGGAAATCTAAATTTTTTATGTCCCAAAAAATGCAAGAAACAAATTAAGTTCATGAATTTTCATCAATTTTCCTAAGAATGGAAAAATAATAAATTCTTGACAGCATAAAACCTAATCAAATTATAATTTACCTAATCCAATTTTGGTATTTCTGAAGTCAGAACACATTGAGATTGTGTCAAGATCTTTTATTTATTTATTAGAGTTTTAATTTCTGAAAGGTTAAGGCTAATTTAATATTCTGACATGACCAAAATACCCATTGATTGAAATAAATATAAAATTCAGTATTTTGGAAAATAAGAGATTGTTCGCTATAGAAGGAAAGAACAACTCTATTTTAATAAGAAAATGATTTTGAACAAAGGCCTTTTTATAGAATCCTTGAATATACAAAATTTGCTTGTTTAAAATGTGTGCTTGCAACCTTTGATTGAATGATCCAATATAATACATGAACTAATATGGACTATATATTAGGTAGACTTGTATTCCGCCAAAGTCCTAAGCATTATAGATGGTTTCTAACTTCAGATCCCTCAAACAGTACAATAATCCCTTGGATGTCTAATGTGTTGTTTAGTATACATTGCCTTACGAAATCTGAATTCCATTACGTTTGTTTTGAGGCGTGACCAGCCCAAGAATAAACAAAAGTCATATGAGGATGACATGTCCTAACTGCGACGTGATATAGAATAATTGGGCGTACTATGAATTTTTCTGTATTTTAACTTTATTTCTGTCCATCTATTTTACATAGTCGAATTGTTTATAATGTAATTTGCTCAAATCAATGAAATCAATAATAATGAGAGAAATTGTACAAGAAATAATGCTACACATTAAATAAATATATAACTCTAGCTAGGGGCTCCCGAAGTATGCGAACCAAGATGGCGGACATCGGAATGTAATATGTGTACTAGGTTAGGGTTAGGCCATAATTTTAGGTATAAATACTACGGGAGGCTCTTGGCTAGTCTTCGAACTGATAATAGGACTAGAATAAGGAAAATTGGAAAAAAATTATCGCCTAACCCTAACCTGTTGCCCATGTTACGTTCCGATGTCCGCCATCTTGGTTCGCATACTTCGGGAACACCTAACTCTAATTGTGTCAGTGGCTGGTATTCAATATTTAAATAAGGTCTTGCCTTGATCAAACCTTATCAAATACCAAAACAAACTCAAAGTTAAAATTACGAGCTCATGTTTCTGGCATTATGAATTCAGATTTTATCAAAATTCAAAATTTTTTAAATCAGCAACTTATTATCATAGTATGTCCATAAAGTCCCTTTACAATTTCAATTTTGTTATGAAGTCAGTTCTCAATATATCTTAACCAGGTTTGTTTTTTAATCAGTCATTCTTCAAGTATTTTTACTTCATTTAATACATCAGCGAGGGCCAAAATGATTGTACATGGTATCGATAAATTCCCTTTAATTTAAAAAAATTCAAAAAGACTATGGACACGCTATATATGCCGCAGTTGGCTGGATATATATTTCGTTTTAAAAAAATAACGTTTTTGTTACTATTATTAATATCACATGTCACATCCTATATAGATTTAGTCATGGTCATTGAAATTTTTTGCTTGGAAACTCTTGGGAGAATATGCGTGTTCACAAAAGCCATGCAATATGCACTTGCCCTAGTAAATGAGATCTTTAGCAAGCTAGATAGATAAATGGCCACACTGTATTGAGCCCCCAAGCTTGGAAACTTCAAAACAATACAATCCCCTCTGTAAGGGTTTTATCAGTTTGTGACTCATCACATATACAGGAAATTACAAAAATAGATCAGCCTGGTGGACTATTGTGTTCTCATTTGGGCCATGTTTGATTTAATATGATTTTTATCTATCCCTATGTCTTGAATGCTTATGTTATCCTGTGGTTTTTATACTTGAACATTATAAAGAATTTGAACCTCATAAGGCCTGCTATAATATAGGATGTCCATAAAGTCTTGATATTTTTCAAAATTGCAAAGGAAGTTTATCGATACCGTGTTGTTTTATCTATATGTATGTCACATCACATATCTATTAAATGAAGTAAAAATATTTAAACAATCACTGATCAAAAAACATCAAACCTGGTTGTTGAGATATATTAAGAACTGATTTCACAACAATTGAAATTGTAAAGGGACTTCATGGGCACCCTTTACTTTGCCAATTTGTTGCTTTATGTATCTGAAATTTAAATTTTATTGGTTGAATTTATTTGCTGAATTTAAGGAATAAATCAAATTAAAATCTACATAAAAAAATTGGGAGATGAAATTAACGATATTAAACTAGTTGAAAATACATCCATAATGCACTGTACAGGCGGGCATTTTTGAATAGTATCGAATATTTGAATACTTTGGGAATCAACGACTACTTTTTAATGTAATAAAAACTTATATTTATTTTTGGAAAATGATATTTGACAATCTAACTGGATGTAAATCTTGTTCGATTTATAGAACAATGTTATCTCAAATTTCCTGCATTATTAAATATAGATTGATTTTTTCGAAATCCAAGTTTGGACAAGATCCAATTTACAAAACCTGATATTTTTTATTTGTCAATATTTTTTTAAGAATATATCAGAATTTATTCTATAAACTACTTGGTTATGGACATTCTCTAACCCTATTTTATAAATATAACAAATTTAGATACCGCCAATTTTTACGGCATTATCACAATTTAAGCACATGTAAATTCGTAGCAATTGTACCGGTACCTTGTTATTTATACATACCGGTACCGATATTGACCCCTTGGGAGTGCTCCTCTATACCGGCCCGCGAATATCCTTCCGCATCTAATTTTGTCACCGGTCAAGCAACTATGGGAAACACTGTTCTGAATGATAGCAGTGGGCAAGATACCTTTAATAATTTTCCTGCCTTTCCAATTTTTTTTAAAAATTCCTCTTTACTTGCAGATGACTTCGAAAACAGGTTCAAATTTCGAGCAGAGCTTCCACCTCCAGAGCCTTTTCAACCGTCTCCTAAAACTTATCCCAGTCAGGCACCAAGAAAAAGTAAGTAATCTATTCATGTGTCTTACTGTAAATTTGGTTTGTGAATGTCTCTAATACAGAGGAATTAGAAAAGTAATTGTCTATCATTTTAGCCAATTTCAATGAGTGTGATTTTGTGCCTATTATTTTTGTTACCAAAACGTTAGGTTAAAAATCTTCTATACCGGGGGGGGGGGGGGGGGTCTTTTTTATTGTTATTAATGCTACATGTCGCCAGAACATATTAGGCTTTAAATTTGCACAGCTTCTATTTCTTTTGTAGCCTAGGTAGATCTTCTTTTTTATGGTTATTATGTTTTTAGCATATGTTTAGGTTTATAGCATGTGTCTGTCTGTAGGAGTGTGTCAGAATCATTTTGGAATTAACTTTCTCATTTTATTTAATTGAATTATTTTTTTAGCTTTCTCAAATCATATTGTTATATGGCGTAGATTGAGTATTATGACAAATAATGGTGAAATACTGACTTGTATTGGAGTGGCATAGCTTGCTCTTCTTTCATACATTGCACATGCCGTATATTCTCTCATATAAGCTGACCCCTAAAAACGATTACTCCTCGATTACTAAAACTTTTGAGTACAATCATACACAAACATAAGTTCAAGAGTTTGATAAATTTCATAATTAATCTGTTTTGGTCACACTGTATTCTCAGCTATGCCATGTATAGGTGTGTCCCTTTGCCCTAATTTCAACACTGGGCTGATTATTTGCAACATGATATGGAGGTTTCCAACTCAACAACCCAATTAAAATAGCAGATGGTTTGAATACTACAGCAGGCCTATGTTTGAAAACCATTTTTTCAAATCATAACACCATGATAAAAATACTTTTCTCCTAACTTTATTGTGTGGAGTCATGCAGAAAAAGTATTCAGAGAATGTGCCAACACTTGCAAATCATAACAGGCTCTTGAAACATTTGATACATTCAAAAATGACCAAAACAAGTGCATTATTGTAGTTTCAAATCTAGTATTTAAGTGTGTTTGATATTAGTTATATTTAATACAGTAAATAATATTTTTATAGTCTGTTTTTTGGGATAATTCAGATTTTTTTAATTTTCAAATATTGCCATTTTAAAAAATTGGCATCTCAGGCGTTATTAGTCATTATTAAACTTATAACATCGTGTAAAATAGAAAACCAGGTATTAAAGTAAAATTTTGAGTTGGGTTGCGTGAGACTAATTCCCAATTCGTCCGTAATGCAAGGATGCGTAGCAGGAATAAACATGACTATACTATTCAAATCAAGAGTCCTGCTGCACGCTAATGCGAATGTCTTTCTGTAACGTTTGGTCTGACCGAAGTCAAGCTTCATCAGACAAGCAGTTTACAACAATGACTACTAAGATAAACTAAACTACCCGTAAAATTTATCTTGAATTTTCTGCACTATAAAAACTCATATCTGAAACAAAGCAAAATACAATGATTTGTCTGATCTTCTCCAATGAACATGGACCATATGGGAATATATAAATATTCATATTCAAAATAATATTTCATAATGTAAATTACTTTTCACCATTTTTGGATACACTTGTTTTTTGAAATATAGTAAATTTAGAAATGAAATCTAGCTGGTAATCTGTATTGGAATGTACAAGGTGTCCATAAAGTCCCTTCACAATTTCAATTTTGTTATGAAGTCAGTTCTCAATATATCTTAACTGGGTTTGTTGTTTTTTAATCAGTAATTGTTTAAATATTTTTACTTCGTTTAGTTGTTGTTAACACCCTTCGTCGTTCTGTGTTAGAAGACCCAGGAACACGGCGGTTTCGACCGGATTCTCCCACAGGTCCCTTGTGGTTAAGTGTGTTGGTTTGGCTGAACATATAAATAGATGTGGTTCCGCATTCAGGGCAGATATTCCTTATTGCTGGATCAATGCGAGTCATGTAGTGGTTTGTTTGGCGACCCCACCCAAGAAACTTCGTTTAGTAATACATCTGTGAGGAAAGCAATATATGGTATCGATAAATTCCCTTTGCAATCTCAAAAAATTTCAAGATTTTCCTTCATGGACAGTGGACACTCTATCTAACCTCAGTATTTACTACTGCATATCATACTCCTGGGTCCTGATATTGCAATTGTCTTATTATTAACTGGTGACAGGAGTTAGGAATGAAACTGTACCACTTACCATCAAAAACTGACCAGTTTATATCAAATTCAATCCCAATGGAGGTACGAGAATTCAAGACAAATTTAAGATATTTTTAGTTCTCAATTTTCACTTAGACATCTAACAGTTTTTAAACAATATTTTGTTGTTGATAAACGTCATGCCCAGCAAACCATTTCGAAAAATGTTGAATTCTGAAGAAATTTGTTATTCCTAGTCAAAATGTTTATTTTTGTGAGCCAGTTTTCTTGTTTCATAAAACATTCCACCATAAATATCTTAGCTCCAATAAGCATAGTCATTATATGGATAATATTATTAATAATAGAATAGTTGGATTTACATTATCTTACATAACTTCAGTTTCAACTTTATAAACCACAATCAAACTGTGTGGTAAGAATGATCAAACTGATAGTCAATCATTGACTATTCGGGTTGCGTTTACTGAAATTATTTTAGTCTCTTATTTTGATATAAGTTTAACCATCTTTCTACCATGGCATGTAGATTTACACAACTGGTATTTACGGCCCATGGTTGATCTTAGATTGATATTTATTGTAACATCATAATGGGTATGTTAGCTCATTAGCCACTAGTTTCAACTTGCTATCAGAATGAGCATGTAATTGCTACACAAGTGAAAACATGATATATTTATGACACATTCATAATATAGTATGTGCATTTTTTATGGTATATCAGAAAATAAACTACTTGGTTATGGTCATTCCAGAACCCTATTTTATATCATTATCAAATTTGATACTGGGAAATTATGTTGTAGATTGTATTTTTATTCCGGATTTCAATGAAAGGAAAATATGTTTCATTTGATTGTTACAAAGAGACTTTAGAGATACCGGTATTTTGATTCCAAATGTATGAGCATGTGGCAACCCTATTGTTTGATGCTTTGGTGTTCAATCGCAACAACTGTACTCACCTTAACGCAGAGCATATGTTTGGAATGTATAAACTTACAAGTCTCATGCCTATCTTAATTAATTTGTCTTTGAACTGGCATGGTATATACCTAAATCAATAATATGTTTTGGGTTAGGATAGGTACAACTGCTAGAATCACATATGCCTGTAGCTGTATACTTATTAATGCTACCATACGTGTATGTTATTTTGCTCATAAACTAGAAGCTCCAATATTTACGTCTAATCAAAATTGCCATATACTCAATTAAATTATTAACAAATCTATAGGGTAAGCATATATCATTATAAAACAAGGAATCTAGGCATACAAATCGGGAAAAGATTGCTATAGGCTCTTGTAGCTAACCAGTAGTGAATATGACAAAGGCATTTGGTTATTGTTAAAAAATCTCTTTCATACCACTAGTTTTATCGCATTTATTGAAACACTATCAACATTGAATTCAAATTTGCTATAGAGTTGAAAGGAAATATTGAATGGGCCGTAACTGAAAGTATATGAATAATGGAAAAACGACCATTACTGATTTGAGGACTGTCTGTTCATTGAGAACTACCCAACTACATTGTATTGTTAGCAAACAAACGGTGCATGTTATTGGAATGTCAATATTTTCATTTCTATGTACGGTAGTTTCACTGGGTTTCCATATTCAGTAGATAAAATTATTTGGCTGGGTTTTCATATGACAGGTAAAATTATTATCACTGTCATTAAAACAGCTCACAATTCCTGTGACTAGTTTATGTTTAAATAACTTTGTTTGTGTTCTGCTATTTTTATATTAACTTAAATCGAATTGTATCTATATTTCAAACATGGATTGTATTTGCATGCTCAATTTATATCATGGACTTACATGGCGTTTTATAATGAGTATGGATGTATAGTTTATTGTCTTTATGTGTTGGCTATTGAGTAGGATGTCATGATTTATTGTGACTACGTAACATTGCTTATGTCGATAATGCTTGGTATTGTGGTTGCAATGTGAAAGAGTACAAATTAATAATATCATTTGAAATAGTTGCAATAGTTGGTCCTAATTTATATTGAAGCTATAAAACACTGCAAAGTGACATTGGGTATGAAGTGCAAACTTTATAGTTTTGGCATATTTATTACCATTTGTTGTATTTTAACACAAATAGTAAGTGCCAAAATCTTTGTATATAAATGCAATGTTGGATTTATAACCAGCCCATAGCCACCTAATGGGTGAAAATATTTAGCAATTCCATGAAGTTTATGCTCCCGAAAATAAATAACTGGCTAACTGATACCCAACATGAACTGGTAACCCGATGAGAACCACGACCTTACCGGCTTTAACACAGATGTGCGACATTAACCTTTCACAAGTATAACAGCAGTTTAGGACTGCTGCGTTATGATATGACAACAGACATGAAATATACAGCTGTAAAAAGCAATTTGTTTTGGCGTCAATCGTCGTTAACCTGGGGTTTTGTACAAGGCAAATGATATCCACTGAAATCTTCATGTTTATATCCCAGAAATATTCCACATATAATATACGGTAATTGTTTTTAGTTTACCAATTTGTCTGGTAAAAGTTAGCGAATAGCCAATCTATCCAATACAGTCTCGCAATAATGTATGAATGCAGCTCAACAAGTATAAAAGGGAAAGATGGATAAATATAACATATTGTGGGATTTCCAACAGTCAGATATTTTTACAGGCCACACTAGCTTTCTATATCCCAGAAACTATTTATTCGAAAAGAAGACAATTTGTTTTATTTTTTAAATTTTATTTCTCAGAGTTTTCAATATATTTTATTATTGCATGGAAGTTGATAAAAAGTTTTTTTCCCATTCAATGTTAATGTAATTTATTTGGTTATTGGGCCTAACCTGATGTCAACAAAGCATCGACATTTCCGGTATGGATGGTATGGATACTAGCTTCTGTAGAGGGCATATGGCTCACTGTTTTCTTAAAAAATTGTTTTCTATATTGTATGTTTCTAGTATTAGTTTGTAGTTGCTTTGGTTGAACTACAATAAAAGCAGCAAATAACTTTTCTTATTCCTATTTTTGCTCGTATTTTTATTTCGTGTGTGGTGTTTATTTATTTATTTAAGTTCTTTTCATTTTATTCTTTTTCAGGCAACCAGAGACGAGTACCATCGAATGCCCCGCCTCCGCCTCCACCCATACCTAGCTATGGATACTAAACTGTTTGGAGGAAAAACAAGAGCTCAGAATGCTAACATAATAATGTAGCATATTGGGGTCGGTTATAATGTAATTGGCCCCAATTAGAAGCGTGACGCAGGCCGATAACAAAAGCCAGCATCACTCAAAAACTTGATCTTGTATATCTTTTCAAATATGGGATTAGGAATCTTACAGAGATTATGTTTGGACGCTTATCTATCAAAAAAATATGTTGATTTTAGTGTAGTACAATAAATTGGTCAGCCTTTGAATCACGCATCTCAAATCGAATTTTTGTTACGCTACATTACAGTACTCGCAACTTCATTGTTATGTATCTTATGTTCGCAACGTTTTGCTGACCTTTCTTTATTACATCATAATCATAATGCAGTGTCCAATGAATTACTTCCTGTCACATGATCCTATGGAATTGGTGCATTTTAAATTTAAAATTGCTGACCTACGGTAATAGGACAGGTAACAGAATTAGTAAATTTGATGAATAACAGATTCATATCAGATATCAAATAGATAATTTGTTCTGAAAAAAGATCATTGTATACATACTGTTTAATTAATTGTGCCAAAGATAATATCATTAGTTTTTTGGATTTTTCCAGTAATAATCCATTTTCATGACCTGATATTTTGGAGTTTAATGGTTTTAGTGCAGTGGTTCTCAAACTATGATGATCCCCCCTTTCAAAGACACTCAACACAACATAGGCCCCCTGCTCTTCAATACAAAAAAATCCTAGTTTTATTCTAAATGGGTCTCCATCAGTTATTTCCTTCTCTACATTCTATAACAAAGCCAACACACGAAAGTAAAAGAATAAACGTGTAACAGTCAAAAAATCAGTCGATTTACTTCTGATTGTTGTAGTCATCGTGATTGGTACTGAGTGAAGATCTTTGTTTGTGCCGAGAGCCCAGTTTAAGAAGCCCTGACCTAGTGCATATATCATTAAATAGGATTCATTCATATAACTTGTCTCAAACCATTAATTTATTTTTGCTTTTGAAACTCGTACCTTGCGACTCCAGTTTCTAAAATGTTATTTTCAAATTTGCTTATCTCATCTACGATTATGATCACTGACTAGCTCATTTATACATATTATAGGTTTTGATCTTTAATACATTCTGAAAAAAACATCAAAAACACATCATGGTTATATATTATGGTTTAATAATGGCGAACCCGTGAGTTTTTTTTTTTTCATCAAATTCACAATACCAACTCCAGGCTTAGGCTTAGTCTTGCAGGAAAAATGCTATCTCTAGTTCTTTATTACTGTAGATATTGATCAAATCTATGAGGTACCTTCATCTTGTTTCATGGTAAAATTATGACGTTTTCCACCCATTCAGTAGAAAAGGTTGAATATAAACTGTTTTAATTATTATTTCTGCATTTGCCCGATATATTATTGTCCCTTTGATTTGGGAAATTTACTTTTATGACAATCACATGTGCCTACTTTATTCTGTTGGAGCTCGGTGTTTTTTTTGTTTTGTAATATTACTTTCTCAAGTTTCGAGTTTTTAGAGAATATTTTCTTTATTATTGTTATTGTTTTTTTTTCATCTTTGTGCAAATGTTAATATCATATGCTGAAGAGCATTTAGATCCCTATCTTCCAAAAACTAAATGAAGTAAAAATACTTGAACAATTGCTGAAAAAAAAAGCCTGGTTTAGATATATTGAGAACTGACATCATAACAAAATTGAAATGGTTAAGGACTTTGAGACACCCTGTATATTCGTTACTTCATATTCACAACATTTATGATTAGTAAACTTATTGGTTTTGGACGATTGGGACATCTTTATGGTATACCTGATGGTATTGATATACTGATAATATCACAGGCAACTTTTTTAATTCTGACTATATATTTACTCATCTCTGATTGGTGAATTATTACATGCAAATCACAATATGTCACATTCCATGAGTCATTATTCTGATTCACTTAGTATGGCGGATGTCAGTTCAAACTGTGCTAATGGGCATGTATGAGTTTATTCTGTTCATATAATTAAGTCTTGAAATATTGTAAAAAGAATCTAGAAACAGGGATGGCCGAAACCAAACATTTAGTATTCTGAAATCTGAATACATTCTAAAGTGATCTTTTCGAATATGAAATATCGAAAACCGTATATTTAAAAATGAGTTTATCGATAGAAAAAGAAAGTTCTTCAAATTAGAAATTGAATTTGATTATGCAGAATAATTGAGATATACATTGTTTCAAATAATATTCTCTATTTTATTCTGTCAGAAGTTAATTTATTTTTCTCTATCATGAAAATAATAAACGCTGGAAAATCCTAGAAAAATTAAGAAATAACTGAATCAATTATTTCGAATGTATTCAAATATTCGATACGATTTGGGCATATCTATCCAGCACGCTGATCTTAGTCTCTTATCTGGAAAAAATTATTCCGGTTGAATTTTCATGGGTTCAATTTTATTTGAATAGACTTTGTGATTGTTCATCCACTTGTGGAGCTGATTCATGATTTCTCAAAAGCGGGCCACAGTACTAGGCACAGAACTGATTTCACATTTCTCTTTCCAAAAAAACTCCCCATTCCTCCTAGTTTCATTGTGTGATAAGGTTATTTCACAGGGTGTTTCCACTTTGCTAAGCATGAATTATTTAAACATAATGGGATTTTGAATAATGGAATTACTAATCACAATAACACTATAAATGATAAGAATTGAATGATAAGAAGGTATATCATGCACAATGGGTTTTTATAGTTGTACTTGACTTTGTTGGAAACGCAGTTTACACATCCTGGGTTGCCAATCCCTCACCTTGAGTGTAATAAATTGGGTAGGCAATGCGTGAACCGGTAAGGTTCAGGTCCTCCCGAAAATAAAAAGTTTATATATGTTGATGGCTGCTTCAGAGCATAAGGCATGATGATAAATGCCGAAAAAAATGTTGAATAATGACCAGATTCCCCTTTAAATTAATGAATTAATCTATCAGAATGGTTGTTAAATTTTCATGATCCATAGCCCCTGTCAAAGACCCTCAACACTTTAGGAGTTCCTTCACCATCCAGTCCATGCTTCTGAAAACTGGCTAACTAATCTCATACCCGGCATAGACTGGTAACCAAATGGGAGTTCCGGTTCGCCATATGATTAAGCTGTCTTATCAGCTTTCTTCTCAACCGGGATAAATATGTAAACCTCTGTTTCATTTCAAATGTGATCATGTTAATAATTATGACTTTTATGTGATAGAATAATAGTTGGTTGAAGATTTGGATTCACAGAAGAAATGCTGTCCTTGGATGTCACAGGTTTCTGAAAGTTTTTCTTTTCAATATTCACCAATGACTGCAGAATATACAATTTGGAAATGGGCCATTGAGCGCATGTTTTTGCTATATCTAGACTTGTTTGAAATTTATAAAATTCATGTTAATTATAATAGTGTTTCAACCAAAAATTAAACCCATTTTATACAGTACAGAAATACCATGTAAATACTTGAATGCTGATATCTCTGTTAGGTCTATGGGGAAACTTCACGATCTCCCCTTGACCTCTGTTAGACTCTTGACTCCAGCTTTGAACTTGGAATATTGATAACAAAATCTTTCCCATATGCAACAAGTCTTCTTAAATAGACTGTTATGAGCGCTTAGCAAACTTTCAGAGTTTATTTATATATTATTATCACAGTCTATAATCCAGACTTTAGTGAAAACATGGCCAAACTGTCTATAACAGTGGTTCTCAAACTTTTTAGGGCCGCAACTCTTTTTTAGAATTTGTCAAGTCTCACGTCCCACCTCAAAAATAACTAGTTAAACTATAAGCTACAAATAACAGATAGTAAAGCAAAAGTATGTTTTCCAAAATAAAGAAATATGAATATCCAAAATAAGGCGGGCAAGATTAAATCCAACAAACATTTTTATTTAGTTTCACGCCCCCTCTCAAATTGTTTATGTCTTCTTGTGGGGCGTGCCTCGCGGTTTGAGAACCACTGTTAAACTCTCCATAACGAAACATCAAGTGACTTAACTACCATATTCATTCATTATAAAAAAATGGCATTTGATTGTTTATTTATCATATCTTCACTGTAAGAGCATACAAAATAAAAATGTCAATTCTTTTTCATTATTTTGTTGTCTCTGGCCACCTCGATATCTAATATGATTTCTGAATTGGAAAAAAATTGTTTGATTTCATTATTTTGTTATCTTCGATCATCTATGACAAACTTCCCAAACTTTTAAGCTCATGGCCCCTTCCAATATATTAAAATTTTCTGCGAACCCCTGTTCAGAGTTGCGCACCGCTTATCGGGCGACAATCAAAGTCTGCATTGTTGTGCAAGCACGCCGCTTCTTTGATCCTGTATATTCTCTTGAAATTGTGAGATTCGTGTTTTGCGCTAGTTTTAATATTTGTATTTAAAGTCAGAAGTTTAAAAAATTCTAACAGATATAACACTTTTTGGGAAATTAGTCTAGTCTTTGTGGCCCCTAAAATTTATAATAAGCCCCCTTGCCTGGGCGTGACTCCCCTGATCTATACATAATATCTGAAATGATTTCTGCATTGGAAATACTGACAATTTTTCTCGCTTTTTAACTGTTATATGGTGTTGCCGAAGTTACTCATTTATTATATTTTCACAACTGTATCTTCATATCTATATATGAAAAGAGAGTCGATGAATTTCACCCATTTTTCAACTTATATTGTTGGTTGCACATGAAAAATACTTCGTCTTATAAGTGCTATCCATAACAGTCTTGATAAGAACGCTAAATGCTTACATTTTCTACATATTTTGCAAATTTTTTGATAGCTTCCAAATTTGGCAATTTATACAAGGACTTCACAGTTAATTTTTTCTCTGATAAATATTTGTAGTTTCACTGCATTTCGTTCGGTTAAGTCTGGCATTGTTTGAGTTTATTGTTAGTTTGGATATAAACTGATTAAGTTGTCTTGACATCTTTTTTATTTTCTTTATTCACTGATCCAATTATTGTGTGTTGTATTAAAGTGCCTAAAAGTTTTCAAATATTTATTGAAATTTTCTATTTGTAACTTTGGAGCAACTGATTTCAAAATTGGCTAAGCCATATTCCCATATTCCCCCTTTACACATTGAAAATCTTGTGTAGCTAGTCTGGCTACCCTAAATTCAAAGTTTTATAGCCCAACCGATCTTCATAAATGGCCATTCAAATTGCGATTGGCGATGTATTTATCATTCTTGTAGACATTATTGGTCTGTACAGAACAAGTACTATAAATATCCTTTATTTGCAAATACAAGTTATTCCATGCGAGTAAGGAAGCTTTATTTTTGACTTAATGATATCCTTACATTATTCGGCCATAAGAAGCTTCCTGGTCCAGAAGGAGTTATATGGAGTTTAATTGTTCAATATGATACTATTTAAGCCTACTTTTACAGTTCAATAATATTCTCGATCCATTCATCCAGACACAACATCCATTAAAAATCCTATGTGTCACCACATTGTTATACTCTTCTGTTAAGAATGTATGAGTGAGCTAAACTGAAAGTGGTTATCAAATTTTATCACATTTGATAAAGTTATGAATAGGATATTTTGAAGACTGTTCATGTTCTGTTGTAACAAAATATCTCCAGAACCAAATCAATTCTCAGACTTAAGGCTCTATTTTCTCCACTGAACTTATTATTTTATGGCCCAAATTAATAAATTTATACATGTTTTTTAGTGTGCCTATCCAATCAGATGGCTTATGACTAACTTATTCATTCTCATCCATTGTAAGCCTGTTAATAATATATAAATCATTGTAAAATTTATTTCTAAAGCCTGGTCGGTCTTATGGTCATTTTCATGCATTATGTTATCATGAACTCAATCCCTAAGTTCCCCAATTAGAGGAAGCTTGACCTCCACGAACCCCTATTTGTGCGCCACTTCTTGGCCCATCTTGCTCACTAAATAAGTTGAGCAAAATAAGTTTTGAGTCGTTGATTCACCACTCTTATAGTCCATGCTTGTCATTTCTGATTTTTAACAGTTCATCATATATCAAGAATAGAGTTGTATCTTGTTTTTTCAGGCGCTTTTTTTCATGTTTTATTTTCAAGTGAACAATGAATAGTTACTATGTATATATATTCGCTTTATTACCGAATCAGGATTTTGGAATAATTTTTCATTTTCAGTTTTTAGATTAGCTGGCCAATTGATATTGATAATTGACCTGTGACTCTTATGTATGTTGTTTCACTCAATTCCAAAAACTTTGCGAATCACCACTGCATTCTTGATTCTTCATGTACTGGTTACATTGAAGATTCTCTGGGATGCTTGTTGTGATCACAAAGATCCACAATCTACTTCTGCATGTAACGTCATGTCCCAGGAATCCCACAAAAGGCTATCCTTTTCTAGTGCTTTGGTAGTATCTAATTTGTTTGGGACTTGGTGCCCTAATCCATTACTCTTTTCTCTAAAATGTACTCAGACCTTGAAAATAATTTGGCCTTAGGAACTCATTAAATATACTTATAGTTACAGCTTTCACAGTTACTGTTTTATAAATAAACGATATTGTATTGCCCTAATGCCCAGACATCTTTTTAAATGTCCAGTCCTCATGTCTTTTAGCCATTATTGTCCCTGCAATTGATTGAATTCTAAATTAGCTGTATGTTCATTAACTTTGCTGCTTTCAATAAAGGATATGAGTCGTAGTATACTACAATCTATGGCAGGGATGGCGAACCTATTTGAATAAATGTCAAAAATTTTAGCTGCACGCCGGTATATCACAGTAGTTCACTTATCGTTAGATTATCACTAAAATTTGAGGACTTTTTGTATTAATTTAACTTTATGGGTCACTGAAGAAACTCGGTGGGTCACTTTGTCACCCGCGGGTCAGTGGTTCGCCATCCCTGATCTATAGGATAAAACTTTGACCGAACATTTCAATACATGCAACTCTGGCTTTAGTAAAACAGTGTGTTGCTCAATTCTGTTCATAAACAAATTCTCTCGGATAATTTTATTTATCTTCTCTACATTTATGTATATTTCTATTGTTTCCTGCATATTTTTTCTTGCATTGAGAGTAATAATTTACTTGATTGTTTTGTGTATTCGCCTAACTATTCAGCACCGAGATATATTAATAAAAATATTGAATTCTATGTATGTTCTTTGAAAGTAGCGGTTCCCAACTAGGGCCACGGAGAGGTTGGAGGGGAGCCACAATGCTAGGCGCAGAACTTATTTTGACATTTCCCTTAACAAGAAAACTACACGTTCTTCCTAGTTTCATTGCTTGATAAGGGTGTTTTCACTTTGTTAAGCAAGAATTATTAAAACATAGCGGTATTTGGAATTGACCAATCAAAATACCACTAGAATGATGAGCGGGGGGGGGGGGGGGGGGGGCATGAGTGCTAACACCTTCCGGAAGGGGTCAACGAGCCATAACAAGCTGGGAACCATTGTTATGTATAGAGACTTGGGGGGAGGGAGGGGGGCTTGTAGAGAGAATTTAGGGGGAATGTATGTGTTGATGAGTGTAATATAAGTGAATATTTAATTACTAAGACGGGCTTGAAGCAGCAGTGAATATATGGGTTCGCAATATCGATGACTTCCTTCACAGGCCCTAACTAAAGTAGGCTAAATGTCGGTGATGTTTGGGACTAAATTTAGGGGGAATGTTTGTGATGATTAATGGATTAGGGAGGGTACAGCAACGTAAAAGAAGAAATCATTTTTCAGTGAGAATTTGCTTTCAATGAATTGATATTAAATTTTCATATTATCCTAGGAAAAAAATGTCTTAACAACTCTTCTCCCTCATGATTATTTTTCATCCGTGTGGTTGTGTTCTACAAAATTCTTTCCACGGTGTCTCTTTCCAATGCAATATACAATATTACAATATTCGTACAGTTATAAAGGCGCAAGTACTTCATACTGAGTTTTTCTGACTGATTTCTAATCTAAAATTTTATATTAATGATTATTTTCATGTATAATTTCCAACCTTTATAACACATATATGCGCCAGACATACTTCCCATTAGATAACTCTGCTCAGTCGGCTGTCTATGCCTATCTATAATCTGGCAACTGTTAATTTTTCGTTATGCCACTCTTCTTTGTTCCGGAATTTTGGGAAGCGTGCTGCTGGATTCTTTGCTGAGTAAGTAACTATTATTCATTAAGTTTGACGTGATGGTCATACAAATATATTAAAAAATTGTAATTACCGGACTAAACTGTCCTACTGATGCCCATTACTGCGATAATAAAGTCTCTGCAACAAAAGTTGGATGCTGGTTTACCGTTGACCCGGCCTAGGTCTGCAGAGCGCAGCAGGCGGTAGAAGAGGTGGCCTTTGCTTTTGAAAAACGTAAAATCTAGAGACATAAGAGGGGAATCATGTTTTGATAGATAAACAACTAAACCCAATAACCGATGCGGTTAGATAGTTCCCACGCTAATCATGTTTCATGAGATTCGATGGCGTTACCGTTGAGACACGTGCTCTTTTCGGAAACCCTAATAAACGAAATATCCTTTCAGCATAGGACTAAACACCTGCTCTATTATGTAGAAAATTCGGACCCCCAAATGTCTTGACTTGTTAAATAGGGGTAGGCCTAGTTTGAATTGGAATAGCGGAATGCACAGGGAACAGAAAAACACTGCTCGCCGTGAGCCGCGCTAAATGTTTGTCTATTTCACCTTGAAGTGTTAAAACGACGTGTGACGATGGCCACCTTGGTATACATTAATAAAATATCTCTAGACACTAAATGGACTAACGGACGTTATGTGTGCCTAGAGGCATGTATTAAAATTTCCACAATTACATTTCATGAACTTTACTGAACTTATTAAGGCCCTATGTGTACAAACCTTGCGTGTTAATGAAAAATAGATGGCGCACGCATCGCCCGATAAACGTTTTTTCCAATTTGCATTTGATTCTGATATTTTATGACGCCGCTGTGATTGGTTTATCAAATAACAATCTATGGGCGGTTTTCATTTAATCTAACCCTCGTTTGATAGATAGATTTTCCTGTTTATCGGAGAGAGAAAATCGGCTTGATCATACGGCGAACCACAGCACCGACTGAAGGTTTGCTCGCATGAACGGGTATCGCAAAATTTTTAATTTATCAGTTTTGCGTTCCTGGTGCGCGGACTTGTACGGTGGAGGTTGCGATAGTGTTACATAGACAGCAACGCGATTACTCAATGGCCAGTGTCACGGACCTTCTTCGACACATATATATTTATGTTTTCATATGCTATCATACAGACGCCTTATTATGTGGGCTTTGGCCGGGTCTGACCAAATTGCATTATGAGACTACGATCAGCCAGAAGGTGCGGATAAAAATTTGTTTGCTCTCCTTCGGCCGATACGCTCGGGGTTGGATACTTTTTATGTGTGTCTGTTACTCATGCTATTTTGGGCGTCGAAAGTGCGTCTTTTGATTTGGAAAATCCATAGTGCAACAACCCAACTCTGACAATAGCGAAAGCGCGTGAATTCGGCTGACAACGTACTGTGACTCCAGCAATCCTCTCGCACATAATTTTTCTCCACGCGATTAGAACTAGCGCAGGGTAATCGTCAAGAACAACTTACCTCTTCGCTGTTAAATTCTGCCTCAGTTGTATTAAAAAATAGGTTAACAAATGTGAAATCGACTGAGGAGTAAATCGAAGGTATGGTCAATTTTTCGTAGTCAAAAACTTACCGCAATTGTGACACGCTGAACTTAAATTACTAGTCCAATTTGCGGGAACCCTGAGACAGCTTCGTCGAGCACCAGGTATTTGATCGAAATCAGGTTTGAGTAGAGCTGGTCTTGGAGTTGGTTTCCCAAATTCTGGTTTTATGTTATCGGATATCTAAAGCAGGGGTGTGTAACATTTTTGTCGGCGGGCTATACAACTGACTTCAGACATCTAGAGGGCCACACAAAACATTAGCGGAAAGGCAAGGGAATATAATATCGCTTAGCGGAAACGGCGGAAGATTTAACGCACTGACAAGAGTAAATAAACAGTGTATTTTATGTATTTTACCCATGTGAGCGCTTTTTCAAACTTAAACTGTCGGATTAGAATTGGTTCCATTACATTTGAACACACGTACATTTGAACCCATGACAATTGCACCTGTATGCTATTGCACCTATGGAATTTTTTTTGTGTTTCGGATAGTTGAACTCATACTAACCCTAACCCATGGGTTTTAGCACCCGCATATAGATTGAACCCGTGGATATACACATGGGTTCAAATGTACGTGGGTTCAAATGTACGGTCACCATTAGAATTATATGATGGGGAAAATCGGAGTGTTGACATTGGCCACACCAACTGCTTCGGTGAGCCGGGTTCCCCTGATCTAAAGTCTAGTGGGCACACGGGGCATTAGAGATATGGATGGTTGTGCTATACTCGAGATATTTGGTTTGAGACCATTTTTGGGGAAACCCATCGTTTAAAATAATATCGCTATTCGGTAATATCGTCGAAAAAAAAACTCTCCGCACGGAAGCAAATTGGCTCTAATTCGATTTCCTCCGCACAGGTTATTTACGGACACAAAGAGAGCTGGATGGAACAACTCTTCAGGATAATACTTCAAATCAATCATATGTGTAGAATAGGTCCAGGAAAGGGTGTTCACCACAAGAGGGCAGAGAAGAGCAGGCATGGAATATGACGAAAACTTTTAAAAATCTGGTAAGTTACGATTAATTTTACTAATAGTAACCGCGTTAAAATTGCATATTACCGATTCATCTTTATTGCATTTTTTGCTTTAGTGCAAGGCGCTACGCACAACACAGTCTTGTGACAAACACATACTAATATAGAGGTATAAATTCCGACATTTTTACTGGCGATATCTTGTCAGGAGATTATTCTTTGCAAAAATAGATTTATGATGAAGAGGAATAAAACAAAGTATCTAAAAATTCTTCGGATAAGTTAGATCGAAATTGACGCACAAATCATCGCGCGTCAGTACTCGCATGTTAGACATACAGTTTGGCATTTGGTTTCAACCTCTAACATTCGTTCTAATGTCAATGTACTCAAATAAACAAATTCATTTATTTTTGTCACAGATCTCCACTTCCCTTGGGCACATGATAAGAATTTTAAACATAGGTATATAGGAAAAAATCTAAGGTTCCATGCAACATTTTAAAAGCAAGCAAATATCATTATATTGCGTTTATATGAAACAGACATGTAATGTACGTTAGACTTTAGAGAGTAGTATTTAGCATAGGTATGTTATATTCATGTTTATATATATATATATATGGTGACCGTACATTTGAACCCACGTACATTTGAACCCATGCGTATATCCACGGGTTCAATCTATATGCGGGTGCTAAAACCCATGGGTTAGGGTTAGTATGGGTTTAACTATCCGTGAAACAAAAAAAATTCCATAGGTGCAATAGCATACAGGTGCAATTGTCATGGGTTCAAATGTACGTGGGTTCAAATGTAATGGAACCATATATATATATATATATGAAAGAATTTTTTTTCAACAAAATATCAAATTGTGTTGGATCTCAATCTTGTTAGAATTCAGTGGTTCTCAAACGGTCGGAACCCTCCAGATTCCAGAACCACTGTGACTGCTAGATTAAGCGTGATATTTGACATAACCGAATTTGGTAATTGTATATACATTTGTGTGCATGCCGCACCATGTTTTTGTGATGGCTCTTGTATTGGAATATACTTGAAATAACAACTTCCATTCATATTTACATAAATGTTAGGTTTTATTTACGTTCAAATGAAACTGTTACGACGTTGACTTTAAAAAGGCAAATCAACTCCTCTGGGAGTATGGCTTAACGCCACTAAATTCGACGTGTCACTGCAGGTAATTTGATCTTTATTATTTTATTCAAATGTAACCTTTCGGATGTTTCCGGTATATTCTTGATTCGATTTAACAAATCTTGTGGAGAAAAGTCGCAAAAATTTACTCGGATTTGAATATTTAAGTAAAAAATAAAAAGGGATGCAAAATTATATCCAGCTTTAAATAAAGGCCCTCTATTCTCTATTGAGTGATTTTAGACAGTTGTGACCATGAGCACATTCAGTTTTAGAGATGTATTTTCAAGCACGCACGAAGAGGAAGGGCCTCAATAGTAAAAAGTTAGGGACGATATTTTCACTCACTCCGCTATTTTTATACAACTTGATCTAGTTTACGGTCATTACACTTTTAGTGTAGAATTTTCTCTAACATGGGTGAATGCTAACATGAAAAGAATGAGCGCTTTAGAAAGAACGAAAGTGAAATGATTAAGCGCGCAAAGTCTGGTATAACAAAAATACTAAAAAATTAGTTAATGGCTAAAAGCCTGGGTGATTAGGTTACTCGTTTCAGACCAAGAAGGTTCATTACATTTGGACAGTGGCTCATCTAGGGTATGGCTCATGCCATTAGCGTAAGCCGTAAACGACGCTTATGGCATGAGCCATACCCTAGATAGGGGCGGAAAAGCGGCGAGAAAAGTTTTAATCGTAAACGGTTTCAATAAAATAATTTGAAATTTGTATTTTTACTAAATATTTTGGGTATCTCGTTTTAATACCAGTCAATTTAAATTGCCAACCAACTATCAAAAAAAGCGCATTTTAAAATTTTGCCATGGGCGCCATTTTACGTAGACTGCATTTGGAATAACACCAGTCAAATTGTGGCAACAATAGCAACCCTAACGACGAAAATATTAAATTAGCAGAATGATCCATAGGTTCCACTTCATGTCCACGAACAACTATGTAATTCTGGCTCCAATGCTGGATTCCTCAACTGATTCGAGCTTAAAGTAGGCGCCATAAATAAGTCTTGCATTCACTCTGGCTCTCGTCATAACTTGAGACAAAATTGAGAGTATGTCTCCCTCACATTCGTCCACAAATCGCAGCAGTAGTAAAGAAGCCCCAGGCACAACATTCCCACTGACATTAATCATCATCATTCTATACCTGTTACTAAATACAGGGTTTGTCGTGTTACCGTGAGTAAAATTCCCCTATCTTATCTTCTTTGTTTTTTATTGTTTTATAGCAAAATGGCTTCAATGAAAATGTTCATGTTTGGTGATAGGTGTGCCGCGAAAAATTAAAAATCTCAATAGTGTGCCGCGATTTAAAAAAAGGTTTGGAACCACTGACTTGGGCTCTCACCATAAGCTGAAAAAAAATTAGTTAAAATCATTCATATGTGGTTAATCCCATATTATTCTATCCTCCTGGGATTTACAATTTTAACTTATTTTTCGAGACACTAAATATTTCTAATTTTCATTGATTTCGCTTTCGACGTGAGGTACTTTGGAAGACGAAAATGCGTATTTGATCGACGTAAATTCAATACAGCAACGCATTGAACGTCACTCCGCGCACAATTTAGGAATAAAATTACAAGTTATATTGAAATATATTATTTTGCGGAGATAAAAAATCGAAGTCGATGTAATGATAGGCGCTGCAGTCTAGCTATTTCTGTATTCTGGTTAGCTTGGTTAAGCTGTATTACCGCAGGCAGCCATGGCTTATTAACATTGAAGTTCAATAAATCGAGAAAACTTCGCTAATCTTATCAAGACCCTCCCCCGAACCTACTTGGAGAAGGATCTCCGTACGATCGAGTTTCAAGGATGTATGTGTCGTGACCGTATTGGGCGATCTTCATATGATGCAACTTCGCTTACTCTAAAAGATTTTGTATGCACTATTGCATGGGCTCCAACTTTTCGGGTTACAGAGCCCTTGAAAAGGTTGACTATTAATAACAGTGTACATACTTCGGAAGCGCCCTTATTTGAATGTAGTAGCATTGTAAGCCTTCGTTAGTTTAAAATTAGTGAAAATTGTTGATGTGCTGAAATGTATTTCGACTTATACCTTCAAATTCACTCGTGATTTTTACGATCAATCGGGTGTGGAATTCGTTTGCCAGTTATGCGGCTCTGATCAACGTTAAACATTTAGCGGGTTTCGAGTTTGGATCAGAGGCATTCTTTGACTGTACTGTGAACTTCAGCCTTGAATCCGTCAGCGTTCTGATACCTCACCAGCTCCACATAAAAGAGCTAAGATTACTTATATGTCTTGAACGCTCACCAAATTCAATTGCAGAACTTTGCACTTTTTAATTGTAATATACAAAGCGCATGTCCTTACTATATGGAACACCGAAGAACATAGAAACTTCTAGTTAACTCTGGGATGACCTTTGACCCCAACTGACGGTTGTCATATATATTACAATATACTTCAATTTTTGCAGAATTACTTAACGTTATGCTCAATCTTGAGTGCATATATCCTTCATAAATCATAAACAAATACGTCCCAATATCCGCTGAGAACAATGACGACGAAATATATATATATACATTATTACATCATTGTTTTAGTCAATTGTTAAGATTTCACCTGTTATAAAATCAATGTTAACTAAATTAAAAATCATTTTCTTCTTCGCCAATTACGTCATAAATCTGATTTTTGTCTACATAGCTTTGTTCATTATGTCGTGATAAGTATGATAAATAGTATTCCGAGTACTTGAACAATATAAAAATCGATACTGTGGAGAGACATGCTGTTTGGAAAATCAGGAAAATATCGTTCAAAACTAAGGTTATTACTGTGAAAAATATGACTTTAACACGGATTATAGTCAGGTGAATATTCTTGCGATAAGATCTTTATATTTAACCTGTTCGAGTTTTTTGGAAGGACCCGAATCAGTACAGATTCTATAGAATTAATCAGAGTTTTCTTTTAGAAAGTTGAAATTTAAATATTTAATCCTGCAGAGAAGTACCCACTCACTGTTATTTCTGCTTACATAAGATGAGTTTTAGAAAAATATTATGTAATTAGGGCATTTTTTTTCCGATCTCATTTTGCACGCGACTGGTTATCTGACAAGTGTACGCCCGTAAGTAAGAGTATGAATTCTGGAAACTGCATACCAAGCGTGTATAGGATAAACCAGGTGGGTGCAACCTTTAATACAGAAGGGTCAGATACAAACAACTAGGTGAAACTGCGGGCCGCATCCTTATTTAACATAGGCGTTCCAGTAGTTGCAGGCACATAAATTTTGGTTGTTGATCTCATGATATGAGTTGTTCGCTTCACACAAGCTAGCTGTTAGGACATTGTATCGTCATAGACATATAAAATGAATTGGACTCAGGTATAGGCTCATTTTCAACACAAAAATATTGGAATTACTCATACATACCAGATTAAACTAAATTGAAAACTCGTTTCGGGGGCAGAACATCATTCAAAATTGATACTTTTCTGCGGGTCGCATGATTTCCCTTGTGGGCGCAAGTTGCACGACCACGGGGGATTAGAATCTGCAATTTTTTTTTTTTTTACACATTGTATTCAAAAATAAAATCCGCGAGGTGCAAACGTTAGCGTTCACGTTTATTAGATTTGATATTTGACAAAATCGTTTATGTTCACACTCTGTCGAGTATAGAATTACCGAGAGCAAGAAAAATGTCTGTTTTGGGTGTTAAATAAATAGCACACGTGGCCACAAATGATGATTAATATTTAATTTTACTGTCTAGAATTTTATAAATCATAATTTGAGTGCAAAGTGAAGACATTAAAATTGCTGGCCATGCGTGAAGGATTTGAACTTCGTGTAACGAGCAATTGCACAGTATTATGAAAGCTTAGCCCGAACCAGGGAATGCAGCAATCGCTGAACGCAGTAACGCACGGAAATAAAAAGGATGTGTTTTATTAGAAGTGCCAGTCTTTCACTGGCATATAGGCTGAGGGTCGAGAACCCCATACATTTTTCGTAGCTTGAAAAGCTTTTTATACCCTCAAAGGACACGTTTTCCGGTCGGACCCGCCAGCTGTGACGATCTAACTTTGCAGTTAGAACCCACCCTATTTAAAAATTTCTGGTCACGCTTCTGTCCCTGGCGCCTGATTCGTTTTTTTCTCAAACCATCGAGTCGAAGGTATAGTTTCCCCGGATACGGAATTTCATACTTTCAAAGGCGATAGCTAATAAGGACAGAATTTGATCAAAAGCAATATGTTCATTAAGCGTTATTGAGAAGACTTGCATACGTGGACGTTCTTATTATCAGATATTTATTTTCTCGGAACTGGAGACGAATACAAAATTTTTTCTAGTCCGTAGCGAATCCAAATTCGTTTCAACGCGAGGTCGAAATCGGAGGCCTCGCGGGCCACGCTATTATTTTTGATGTGTTCGCAGGCCACAAGAGTGTAACCTTCAAATAACCGCAGATTGATTGAATACCGAATTTAACAAATTTGAGTTACAGGATGGTAATTACTGACTTTTCTGACATATCGGCAGCATTTTTTGTAATACTGTTTTGGCTGATTGCGAAAAAACTACCCAGCAGGAATTATATTGTTGGGCCATAACATTAATATTTAGTTATCAAGCATAGTCAACCAATTCCTCATTCGATTTTCAGTTATTTATGAAGCCTATTTTGCTAGCTTATATTCCCGAAAGATAGAAAGCCAGTTAACAATTTTAACTAGCCAAGCACTTTATTCAACTTCGCTGGTTGCCTCAGCTAGCCATGGAGTGAGGTGGTAGGCTTGGGTTTTATCTTTGAGTTATTATACCTGTATAATAGTCTTTTCAAAACTACAATCAGTGACATTAGTGATAAAACAATATGTCAAAAGATTTTTCTGGTTATTTTTATGACGAAACAACACCAAATTTTGTTTTGTTCGATTTTTTGTTTACCCCCTGCAATGGCGACGCGGGCCATAGATAATGAAGCCGCGGGCCTGGGTCTGGACCACTCTGGGTTACCTTGTTAATTGTATCACAGTCCCTGCGAGACTCCAATTTCGTGGTCACACGTCTTTAATGCAGTTGCAACCATGGTGACGCTTGTGGCATCATAGTGTTAGCCACAATGACGTCAAATGATGTCACAATGTTCATAAATCGTAAGATTATCTTTTATAAGAGCTACCAGGTCTCTAGGGCCTTTCACGGTCACTTGAACGCATTCGACTATCATCCTTCTACAGGGTTAAAATGTAACATTTACCGTTTTTTTCATGTAATTTGGAATACTCTCGCGGGTTTCATGTCGTCTGTGAACAATCTCTTAAATACCTTACCATAAGAAGTCGATAACTGTACATCATTTTTAATAGTGTCTTTGATTAGACTTGGTTTAATTGTAATTTTTTTTATTGAGTTCAGAAAAGACAGAAAGTACTAGAGTCGGTGGTTTGCAAATGGTGTGGTAGGCCCCGCAGGGGGGCGTAGACAATTTTTTGAGGGGGCGTGAGGCTAATTGAAAAGAAAAAAATATTTGCTAGATTTGATCTTGCCCGCCTTATTTTCGATATTTACATTCCTTTATTGATTAGAGATTGCAGAAAACTGTTGTGCTTTCGCCTTACTATCTGTTATTTGTAGATTTTTATTAGCCGAGACTTGACAAATTCGGAAAGAGGGGCGTGGCTCAGAAAGTTTGAGAACACCTATCTAGATATTCATTGAAAAAATAGGTAATTTTAACAAATTTCACTCCATTTTGTCCTAACTGTTTAAACGAGAATATCGGTCGGAGACCGAAGACTTATCGATCGAAACTGCGGTTTCGATTCATGACTCTCTAGTGACACCGCATGCCACATCACTAATTTATTGATAACTCGCTAATTATACGACATAATTCATCCAATATCAAGCCTATTCATCAATACGTTCTGGTTCGAGATATGATGAATGCACATACAAAATTTGGAGCAGATTCAACGTGAGATATCACCGATCTTAAGATCGATAAGTAATAACTGATGGAGTTCACGTGAAATGGCAAACTCGAACCGCACCGTCTGTGCGACTGAAAACTTAGAATGCTTTATTAAGCTCAAGGTAAGTTTTGAAACACACTTCCCTGAATTCCTATTTTAATTCTGTTGGTTTTAGATTTATTTCAGTGAAAATGGTACACATGTAATTAACGTGTCATTAAACTAGCTAACTGGCGATTGACGCGTTACGTGGCGCAGAAAAATCAAGACGACCAGGAAAAAACGAAGTTTTTGGAAACAAAACTTATGTTACGTAATTCAATAATATATGATCCAGATTCAAGAGCGTAGCAAGACCAAAATTTTTGAAGAGAGATAATTTTCTTGTATAATGACGTAATACCACAATTACTCGTTCATTTCGCAGTCACTGACTTGAAGAATCGTTAGCGTCCGGTTTTCAGTAAATCGTTCAGTAATAGAGCAAATTGTGTTGGAAAAGGCGAATAAATTTATGTCTTCTCACCGCAAATGCAACAAAATTGCATTTAAAAAGGACCCCCCTTTTTCATTTCTTATGACCAGCAAGTGTCCATCTCTTATTCTTGGTCAAGCTTGATGTATAGATAGCCTCCATCTGCGTTCTTGCACAATAAAAAAAAAAAAATTCCATTGCGTAGATTCAAAATAGTTTGTCTTTTCTTTTATTATTTTCATTGAGTAAAATTAGGATTGAAATTACGTGGCACTTACTTGTCGGATAGTCTAATTTTCAGTGCTCCAGAAATGTGTGTACCAATATGGAGGTAACTAACTTTGTTCACCTACTTTACATCCAGTTGTGTAGAGGGATTAAAACCTATGGGCAGGGGGATACTCACTTGATTAACACAGGCAGTCCCCAAACTCGTAATATACCTAAAATAAGAATAATCGGAATAAAATTATGGTCTAACCCTGACTTAACTTACACAGTTTTACAAACATTTTTCTCTCATTTTCAACTTCGCTTCATATACCAAATTTTGTAGACCCCTTCAAAAACACTGGAAACATAATATGCAGTGTTACAATTTCAATTCCTTATTGCTGTCTAGACATTTTAATATGTTATTATTAGATGAAACAAAAAAAAATCCCAAAGGCAAATGCAATATTTAGACCTCCTAACACACCATGAAATACTTCAGATAAATAAACTAAATTAGCACTGCAAATATACCCCTTAGCTACACATTTGTTTATACTTCTCTTGGGGCAAAGATAAAAAGTAATTTCAAAGCTTTATATGTGATTCTGTATACAACTGAAATAATTGTCAAATTACGGTAAAATTTGAGTGATTTTTGCGACTTTTTTAGCAGCGTAACATCTATAATTCATAAGCGAGAAATCTAATCATGTCAATGCATTATGGTCGCAAGATATTTGAATCAAATAATTGTCAACTTAAATGCTGTGTAGTGAGGACCAAAGATAAATCATTCTTGTTTGTCCAGGATTTATTTATGGCAAGCCATAATTTTTTAATTGAGTTTTCTGATTTAAAATCTGTATGTGGTTGCCTTCTGCATAACTTTGCTCAACTGAATACAGAATATAGAAAACACAAAAAAATAAAAAATAAATGCAGGATATAAAATAGTAAAATACAGTAGAACATTTTATTAAATGTGATGTTATGATGTTATAAAATGGAAGGAATAAACCCAATAGTTCGTTATTTCAGAACAAAACATGTAGATTGAATTAAGATTTTTGCTGTATCAATTTAATCGCGAGAACGCTTTTTTCAGCAGCGCTTGTTCGCCGATTTTTCAGCTCGGTCAGTCGTACCAGCTTTTCGCTTTCATATATTGGGATTGCTACCTTGTTTTTGTAAAATATGAACGTATGTAATAACTAATATAGGGGGTATTATTTGTGTTGTGTCTTGTGTGACCAATTTAGAATAGAATGGTAAGTTCGAATAATTATTGCTGTGTAATGTTACATAATAATATGTCTCATAATACGTGATAAACGTTTTATTTCATCCATCTAGAATAGTAGTGATAGCATCACATCAATAAATGTCTGATTTATTTTCAAAAACACTGTTTTCATTGTTCAGAATTCTGTCACTGAACAAAATTATTCGTGTGATTATTATTGTCTTTATCGAATTTGAAGAGTAATACTGCGTAGTTTAAGAGTTTCGGGACTCGACAAATAACACATTTCTATGTAATTATGAATGGGTAATTCATAATGAGTCATGTTGAATAGTTATTGCTGTGTCATGTTACATAATAATATGTCCCATAGTAAGTAATAAACGCGTTATTTCATCCATGTAGATTAGTAGTTATAGTGTTATATATATATATGTCAATATATTTCTGACTAAAGGCTCTAATTCGATTCCAGAAACACTGTTTTCGTTGTTCAAAGAACAAATATATATTTATATGGGCCGTGTGGTTATTATTGGTTTTGTAGAATTTGTAGAGTAATACTTCATGATATGTTAACGACCACGATGACAATTGAAAATCGTTCTGCGAAAATATTCCTGCTTCTTCACAAATTTTGATATATGACGTGTTCTGGAATTTTCTATGGAGAAGTGTTAAAAATTATTTGTCGTAAGTTTTGGCTTTTTCATTCAGGCACACTTTGACTCGGAACAAAGCTGTACAAGCATTACTGATATCAAAGGGGCTTCAAGTTTTGGAATGGTTTGAGTTTATACAATTCCCCATCCGATTCATGACACATTGGGTGACGTAAATATATGATGCTGTATTATGAACAAAACTGCCTATTTCACGTTTCTAATCTATGCTTGGCAATTGGCATAGCCCTGCGGTTTCCAAACTTTTTGTTCCTGCCGCGCCAAAGTATCAGGGAAAAAAACACCTATTTAGTTAGTTAAGTTATAATTAATGAAACAATTTCGTTAATTTTCACGGCGCACCTAGCAACTGGTGCGCCGCGCACTCTTCGGGAACCGCTGGCTTAATCAGTTATCTAATAAATTATCAACATATCGAACGAACTCTTGGCCACTTTTGTCTCAAGCCTCATTTTAAAACAAACAGCCAACCTATAGTTTATTACCTAATTATTTGGCACTCCGGAAGTATTCGTACCAAGATGACGCATAACCTGAACAACCCTAACCTGGCACACATACTATGTTGTGCGCCATCTTGGTACGAATACTTCGGAAGCACCAATTATTTCAAATAATAGGAGATAAAGGGGTGCTTTCTCTATGAACAATAACCACAGAGAACACTCCACTAACACCCTTTCGCGCGTGTACCCACTACAATTCGGTCACTGTTATGCATGCCTGTGGGAATATTTCGTAAATTTGAACTTGTTGTGTTTCAGTTGAGTTTAAGTTATTATTGTAGTAACTGAACCCACACACCGCTTTCGGTTTAGCTGTCAAGCTCCACAAAATATATCGCGGTTCGTTTCCTACTGGAGTAGGAACGTCGCCACAAGAGAATATTAATCTGCACTTTCCCAGTCGTAGGATGACTAAACTACTAAGTATAGCTATATATGAATCGTAGATGATTATTACATGTTTGTTTTTTGAAAATTGTTTTCCCAAAAAGTTGTTATTCTGTTACACATACGTGGTAATATTATTCTTGTTTCTAATTTAAAAAAAAATTCTCGTGTTCTCACGCACTCACTCAGAAGTAAAGGGACTTATATATAAGATTGAAGTAACGGGCGACCGAACAGTGAAACTAACTGAGAAAAACTAGTGACATTATGTAGAATTTTATTGGTGCAGCACGCTTTAGTAAAAACAAACAGCTAATATCTAATAATACGGGACCTATAAGCAGTTCAAGTCAATCTGACTCTACTAAATGTACTATCTTACATTTCTATAAAGTGCGGCATGAAATGGATTCAATGCGAATTGCTTATGATATATATAATAAAAAATAACAAAAAATTATAAGAATAGCATCGTATATTATCGTATTAATTAAAGAACATGGCAAACAGTTTTTTCTCTAGACAGATATGTTTCATTTGGTGCCATTTTTTCCGAAAGTTTACTCGGATCCAGAGTAAATTTTAATGTACTTGATTCTGCAAAATTTGTTTCGACTTTTTAAATAATTTCCATTTCTTACAATATATAGATTTATAACTGTATCTCATTATCATGAATAGATGTCTATCAAAATGTTATTTTTACTCAACCTTTTTTTCGGAATCTATTTTTGTCCTCAATACTATATCGATCGGGCGTAGTTTCCCAGTCTTGAAGTCTTTAAACAAACTTTTTATTTCGTGAAAATTTTGGCTAAAAGTGCAATTTTCCTCATTAACTAGGTTAGTATAGAATTCTGTGGTTACGGTTATATTGACCCAAAATATACATTATTAAAAGTTTTTAGTGCGAATATTGACATTTTATGATTAAAATCAACCATTTATAGCAATTCAGGTGTAAGTTTATGGTATCTGGAACCGAGAAACGCCCCGTTTGACTCAATTATGCTACGTCTATATTCCAATGCTACTAAGAATATAGATTAGTTACAACGATCGTTCGCTCAGGTGTGTCATTGTAAATCGAGTTACAAAGGATCTCTGACGTCAAACTGTGTTGTCTGGTAGCTCATGTATATGGTCTTTAGTATAATAACGGGAAAAGTTCGCGATACTGCCCCTTTGTTCATACGGTATCATAATACAGCGATCACAAATGCGACCCAAACGGAATAATTCACTGTAAAAAAGAAGACCAAAATTTACTATAATTGCGCAGTTATTGTGATTTTCAACTATTAAAAAAGTCGATTTCTTATTCACTTATGAAGAGTATAAGAAATAAAACTAGTGTGTTAGTTTTAGAACATCGTGTCCAGCTTTGAATAAGTTTTTTATAAATACAACATTATAACAATGATATATCATAGTAACTTTCAAATGCCATTTAATATTTCGTAAATTTTTGGGAGTCTCACGAGTCGAAATTCCTTCAGACGATGCAAAGAAAGGTCTTCCGTTGCGCTTAGTAGTCGGTACTTTCGTAGAGAACAAAAATCAGTCTTATAGCAAGTATATAGCAGAACGGACATAGGCAGTCTAGCTGAGTTGAGAAAATTAAACAAACTCTTTCTAGATTCTACATCGAGTATTACAGGGTAGTTGTCATTAAATTTTTGAATAGCGCAATCTGATTGTTGGACAATCCGGAAGTATGTGTACCACCAATATGGCGGTAACTAATTTTGTTCGCCTACTTTATATCAAGTTGTGTCAAGGAACTGAAATCTATGGAAAGGTGGTATATTCACTTTGCCAACACAGACAGTCAACGAACTCGTAATAGAACTAAAATAAGTAAAATCGGAATAAAATTATGGCCTGGCTCTAACCTGGTACACACACTACGGGAGTACCAATTGTTGCACAAAGTTGTGGGATACCGATGCTAGAGGCCGATGTACCCGCCGTATAGAGCCCTTAAATTATTCTTAAAATTTGAGTAAAGTCATTTCAAATTCTTCATGATATTTGTCAAAGTATTTGTCATTAAAATTGATTAATGTTAGTGAGCGCATATTTCGAATATGAAGATGATTGTTGCAACAAAGGTGTTGTGCGAATACCGATCATGTCAGAAGCCGTTGTATCCGGATTAACAACCTTTAAGATTTAGGCTTTCTGATTTACAAACATTTTTGTGTCTATGAGTCGAATGTTAGGGTGAAAAATTATACTGTATACTGCGCATATGCAGTGAAGGTTTTAGGTGATGAAATATGGCAAGAATGAGGCATAATAAAAGCTAAGACAGGAATTGCAGAAATATTTGATGAAAAATGTATTAATATAATGTACTTGCATAAGTTGCATTCGTGATAGAACTCCGAATATTCGATTTACTTCAGGCATAAACGAGGGCGCATATGATCAGAGTATTCATGAAGTCTTTAAAATGTATAAATTGCAAAGGGTATTTATTGATAGTACATAGTTTGTTGGCCCCTGCAAGTGTATCTAAATAAGTTGAACAAACACTGTTTAGAATGAAACAAATCTGGGTAAGATTACAAAACTTTATAATCATATCGTGACTTTGTGAACACTCTGTATATTAGAATATCGCACCTTGGTGATTTGTCCTAACTGCAACTTGTTTACCGATCTGAATACGCTTTTAAAAATGAAGAAAAAGAAAAATTGTTTGTATTTCAGAGTAATAAAAGTTTTTGTTTGGTTTCTTCGTCTGGACTTTACCAGCCTAATTTAATTACTTTTATCAACTACTAATAGGCATGTTCTATCTGCTGCTTACACTTGGTAGAAGCAGAATTTTTCGTAGGATTGCACAGAGATGAATATAACGTGGTTACTACTGTATCACAGTAGATTTTACTGCATTTTTTACTGGGTTTCATGCAGAACAAACACGCCTATTCAGTTAAGCATAAAGTGTTGCATTAGAGTAGATGAAGTGTCATCTTATTCCAACAATGAGTTTTGATAAATCTGTGATCGTGTGATGTATTTTTTAAGATTAGATCGGGAAATATTATTGTTACTCTTGTTGTTTTATGCATGGAGTTACAGGGTGTCCATAAAATCATAAAATGTTTTTAAATTGCAAAGGGAATTAATCGATACCATATATTGTTTTGGCTTCACAGATGTATTAAATGAAGTGGAGTAAACAATTACTGATTAAAAAAAGCAAATCTGGTGATTGAGATATATTGAGAACTGACTTTATAACAAAATTGAAATTGTAAAGGGAATTTATGGACACCCTGTATATTAATATGGATGGAAATATTCCATTTGTCTTGCTTATTCTGTGTAATCGTTTGCAATGCAATAGGTTAGGTTAAGATATAAAATATTTGTTGGGGAATTTATGGAATAAATTGTTCACAGAGTGTTATGGGTCGTGACGGTTCTATACAACAGGTCGTGATTGATATTGGGTTCTTATTCTTACAAGGCACTATTAGTTAGATACTATCTTGAGATTTATTTGTTTGTTAATGCTTCACCTTTTACCCTATCCTAAGCAAACTTAAGATATGCAGAATCAAAGAATTTTTCTTTATATCTTTTCTTTGATTCCATTCATCTTAGTTCAGGATGAATTAGGTTAGGTCATTGCCCTGCCTTTCAGCATATCCTAACTTAACGTAAGATAAACATGATCAAAGAAATTTTATCTCGTTGTTATCTGTTTTCTTCAATTTTATCTTAGGTTCGGTTGGTTTAGGTTTGGTTATTATTGCCCCACCCTTTTAACGTTTCTTGACCAAACTTCAGACAGACATAATTTAAAGAAATTTTGTTGTCTGTTTTCTTCCATTCTGTTTATCTTAAGTTAGGATAGTATAAGTCAGACCCCCACCTACCGACTTGTCTTAACCTATAACTCTAGAAAATGAATTCGAATAAATTCCAAGGTTTTTATTCTTCAATCAATCAAAGTTACAATTCGTTTTATTATTATGGATGTGAAAGATTACGTGTTCTAGAAGTCAATTTGTAGTTTACTTTTCATGTTTGTTTATGAACATAAGTATCCGGGATACGATATCGAATTTAGAAAACGTAGCAACTTCCAAATTAAGAGTTGACGTTTTATTTGTAAGGTTAACCAGTACTCTGCAACGGATACTCCCGTAGTGTGTGTACCAGGTTATAGAGTTAAGCCATAATTTTATTCCGATTTTCCTTATTTTAGTTGTATTACGAGTTCGGGGACTGTCTGTGTTAGACAAGTGAATATACCCCATACCCATAGGTTTCAGTCCCTTTACACTTGATGTAAAGTAGGCGAACAAAATTAGTTGCTCTCATTTTGGTACACATACTTCTGGATCTCCCTGTAACGTACGTTTAGCGTAGACATGGTTTTGTAATTGTGACCTGTTTTATTCAAGTATATATGACTAAGCAATGTGTTTGAATCGCATTTTCGAGTGCTTTCGTGAGAGCCTATTCTAGCTTGAGTACCCTCGCGTATTTGCTAGGCACACTAATAGAAATGGTCAGAAATATGACAAGAATTACAGTGCATACTAGTTTAAAAGTAAGCCAGAGGGACGTATAGACTTGACACATTCAATCGCTGGTTGCCCAAAACTCAGGAATTGGTGATGTGAAATATAATTGCAAAACTTACAATATCAAAAGTGATGTGAAATCTCTTAATCAGATTTGACAATGTGTATTTACCGTGAAAAGTATTTAAATTTTTTTAACCAGTTTCTATGACTGACGTCAAAGCTGAGTCAATTATTCTCGTAGTTCCTCGTACTCTTTGATACAAAGCGCAACAGAGTAAACATTGGTCAATGAAATTTGTGTAATTATTTTGTAATGTAGCTTATGCTAACAGGTTGTGTTTTTTGTATACAGGTAGTTATCAAAATGTGTTTAATTAACTATCAGTTGAGGTTACTCGAGACTAACTCCCAATCCTTCCTCAACGCCTTTGCGCTAGTGGATCCGTGTGCGTATAACGCAATGATGATGATGTAGCAGGAATAAAAATAATCATACTATGCAAATACATCTGTGTTAGTGTGCAGCAGGACTCTTTATATAAATTGCATAATATGTTTAATCAACTCGCTTTTCACCGTTATTTTTTAATTGACTGGGAAGCATTGATGGACTGAGAACCTTATAACGAGACATTTTGGAAACAGTCAGGTTGTTCTTGAAGAAGTCAGACAGTACAAAAAATAAGATTATAAATCGAAGTTTATTTTATCAGTGTCGGCTGAATTTCAGGAAAAGTGGTTGAATTAGGTATTTAAAAAGTCAATACCGTATTTCCCCAAAAATAAGACAGTGTCTTATTTTAATTTTCTTTCGATAAAAAATACCACTATGGATTGTTTTGGGGGATGTTTTTTTATTTTCATTTACCAAAAACAAAATTACAAAGTAAAAAATTACGAGATTTCAAATATACAAAATATGAAAACCGATATTTACTTATAAATAACACGTTTTTATTTAAAAAAAATCGTGCTATCGACTAGATCTTATTTTAATGGGAGGGCGTATATTAAAACCATACTTGATATACGTATTCCGAATGTCAATGAAAGAAATTGAGAATGTAATCGAAGTAAATTTTTTAAAAACTTAGGGCATAGAGCGCTATATGACGTCACATCATGGAATTGTAACGTCATAATACTTTTCGAAGGTATGTACGATGAAACGGGGGCGAATTTAATATTCGATTTTTCACTCTAATTCACAAAAGTTTCTCTCTGTGATAATAGGAAAACACTCCTCACTATTAAGGTGCATATTTCTCGCTCCACACTTGGTCTCTTTTAAATATCTCAGTCTTCTTGATAAGTATAAGTAGATTACAGTTACTCAGCACTGTGTGATAATGGATGAACGCGCATCTCTTTTTCGTGTTTACTCGTGGATGGAAGGTATTTGTCTTTAGTATTCTAATGTTAAAGGCTCTAATGCACTGGTTCTCAATCAGTGGGCCATGGCCCACTGCTGGGCCATAGAGACATTTTAAAGTGGGCCACAAGTCTATTAAAAATTACTATGGTTATGAAAAAGTTTAGTTTCGTTTGTGTCATTATAGTCACATTTTTATTGTAGTAGCAATGAATGATGCTGCTGCTTTTCATTCTAATTCTTGAAGTGAAACTATTTTTTTTTGCAAAAATAGTCTTGTTTTTCTTGTAGTTTTTTTCCTTGCATTAGAACGTTAGTGGGCCACCGAATTTTTATGCAATAAAAGTGGGCCACGAGAGAGAAAAGGTTGAAAACCACTGCTCTAATGCCAGTAACTACATTAGACGTAATTAACATATAATGAAACCATTTAGACAATTTTTTGAGAGGGCGTAAACCTAAGTCTTGACATATTCTAAAATAGAGGCGGGGCTTAAAAGTTTAACCACTGCGTAGGTCGTAATTATGGTTGTAAGCGCTTACTCCGAAGATATCTTCCGTCTTAAAAAGCAATTTGTGCTATTTATCATGCTGTCATAAGTAGGTGTTCCTCCGAAATGCCGCGTCTTTACCCTTAGATCGAGAAATATTGATAAGAGTCAGTCTACAGCAGGGGTCGGCAACCTTTTGTCGCTCGCGGGCCAAAATAATGGTTGCAAGTCACATATTTTTAGAAAGTTGAAAACCGAACGGATGATACTTTTTATTATGAAAATGAAGCAGTGATACATCTCTTGAATAGAATATAGATTTATTTCCTCATTGCATTGCATTTTTGGCGCCATTGAACCCTTTGCACTTAGCATCAACTTTCCTACGTTTTGTTGCCAATTGTTTAATTATAATTAAATTATAGGCTCATTAAACGAGTAATTGGGAATTTTATACTTGTTAGATTATAATATAATGAATTGTCTAACGTAAAAAATATAATCGTCAAACAGCTGTTTTGTTACTATAATTCAGGGAAGCGTCGCGGGCCGGATTATGTTACTCCGCGGGCCGTGGGTTTCCGACCCCCGGTCTACACCAATATGTGCATCTCATGTAAATAGGCACGAAGGTGTCATTCTAAGAACCGTGAACATTTTAATTCCCAGTGTTGATGTATTCCACTGGGAATAGGGCGTTTTTTATATAATGATAGGTATTGAATGGTTTATATTACTAATATTTACAAATAATTCGAACGGAAAATCCAAATTGAATTTGCTTCAGTTTCACCTTGAAATATGGCCTGAATCTTGCACACGGTATGATCTATGGTCCATACAAGACCGGGCATTATACTTACCTAACCGCAACAAAACTTATTAATAGGCCTTGTCTTGTTTTATCCGGTCCATTATGTCTGAGTTTGTAGCCTAAAATAACATATCGGCGGCTTCCTTATGGGATCTAGCTTCCAAAAATTACATGACAAAAAGCATTTTGATGTTATTGGGAGCCCTCAGTATTTGCGTGTTGGTAAGTTGTCAGAAAACTTGCGTCACTTAAATAAAATGGGCAAACCTCTTACATCTTTCCATAATTTATAAGTGAAAACATAGAATGAATTTTTTTTTAAATTTTTCAATTTTATTCTGGTAAATTCGATCTGTCAAAAAACTGACGTAAACTGACATGCCTTTCCATTAACCGTGTCATATTTTTTCAAGGGCAATAACATACTGGAGTACCCAATAATATTATCTACTAGGAGCGTATACTATGACTGGGTCTTATTTCAATTTCGAAAATAACACTAGGGCTTATTTTTGGGGGATGCAAAGATTTTTGAAGTTCAAATTATGAGATTTTCAAATTTACAAAATATGAAAACTGATACCAATTTACTTATAAGTAACACGTTTTTATTTAACATAACTGCTGAACAAAGATTTTTAATGGTTCCATTACATTTGAACCCACGTACATTTGAACCCATGACAATTGCACCTGTATGCTATTGCACCTATGGAATTTTTTTTATTTCACGGATAGTTAAACCCATACTAACCCTAACCCATGGGTTTTAGCACCCGCATATAAATTGAACCCGTGGATATACGCATGGGTTCAAATGTACGGTCACCATTTTTAATAATTTAAAACGTGCAAGAGAGATTTCTCGCTATGACTAGGTCAAAAAAAATTCGCGATATGGAATAGATCAGCATTTCTTGATCTGGGGGTAAATTTCTTCATTCTTAGTGGTAAATTCCGTTATTGGAAAAAGAGGTTTTGAATAAACAAAAACCACATAAATTTGCTTGCTTTTCTGAAAGAAATGTTGTGTTATTGGTAAGTTACAAGAAATTGGTAGTAGCCTATTATTATTAGTAGGCCGAAATTTTCTTTTCTTTCTGTTCATTCCTGAGTTCTTTGTTAGCTCCAACTTCTTGAAAAAATAAATTCTAGCTTATTAGATCAAAATGTTTGAAATGATCGAAATACACCCGTAAATCGACTTTCCCCCTTTCCCCACTGAACTCCACACTCCCAAGAGAGGAGAAGGTACTTACGAAGTATGTGAACCAAGATGACGGACACCGGAACGTAGTATGTGTACCAGGTTAGGGTTAGGTCAGGTACAAATAAATACTACGGGAGTCACTTGGCTAGTCCCCATTCTTGGTTTTTGAATAATATTTTTTAAAACAATGACCAATGGCAGTATTGGGGGGGGGGGGGGTAAATTTTGTAATCTTGTTTAATAAAGGGGAAAATATTTAAAAAGGTTAAGAACCACTGATAGATCCTATTTTAAAAAGAAGGCGTATATTAAAATAAATTTCAAAATTTGGGCTAATTCCTGTTTTCAGGGAAAACACGGTATTCCCACCGCTATATTGCGCATGGCAAAATTCTTGAGATGTGGTAATTCCGTGCAGTAGTTCAGTAGTAAAGTCAGTGACCGTGAACTTTTCTTTGAGGTAAATATTTGCGGCTGTATTACGTGGGATGAGAATCTCATGCATCACGTCAGATTTTACCACGTAGAATCAAAGTAGATAGAACACTGATAAAGAACATGAAGGGCTAGGTATGCAAGTGAGTAGTTGGTTAGTTTGTAATTAAGAACTAAGTATAGAACACCTACGCCTTGAGAACAATGGTTCTCAAACCTTTTAAGCACTTTTTAGAATTTACCAAGTCTCGCGCCCACCTCAAAATAACTAGCTAACAATAAGCTATAAATAACAGATGGTAAGGTGAAAGTATGTTATATTAAAATACGACTTGAAAATACGAAGATGGCATGAACGTAAATATCTAAAATAAAGAAAAATAAATATCCAAAATAAGGCGGGCAATATCAAATCTAACAAATATTTTTAATTAGCCTCACGCCTCCTCAAAAAATTGTCTGCACTCCCCACTTTTCAGAGCCACTGGCTTAGAATAAAACATTGGTGCGATTTCTTCTCGGCTAAGACGAATTTACGATATGAGAATCATATTCAAAATGTTTTAGCTATTTTATTGTCGGAAAATATTGTAATTTGTCTGCCCCCTGTTATCTTTCCAGTGGTATTTTTAATGAATATTTTGATTGGTTGACTCCAATTCAACAAAGTGAAAACACCCTGTGAAATAACCTTATCAAACAATGAAACTAGGAAGAACGGGGCGTTTACCGCTGCGCTAGGTCATTGCACCCTACAAATCATGCTATTTTTGGAATTCCCAATTCCATATACAGAGAGATTGAAAAACAAACGGGGACATAATTTTTTACGCATTATCTTAGCAGAATGCACGGACTAGTTGTTTTCTTTTTCCCATATGCTTTATGAGTCAATTCCCAAACGAAAAATGAATCACGAATGTCACTTTTTTGCAACATTCCCGTTTACACTAACAAGCACTTTTTACTATAAACTGTTGGTAAATCTAGTCAAGGTAACTCGGCCCTATTTTAGCCTTTTTTGTTTAAGTTTTCCAATCAGTATGTTATCATTAACACTGTTCTTATTTTAAATATAAAAAAAACGTGTTGGCGGGAAAACCCATCGTGACATATTTTGTTACGCATAACAGCATGATAAGATTGGCGTGAACACACTTACGCGAAGAAGGGTAAGAGTTACGCATATACGGTATGCGCAAAATCTACGTGGAATCTAATATCTATTATCGAAAGTATTCTAAAGCTTTTTTGAAGTTCAAATTTTGTGGGGTAAACTGTATTTAAAATTGGATGTTAGTAGTAGGGCTAGAACAGCGTTTCCCAAACCTTCCGTTCGTCGGCACCCTTTGGGTAATTTATAGATCGCCCGTGTACCGTCGCTGAAATTGTCTTGCGTGCCGTGATTGGACAGAATAAGTCATGTGAACTGCAAAAAGGGACTTGATAGTTAGTGTAGTTGTAGTTAAAGCTTCTACTGGGTTGAAAATGCGATTTAATGAGGTTCTCCAAATTATTAACACCATGTTAAAAAATAGTTTAGAACAGATTAGAAGTTATGGAAGGAATATACTTATATATACCTAATCGAATGTACCCATTGAAATGTCAAAGTGTGCCCCTGAGCACTGGTCTAGACATTTTAATTCCCATGTGTTGTCGAATATACGAAATAAGAATTATTAATAGGTAAATGCTGGTGCGAACTCAGAAAAGTTAGGCAAGGAAGAAACGCTGATGAAAATTCAACATGGTGATGCATTTAAAAATGGGCGCTGCCGAAGTGTGCGTACCAATATAGAGGTATCAGATTTTGTTCGCCCACTTTACATCAAGTTGTTTAAGGGACTGAATCCTGTGGCCAGGGAGTATATTCAATTGGCTGACACAGACAGTCCCCGAACTCGTAATAGAACTAAAATAGGGGAAAATCGGAATAAAATTATACCCTAACCTGGTACACATATATACTACGGGAGTATCAAAAAATGCCCTGCAGCAGTAGCGGGCGAGGTGGTAAAATTAAAAAGCTCTGATTACTACGGCCATATATAGTTTGGCTTTTTAGTTCGCAATCTAGCTTTTTTGTAGTTATCAATTTAAACAAAGTATATTGAATAATACTTCATTTAGTATATTGTTAATTATTAATAAGCTTATATTAAGGCTTAATCCATACATGCATATGAGTATTTTAGGCTCTTTCTTGGCTGGTGTTGTTATTCAAACTGACAGAATGACTCATATCGGATTTTTGGTTAACTCAGGCGAGGCTTTGCCATAAATTCCATTTGTATCCTCGTCAATGTACCGCATGTATTCAAATCAAATTTTGTAGAAATAAAGGATTTCGAAAAATGTGGTTTGGCCATAAATTTGCCCATGACGACCATGAGAGATATATTTCAATGCTATTATATTTTGTCATTGAGGCTGTTCTGCCACGAATTGAATTTGTCCCATGCACTTTATGTATTCAAATCAAATTTCGTAGAAACATAGGATTTCGAAAAATGTGGTTTGGCCATAAATTTGCCCATGACGACCATGAGAGATATATTTCAATGCCATTTTATTATATGCTATTATATTTTGTCATTGAGACTGTTCTGCCACGAATTGAATTTGTGCTATGCACTTTATGTATTCAAATCAAATTTCGTAGGAATATAGGTTTTCAAAAAATGTGGTTTGACCATAAATTTGCTTATGAGACATATATTTCAATGCTATTATGGTATATGCCATTAGATTTCGTCACTAAGGTTCAAATATATTATTTTATTTATATCTGTGTGACCCTAATTTAATAATGTAGAGGTGTTACTGACGCACGTATTTTGTTAACTGTATTTCCCCCGCACGTAAATGGATGGGCGTAATAATTACATTACGATAAACCTAAATTACATAAGTTCAATTGCTACTGCATATATATTCTGGGAAAATGTATTTATTCAATTTATTTTGAATATTGTCTCAATACTCCAAACACGATAAATAGGGTACGTCCGTATTATGTGTACCGGGTTACGGCTAGGCCATAATTTTATTCCGATTTTCTTTATTTTAGCGGAATGTCTGTGTTAGCCAAGTGAATATACCCCCTGCCCATAGGTTTCAGTTCCTTTATACAACTTGATGTAAAGTAGGCGACGAAATTAATTACCTTCATATTGATACACATACTTCTGGAGCGCCATAAATAGTATATCTATAACTCTATTTTTTGCTTGGAAAACTGTCGTCGTATAGTTACAGAAAAATTGAAGTGATATTTACGTAATTTTCCTCTGTTTAAAATCGGAAATTTGCATATCCGCATTCACATTTTAAAAAGTGTTTTTGCTCATTTTTGACATATTTGCGATGTGGATGGAAGAAATACATAGTGACCATAAATTCCATTTACAATTTCAATTTTGTTACGGAGCCAGTTCTCAATTTATCTTAACCAGGTTTAATGTTTTTAATCAGTAATTGTTTAAATAAATTTACTTCATTTAATACATCAGTGAGGGCCAAAACAATTTATGGTAACGATAAATTTCTTTTGCAATTTTATTTTTTTCAAGTCTTTATGGACACCCTATATTGAGTTATCCAAAGTATTTATAATGACGGTGGATTAGGAAATTGTATTATATTATTCATAATTTATCAAAATCAGAGTTAGGATTTTTCATGATTGAATAGACTAACAGTAATTCTAATACGGTGGGGCGCGTCCTACAGGGAGGGCGCAGACAACTTTTTGAGGGGGCGTTAAAAATATTTGTTAGGTTTGATCTTGCCCCCCCCTTTATTTTGGGTATTTACATTTATTTCATTATACACGTCTCATCCACGTATTTTCAACCTGTTTTTCGAGCAAAACATTCGCCTTACTATCTGTTATTTGTAGCTTATTGTTAGATTGTTATTTCTAAGGTGGGGAGCGAGACTTGAATGCTTGAATTGAGGTAGTAGGGTAATTGAATAAAACAAGACTAAATTTCAGTTAGACGATGTTCTAGTCAGAATTTTGGAAATCCGGTGACGATAACCGAACTCGGAGGTAAAGTTTGTATCAACTTGAAAGCGGGGGTGGAGGTTGGAGTCGATTTTTAATTAACTAGAATTTGAGATGGGACTTCTCTCCGATTCAGATTGACCAGAAGACATCAAGTGTGTCTTTCAAGGAAGCAGCCAGAGGGGTGAGCGTCGTAACCCCCTTTTTCGGCATCAAACATAGACATTTTTTTGGTTTGAAACGTTTTTTAGACCCTCAAGACTCCTGAAAGCCCACGCTTCTGTCGTCCAACCATACCCGCTAGCTGTTACTTTCTAACTTTGCCATTGGCTACGCCGCTGGTGTCCTTATTTCACTTTTGCTACGTATCATTCATACTTGTGATTCATGGATTTTATATTCATTATTAACTTTAGTTCTGATATAAGTGGTTCTTAATATCGCACTTCAAACATTGTTATGGAACAATAATCACAACAATACTATACTTTACAAGTGATTCATACGTCAAATATGACCATTGTTTCGTCAGAACCATTGATCTGAGGTTTCAAATCATAATAGGAAGTAAACATTGCATAGCTTTGGATAAATATACTTTGACTTTTCTTCATCATACTATATACTTGTGCGTCACTGTAATATGTCGAAATCCAGATTATTGCTGAATTACAATGGCTAATGGTGTAACTGTATTGAAATGACAAATTAATGAAAAGTCTTCCACCGCGACCAAGGTTTATAAACTGAAATAGACAGAACCGAACGGAAAATATTTGGTTCCCACCCAAATCAGACCTCACGCCAAGTGGTCCAAAAGCTCCTAAACCCCCAAAGTAGTTTGATGTACTTCGTGCAATAAATAGATGGCATTTCAAGGTGATGTACTGATAAAGATAAATGGGTGCTCCCGAAGTATGCGAACCAAGATGGCGGACATCGGAACGTAACATGGGTAACAGGTTAGGGTTAGGCCATATTTTTTTCCAATTTTCCTTATTTTAGTCCTATTATCAGTTCGAAGACTAGCCAAGAGCCTCCCGTAGTATTTATACCTAAAATTATGGCCTAACCCTAACCTAGTACACATATTACATTCCGATGTCCGCCATCTTGGTTTGCATACTTCGGGAGCCCCGATAAATGAAACTTAAATAAACGATATTATGAGTCCTGCTGCACATTCACTGTATTGTTGTAAACTGCTTGTCTGAGAAAGTCTGACTTCGGATAGACGAAACGTTACCAAAATATATTTGTTATGGGGGGGGCGGGGCTATTGAATCAAATTGTATAATCTTAATTATTCCTGCTACAGCATCCTTGCAGTATACGCATACGGATCCACTAGCATAAAGGCTAAAGAAGTGATAGGAAATTAATATCGTGCAACTCAATTCAAAGTTCAAAGTAAACAATGATTAAACTAAAACGAACCTGGTTAAGATATATTGTACCGCTATGTGAAATAGGGTCGCGGAAGAATATAAACTTGGCCTGCTGTTAAATCAATACTTGGAATCTGTTATTTTACCTACAGACAGTTCGTGAGTTTGTGTATTTTAGGAATCCGCGTTGTTTCTGCTAATAGTGCGATGTTGCCCTCTGTAATAACATTGGAATTTCGGTACTCCCGTAGTATGTGTACCAGGTTAGGGTTAGGCCATCATTTTTTTCAGATTTTTCTTACTTTAGTCCCATTAGGAGTTCGGGGCCCATACTGCTCATAGGTTTTAGTCCCTTTACTGGATGTAAAACAGGCGAACAGAATTAGTTACCTCCATATTGGTACACATTCTTTTGGAGCGCTGGAATTTATAATGACAAAACCCGGTAGAAAAAATAGTTTTTTTGAAAACTGAAAACTTTCCTTTTTTAATTTATTCCGTTGCTTTTTCATTAAGCTTTCAAAGCTCAATGTTCCATTTTCTACCTAAACTTATTATAGTGCAACCTTGATGGACGCTTTTTTGTAGAGAATGATAGCGCCGTTATCCGTAAAATTTATTTTTGAGAGTAGAAACGAATTATACGTAAAATAAAATATTCTGTATAGTGAAAATATTTCTGAATTTTGAAAAAAAAAATGTAATTCATTCAAATTCATATCTCAACTTTGACATATTTTGCCTCGAAATGGTCAAATTTGACTGAAAAATGACTAATATTAGTTAAAGTTGTAACCTCAAAAAACACATTTTCAAAATATATGTTTATTATTCTATTTCCGAATGTTTTGAGACTAAAGATGCCAACGTTGGTATTTTTTATGATACGTTTCAACATGTTCACTTTTGTAAGAATAATTCCAGTTCGGGATAGCCTACTTGAAGCGCAACCTACGTGAGTTAGGTTTAAAGTTATAACGACTTACTTCAGCAGAAACAACATTGAAAAAAGGGCGCTCCAGAAGTGTGTGTATCAATATGGAGGTAACTAATTTTATTCGCCCACTTTACACCAAGTTGTGTGAAGAGACTGAAATCTATGGGCAGGGGGTATATTAACTTGGCTAACACAGACAGTCCCCGAACTCGTAATAGAACTACAATAAGGAAAATCGAAATAAAATTATGGCGGAAAAACAACTGTATACTTATCTTTTACGCTTCTTACGTTTACTTTGTGTTATAGAATGGAAAAAACTTGACAAGCGTTGTTACCCGGTCGTTATTGGCTTTCAAGATTATGGAACAGCTAGTTATGACGTCTTCACTTTAGTCTCGCCGTTTCTTTGAAAATGTTTGCTTTCAGAAATGATCTGTATATATTTATATAGCAGTGATTTTCAACCGTAGACAATTGAAGGGAATTGAAAATAACCGTTTGCTAGATTTGATCTTGCCCGCCTTATTTTGGGTATTTATCATTCTTTTGTGCGTTCCCTCCACATATTTTCAACACGTGTTTTCGTCTTCTATCAGTTATTTGTAGCTTATTGTTAGCTAGTCACTTTTAAGGTAGGCGCTAGACTTGCCAAATTTGAAAAGGGTTAGGGTAAGCATATGAAGTGGAATTCGTGGTGTGTTTTATGGAAAACGTCACGAGAATGGGCAGAATAATCATACGGGTTCAAATTTATGATTAAATGATTATAGCAGGCTTTCTCACACTCAATACCAATCTAGCAACAGTAGGGTTATGCAGTCAGGGCTGGGGAGCTGGTTCGAAATCATGATGGCTCCGGCTCCAGCTCCGGAGTCGCAGTGTAATCAATCGTTAGCTCCAACTCCGGCTCCGGAGCTTCATTTTTTTATGCCGGAGCTGGCTCCAGCTCCGGCTCCATAGCCATTATCAGAAGTGCAGCCCAATAACGCATTTTGCTAATTGTTTCCTAAGTGCGGCATGTTATTTAGGCTGTAAACACCCTCCAAGTCGGTGTCATGATAATTCCTTTTTGTTCCTGCATGTAACTTGTGAATCCACTGAGAGTTATTATATGCTGTATTTTTATATGCGAATCGGTATACCCAGCATATAAGGGTTTTACATATAACCCCACAATAAGACGGGAAGGAAAATCGGCTTCTGGAATGGTCGCAGCGTTTGCGCATTCGGTAAAATAGCTCATAATGACTTTTTCTACCACATAATATTTAACCCATAATAACTGTCTTTTTATTTTAATTTAAATGTGTTCAACATAACTGGCAATCATGCGGCCAAATAAAATCTGTCGTGGGCCATTCTAAAGCAAAACTTATGGTGTTTTCTGTTTTATTTTTTGTATTTTATAATGTCGCTTTTTAATCAGGAAAATTTGGTTTGCGTATTGACTTCTTTATTTATCTTAGAATTTCATCACCGATGATTATGTAATAACTCGTTTTCTCACAAATATGGTGCTTGACACAAAACATATGTCTTGAGAAATTGTGAGTAAGGGAAAAATAAACACTGAAATAAGAGATGTTATGGCCTAATGTTTATGGAGACGAAAACAATTGACGCTTTTCACGAAATGCAACGCACATGTGATAGTAACGGCAATAGCCCTTCAACTCATGATAATTTAAACTGGCCTGACGGGAGGCAGTATTTTATGGTACAAATTGAATAAGCAGACCCAAAATAATGGAAATTACCATCGTCACCCAATTACATGCCGTCCCCCTCTCCCAAATCAGGCCAAAAGTTGGTTCTAGGATCGAGGCGTTTTGATAATTATCAGCGATGGGATGTTAAAGATAAATAGAGAAGTCAATTCGCAAGCCTAATTTCCACATTGGAGAATATTATAAGATATTAAAATGAAACGGAAAACACTATAAACTTTGTTCTAGGAGACTCCCAACAGCTAAAAAAAAATGCCTTGTTAATCTCATTATTTTTTTTGCCTACGACATATTATTTATCGGTTGACTTTGAAAATTATACAGTCACTAAAATAAATCTAAACGCAAACAATCTTACTCGCGATATACTTTTTATATATTCAAAAAATAACAACGGAAATTGATGAGACTTTTCTCCAGAACATGCTATGTTATGGATCAAAACAAGATATACCGTAATGGGGCACTTTGCCATACATTTTTATGATAGGTGACTGTTAAACCTTTCTTTTGTCGTAAAACGACTCAATCTCGAGATACGTTGAACAGAATTGACGACATTTGAAATGGATTGGATATTCAACGCCACGAAAAAATCATAATATGTTACATGGAAATTCCAAAATCACTTATTCAAAAATCCCTGGCCATTAGGGTTTTTGAGCTTGACCACAATCATAAAAAATTGCAGCTTAGTGGAAATGAGAATCAAAATTTTGATAAAAGGGAACCGCTCCAAATTTTGATACTAAACTTTCAAACATACAGAATAACTGGAAACTTTTTAAAAAATATTAGGAACTAAAATTTTTAAAATGAATTATAAGCTGAAAAGAAAAGATTTTATCATTTGTAACGTAATCAGAAAAAAATTATAAATTTGAAAAACAAAAAATGAGATATTTAGGAGCTGGAGCCTGGAGCCACTAAATTTTTGGTAACTCCAGCTCCGGCTCCAGCTCCATCTGTTATGAAAAGCTTGGCTCCAACTCCGACTCCGGCTCCATCAAAATGTAACGGCTCCATGACTCCAGGCTCCGACTCCAGCTCCGGCTCCCCAGCCCTGGTTATGCTGGAACCTCATCAAGACTAACTTAACTATCAATGCGTAATCAGCAATAATATCAAAGTACTACATGCAGGATATAAGCATTACATACCACCTATAAATAAAGCAGTTGATCAACTCCCAACTAGACGTAGCTGATGTTTTGGTCATAGAGAATATATGAAAACATAAAATTTAAGGCAAGAATATCAAAGTACTATATACGGGACATAAGCATTACTTACGTACGACCTATGAGATCCCAACTCCCAACTAGACGTAGCTGATGTTTTGGTCATAGAACATATATGAAGACATAAAATTTAAGACAAGTAAAGTGGAAGTCATCTCATGTTCTATAACGATAGATATCATTTTTCATTTGTCAAATAGTTAGAATTGGCATATGTAGTATAATTCATGGCATGTCGTAGATCAAGATACATGAAAAACGTCAAGATTAATCATATGGTTTGAGTTTTTATAAAAAAGTTATAACCAGCGCAAGAGTTTGGGCTTTGGTAGGATTATGTTGGAACCTCATCAAGACAAGCTATCAATTAAGCAATCCGAAAGGATCAAAGTTCTACATACAGGACATAAGCAATACATACGACCTATCAGGAATGCATTTGTTCAACTCCCAACTGGACTTAACAAATACATTGTGCAATATCAGTAAAAGATTCTACCATTTGGTGTTAATTATAATAAATTCTATTCGACACATTTTAAAATATAAAAAGAGTTCTTGCTTATTATTTGCTCTCAATTTCAGGTCCGATTAAAATATTTCAATCTATGTTTAATAATCCTTTGATTATATTCTAAAAAAACGTTTTATCATTAGACTAGTTCGAATTACTCGGAATATTTGGTATATTTTATCTACTTTTTAACAGTAATGTTAATGCGTTAACAAACGATGCAAATTACGGACTTTGAAATCGAAATTATCTTTCTATATCTGAGATGAGTGACAGACCCTAATTCTTCCCTTTGTTGAATGACGTTCAAAGTTCGCCATATCGCAGAAGATTATTTTCGTCACAATGCCTGAGTGCCAGTTCATGATGACTTACCAATTCAGCTGTATTTCTATTTAATCATAAAAGTTCATTAAATTTAATTGGAATTTTGTAGTATTTGTATTAGGTTTTTCTGTGGATATACGTTTGTAGTATAATATAAGTTGTTGCAAGAGGGATAATTTGCGTCGTTGCCTGGAGAATCTATCATATGACGCAATTTAAAGAACCAGACTGACTATATTAAGTTTCTACTTTTAATCCTCGAGCCAGGAGTTTAGCTTTGAAAAGAATTTGGAACGAAATGTATTAGAAGCAATGGAACATACAGGGGATATTTGAACGTATAAATATGATTTGAAAGGCTGTCCATATTCCATACAGTTACTAATATGACATTGTCTACTGTCGAGTTTCTTATTGTCTGTCGTTTATTATATTAATTTCCATTTTTATCAGTGTATAACGCCTGCTTGCAGATAACGAATACAGTAAAGCAGGGTGTGCAACCTTTAATATAGGAGGGACGGATATAAATAACTAGGTGAAAGCACGGACCGCACTTTTGTTTAGCATAGGCTTTCTAGTAGTTGCAGGCACAATAAGTTTGGTTATTTATCTTATTACATGCGGAGTTCGCTTCGCACAGGTTAGCTGTTACTGATTCGTAACGCAAAGGAATCGAAATTACTCGCACATACTAGATTAAACGTAATTAAAACCTCGCTACGCGGGCCGCACATCATTCTAAATTTGCACTTCTCTGCGGGTCACACTATTTTCTTTGTGAGACGCATTTGTTCCGCGTGCCATAGTTTGCAAACTTCTGCAGTAAATTATAGATTTTGTCGGAAAGATATCATAAATGACCATCATATTTATTGTAGGTATCCTTTACTTACGATTATATTGGACACGTCGGTGGACATAACGATCGTTTGAATATTATGTTGTTGTTCTTGTTTTTCTTTTCCTTCGTCATAAAAAAATCGCTTTTCTCTTCGAATACTTATTACTTAACCAATTGCTTTGAAATTTTCAGTGGTTGAAAATTGATTTTTTCGGTATTACTTTTATTTATTTCCAAAATGCCTGTGGACTTCAAGAAATTCGTTTTTAGGTGTCAGAATAAAAAATAGCAACACCTTGTAACGTGTCCATATATTTGAGCATAGCTCTCTTGTGTTTTCTAGTATTTTTCTACTGTTTTTTCAGTGATAAAAGCAGCATTGCTATATTCCTCAAGTATTTAAACATTATTTAAATAAAACACTATTTTAGTTCAATCAGTTCAAAATTTCCGCTGACATTAGTCGCAAATATTTATTCTCCATGTTCTTTCATATCATAAAAGATTTCAATATGATGTATGAATCATGATGTTCTTCTATCAATAACCATGGCAGCGTGTAAAATATTTAATTAAACGAATGACGTCATTAGATTGTGACGTCATAGAACTATCGGTATACTAGTTTTGGGCCACGAAGCGATTGAATTGCTATCGTTCTGACTTTGACTTAAAAACTCCAAGCCCACTCAACGAAGTTTAAATTAATTACCGGTATGTTACTAATCACAGAACAAACACTCTTGAAATGAATTGTCAAGTTGAACAGTGTCCAGCGTTTCGATTTTGATTAGCTGTCTGAGTTGAAGTGACTTATTAATGGATGTTCAACAATTTATGCTGATTTTGAACGACCATTCAATTGCTCTTATTAATAGAATTTCTCGGAATTCAACTTTTGGAAAATTTTATATCTGTCAGTTTGGTACTCCCGTTGAGTAACAAAACAAAGAAGCAGAGCTTAGCACAATGCGCCACATCGCCGAAAGTAACAGCGTTTGAATTGAGTTAATATGCTATGGTTTTCGCCAAGAGATTTAAGATATCAAGTACTGACAAAATGGTAGATTCTATCTATGCCTGAGCGCTAAACACTGGTCCAACGTGTGTTATTGGACACGTAGTGGACATAACGATCGTTTCAATATTATGTTGTTGTTGTTCTTTGACACGTTTTTAAAAAGTCGCTTTTCTCTTCAAATACTGAACCAATTGCTTTGAAATTTTCAGTGGTTAAAGATAAAAATTCTCTCCAGAAGGCTATTACTTTTTTTTTTTGCTATGACGTCATCAAAATTATGTGACTCTACGTGTCCATATATTTGAGCATAGCTCCCTTGTTCAAATTACTATTTTGAGCTTCAAAAACGGGAAATGCGTCTGTTACTTAATTTGGAGTGTTCGCCATCACAGTTCAATGTTTTTGTTGCACTTGATGCATTGTTATATTATATGTGAAATGCACAAACAAGTTCAAAACTAAACTTTATTCTGGACGCTTGGTGGCGTTAGCATCACGTTATTTTTCGCGGCAAATTTGTCCCTGATTGTCAAAATCAAAACAAGATTCGATCTGACATTTGGATGACGGTCACCGAGGATATAAGGGTGAATCTTGAGATCGTGAGCTCGCCATTATAGCAACGTCTATCACTGAAGGTGAAAGCAAGTTGTGAAGATATTAGCATTCTTTCGTTAGTTTTAGAACGGCGGAATGAAACAGTTTGATACCTAGACGGCGAAAATTGTTTGCCCGGTGTGTTTTGATCGTTGACGCGCTGTAGTAATTCGCTGAGCTGTGAAGCCTTTCGAAAACATCCGTTGCCTTACATGCAATAATTATAGCCCTAAAGAATTGTCAGGTGTTTAGGATTTGAAATAATTGAATAAGACATTTGCGGTCAGTGCCGGTAAATTTTTTTTTCGCTCCAGAAGTATGTGTACAAACATGGCGGTGACTAATTTTGCTCGCCTACTTTATATCAAGTTGTGTGAAGGGACTGAAACCTATGGGTAGGGAGTATATCCAATTGGCTAAAACAGACAGTCCCCGAACTCGTTATAGAACTAAAATAAGGAAAATAGGCGAACAAAATTAGTTACCTCTATATTGATGCACATACTTCTGGAGCGCCTTATTTTGTATTTCATTTTCTTTATGAATTTAAGTAACATCTCACCTACCTAATTCCACTATGACTCCATGCCTAACTAACCATCATCTAATATGGGCAATAAATAATTGTTTTAACAAGCTACATCCACGTGTCATAATTGTCTAGTCAACTTTTGTATGATTTGACCTCAACCTGACCCAGGAAGAACATTAGGTCACAGCACATGTAACTAACTTACACGTTAGGGAGAGATTTTCCTGACGAGCCATACCCGTTTATTCTTCATTTCAATGAATTTAAGTCGTGACTCGTGGGAGTATGGCAATATAGTACGTATACCATACCGTCTTATCCTGGCTTAATTACACGGTATAGAATCGTTCAAGAATCAAGCTATTTTCACTTTCACAGTTACATTAAAATTCTCGTCAACTTGACAAAAATTTTCACAGCGTTGTCTCGGTTATCGTATTTGCATATCTAAGTATGTGTTACCCCAGGCGTTTGACTTGTGTTCGCATCATTAAATTTTCGACTTATCTTGTATTTGTAATGTCCTATTATAGCTTATATTTGTTTTGTTTTCACTCTGACGTATTTTGTTTTTTGAAGATAGCATAACTCAGAAATTGTTTAATAATAAGTTTGAAGTCGTGTTATCTCGGTTGTCAGCGATGGCGGTTCGAATTGGACTCTTTATTAGTTCTAGTCAGTGTTAAATTTGCAGAATTGTAATTTGAACAGATCGGTATGCGCCTGTTTATATTTTGTCAGCAGTGTACACTACCACACTTTTCTCTGGTGAAGGTTCGATCTTGGTCAAACAAAACGTTACAGAAATCCAATTGTGTCCAGCATGACTTGTGAACAGTTTGGTTCCAACACTTTAGGGGTGAAAGATATTTTGCTATTAGGATTAATAACTATTTGTAACTCATAAAAATGGGTTATGTAATTCACTGATATGTTCCCCAACTTTTACTTGTAGGGGATTTTTCCAGGCGGTGGAAGATATTCTGCTATTAGCAATAATAACTATTTGGAACGCAAGAAATGTGTTATTTATTTGACTTACCATCTCCATTGGGATATACGCCACATTCTGGATATTCAAATACAATTATATTTAAGTTAACAATAGAAGTGTGAAAGATGTGGTTGAAATTTTAAAGGGGGGGTGTCACCCTCTAGAATATGAATGCTCGTGAAACACATAGAATGGTGTGCACTACGGTCGTTTCATTAGTTTCTTGCAATCTTTATGTTAAAAGACATCATGTTATCAAAGATGGTATCAAAGCCTAATATCAGTTCAATGCTTTCAGTTGAATCCGGTTCAGTTTTCATGTTAGTGTACCGAATACGAGGCGGGGTAGGTTTTGATCACTAACGAACTATACGCATAAATAATAACGTGAAATTTGCATATAATTTATAAGGAGAAGGATTTCGTAGACGCAAGTAATTATATCCAATCAGCTTAAGACAAAACAATTTAAGTTAACTGTAAACTAGGATCTAAGCAATTATTTTAGTGTTCAATCATCGATTGAATATAAGAGTCTTCCTCTTATTATTCATATACCGGTATGTTATACATGGGCCCAATAGTAGATTTAAAAATGTTAACCCACTGTTGGGCCTTGTTTTATAGTTATTGATTTTATAATAATATTTTCGGATTTTATAAGTAGAATAAGTTAAGCTGCAAACTAGAATTTAAGCAATTATTTTGGTCTTAACAATCAACATATGTTGTACGAGGTTCGGCAAAAAGTTGGTTACCAGTTATTGAATAGGAAAAAAGGGAGCTCCCGAAGTATATGCACCAAGATTTCGTACAACCTGAACATAGTATGTGTACCAGATAAGGCTTCAGGTTGTGCGCAATCTTGGTGCACATACCTCGGAAACGCCGAAAAAAAATATAAAAGCCACTGTTGAGTCGAGCATTATAGTTATTGGCGCGAATATAGTGTTACGGTCCTATATATTTCTAGGGTCTTCGATTTAATGTAAATTTTTCTTATTGCAAAAATGCTCTTTTTAGAGCGTAATTTGATTTTCCATATTGTGCATTTCCACACGTTTGTACGGCAATAACTTCCCGAGTTGTTGTGCATATTCTAATTGTATAGCGATACACTCTGTATGATCACATACCGTTAGTTCAGAATGGATTGAAGTCTTTTTTACTTCCTTCCGTAATGGCCTTGTTTCGTGGAAATCGGCCGAGCTATTCTTGGAATTAGCTTCATCAAAACTAGAAAGGACAATACATGTGAAAACAAAAAGTTGACGCGGGAGGGGTTACTGAACAGCCTGTTGCTAAATATGACTCCCCTTTGTGCATACCGCCTGAAATACGGAGTCGTATTGTGTAAAGTCACTTTATTTTAACTGTATTTTGGAATTGACTTCATCAAACTAAAAAACTGACAATATACAGGAGAACAATAGTTGACACGGGAGCGCTTACTAAACATACCGTCCCCACTACTAAATATGACTCCTTGCCTGCCTGTCGTGCGAAATATGAATTCATATTGTTCAAATTCGCCGTATTTTTACTCATCTGCATCTGTTGCTATTGTTGCCTGGAATATGGAATTCGTATTGTTTGAAAGTTACTGTATTTTTAATCATACCCGGTATTTCTCATTTTATAGCCTATTGCTATATAACTAGATTTAGTTTGCAATTTAAGTGTGAAATGAAGTTTGCTTCAGGAGGACGTCCAGTCTAGTTTAGGTAAGTGACTAGTATAACAGGATCGCTATCTTTCAAATTTTACTTGTTATGGACGGGTGAGATATTGACTTCGTCGAATATACATTTCTAAATAATATTTCAAGCATAAATAGATGGACACGTTGAACGGCACAAATTTCGACATTGAATATTATTCGTTATTGAGTCAGAGATTCAAATTATTTGTCGAAGTTTTAGGGCCGCGCGAAAATAATGGGCCCGCGATGAAATTCGTTCCACGTATTTTTAAATATAAACGTTGAAACACAAAGTATTGATTAAAATGTATTTCTGTGAGTACTTAGTTATCAGAAATAATTGAACATATAGAAGCAATAAATTTTATAGCCAGTAGTCGGAAGATATAGATTAGATCAACCAATGGGACAATAACCAGATCTTTGCAAACAAAAATATCTGATTTTCTACTATAATTTCGCTTACCTTATGTCGTTACACGTAGATATTATGTTAATCAATATAAATATCAGTGATCAAATAAATGAATGAGATCATGTGTTTGCTTGATCTATAATTTATTTTGGTACTCCCGAAGTATGTGAACCAAGATGGCGGACACCGCAACGTAGTATGTGTACCAGGTTAGGGTTAGGTCATGATTTTATTCCAATTTTTCTTATTTCTATTACGAGTTCGGGGACTAGCCAAGTGACTCCCGTAGTATTTGTACCTGAAATTATGGCCTAACCGTAACCTGATACACATACTACGTCCCGGCGTCCGCCATCTTGGTTCACATACTTGGGGAGTACCTTTATTTTGATGTACAGGGTGTCCATAAGGTCCCTTTACAATTTCAATTATGTTACGAAGTCAGTTAAGGTGGGCAATATAACCAGTTTCAGCCATCTAGTTTAGCCACACACAAGAAATTTAGCGGTAAAAGCAAGAGAAAAGAATGCAACTATGGCTTGGCCTTACAGTGATAAATATACCGTGCAAAACGGCGAAAGATTTAACGCAGCGACAAAATCATAAAATATTATGTATTTTCACTCACGTGAGCGCTTTTTCAAACATGAAAGGTCAGATCAAGATTTTATGCTTGACGGAAAAAAATCGGAATGTTGAGAAGGGCCACACAATCGGCTTGGCGGGCCTTGTTATGGCCCGTGCGCTGCCTTCTGCACATCCCTGTTCTTATATCTTGATTTTGCTCTTTATTTTTACATCGGTTGTCGAGAATTGTATTCGATACGTATTGAATCCAATAACCCAGTATTTTAAAATATGTTCTGCTGAATTATGAATTAGCAACATAATAACACAAGCTTGGACACTTTAACCGGGTCGATGATAAACAAAGCACAACCGATAAAATAAAGCACAACCGGTTATCAAGATCATCGACATGAATATACCTGGTGGCAATCATGCGCCACTTTAACCGTCTATTAGCTTTTTTTATTTTCCATAATTGATTAAAGTTGGCCGTTTCAAATTCTGTATTGGAGGTGTGTTATGGGCGTTTTCTGATGTTTCTAATTCCCAAAAATACGATAAATCTCATATTAAACCTTGAAACTCAGGTGAATAAGAGATGGGATCAAATTAAATCTGTGAAATTTTTATGTAAACAGACTTAATTAAACAAACTTGATTGTTTTCTGGGCTTCCGGCCAAGAAATATCGATTTTTATCTTGTATTATAATATTTCTTAGTGAGTTTTTGGTATTCCCGTAGTTTAAGATTTTATGCATGATGGGGGGAGAATCTCAGTGTTGAAGGGGCTACAGTAAAAAGCTTAGCGGGCCGGGTTATGGCCCGCGCGTCGCTTGTTCCACACCCCTGTATTGGACCATCCAATAAACACCCAAATGGGTCCAGACTGCTTTACTCGATCATTTTTGGATTAGTAGAATCTCTATATTTTTTATTAAATAAAAAATAAAATAAAAAAGGATTATCAATTATGAATGATAACCAAATAAACTTGAGCCAAACCCCTGTCTTCATTTCTCTGTAATCTCGTCTACGCCAGACAAATAAAGTGACAGGAATAAATCAAAATACCGCATACTTGACAAGGTGAAAAGTTAATTCAATCTAGCTTCGCATAAAAAATACCAAGTCACTCTGACGTCATATTTAGGGAAATTATTTTATTCCCCACGGACCCGCTAATCATCATGATTTGATATGAATTTCAGATAAATTGAATATTCAAAAAAGCGGCTCATTTTTTTAAAGATTTAGTCGTTATCCGTATTTTTGCACGACACAACCTATGCATATTTAATGTGTGTGCTCTCAGCATTTATCCGTATCACCAATTATCGACGTCCCGACTTCTAGATTTTTTTAAGATTCAAAAAAATACATGAATTTTTAATGATCGTATTATTTTTACGCCCAGCAATAACACCGTCTCTTGATTTTACTGATTTCTAACAAAAACAAAAAATGAAAATTTGCGACTTTTAAGCAGCCGTAGCTGAGTTAGCATTATAACAGACATGGCCAAAGTACGACCCGCGGGCCAGATCCAGTCTGTTGGGTGGCCCGCCAGATGCTGCCACAACCAAGCTGACCTCCAATTTTGATGTTTTAGCTGAAAAGAGCTCATGACATTCATTAAGATTGCGCTTAAATTTAGTTTTAGCACGAGGCTTATTGTTTTTCACGATTGCTTTTGTAACACTGTAAATATTGTTCATGAAATGTAACTTTTTACATCACACTTACATGGCCGTCAGTCAAGGTGGGCAAAATATTTGGCCCCTGGTACAAAGACCTTGCCCACCCCTGCATTATACTAATTGGACTTAGCGAATGTCGCCACGTTATATAAACTGTGTGTACTCTGAGCCAGACCATGGACGCGAAGGTGGCCATTTGAATATTCCAGTTATGGTTGGAACAAGTAGACCAGTGGTTGGCAATGTTTTTAGTGAGTCCCAAATAGTAAAATGGAAAAGGTTCCAAGGCCCAACAATTTGTTGAAAATTTTAAATTTAACCACGTAATAAACTCGCCATGTGGTTTCTGCACAGTGAAATGAATCACTGTTTATTAATCGATGATACGAGTGACATACTGAAATTTCTTTAAAATTACCTCATTTTTTCAACAAAATGGACATTTTGCTAATTTAATATCTGTCCATCTATATCTGAATAATTACGGTACTCCTGAATGAACCAAGACCGCGGCCACCGGAACGTAGTATGTTATGCCAAAATTTTATTCCAATTTTCCTAATTTTAGTTACATTACGAGTTCGGGGACTAGCCAAGTGACTCCCGTAGTATTTGTACCTGAAATTATGGCCTAACCCTAACCTGGTATACATAATACGTTCCGGTGTCCGCCATCTTGGTTCACATTCTTCGGGATTACCTAAAATTACAGCAAAAATTGCATTAATAATCAAATTTTTTTCTCATATTTTTCAATAGATTGTCGTTTGTTTTTAAGCTAATTTATCGGCTCTTCTATCTATGAATAAATTTATAAATCTTATCGAAATTAAACCTCAATTTTGAGGGAAAATCACGAAATTGGCAAAAACGTTTCCCTCGTGCATATTTATCTTGCAGTTGTGGCAATGTATTTTTATCAGAGATTCTTTCAATTTATCAGCTGACTGACGCGGCGTAAATGCCTCTTCGACATTATAAATCGTTATACCAATAAAAAATGCACGAGTTATGGCATTGTAAATGCGTTAATGCCCGTCCAGCTGACCCCAATTTTACGGATGACTGAATAAAACCTCAAAAATGTTACGCATGACTGCGTCGTATCAAAATTTTTTTATTTTTAATGCAGACATAATAAAGTAGAACATTCTTCAAAATCGATTTTGTGATTAAATAATAATGTCCTGGGCGGGGCCAGAAATGTAGGCGTGTCATGGCTGGCATATCGACTTTTTGCATAATTTTATCTCTATTTTCTCCTACTTTATAAGTGAGAAGTAGATGCTGTACCAAACAAAGATAGATAGCAACAGCAAATCAACAAAGAATATTAACATGCTGTAGGCACGATGACTTAACGGTTAAAGCAGGCATGGTATTTGGACCAGGGGCCAAATATGTTGCCCAGCTAGACTGGGGGCCGTTTAATTGTCACGTAAATAGTTACATTTTATGAACAATATTTACAGGGTTACAAAAGCAAAAATGGAAAAAAGCCCCGTGTCAAAACTAAATTCAACCGCAATTTCAACAAATTTCTTGATCTATATTTAATAGCAAAAACATCAAAATTTGGTTTTAGTTTCAACAGACGAGCCAGATTGAATTATCCAACGGGCCGGATTTAGCCTGCAGTCGTAGTTTGCCCATGTTAAGGTTGAAGCGTTAGATTTCTTCGTCGGTATCGCAGACAACACAAATCAGATTCAAATCCCATGCCACCACGTCACCCAGGGTGTGAAAATTATGTAGGCAATGCCCAGCCGGAAAGAATCCGGTTCTTCCAAAAATAGTGTCGTTTTGGGTACTTCCGTAGTGTGTGTACCAGGTTAAGGTTAGGTCATAATTTCATTCCGATTTTCCTTATTTTAGTTTTATTACGAGTTCGACGACTGTCTGTGTTAGCGAAGTGAATATAACCCCTGTCCATAGGTTTCAGTCCTTTACACAACTTGATGTAAAATAGGCGAAAAAAATTAGTTATCTTCATATTGGTACACATTGTACTACAAATACTTTTTGAGCGCGCTTCTTGCATATCTTTGGATATCAGTAACTGCTTTTACATGGCGAAAGACGTGAATGAGCGTGTCATATATTCGCTGATAAAGTAATACGTTTAAATAGGAAAATATTTTAATTAAATAACTTCAAAAATATAAACTCTAATGGGAAATTAAAAAATCCATTGTCGCCATTTGACTCTTTTAGCATTATGTCGTCATTGTGGTCTACGACCCAACGTAACAATTACAGTAATATCTCTTGTGTAGTCACAGATCGGGGTTATCGCATTTCACCTTACTTCAAGGCCGCGGTCAATGAAAATGGGTATTTATGATATTTGAGACATAATAAATCAAAAGATGATACAAATTATCACTAGCATAGTCATAAACAAGATTATATTATTTGTGGGCAGATTTTACGCTTGAGCTGGTAGTTTCGATAAATAAATTCTGGAGCGTTAACAGTTTAAATGTGTTGTTGTGGCCTCTGACGGTAGTGGTAGTATATTAAATAGCTTGTTGACATTATCGCGGACTATTTCGCTTCATTCGGCTAATTTAATATTGTTCAGTGGACGAAGTGCTTGAGTCCAGCAAGCAGCTGTCATTTTTCGACAAGATTAGGAATATTATAGGTTTATTATACGAGTCAAACATGTACTTGTTGCTACCGTAACAGACGTATTAATATATTATATGAGGGATAAGGGAATGTGTAGATTGTCAGTGCATTTTATATTTTATCTATATATGCGCTGATATTTTTTTAAATATTGTTTACCTAATTTTAGCCAGAGCTGCTGTGATAATCGGGGTTATCTGAGACCGGCGTATGGCAAGTAAGGAAAAAATAGATTGTGCCAGTTTTTAGGAAATTTCTCGTAATAATTATAATAAATTCAGGAATCTGGTGCATTTCGAGAAAATCAGTTTTATTAAACACATGCCGTTGAAGTAGCACGTACAAACATAAGATGGCCAAGTCCTTTCGCGGGCAACGCTGTAGCAAATCACAAAGAATAAGTTAGGTGTACGAGTGGTTATATGGCCTCAATCGCCATTTGAATGGTCTCGTACATGGGAAGCTATTGGGCTGCTATATATACAGTAAGTTAGGAATGGATATAGGCCCCCAATGGACATGTGAATGGCCGGCCTTCAACGTAAATAACATATTGGACTTTCATATTTGGCGACAGGTTTTATTTTAAGTGTAGCCAAAGAAGACGAGTGCCGCCGATTCAAAGTGTCCCGTTAATGTAAATTGTAAAGACTTTATTACGTCATTAATGCGTTCAAATTCCGTACATTTCAAAGTATCAATTTCTTGCATTGGAGTGAGACTTATGCAGCGCTTTGTTAAGAACGAATGTGATGTCGAATACCTCGCCAAAGAAATGCGTTACCCCTTCATAATTGCAAAATACGAACCATCCTTCGTTATGAGTTAGTTACTGACAGATTGTATAACAGACTCAGTGTTGATTGATGTAATATATATTTTCATGTATAAATATAGTCGACATTAGCACTAAAACAACAAATTATCACTTCAACATTGGATTATTGTTATCAAACGAAATCTTACATAAGGAAATTTAGGGTGAGGCCATAATTTTATTCCGATTTTCCTTATTTTAGTTCGAATACGAATTCTGCGACTGTCTGTGTTAGCCAAGTAAATATATCCCCTTCAGTCACTTTACACAACTTGATGTAAGAAAGGCGAACAAAATTAGTTACCTCCATATTGGAACACGTACTTCCGGATCGCCCTAGATAGCGTACATTGAGTGCAGTTTTAAAAAAAGTGTTTGCATAGAAACATTTGTCCATAGACCGCACTCGTTTATTGTGACCTAGCGAAGTCTTCTGTGATTTCTGGCTTTTTATATTGAGTTTACCCGTCTAGGTGAATGGCAGTGATCAGTTTGATCAGTTTTGGCACTTTTGACGTACCGTGTTTCTATTAGGAGCGTACTATGTTCCCCCGAAAATAAGACTAGGTTTATTTCAATTTTCTTTCGAAAAATAACACAAGGACCCATTATTGGAGATGTCTTTCATTTTCATTTATTTTTTAAACAAAATTACAAAGTAGATAATTACGAGATTTTCAGATATACAAAATATGAAAACCGATATTTACTTATAAATAACACGTTTTTATTTGAAAAAAATTCGCGCTATCGACTAGGTCTTATTTTAAAATTGTTTTTAAAATTCAGGCTAGGTCTTATTTTCGGGAAACACGGTAGAAGCTAGCTTAGAGTAAGGTTTTAGACTACCAGTAATTTTTTAATTTTACCTCCACTTCTACTTTCGTTATCTGCCAGGTAATAATTTGTATTTTAGAAGATTGACAAGCATGCGTAGTTTCAATTATTAGTCCTGTTAAGTTAATGTTACATAAATAAGTTAATGTTACAGAAAAAAAATTCGGCGCTCCAAAAATGTGTTTACCAATATGTAGGTAACTAATTTTGTGGTAAACACACTACGAGAGTACCAAATTTTGTATTACCGAATTCGGGAAATACTTGAAATGATAAATTGTATCGGACTCGCTGCATGCACGGTACTCCATTGTTTCTCAACAGAGGTAATTTAATTAAGTGGTGATTGTGTGTTTTTGCCATATATCCATCCTCTTTTCTGACTAATGTAATTCGATTTTTCTTTAAATCTTTTTCTATATTAACGTTTTTTTTCTTATTTTGCATCAGATAAAATAAAAATACAATGTGTATTTAATATATATATATATTGATAATGGACGGCGGTAGTACACCACCACACACGTTATGTGGAGTTAAAAATAACACTTTTGATAACATAATATCCGGAGGAATCGACTTGGCACTATCCGTAAACTGCACCATCGAACCGGATACCACCGGTTTAGAGCCACGAAATGAAAAAATGTACTGTGAACCTATTGAATCGGCACCACTTGCTATCGTATCTGGATTAGTCGCAACTGCGACCATTGTCGGGAATTTATTGGTCATTTTAGCGATTTTACGTGGATCGTCTCGATTTCATCGACCAATGTTTTGGTTGATAATACATCTGAGCTGTGCTGACCTAATAGTTGGATTTATGCTGTTATGGAATTATTGTCTCGCGTCGTTAATGGATATACATAACACAATAACAAGTTTAATGTTCATATTTTCCTTATGGGTAGCGTCAGAATCTTCATCTACATTGGGATTTGTATTACTTGCTGTGGACAGATATATCCAAATTTTTCACAAAAATTTTCATCGTGCATACGCAACACGAGTCACTGTTGGTATAGCTATATTTTTAGCTTGGGCAATTCCTGTTTCGTTCTTTATGATTGCGCCCTTTGCTTTTGACTGGTCGTGCAAAGATACGTGCATCTGTTCAGAAGAAAAATACATGAAATGTCTCCCAAGATCTGATTGTTCTCAAATCATCCCTCCTTTTAAGAAAACTTACACCCTTACTGTTGGAATTTTTCTTTTCATTTGCATTCCCCTACCAGTCACGATATATACTATGATATTCATAAGATTTCGCCGGAAAACTCATGTCGTAAAACACACTCGAAAACGACATGATATGAGACTCATTCGTACCTTGATTGTTATATTAGCGGTGTTCATCGTCACCCTAAGCCCCGTGGCCATTTTGATAATGGTAGATTACACCACAACGAGGCAGAATGATACAATGATATCCGTTGCGTTTTATATTTTCGTTTTGGCGTTTTTAAACTCATTAGCTAATCCACTGCTGTACATGTGGAGAATGTCAGCAATACGAAGATCAATACGACAAAGGGTTTTTTATTGTTTCTGGGATAAACACGGAAAACAACGTCGGGACATAACTTCATTTCAAAGCGATCAACGCTCACCAACGAGTCATCGTCATCGCTACGATACCCCAAACGACATCGACGACAAAAATCACAAATACGTTCCACCCAATAACAACATGCCACGAGCGGCGGTTTTGTGTCTCCGACAAATTAAACGAGGCCGATATACCAACAGCCGGACATCGACTCCTATGTCAGAAAGAGCGAATAATCATAACGAGGAAGCTGTCAAATTAGCTCCAAATGAGCCCAACCATTTAAAATCGAACGGGACATCTCAAGAAGGTGATGTAATAATGCATAATTCATGCAACAATAAAGCTGATTGTGAGATTACAGAGCTTTAGGTCATGGCTCCTGTAGAACATATTGTGACGTCATACCAGCTCAAGATTTTTTTTTCGACTTACTGCTGGGGAAGTTGGATGCGAAGAGAATAGCTGATATATCCAACAATTCGCTAAATCGGGAGATATGCCCTATTTTAAAGGATTTTATGAGTTTGAAATGAGATGTACCCTCAAAACAGGGACATACGAGAGAGCCAGACTCACAGCAACGTGCCGACAAGTGAACACGAACCAAAAGCCGGAGGTATGACCTTCGTGTCGGTCATTTAAGACAAAATTTCAACTCAATTTTATGAAAAAAAAATTTTCTCCTTTTGTCTGACACTGTGTAGATATACTGTCCTTATGTTTCGTCCTTTTATAATGCGATTTTTCCCACCAAAAACTATTCGAATTTTTTATTTGTGAATTTGTTTTTGTATGATCTGATAAAATTAATTCTTCATAACTTGTTTCATTGAGCTCCTTGCCATCCGAATTTGCGTCCGCCAAAGCTTTGCAAAGATAGTTTTTGGAACTGTGGCCCTACTAAATGTAGGGGGAGTATTTACATATACCGATAAGACGGCTTTATCCTATAGCGAACCACGGGCTCTCGCAAGAGTATTCCCCACCACCGATCCGCGCGTAGCATGTATGGTCTAAAAAATTATGGTTGGCCAGTATGATATGTAATCCCACCCTATTTACGAATCGTGTAATCATTCTTGTATGATTGGTCGTCAAATTCTGATGACAAAAGTGATTTTTAATCTAAAAATAAAAATAAAACCTTTCAATGAAACAATATTCACTAAATGTTTTGGAACTGTTTTAGAGTATAAATTTGAATGCATTTTTGAATTTTTTTGACCTTTGCTACCAAACGTAAATTTCTGCTCTGTGGATTTAATGTATTTACTATATAACCTTTCATCAAATTACGTTGGGAAAATTCAAGTGGGAATTGATATCTGAATAATGTTAATTGGGATCGAAAATTTTAAACAAAATGTCAGCCGATACGCAATTTGGTAGTTTGGACTTTTCTAAATAATCATGTAACTAATAACCGAATAGTAGCGTCGGATAGAAGTTCAAGTCGACCGAGAATTAGTTGATATATATGATCATTTCTTTGAATCAAAAACAGCTAACTTTTTGCTCAATTGGCACAACATTTCACAATTTTTTCTCGTATGTTAGGTTTCCGAGGAAACAATTTACCAATAGGACCTCATCAATTTGAACGTAATTTGAGGAAATGCACAAATTTGGAATTTTTGTACAAGGCCCCTGCCACCGCTCAAATTGAAATAAAATTAGTAATTATCTAGTTATGGTTGGGAGGCAAGTAAGGCAGATTGCGCTGAAAATTCAAGTTTCCAAATCATTCTTAACCCAAACTCGGAAAGTGTTAAGTTATCTCCAGATTTATAATCTTGTCTAAGTAGGTACCTGTTCTCCCACTGCATTATATTTTCATGGGGCATTTAATATCTAATATTGTCAAATTTTGGCTGTAATTGTGGAATTTCAACTTTCAAATTGACTAATAGGAAATGTCAACAAGCGTTATTTAAAATCAAATTTTTGAAATTGTGATTCATTTTTCCGGTCTCATATTTAATTATGAAACATCCAGTATGTCAGAATGACGCTTGTGGTAACGCATATCCGTACATTTGTACAAATGCAAATACGTTGGAATAAGTATTGGCGATTTGGTTACAACAAACTTATGTTTCCGGGAAACATTACTCGCGTTTGTGATCTTTGAAAGCGACTCAAAATTGAAGAATCTGTACAGCTTATGGATTTCATAGAAATCGAATTGACTCTTGTTTCGAAGTTAGAATAATTTAACACAGTTTATTCGAATTAGAATAGCAATTTATGACTTAATTTCAGTCTGTACAATTCTGGTTCAACTATTTGACTCAAATTTGAATATTGATCAGAAAAAGGCAAACATTACGTGTTTACAATCCATAATCCATTTCTGACGACTCTTTTTGAAATCAAAAAATGAATATTTCACGCGACAGGTAATTTGCTATAGGCTGAAAAAGCCGGGTCTTTTCACGAGCGCGTAAACGCGGGGACTGTTTCAGAATGGAATGGGAATTTCCGATTGAATATACGTCATAATTTGGCGCCATAAGTACAGACTACATGCTTACGTGAAATTTTATGCAATTTATATTTCTGTGTACATCACGCAGAAACTACTTAGGAACTCTTCGAACTTTTGGTATTTCGACGAGTTTTGTATAGAACAGACTGCAAATTACAAAAACAAAAATCTGTATATAATAAGTATCTTTTCATGTTTAACACAAGTATCGCTTAATGATAAGCTAGATCAGTGGTTTTCAAACGGTGGGGGACTAGACCATTTTTTGAATTGAAAATACAAATATTTGTTGGATTCGATCGTGCCCGCCTTATTTTGGATATTCGCAATTCTTTATTGTTTAGATTGCAGAAAGCTGTTGTTCTTATTATTATTTTTATTATCTGTTATATTACTTTCGCTCTTTTGTAGCTTATTGTTAGCTAAATATTTTTGAAATGAGGCGCCATACCTGAAAAATTCTAAAGGCGTGAGAACCGCTGAGCTAAATGAAATACCGTTGCTGGTATTAGCGCATAGCCTTGAATTTTGGAATTACATTTCTGTCTCATACCCGTTGAAACCGCCAACATTCAACTCAATCTGACCACACAACATGAGATTTTGTATCATTTGACATGTAATTTGCTTCATATTGGCGAAAAAGTCGTGGGAAAATAAACGTAGCGTCTTTTTTCCGAATTTCATAAATTTTCGCATGACGTGACGTCATTTTCATGTGAAGATATTTGTTGAAAGTGAAACCACAGGCAAACGAATGATACGATATATTTACTTCAATATTCAAATTCGTACATTTTTTCGATGAATTTATTTAAATGATAAAAGTGTTTAAAGCTTCGTGTGAAATTTTGCAGTCGAAGCAATGTGGCGGAGAGGGATCTCGTTTGCAGAATTCTTAAAAATGATCTAATTCTGGCGCATTTAAAGTACTTTTGTTATTTCTGACGTGTTTGGACGCAAGAATCTTTTCGTCTTGTCAAAAATTATTCCGGTTGTTTTCACGCGAGACCGGCGTCCAATTTCATTCTGCACATTCAGCATATTATATCGTGTATTCGGATACGTTATTCCGAAAGATGCTTATGTATCGAAAATGCTTGTAAAAATAAACAGAATCTGACACGTTCAAGGGCTTTTTTTGGTATTTTAGACGTGTTTTAACGCTGGTACCCATTCGCGATTTCAAAAAATTATTTTCAAATGCCAATATCGTCAATGTACGGAACATATTATTTTAGAAACTCGACGATAGAAAAGTTAATCTCCGGGACTTACAGGTTTTTTTTTCGAGCCCTGAATCCTATTTCATTTTGCACCTTTAGAATGTTATGTAGTGTATTCGAAAACGTTATCCCAAAAAAGATGTTTAAAAATGTAATTCAGTCATGTTCAAGGACTTTGTCGTTTTTTCAGACATGTTTGAACGCAGGTATCTATTCGCGATTTCATAAAAAAATATTTTTAAACGCGTTTTCGTCAAAGTACGCAACGTATTTTTTTAAAAACTCGACGACAGAAAAGTTAATCTCCGGAACTTACATTTTAAGCCACGTTAATGCAGTGTTTTGGCAACATTGCAATTGTAGTTTACGCTATTACCGTTGCATTTAGCTTGCGTTCCCAGCTGTTTATGTTTGACTTTTTATAATGATGGATTGCAACTTCATATCGTAAGGTGCTTGTTCCCCTGGGTCCCGTGACGTCACTAAATGCGAAATTGATTGGGCATGTATGAAACGTGCCAAATTATCAAGTATAACTCGTATATAATACGGTATTTATTTGAGTTTACCATGCTTGGATTGGATCCAAAATTCTACTGCATACCGCTACGTAACTGATGGCTCTAAGGAGCCCATAGGTCTTGGAAAACGCTTGATTGATTGGTACTTTAGCCCCCGTTTTAGAGTAACCACGCGACCACATAAGCTTCAATTGGGAGGTAAAAAAGAGTTGGAGTTGGCCAACCTTTGGATTAGAAGTAATGTGTATTCCACTAAGTAAAATATTTGGTTTCCAAGAATTTTCATTTCTGGGCGTTTTAAAAAATAGTAATCTTCGGAACTGTGCGAAAATGTTCATTTATTTTTCAACTCATTATCGGTTACCGCAATGATAAAAACGGTCTTTCTTGAGTGAAACGAAAGTGTTTTCAAAATGTCAATTAACGTTAATTTAGTTTTATAACCTTTGGCCTTCCTCTTACAGTAAAAGTGTAATTCATCAATGTAATCTCGTTTACAGACGAACGATATTTTATCGTTCTTTTCAATGCTCTTCATCGTTTCTTGGTTAGTCTTTGTAGTAAATAGAAAGTATTTGGTTACATTGACTGGCATGGCACATTAATTAAGTATGATTCCATCTAAAATCGACAAAATTAATGTAAAAATTGTTATTATAAGCTTTTGCCACAATTAAGTCAAAATAATTCAAGTGTGATTGATAAATAATGTTTTTTTTATTGTTATTTTACTTTTAATTGATATCCAGAACAAAATTTGAATTGGAGAATTTGGGTTACATTACTTTCCATTATTTCCAATTTAACAATGTAACAGAAAGTTGAAAGAAATTCTTATTTGATCGGTCTCATATTTCTCGATCAGCTTCCAAAGTTTCACGGAGAGTCTTTTGCTTGAAAATTTTAACAAAGCGCATTATTTATGGGAAACGATGAGATTGATGAAATGTAAATTGCAACTTTAACTTCTACGGTCTAACTGCAAATAACAGGGAGTGCGCGGGATTTGAACGAAATTTGTTTTGCAAATTATTTTCAACATAAAATTGCAAATAGAATTTTGACATGGATGCAAATTTTGTGGTCAAAACTTGTCTGAGGTTTGGGAAAATTGGGTGTAACGTATTTTATAAGATTTCTACTCATCCGAATATAATCCACGAGCAGAAATTTACTACACAATTTGTCTACATGTGCATATTACATTGGTTGTTTATGGATATGTCATTGGCTGTATATGACATTGGCATCATATGCATATGCCATTAACTGTATATGCATATATGTCATTGACTGTATATGCACATGTCATTGGCTGTTTATGCACATGCCATTGGCTTTATATGTATATTCAGTTGGCTCTATATGCATACGAGTTGTTAGTATGTTCATATAAAATTGACTGAAATTTTGAAATGTTTACAATTCAATTCCACAGTTTATCGTCACTGAAAACGTACTTTTTGCAAATGTGTAATTGTGTTTTCAACTACCCTTATATAATAATATCTACACCCGAATTGCGTTTTTTGTTTTCAATGTTTACTTTTTTTATCCATTTTATCCATTCTTCAAAAGAAACAAATAAAAATCACATTTTACTTTTCATTTTATTCTATGCGTTCAATTTTCAACAATATCTAATGTACGCGGCCTATAAGGTCAGATCATTGGAAATATTACTTTTAAAGTTAAACGAATTCGAATATTTTCGAATATCACGGATATTCTAAGAGCAATATTTTTATTATTTTTAATCCTCAAATTGATTAAATTGGTTTGGCTGGTCAAATATAGGAAATAATTCTAAAAGTTATCCATCGTCTTCATGATGGTTTGAAAATGTATTGCAGGGGTGTGCAACCTCCAATACAAGAGGGCCCGATACGAATAACTATGTGAAACCGCGGGCCGCGCCTTAATTTAATATAGGCTTTCTAGTAGTTGCAGGCACAAAAAATTTGGTTATTGATTTTATAGAATGCGTTGTTCGTTTTGTACAGGCATGCTGTTAGGGCCCTGGAACGTCATAATGAATTGGAATCAGATATACAGGCTTTGCAATGCGAAGGGATTAGAAATACTTGCACATGCCAGATTAAGCTAATTTAAAAACTTGTTTCGGGGGTCGCACATCATTCAAAATTTTCCCTTGTGGGCCACATTTGGCCCGCGGGCCACAGGTTGCACACCCCTGATGTAATGTTCAACCAGAGAAACCAATGGAACGTAGGTCAGATCATTTGCCCATGCCTAAGGCCCGGTTCTAACAAATAATACAGAATAGAAAAACTTGGCATCCCCTTAAAAAATTCTGTGCCCCGCTTGTCCCAATTGTATGAATCTCACCTAATATCGATCCTAGCCCAGGACGTACCACGAATTCCATTGAAACGAGTATAACTCTTCTTATTTAAGACATTGGATAATTTCGTATCAAAGCTTGGAATTTGAGAGGAAATGAATTTTCTATTAATCAGGATTCTAATATTTGCGTGATTAGTTAACGTTATTTATTCAATTGCTTATTCCAATCCCCGTACAAATGCTTCAAAACCCACTTATGAATAATTGTGGGTTAATTATCATTAGCCAGAATCAGTGTCAGAGTCCCGTTTTTACACTGTATAGATGTATAAAGAAAGAAAAGTCCTACTAACTCTCTTATCTCCATACTGTGTCTACTACTTGAGCTTTATTGAATTAGCACATTCCAAGATATGCGATCCTACTTATATTGTTTTCTTTTGTGGAGGGATTGTGTACACTTAAAAGTCTTTTGTTATCAAATAATGTATTGCTAAAACACCATTATGACGTTTCACCTGTATATCATTCTTTATAATTGCTCCTAAAATGTGGTAAAGTTGTTGCAAATGCATAGTTCGTAATTTTATTCCAACATGGTGAAAGTTAAAAGTAAATTATAGACTAAATATAAATCATAAACGGATTTCATAAATTTCTCAATTACTATAAAAATGAAATAGAATTTATTTAACACTTGAATTTTTGTTCGTACCCAAAAGTTATGTTCTCTCTGAAATATGCCCCAATGATCTGAGTTCTGATTTTTGTTGTTACCCTGTAGAATAGATGTATAATATATTGGTGAGGTTTTGAAATCTAGACTCGAACAAACATGAGTAATTGATGAAGTCCGTCTTCTAGTTTAATCCCAAATCCCCAAATCAGCCAACTTTAAAAGCGTTAAAAGCATTTACTGGCGTTAAATTTAGTTTCGAAAACATTGACAGCTCTTTTTTGCAGGCACGAGTAGTTACATTTCTATAATGCTGTGCAACTCCTTGAAATTGCAACCAAAAATCGGTGATTTGCTTTATTATACTATGTCTCAAATCACAGGTCGAACAACTGTACACAATTATTCCTCTTGACGAGGTGTTTAATATCTTTCACTCTGTTTCAAATTTTACTTTAATAAATGGAAAAAATAATTGAAAAATTTTGATTAAATTCAATTGTTTTATTTATTATTTTCATGTTTCTTTTAAATTCTTATCAATATATTTTATTTATATCATCATCATTGCGCTATTAAATAAAGCGAATACATTAAATTCGTGGTTTTGCTTGAAACAGATTTTGCGGTTGCGGTTATAACAGTATTACATGCCATTTAGTATTTTAGCATATTCATGAGTCGCGAGAGGTTTACAAAATTTATTTTTCAGAAAATTTCTGGCCGCTTGAAAAAGGTTGTGAACCACTGTAATAGACAACACTGATCTAATATAAAAGGTTTAAATAAATTACTTTAAGCCAGTAGTGGGATTCAGCCGGTTCGCGCCGGTTCTATAGAACCGTCTCACGGAATTTTTTGAGATCAGCGAACCGGTTAGCATTACATGACTTATTGTAACAGAACCGCCTGAAAATATGACATTTGTATGATAGAACCGGCTGACAAAAAATTTGAATTCCACCACTGCTTTAAGCCATACTAAAATATAAGGAACGACTATTTCGTTGTAATATGATCAAAATAATCCCTTGTAATTCGTCTGAGGGAAACGAAAGTTATTCAATTACAGGTGACAAGATTATATTGCAACGATGATGTCGACTTAGCCGTAACCTCGTAATTCATGTCACGGGACTTATTTTAGTGTCCCTGTATGGAAGCTCTATCCGCGGAACATTCTTGCTCGATTGATCCAAAGTAGAAGATATAGATTAGCGAGAACAGTGGTTATGGCTTTCTGGTAGTAAAAGATATTCCGAAATAGGCGTGGTGCAGACATGATATAATTCACAATTCAGTCCCAATTGTTTCAATGGTCGGTTTGGTCGATGGTGCTTCGTTCCTCAATTGCTATCTGCTTAGTTGTATTATTTTCTCAGTTATCTCTACAGACATGTAAAGAAATATTTACGGGATTTAGTTGTCAGGCTGTTTATAATTGTTAAACAACTGTCAAGCATACAAAGATGAATTAGACCAATTATCTTTCAAACAAATTATGAGCACAAAACATTTTTGGGTTGGTATCGGGATAATTATCGCTTTCAACTTTGATTGATCGGCAGCCTAGCTATCGAGCAACATTCGGAAAAAAGGATTTGAAAAAAATTCATCTAGTTTTATACAACTTAAGTGGTTTCATTGATTTTAAGAGAGTTTGCCGAGAACATGACCACGCCCGCTCCCCCAAACGTAAATGAGACAAATAACCAAGCAAAGTTACAAAGAATCGAATCCGACTGACGCACGACATGAAGTAGTTCAAGCCAGTATGGTCACAAAAACAGTTATGAGCCTGTTAATTCCACATAACAAAGTTTTTTTGTGGAAAAATGACATCAAATTTTGTGGTTGTACTAGGGTATCGTGTACGGAACTGCAAGTCCTTTCTCCTTGTTTACTTTCTTACTTCAGATCTGTATGTGTCAGTTACCACTAGGATGCTTGAACGAGATCGTATTATAAAGATAAATAGGAATAACATAATCTCTCCCCACGAAATAGTAAGTTTATATACTTATTCAAGTTAGACTATGATCTAACAAAGGCTCACAAATATACTTAGTATTTCGTGGAAAGAGATTATGTTATTTTTATTCATAAAATTTTTTGTTACATTTTGGGGAGTACACTGAGAGTAAACGGATGAAACCTAACAGTCAATCGAGTAAAATGGCTGAAAACTTTGATCGAGAGAAGTTTAATATAATTGGAACAACTGGTAGTATCCACAAGTAGCTTCTTTTGCGTTATTTCATCCAAATTATACAGTTTTCTAATAGTCATGAAAATGACATGTCTTCAAATAGTTTCTATGTAACTAAGAAAATAAAGGGGACATTACTGGTTAAAACCAGTTATCACCAGTTACACAGTGACTCTAAGATGTCACATAAAGATTTTTTTTTCTTTGAATTACATAATCACAGTGCAGTGTGAAATGTTGATTTTTGGTTAGAATAACATCGAACACATCCGAATTGATATTTATCTCTTACGAATATATTTCATTGAATTAGGACAGAGAAAAACGTACTAACATTTTTTAAAATCAAATTTTGAATTATATTTTTGCGCTTGAAAAACCATGATGGTGGTTTTGCATTTTATGACTCCAAAATCAAATCTCGTCTCCAAACCAGAGTAACACAATTTTTGTTCACACATGAAACTTATACTCATTTTTTTTCTATATCTAATTTTGTATTCTATTTTTGCATTTGAAAAACAAGGGCAGTAATTTTGCATTTTACGAACTAATTTTGCATTTTATGAATTCAAAAGCAAATCGCGCGTTAAAACCAGGGCAGCGCAATTTTTAATTTTACATAACTATGACATTTTAATATTCACGAGATATTGGAGATAAATTGGCTTGCCTAAAGCAATTTGCATTGATTGAACAACGAAGGAATTGTTTTAAAGTACAAAATATGTTTCGATGGTATGTTGGTTTTTACTTTAACAAAATATCAGAAAATTAACTTGTATTTTGTTGTAACTTCGTTTCAAGCTGGGAAAATCTTTCAAAAGTTTTTGTAGATGAAGATGGGCCATGCTTCATTAACGTACTTTATTATATGTTTTATCTTCGATTAACTCTAACAAAATCGGAAAAATAACTTGTATTCTGTTGCAACTTTGTTCCCATTTCAAGCTGGTCCAGATTATGAAAATCTTCCATCAATTCTCGTAGCAGAGGTCACAGATGGGCCCTGCTTAATTAGGAGAGAGAAAGAGAGAGATTTATTCATCGTCAACCAGAAATAGTGTCATTGCAACATGAAGAGACACCAACATACGCAGAGTTATTCGGTATAGACTGGGGGGAACGATTCGACCATACGGCATCACAGTAAGCTCCCCCTGAAATAATGAGCCACATCTCGACATGCTTACAGCAATAATCGACATACTTCATATATGTTTCATACTCGATTGTACACAAATAGAGTTTTAGAGTCACTATATAGTGACTATAGTATAGGGTCACCATATTTGAGAGAGCAAAATTCCGGACAGTGCATGGCTATTTTCATTACCTCGTAGTAAAAATATGCGCACGGTACGAAATAACAATGTTCTGTATTAGCAGTGTGCACAGTACGATTGCAGATACAGTAAAATTCCGGATTCCGGACATTTGAGCATTTCTTAAATTTTTCCCGGACGCAAAATTTACACCTAAATTCCGGACATGTCCGGAATTTTCCGGACTGTATGGCAACCCTACTATAGTATAGTAGTAAGAAGTAAGTAATAGCGGCAAACCCCTGTATCTAGTAATGTTCTGACGAGGTTCTTTGTAGCAACTTTTGTGCAATAAATTATAATATTGCGAATGCCACCTTGTTACGAGCAATTTCGCGTAAAAATTTGCATGTTAGACTAAACATTCCAATTGTTTCAATCACTCAGGCTTCAAAACTCTAGTGCCATTATGTCTGAAGTTCTTGTCGAAGATCGAACAGCAATTTTATTATATATATATTAGAATAAGATAAAAAGGGATTTATGCCTGCAGGGCGTTCCTAGGGTAGTGCCATAGCACGTTGCAGTAGATAAATAAGTTGGATCGTGTACATATCAGTTTGTTGCCTAGTTTAGTGATTTAGTTAATAATACAAACATTTCACTCTTACGTGACCTTTAATTTATTTATTCTCTTGTAAAACAACATTTATAAATATCCACCAAATTATTTTCAAACTTTGGAATATGAGGCATCATCATCGGAAACTCGGCCTGAACAGCAGGAAAGTTGGGTGCGCCCCTGCTGCTGGGGATAGGTCTATACATATTCAATTCAAAGGAATATTTCGATAATGTTCAATTCTATTATAGGTATTCAGCCATTGGGCAACATAAATTCTGAATACGGGATTCGTTTCAAATTGGTGCACAAGACACTACTTACATTAGGTATATTCGCCCACGACGATTTTTGGCGCTCCAGAAGTGTGTGTACCAAATGGAGGTAACTAATTTTGTTCGCCTACTTCACATCAAGTTGTGTAAAGGGACCGAAAACTATGGGCAGGGGTATAACACAGACAGTCCCCGAACTCGTAATGGAACTAAAATAGGAGAAATCGGAATAAAATTATGGCCTAACCCTAAGATGGTGCACAGTGCACACACTACGGGAGTAACGATTAAGGAAAAGGTTATGCTTTCTAACATTGAGATACTAATCATTCTCATTTTACAAATTACATCAACTGCAAACAATAACCGTTTGTTCAAAGTACGTCATATTTATCGCAACGAAGCAAATTGTATTTTGTAAATTGACATTCGACAGCGTTGATTTACCATGTAATTCACGACTCGCCTTTTTGCATAAAAATCTCATGTTTTTGTCCTTATCGTAGAGAAACAATCTAAATCCTGTAATGCAATGTTGTTGTTCAGATATTATCAGGAAATACCAATTATAGACAATCTCCGTTCAAAAACATGGCATTGAAGAAAAAAACGTGAAATGCTTGCACAGTTATAATTGCATGGTTGGCCTTATGTTAACCACATATTATCGTTGCCAGGGTGTCCATAAAGTCCTGTAAAAATTTCAATTTTGTTGTGAAGTAAGTTTTTCATATACCTTACCTAGGTTTGTTGTTTTTGATCAGTAATTGCTTAAGTATTTTTAGTTCATTTGAATACATCTTTAAGTGCCAATATATGGTATCGGTAAATTCCTTGACAAGCGTATTTCAACTGTAATTAAAGCGATGACCTGATTGAATAATTGTAAAACTACAATAATATGACTCGATGTATTGTCATAGATACTATTAATCAACCAATCAAACTATTAATGTTTTTGATAACTAGAATTTTTGGTGCTCCCGAAGTATTCGTACCGAGATGGCGCACAACCTTAACATAGTATGGGTACCAGGGCAGGGTTGTTCAGGTTGTGCGTCATCTTGGTACAAATACTTCCGGAGCTGCGAATTTTTTAATTAGTGAGCTAATAACATGAATGAATTAGTAAAAGCTTATTGGGATGATTCATTCATAAATTTGTATTTTATAATTCATTAGAACCGCTTAGAAGTTTTTTAAGGGTTCTGAGCGAAAAGAACTCTGAATCCCGCTTCGGGGTACAACCCAATATATCGAGAAGTACGACGGATTTTTGATAAATGTACGATTCGAATTTAATTGTTTCGATACATTTGAATGCAGTTTGAGATCTTATATATATATATGATTTGTATATAATTGGTTTTCATATGTGTAATATATCCTGATTAAAATTTGCAATTCCTCTGTTGTTATTAATATCCGACATCGGTCGTTTTACTTATAGCATTTTCGGTGCTTCCATAGATAAAGTTTCGAATCTTCAAATATAAATTCTCCTACAAGTTGGAATGTCCCTTTCAGATTTTCGGTCCGAATTGAAAACGTGATTTAGAAATGCGAAACTTAAGGTCTGTTTTGATTTTGTTGTCGATTGACGGTGATGAAGCTTCACATTGTTTCCTTCACGATTATGGTGTCAGATTTTTGTAACAACAAGTTATATAGTTTCAATTGAGCAATACTGTTAAAAACAATAATACATTTATCTATTTTGTATAGTTACCTTCCATTTTGTCGAGTGGCCTAGCATTTCGCAAAACTAAATCAAATGCGGCTGGTGTGAATTCACAGTTTCTATTTAAGAAATTACCATAAAATGCAAGTATGTTTTGATTGTTTATGTTGTCCTGGGAAACAAGATCTCACGTGGCATTACGCCACTGAGTTTGTACTTCTGAGAAATAGGATGAGATCTTTCTTGTGACTATTATATAAACGATCTTACAAGAGAATAGATTGAGACGCAGAAATCGAATGAGTTCTTTCTTTTGTTTTGTATAAGAACGACACAACAGTAACGTAACACACAAATGTATGGAACTGATATGGGCAAACTATGACCCGCGGGTCAAATCCGACTCATTGAGTGATTCAATCTGGCCTGATGCTGGCCTTTAGCTGAAAAAATAGCTCAAGACATTCGTTTAGATTGCGATTAAATTTAGTTTTTGCACGAGGCTCATTGTTGTCCACGTTTGCTCTTGTAACACTGTTAATATTGTTCATGGAATGTAGCTTTTTACGTCATACTTATACACCAGTCTAGGTTAGCAAAATAATCTTGCTACGTCTGGTATAGAGACAAAAGCACAAGCATCTGTGCCGTCACCGTCTCTTTCAAACGATTTAAAAAAAAAAACATGTCGGCGTGGTTTTCCAATACTAGAAAAAGTTGAGTCAAACAACGAACCCAGGTACTTATACAAATACACTCTCCTAAAATTTGCAATCAGTTGGCCTACATTTAAAGAGAAAAGAAGTTTTGTGTAAGGACAGCGAAAATAACAACAAATAAAATCATCTAATAAGGGACATTTATAGTATGAAGTTAATAGATTTTATCCAATATCTTTGAAGCAGAAGTGGGCAACGCTTTCAGACCAGGGACAAAAGTTTTGGCCACCTAGACTGGCGGGCTATGTAAGTGTGACGAAAAAAGTTACACGTGACGCACACGACAAGCGCACGAGCAAAAGAAAGAGATGTAAAAAGCACGCCGTCGAATCGAGTGAGGGAGAAAACGTTAAATTTTGTTAACGTCCCACATCATGAAAGTCTCTGGCAACATAAAATACAGCACTCACAGACTACGATCATAATCTAACGAGCATGTATGTGGCATGTGGAATCAGACTTTGCGGCATGTGGAATCAGGGATTATGGTATATATGTGAAATCAGGCATTGTGGCATTTTGAATCAGGTTTTGTGGCATGTGAAATCAGGCTTTGTGGCATGTGAAATCAGGTTTTGTGGCATTTGGAATCATACTTTGTGGCATTTGGAATCATGTTTTGTGGTATGTGGAATCAGTCTTTGTGGCATGTGAAATCAGGTTATGTGGCATGTGGAATCAGGTTTTGTGACATGTGGAATCAGGCTTTGTGGCATGTGGAACACAAAATTTCGCTATTTTATTAGGAGTAATTCAAACTGCTAACTTGAGTAAGGGTAGTAAGCTTACGTAAGGGGCTTCGCTGGTTGGGAATCGTACGTTAAAACTACACTTTCTATCTTGCCAAGAATGTTATGAATTGGTTGGGTGGACCAAAACATAAAATATTCGTGCTTCGAAAACGTCGTGGCGGACAGAAGTAGCGTGTACGAGAAATCGTATATGTGATAGGATTATTCCGTGTGTTTTTTACCTTTTGTTTTTCTGTTTGTTTTGGCTGTAACAAGCAGAGTCGTTTTTGTGTTTCATGTGAGAAGGTTCTGTTCGAGTTATCATTGCCCACATTGAGTTGTATTTTTGATATTTGATGAATAATAGGCCGCAGACGAACCTCGGGACTTCTGATTTGAGCGTAGTGGGTGTTTTAAAAAGATGCGACATATATGTGGATGGACACTTGCATATGGTAGTTACAAATAAATGCATCATGTGTCATACCTTGCTGTTATGAACTGGTAAACGTGACTTGTGGCATATTGTCATTTATTTGGTATTTGTTTAATGAAGTCGCATAAAGATTGCGCGCTCAGATAAAAACATTAAATTTTAAGCAATAACATAAGAGCATGTTTTTGAGATGTAATCTGTCTTCTGACGTCAAAGTTTGTGTGAAAAAAAAACATTGTTTGACAAGGAATGTAAAAAATAAAAAATATAAACATAATAACATGAGCTCATTTCAGTTTATGAAAGACATTACGAACAGTCAGTAAAAAGATTTCTCGGATCGTAAACCAAACATGTGACGAACTTTCAGAGAAAAAAAATTAATCGTCAATCTTCCATGGCTATAAGAAAACAAGCTTTTCACCCATTTGAAACTAAACGGCATTCCGTGTACTTATACGAGTAAGCCAGCGGTTCCCAAAGGAGGCGATTTGATTAGTGCGAAAATTAAATCTTATTTTAGATGCCGTGTATATAAATCAATAAATTCATTATACCCCTCTATGTTGTTTACTTTGTGTTACGTAGTGCCTGTCTCAATTGTTACGTGACTTTCAAGTAACAACAGAGGAATGACACGCAGAAACTATTTGCAGCAATCTCGTCGGCTGCAGTTTATTTCTCTGCTTAATCTAGTTTAGCGGACATGAGTGAAGAACAGTTCCCTTTTGCATTTATTCCTTATGCCCACATGTTTACATATTCAAAATGCATGAAGTACAATTAACGATCACTAAATTGAGTTTTATTTGAGGGAAGCAATATTTTCGTGTGAGTGCGTCTTGAGTTTTTTCCCTGATAATTTGGCGCCGCACGAACAAAATGTTTGGGAACTGCTGGTGTATGCCATTACCGTTAGAGATCTGATACATCACAGGCTGTTCCGTTGTTTATGTTGTATACATACGAAATCTTTGCATCAGTTGTAGTGACACTATCTGCCATTTTATCAAAAACAATGGCGGCTTCGGCATATTTTGTACATTAGTGTTATAAATCAAGGAAACTGTAAACACGAATAGCATCGCTGTGACATAGTTGTTGGTCGGTTGACTTGAACCCAATAAACGAGCTTTAAGTTCGGTACTCCCGTAGTATGTGTACCAGGTTAGGGTCAGGCCATAATTTTATTCTGATTTTACTTCTCATACGAGTTTGAGGACTGTCTGTGTTTGCCAAGTGAATATATCCCCTACTCATAGGTTTCAGTCCCTTCACACAATTTGATGTGATGTAGGCGAACAAAATTAATTACCTCCATATTGGTACATATACTTCTGGAGCGCCTTGAATTCGGTACAATAATAAGTAACCTATGTTAGGGAGGGGAATAAGTAGTCAATCCCGTGGAAACCACAAGAACACCACAAATACAAGCAAGTCGCTCGTTCAAAGAGAGCAAAACCTTGTAAATGATACTGCAGGCACTTTACTTATTATCCTCAATTTTGCCAGAACGAAACAACATGCACGGAAGGACGCAAAATGCAGCAAGAATAATAACTATAATAATAGGGAAATTATTTTTCAACTCAGTGTTGTAATCTCAAATAGAATTTGCATATTGTAACATAATAAAGCAATTCGCACATCTATTACATACATCATTGCGACAAAATAGCTGTAATTTTGATGCAAAGATATCAACTCCATAATTTGACATAAAAATATAATTTCCAATTTTTCACGGGTACTCGTACAAGTTCAAACTGTTAGCAACTGTCTACGATTTTATTGCTTTTTTCGTTATTTGATTTATAGTTATGTGTTATAAAAATCGACGGTAAATACTCTGAAATTTTATCGATTTCATTATTTGTTTCTTAAATTATGGTTGTGTGACATTAATCTATAGCAATGATCTTGTCATAAGTATGATTGATGAAGAACTTTGGACCTCGATATAGTATTATTCTTTATCACAATATTGTATCTCATCAAAAGGAAAGTTTGGAAAGTTCAGTATAGGCATGCAAATTTCATACGAATAGAGCCTCGCCGTTGATTTATCCTTGTAGTTTTCAACCGTACCGGGAGGCCGCAAATCTCGCTGGTTGCCTAAAATATATAAAAAAAATCAACAAATATCATTTTTTGAAATAACCACATCATGGATGTGTAAAATTGTTAGGTGAAACACCCTTTAATTTTGATAATATTTATATATTCTACTTGAAAACGTTTCTAAAACATTTCATAAGCACGAAGATCGTTGTACAAATGATGTAACTGTCTGACTTGTATAAGCTATATATATGACATCGAGTTTAATAATAGTGACAAACCTAATACGTATTTGAATACATTTTCAAACAATAATATATACTTATGTTAATACAGACTATCGGGTTTAAACAAAAACTTGAGGAACTCCTGGACTGTAATGGCGGAATGGGGCCGTTAGTTGAAAAGTTTATGCCTATTTGTGTGAATACACACAGTTTCTACCTGAATAAGCACTAAACCAAATTTGTTAACCAAGCTGTCGAATAGCGTGGTCGAGGTTCATGGCTTTGTAATTCGATCTTTACGATATGTCATGTTATAGCATTAACACGCCTCCAACACACCCACGGGAAGTTATTAATGTTTGATAGAGGTTCAAGTAAAAATCGATATTCAAGTTAAGCCCTTGACGTTTAATATGATTTATAGAATATCGGAAAACACGTCTTGCGTGTACAGAATAAGCTTGCTGATCTATACTCGATTATAAATTATAATGGTTAAATAAACAGAAGAGCGATTCTCAAATATATGGACACTAAGGCCACAACGAAGTAGAGTATTCCCGCAATTTGTATACCAGGTTAGGGTCAAGCCTTAATTTTATTTCGATTTTCCTCATTTCAGTTCTATTACGAGTTCGCGGACTGTCTATTTAAGCCAAATAAAAACACTCCCCTGTCCATAGATTTCAGTCCCTTTTCACAACTTAATGTTAATTAGACGAACAAAATTAGCTACCTCCATATTGGTATACACACTTTCGGAGCGCCCGAAGTAGTACGGGTATGCAATCTGTCACGATGGACTACCGGTACCCAAAGCGTACGACTTCCTCTGACCACCAGATTACTTACGCGAAAGCGCGACCGCCACAAGATGTGCAACTTATAATTTCGACTATGTCATCGCACACAAAAAAACGAATCTCATAGAAGCAGAAATTTTCGAATAAATAAAAGTGATAACCGTCTACCGAGAATAATAATCCCAACCACTGAAAATTTCAGTAGTTAAAGAGAAAAGCGATTTTGTCATAATGATAAAAATAAATTTCATCAAGAACAACAAAACGAATAGCAGGTTCATTTCGTGCTGTGACATAGCCAGGGGAGAGGGGGGTTGCTAGTCGGACCCTGTGTGAAATGTAAAAAAAAATAAGCATATATTTGTATCATGAATAGCAATTTTCGTAGCCTGGAACGCTTTTTAGGCCCCTCAAAACTTTTGAAAAAAGAATATTTTTTCAAACCCGCTAGCTGCTACGGTTTAAATTGGCAATTACAAGTTTCAGACCCCTCCCCCGCCCTTTGCAAAGTTCTGGCTACGGCCTCGACAACGCCACCGCATAGGTTACCGACCCTGTTAAGACGAGAGAACGACCCACAGATGACATTATCATTATCTCAATGATCCACCATAAAACCATCATTTTCTCGTCGGATCTTCCAGCCTGTAATCTTCGTCCATGACGAATTATTATCGCATTTCATCTGTTAGTTCAGGCGTGCGGGTTTTGATGAAAACACAGATGTCGGGTCGGGAAATTTTTCGTGGATTTGAAGATAAAGATATATAAATTCCAATGAAAAAAAGAAACTTTGGGTTGTTTTCTCTCTCATTAACGTGAAAAAATGGAGAAAAAAATACTTACTTCATGCTCAATAAAGTTGTCACATAAGTTTTGTCAAAAACCTTAAACTCATTCAATTAAAAGCACAGTTAATGCGAAACAAAACATGACTTAAATAGAAATAGGACAATGGGAAATTCTGATAAATAAACTACATTTTATAACATCTCGGTATGTTTTATTCATGTTTACTGCTGTTCTAATTTATTCATTTGGCATTTATGAATTTTCATTCATTATGTGTCGACTTGGGCTGGACATTTTTGAATACCCGATGATTTCAGAATCGAATCGAATATTTTTTTGAATCGAAGCTCGAATACTTGAAAGATATGAAAGGTCCTCCAGACACATCAATTACAGAAAACATAGAATACATCACTCAGGCAGAGTGCTGAGCGTTCACACACAATAAAAAATACGTTTTCACCAATAACTCATTACAGAAAAGAGTCATATGTCAGAATTGCGTTGAAAAAATATGGCTTCAAAAAAAATTGAGAAAATTACCTCGATCATTGGCGAAAAGAAGAAAAAAAAGATGGCGGCGATTCGAAATTTTGCTCTGAATCGATTCGAATAATTCACTATTCGATTCGAAATGCCCATGCCTAGTCTCGACATGCATTTGAGCCTGAATATCACTCTAAATATTGATCGTTCTACCGGTTGGCAGCGGTTTCTACTTTAGTTTTCTTAATTTAATATGTATTTGTTGAAATATATATGTTTCAACACTTTTGAGGCGCAGCTCGGAATAAGGTTGACTACTTTGTTCTAATTGCCATTTAAATATATACATCTCATGAGAGATCATTAAATAATCATTAAAGTTTTAGAAATACGTTTTCAATATGCAAATTGGTTAGGATGGTTATATATCCACAATCGCTATTTGAATGGTCTCTCTCCTAGAGGGCTATTGTGCTGTTTTATTTGAAAGTAGGTTTGATTTATTGAAAGGGCAGCAACACGAGACGTGAACCGTCAATCAAGCGCAATGTACATATAAAACCTCGTTATTTTATGGATGTGATCAAATTTCGTACATTTCAAAGGGTACTTCCGGAGTATGTGTACCATGGTATGGTTAGGGTTAGGCCATAATTTTTTTCTAATTTCCCTCATTTTAGTTCTATTACGAGTTCAGGGACTAGCCAAGTGACTCCCGTAGTATTTGTACCTGAAATTATTGCCTAACCCTAACCTGGTACCCATACTACGTTACGGTGTCCGCCATCTTGGTTCACGTACTTCGGGAGTACCTTTCAAAGTAGTAATTTCCTGCATTAGAGCGAGGCTTGTACAACGCTTTGTTAAGGGTGGATAAGATCTTAAATACCACAAAAATATGTTATATCTCAAATTGCAAAATTCTAACTAATGTTTATCCCGTAGGAACCCCGCACGTAAAATCAAGTTTATTTTTTCCAACCAGTAAAAAAATATCACTCGAGCACAAAACACGAGAAAATGAAAATGACAAAGTTTTACTGAATAAGGGAAGTCGCGGGAAACCAAAGCTGGTTATCGAGCAGCGACACCCAAGGTTCTAATTAAAAAAAATTGGAATTTTAGAATTTTCAAACTATTGATATTGACGGCGAGTACCGTACGAATGATCTAACTAACAGTCCAACACCGCTTATCACATGGTATATTAAAAAGTCATACCACCAAAGGGTCGTTTTAAGTGCCTTCCTGTTTGCTATTCGAGTTTAAATCTTCGGTCGTGAACTGCGATTTCCGATTTGCCACATTATGGTTCTGATATCATGCTGTTGTCAGTAATTAGAGTCAATCGCATCCCAAAGGGAGCAACTAACAAACCAAGGTCAATTATTTATGCATTAAACATCGCTGGAATGTGTTTTTCTGAGAAGATCGTTGTCTTGTTTGTGTCACATAATGTCTCCTGGGTAAGGTAAGCTGGGATATCGCTCGTTATCGAGTAACGGGCTTGTATTAACGATCTATATCAGAGCTGCCCAACCTGTGGCCCGCGGGACTCATGCGGCCCGCTATGTAAATGAGTTTATAAGAAGACATTTTAAATTTTTAGTATCGTATTTAGGCTAAAGTATGTTTCGTGATTTTGGCGTGATTGTTTCGGCCATCTACATCCAAATGTCGGTTCTTTTTATCACGCATGTATCAAGTCTTGCGCTCTGGTGGACATCGATATTTGAGTGTTTTATTTTTCGCGGACCTGCGCGTATTGTTCGACAAACTCGAAAGCTACTGTGCGATCAAGACGCTGAGGAAAATTATAAGAATTAACTTGCAACCTAAAGCTTGTTGTTTTGTTTGTGTCACATGAAGTCTCCTGGGTGATGTAACCTCGGAAATTGCTCGATATCGAGTAACGACCTTGTATTAACGATCTACTCAAATCCGCATTTGCAGATGTAAAATGTAACGTCATTATACAATATGAAATCGAATCCTATAGGGCCCACATATTTTCAAAATAAAGGAAAAGTAATAGCCTTCTAGCGAAAACAACCAATGAAAATTTAAAGAGAAAGGCAAGTTCTAATTGCCAAGTAAGACCAACTAGCGGGTAGTGAAATCGCGGGAGAAAGAGATAAAGCTCAACAGTGACATCAAGCGACATAGTAAACATTAATAATGACGTCATAAATATCTTCTTACATTCTGTTATCTAACATTACACAACAATACCCAATTTATACATGCTTTGGAATCTGTACTTGTAGTATGTTGTAATTTATTAGGTAACCACCTGTAGGCAGCCGATAATGACTGTTATTTCTCAATAGCTTGATTTTAATATTGTAAATAGTGTCTGCTTATCATGATAAAAAAATTTCCTTAGGGATCGGTCGACCTCGTTATCCTTGTAGTCTTGCCCGCCCTTTCGTTTATGATTTATAATCAATGTTTTCTTTTCAGTGATGCAATGTGCACTTTAATGATATTAGAAAATAAGTCATCATCTATCTAACCGCCCAAACAGGCGACTTTATCATTAGACGAGTTAGGCTGAAGCCTAGAGGCCTCAATATTAAATTTTATTATTATTATTATTATTATTTTCAGGTCGTTTCTAAATTATAAAAGTTTGTTTCAGAATAAAAGCTGTTTGAAAATTTTATAAAACTGATACTTGCTTAATTTTTTAATTGGATCCAGAATTCCTGCCCCAAGTATTTACCGTTTAAAAGGTTAAAAGACATAAAATATGGTCGACTATATGAATTTGTCTAAATTTAAAAATTCCTACGCTTTCTTCTTGTTTATGACGTCATAATACATTTCACGGGACGTGGAAAATACATAGAACATGACGTCATACTGAATTTAAAAGACGCCATTGTTAAAGACGAATAACGTGGCCTAAGGCCTCTCATCATCGTAATCCTGCGCTGCCCCCAACCGTAATTACGTAAACAAGTTATATTGTTTTTATTTGACTAATTGCTAAATAAAAGTTCTTAATTATGAATGACAGTTAAAGGCACCAAAACATTGTATAAACAGTGGAATGAGACAATTTAATTATAGACGAATCTTCTCCAGCACAGTTGATCAGAAACATAAAAAATAAAGCATGAAAACGGTTTTGTATCGTAATTGCACTTCAAACTGAAAGAAATGAAATTACCAAGCGGTCATTCAGTTACACGCACAGAGGTTGATGTTTCGTTTATGGCCGGGGTGTGCAACCCAGATAGAAATAACCGGGTGAAACCGCTGGCCGCACCGTTATTTACCATAGGCTATCTAGTAATTGCAGGCAGTGGTGGGATTCAGCCGGTTCGCACCGGTTCTATAGAACCGTATCACGGAATTTTATGAGATCAGCAAACCGGTTAGCATTACTGGTTTATTTGCTAAAAAAAATATGACTTTTGTAACAAAAACCGGCTAAAAAGTATGACTTTTCTGATGGAACCAGCTGACAAAATATTTGAATCCCACCACTGATTGCAGGCACAAACTTTTGGTATTGATCTTGTGACATGCGTTGTTTACACAAGCTAACTGTTAAGGCATTGTGACGTCATATGCATAGTTATTAAATTGGACTCCGGTATAGTCTTTGCAACGCGAAGGGGTTGGAATCACTCGCACGTAATAAATTAAAACTTCTTTTCGCGGCCACCACATCGTTTAAAATTAGCACTTCTCCGCGGGCAGTACCTTTTTTCCTTGACGTCGAATTTGGTACGCGGGTCGCTGGTTTATGAAATTACGAGATAGTAATTATTCTCTTATCGACGAAAGCAAAAATTCTACATGAATACAATGCAGTGGGTGAAAAACACTTGTGGGAAATTCACTTCAATTTGTTTGACTAATGCTTAAAAAGGTAATAATATAATTGCACAACCCTGATTACTCTGTTATATTCACTGAAGCGATGGTTCCCAGCCTCAGTTGTAGGGAGGGGCCCACAATACTATGAGACAAATTGATTTCAATTACCTTCAACTTCATAGCCTTTAGTTTGTTTTGGCATAAAAAGCGGAATAAAACATTGGTAAATACACAATCGACGTAAGTACCTGGCTTTTATGAACGGTGGACAGGGGGACACGAGCGCTAAAAACCTCTGGATTTGGGCCACAGGCCATACAAGGTTGGGAACCATAGCTCTAACGTAAAACACTTTTTATAAAAATAATTAACAATATTTTTCATTTCTAATGTTAAAATAAACATTTTAAAGAAAAAATAACACATACGAATAGTGAAAAATTAGGAACATCTGTTTTATTTTAACAATTTATAAGAAGAAAAAATACAATATTGTTCAAGTTCCTGTTAAAAAACAAGCTACCAAACGGTTTTCATTGGCTATTTTTGTAACCTTTCAAAAAAGCAATAACGGCATCAATAAAATTGGACAACGATAGTGTCGCAACAAGACGGTTATCTGACATTATTTATAAGTTCCAATAAATAACGCCATATTTCAATTGAGGGTTGGGAAACACGGATATAAGCGGGCGAAATAGCCAATGGCTTGTAACTTTAATTGATACACATTCCAAATATCAAACTTCTAATATTGATTGAAAATGATGATATATAGGACGACGTAAATATGGATAGAAAAAAGGAGTACCATAATTGACACAAGTTAAAGTGAAAGCGTTTTGTATTGAATCGCGAGCAGCGCTGAATTAACCAATAAGCAAGTGCTCAGGGCACTAATTGGGGGGGGGGCACAAAAATTTCCATAGACAATTTTTCAATAAAGTTCCTAAGTAGACTAGCATCTTAAATTCCTCTACCAATGTTGCAGAGTAATCGTAACTTGCCCTTAATTAGTAATGAATATTAAAATTTACTTATTCAATTTCGGTTCAACAGTTTTATTATTATTTTTTTTTGTATATAGGTCACCAAAATCGCAAGTGCTTAGGGCCTCCAAAGGGAATGAGTCAGCCCTGACTGCGAGGGTAGAATATATATATCGTTTATCAAGATATCTTTTACTGTTTAGTTTGCGCTTCATATGTACCATAATTATTTGCAGGTTTTCAAGAGGAATTCGCAAAATTTAAGGCCAGTTAGACCTAATAGGGCAGCCAGCCCAAATTTTTCTTTTGAGTGTGCAATGACGTTACACCACGCCTACTCAAGCCTTTCGTTCAGAACAAGGCTGGATAACGTTGGATTTGGGGGGGGGGCATGGTGGGAAGAAATCATCGAAAAATGTTGGGAACCACCGAGTTAGACAAACACCTCCTTTTCGAATGCCAGTCTTTTTTTACGTTAATCATGCCGTTGGTTTTTTTAATACATGACCAAAGGCACCATACGGTAGTACCGAAGACCTCATTTATTTGGCGAACAACTTATTTTTCTCATGTTGATTGTCCTTTCGGGTCTTGCTTCAACCGTTGCCCATATACGATCAAGTTTCGTATGGCAACTTAGGATATCTTGAATACATATAACTTAAACCGTATATTTTAACGTTGTAAATCATAAAATCAAATATATGCATCTCGTCTGTAGACACGTAATGAAATGTGATTGGATAATTAGAACTGCACTCTGGGCCCTGTAAAACAGATGGTGGAAAATCTTAATTAAATAAAAGTTTTAAATTGAGGTAGGCTATGCCACCTATTGGAGTGCCGGATATTTATTTCTGAAAAAGGGGTGCTATGCCCAACATATAATCATTATATTCTGTTTACAATGTATATATTTATTGTTAACGTTTCATCCATTCATCTATGGCAGGTGTAAGCAACAGGCAGCCGGCGGGCCACAACGCGGCAAGCCAAGCCATTTAGTGTGGTGTCAACAATCGGTTTTTTCCCCACTAAGCATAAAATCCTAATCCGATGGTTTGTATATAAAGCGTTTACATGGTCGAAAATTAAAAAAAAAATTTGCCCTTGTGCCCGTTCTGCCCAGTGACTTACTTACTGGAAAGCTAAAAGATAGCCGCATTCTCTGGTATATAGTCTTTGGAATCCTTCCATGAGTCCCATATTGGTGCCTTTACCAACCGAGGTGGTGTTATAGTCTGAGAATCTGCAGAGACATACCATCTGCATCTGAGATCAAATAACTGGCTAACTAATCCCAACATGAGCTGGAGACTTGACGAGAGGCTGTGGTTCGCTATTATAAGAGAAGAGCTTATGAAAATACCGTGAATCCTAATTCTGTATCGTAAATATGATTTATATCTTTGTCTTAGACCAAAATACACATACCAAACTGTCTGCACATCAATTTTTAACAAAATTGGAAGTCGGGTATAACGAACTAAAACGAAAAATATACAAATATCTTACCAGGCATGTTGGATAATAATTATATTTCCAAAACCAGTTATCAGGAGGTATTGATCCAGGTTTCAGATGATGCATCGGCCCAAGAGGATGAAAGGTCTCTCGATGATCTGCGTCCCTAGAATCTCCAGCTATCACTCCAATTTTCTCCATACATCTTCCCATTTCGACATCTTCGACCCCTCCACCTTTTGGACACTTTTTTGTTTCTATCCCTTCGACAAACCTGCGAGTTTTAAGTGTTACACTTTTAGACAGTGGTTATCGAATTTTTTAAGCCGCGCCCCCCTTTTAGAAAATGAGTCTCGCGCATCAAAAATAACTAGCTAACATGAAGCTATAAAAATAACAGGTAGTAAGACGAAAGTACGGTATGTTAGAAAGAAAAAAATGTAAATAAGAAATGTAAATATTCAATATAAGGCGGGCAAGATTAAATCTGACAAACATTTTTAATTAGATTCACGCCCCCACTATTTGAGAACCACTGTTTATGGATGTTTCCTAGAGAATGTGAAGCATTAAAGATATGTTTTGACCGATTAACAGTGTAGTGCAGTGGTTCCCAAAGTTGATTGACCGGGGGACAAATTAATAGCGGAATATTATTCGCGGGCCAAGAGAGTGGAGCACACACAAGGAGCCGATACCGGTATAATTGAATTTGTTACGAATATACACGTGTACGGGCCATATTAAGTCGTTTCGCGGGCCATAATTAGCCCGCCGGACGCGGCTTGGGAATCACTGGTGTAGTATACGAGTATATATATAAATGAGCGTCAATTCTCAGAATTAGTGAATGGGATAAGCTATTGCCGAGAAGATTCTCGGATAGAAACGTGCACAGTTGTTGTTATGAATACACAGAATGTGGTTATAGTTTCAGGAATTCTATTAATTATTCCCTTTCATAAACCATTTGCACGAGATACGGAAACCACAAGTCTTTCGGTTCTCGACAAAATGTCTGTAGTCTTGTTTAACATAGAACTATAGCAAATTTAACCGTTAAGTACTTAGTTGACATAGTAAACAAAGAGAGCAATGCTCCAATATATGGACATGGGCACGAAAGCCAAACACGAAGTAGTACGGGCATTCAATCTGTCAAGAGCATACTACTCTTCACTAACGCGAAACCCCACAAGGTGCTTAATTTTTAATTCAGATGAGGTCATCACACAAAGAACGAATTCCTTGAAACTCACAGAAAGTTTTGAAATAAATAAAAGTAATAGCCTTTCAGCGAAAAATACAATATTTAACCACTGAAAAATTTCAATACATGTGATACAGTAGTGTAAATTCTTTATAAAATAAGAAGAAAAATACCAACAAGGACAGCAACATGATAAAAAAACGATCCATAGGTACATTTCGTGTCCAACTTTTCTCATCATGATTAAGAATGATTGGAGGAAAATCACGAATGTGTAAGCACAGACAAACCCGAGCTTAAATTTTTGAATTTTCCGATTGTTTCGAGATAATTGAAAAAGGATGCAGTGAACAACAAAATCTCTATAAATTCAACCGATTTTGTACCACTTCAAAATCGATTTTAATGAAACAATACGCAGTGCAATATCCTTGTACGGTTGGGGATATATTTGGAAATTTTGAAGAGGCAACGTTTTCTATGCGGCATGGTATATTACAGGTTAGTTACCTTCTTACAGCATCATTACTTAGCACGTATCCAGCACCTCCACTCATGTAACCTTGATTAATGAAAGGCTTGAATTTTCTACCAAAGAAAAGTGGCTTCTTCGGATCATAATCTTTCAAAAGAAACCTGCCAGAATAATGAAAAACGTTTTGAAAATTCAAATATTCACATCCATAACACAAATCGGTAATATTTTTTTCAACAGGGGTCATTACAGTGGTTTTCAGCCTTTTGTGGTTCGCGGTCTTTTTCCGGAGGCTTTCGTCACTCATGGCCCCCCTGTCTACCGTTCCGAAAGTTCGGAGTATTCGAGCCTAATATTTAGCATTGTTTATGGTATACAAGAGAGCTATGCTCAAATATATGGACACGTAGCGCCACCCAGTGGGAATAATTTTGATGACGTCATAGCAAAATAAAAAGCAATAGCCTTCTGGAGAAAATTTTATCTTCAACCACTGAAAATTTCAAAGCAATTGGTCCAGTATTCGAAGAGAAAAGCGATTTCTTCAAAACGTGTCAAAGAACAAGGACACTAAGAACAACATAATATTGAAACGATCGCTATGTCCACTACGTGTCCAATAAGAGCACACTAAAGACAAAAATGTCAGAGTTATTGTGATTCTGATTGGTGGATTCTAAATCCCATTCTGATTAAACAATTTATACACAAGAAAGAGAAACCGCCCTGTGGCTGAAAATAATCTTTTCAGATGGTGAAAACAGGAGGATCTACTGACTAACTGAGGGGGAAAGTAAACAAAAAAAAATTGCCTCAGAATCAATTTGGCGCCTACCGGTGTGTTTCCTTTTAAACTGCCTCATGGCACCCTGGGATGGTTGGGAATCGTCTATTGTTCTCTGTGACACATGCATGTTATTATGACTGCAGAAATGCCAGTTAAAACATATTATAAGCAACACAAAACGACATACCATGTTTTATCAAACGGGTTAAAATTACTCCATGCTGATACCTAGTGGAGTAATTTATAATGATGGTAAGGCGAGACTAGATTTTGTTCATTTTTGTTATTCTATCTGTTTACATTATCTTAGCGTCATGTACATACGGAAGTATGCGACTTCTCTATCTCCACCGGAGTAGATTCCACTATTCTTGACCGACTCCGAGCACCTCTGTTCACGTGACCCGATTGCACAATCCCTACCCTATGACTGCCGTGGAGGCTGATCGTATTTGGGGTTCTTTATTTTATCTTACCAATCCGTGCGTTTATATTATGTTATTAAAATCTTTACTTAAGCTATAAATTTGTGTGGCAGATGGCGTTACAAACTTGCTTGATTAGGTATGATCTAATCGCCAAGTTCGTAACGCCATCTGCCACACGGTAACTTTACCTCACCTCAAGTTTTCTACAACCAAGTACGTATCGTCGTCAGCTTTCATAAACCAGTCTGCTTGATCTTTGTAATGTTCCCAGGCGTATTTGTACGCTTCTTTCGTCTTTTCATACAATTGGTCTCGACCTTCTTTCACAGGAAGACCGACTGCAGGAAAATTCTTAACGATAAAAGAGTAAAATACTTTATTTTTGGACACGAAACGGACTTATGCAGTAGTGGGATTCAGACGGTTCGCACCGGTTCTATATAGGACCGTCTCACGGAATTTTATGAGATCAGCGAACCGGTTAGCATTACTGAAAAAAACATGACTTTTTGTAACAGAACCGGCTGAAAAATATGACATTTGTGTGATGGTACCGGCTGACAAAAAATTTGAATCCCACCACTGGACTTATGGACTGTTGTGCTCTTGATGGACGTTTCCCCGACCTTTGGCCCCCGAAAGATTCCTCCTTATCTTTATCATTGCAAAATTTTCAACGCGGATTTCAAGAGTGTTTTGGAGAGTTGGGGTGGTTACTATTGGTTGCTGTGAAAACCGCTTTCCTCATAGGCAACTGCAATATTGCGCTAGTAACTTGACTTTTTTATGGATAGTTGTTGGATAGTTGTACACGCTGTTGTTAAAAATCGACTTTTCTCGGAAAGTAATGACCTGGTCGATTTAAAATTTCAGTGCCTATATATTTAAGCATTACTATCTAGCTGTTAAATAGGATTCATATTTTAATTGTAAACCTGCGTATCATTCTTCAAATCATTGTAAGGAAACGCATTTTAGGGCTAATGACTAATACAGGACGTAACTCAGGAAGCCGTATTTACATGTACGTATCCTGTACTTATTGTTGACGTGTTAAATTAATATTAATCCGTTTTTTCTGACACGTGTCATAGAACTAACAAATCGAAAGCGAGCAAATTATCAAAACTTCGTGATGCAAGTTACCTGACTAATTTTTATAAAGCATATTTTTAATAAAAAAAAAAGTTTATGCGGAATTGAGGAAATGTCTTTCTCAATGTCTTCCTCGGTACAGTCTATTGTCCGGTAACTCTATTATTTCTCACGAACCCTGATGTCCATATTTGTATTGTGTTGATACATTTTTGTGCTTCTCTGTATGCTATTTACTAGACCTTTGATTTAGACAATTTATGACCGAGTCTGACTTCGACCACCAATTACCCGTGCGAGAGAAAATATATCTCTTTCTCCGGCCGTTTGGCTGGGGGTCGGCTGCATTTTGTTGTGCTCTATTGTGGCTGTTTTGAGTGTTGAATTGTGCCGTACAAGAACAAACAATTCAAAATTTTTAGTCTTCTGACTTATTTACAACGACAATAGCAAAAAGTAAACTGTGGCACATCTAATACTCCAAAGGGACATGAGATTGTTTAACATTTGGGATTTTGAATTGATATACATATATATATATATATATGCTCTCAGTCTATATTTCAATCGCCTCTTTCATGGAGAGCCGTTGGTAGGGCCGGCCTAAGCTAGGGGTAGGGAAATTACCGCCCGCGGGCCGGTTCCGCCCCACCGAAGTGTTTCATCCGGCCCACCTATGCCGGCGCAATATAGATGTGGGAAACGATTTCCTAACGCTTCGTCGATTAGCTCATTTGACAGGCCCAGTACATTCACTCTATTATTAGTTAATACTTCGAGCGACAGACCCGAACTGAAAAACAAATCTCAATGATCGAGCGATCGCAAATGTCAAAGGTAACGCCTTGAGCAAACACCTTTTTGCGGTATCCAAAGAATACGTGCCAGTACACGACATTTATTTTTTTACATCTAGATAACATACGCACTTCGCATTGAATGCATGCATTTGTGCTGCATGTCGGATACTAGATGTACCATCTTTTATTTTTATGAACAGTGATTTATAAATGTTCCCAACAAAAGTTTCGTTTGCTTTGCCCAACTCGGGTGTCGCTGCTCGATAACCAGCTTTGGCTCCCCGCGACTTGCTTTCCCCAGTAAAACTGTGTAATTATGATTTTCTAGTAATTTGAGCTCGAGTGATATATTTTACTGGTTTCAAAAATAAACTTGACTTAACTTGGTTCGATGTTCGCTAAAATTGTTCTGCGGACAGCACAGAATGTGTCCGCGGACCGCATGCGGCCAGGGTTTGGACCACTCACATATCACATTATTGATATCAATATAACTTGGTGTACCTTATCCTCCACAGAGCTCATAAACAATCTGATGTTGCATCTCTTCGACCACGTGTCTCTCACGTGACTTGCCTTCTTCTCCAATGTTGCTGGTGACGTCATAATCCAGCACAAAACACGAACTTTCTGGTAAAGTTGTTCTGCTGTCGTGTTGTCCTCTGTACATTTAAAATAAATTATTTAAAGGTGTTTGGACATGAATAGATCGTTTGGACGACTTGGTTTCGAATTTTTATTGTTACAATTGATTTCCCTTGTTTTCCGGCATCTTTATATCAGTGGTTCTCAAACGTTAGGGCGCGCTCCAGAAGGGGCGGGGCGTAAAGCTAATTAAAAGTAAAAATATCTATTAGATTTGATTTTTCTCGCCTTATTTTGTATTTACATTTTTTACTTTCGCCTTACTATCTGTTATTTGTAGCTTTTTGTTTGCTAGTTATCTTTGCGGTGGGGCGCGACACTTGACAACTTCTAAAAAGGGGGCGCGGCTTAAAAGTTTGAGAACAACTGCTCTATATAAACTACCATATGGCAATTTAGCTTTCGTATCCGTTTATTTTAGAGTTACCAAGCGAACATACAATACTTTTGGAAAGCTTAACTTTTAAAGTCATGTGCAGTTGTCACTCACTAATTTCTCTCTTTCAAGGAGGCTATAAATACCTTCAAGACAAGATGAATTTACAAAAAACTAATTGCTCAATATCATATCTTATATTTGTATTATGCAATTCAAGTATTTGGTATTGGAGTTTTATTCTTGCTTCAGCATCCTTGCATTATACGCATACGGGTCCACTAATACAAAGGCGTTAAGGAAAAATAGGGAGTTAGTCTCGTGTAATGTATATTGATAGTTATATTTGTATATTTAAATCATTACACACGGGCATTAAATGCTATTTTCCCTCTTCTCTATAATTCTCCGAGTGACTGAATTTCAGTATGTTCTTACCAGCGTCCGCATAAACCGGAGCCACAATCTTCGGCGGCACAATTGTTCTTGTTTCACTACTTTCTTCTAAATAATCAACTTTCCTCCCGACAACGATCTTGTTCCCTGAATCTGGATCTTCATAATCTTTCCGGGCAATTTCATGCGCAGCACCAACGCCCCTGTGAAAATACAATAAAGAAACTGTTAAGGGGCGCAGTCACGAATATTTTAAAGTATGGGGGTACTCGATACTATTTTAGACAAGTAAGTAACCATATATCTTAATTCCGAGCGAGGGTCGGCACGAAACATTTTTGGAATTCAGTTCTTGATTATGTGTGTAAATTAGTTGGTAACTCATCATTCCCCCCCTGTGCAGTGGCGGACAAGAATTGTACGATAAAATGCGCTCCTGAAGTAGGTGTACCCATATGGAGGAAACTAATTTGTTCGCCTACTTTATATCAACTTGTGTAAAGAGACTGAAACCTATGGGCAGGGGTATAGTCACTTGGCTAACACAGACAGTCCCCAAACTCGTAATAGAACTAAAATAAGGAAAATCGGACTAAAATTATGACCTAACCCTGACCTGGTATACATACTATGGAGTACCCGATAAAATTCATAAATTTCTGAATATGGAAAGAAAGATCAACTCACCATACACTATGCATTGTCATCGACTGGTAATAGAAAAGCATCAGTGTGAATCCTGTTCCGAATACAAGTCCACACATAAATGCTAACGATATATACTTAAAAACTGCCATTTTTACACTAAAATTAACCTAAAATAAACAAGAATAATAAACTAATCATAAATTCTGGAAAATCGTTCAGAGGGTCGCTCATATAAATATTTCGGATTCATATCTATAAAGCGGATAAGATGGCTACAAGAAACTACTAATTCACTTGAGAGCTATTAAACGAAATCATTTTTGCTAAAAATTGAAAAACTTTTTGCCAAACTGTATCTTGGTAAGTGCAATTGCTATATTAACTTAATTAAATTAACTATTCAATAATAATAAACAAATCATAAAAATTCTGGAAAATATTTTAAAGGGACGCCTGTGGTGTCTAGAGTCTTTTTCTACCATTGGCAAGAGTGACACCGGGATATCAGTTTGCTAAAATGTATCTCAAAGTCCAAATTCTGTTAGTATTCAATGTTTGACTTTCCCCCTCAGTAGGATTTAATGTTAGATTCGCTCCCTCATAGGTGACGCTGCCCGATAACCATAACTGGTTTATCGCGTCTGCCTTCAAGGAAATGCATTTTTTATTATTCTTAATTCTGTTTGTACAATGTGTGCTTTCGGCATATGAAATTTTGGAATGCTTTTGTCCATTTATGATACAATGGTCGTGATTTACAGATAAGGGTATGTCAGGCTGAATACTATATTTTTTCACTCTTTGCTATTCAACCATATTGTTGATAGATAGATCGACAAAAGGCGGCAAAGGTAACACTGTGATAATGATGTAGCAAAGTTAGTAACATTTAAAGGTAATACAATTTATACTCATTGCTCAAATGAGATACCTTGGCACATTACTCCCTCTTCCCTCATTGAACAAAATTTTGCAACGTATATATTTTTTAAAGCGATTTTGCGGTATTTGCAATGAGACACTAAAACGTACATCTTTTTTAATACTATTTTGCTATTCGCGAGCAATTCATTGATAACGTGCCGTATTTGGTTTACTATCAATACTTCCTCCAAACGACCCAATCAAGAAACTGCGCTTTGGGTCAACTCGGATAACTTCAGCCGCGAAATAAGTCTGGGGATAGCTTCTTTAAGATATCTTTATATATCAATGTCTGCTTGCATCTAGCCTTGTTCAGAACGAAAAGCGGCAAGCGTATTAGAAATGCTCCCTCCAAATGTTGGCCTGCCTTTGCCCTTGTTTTAACAGAAGCAAAAACATTGATTCAAATATCGTAACGAAGCAGGAAGCAATTTGATACCTAGTTAAGACGTGGGTAGCATTGTAATCAGTCACCAATGTCATGGTTGAGGTATATAGATAGATAGGTTATTTTGAAAACTTCATTATACACACAAATTAAAAGTAGAGAATTCTGGAAACCAAGCAAACCAAAGTTTAAAACATGAAAAATACCATATGCCCGCTCACCAGCAAACACACAGAAAAAGTTACAAAGATCACAAACCTAGTCGAACGAGGCTTGGGACATAAATGAATAAATAAAAATACTCAAATGTATTGAACTTTCAGGCTGTTATACTTTTAAAACACTTAGGAGGGCAGTAACATTTGATAATTCAAAATATTGTGACATCAACACATAATTTACACTCGCATTAAGCACAGATTGTGAGTACCGGTAAATAAACTAATCAAGAGAGCTTTTAGCCGCGAACGATTTCTGAAATATTTGCGGTGATGCAAATACGTGACAGATTCTAAGCAGACACATTGTGATTAAACTATACTACTGAATAGTATGATAACTAACCGCATATTACGTGCTAGATACCTTAATGCTCGGAACATTTACGCCTCGGTCTTAGATATAACTATGGCGTTTCGTACATACTATATCTATTGCCAAGCTATTTCCTTATAAAGTGCTAAACATTACCACTCAAACTAAGGCTTTGGACAATAGTATGATAACTAACCGCAAACTACGTGCTAGATAACTTAAAGCTCAAACAATTACGCCCAGCACTTACTTTAGCTCCGGCGTTTTGCACATACACTAATCTATTATCAAGCTATTTTCTATTGAAGTGCTAAATATTAACGCTCAAACCAAGGCTCTAGGCAAGAATTCAGGGCTGAAATCCACCAGTTTTTTTGACCCATTGGTTCTGCAACGTTTATAATTTGCGGTCCTATTCTAAGGAGTCTCAAAACCCCGTGGCCATCTTCTCTTCAATAGAAAATATAATTTTGTTTTTTAACCCGTTTCCGTCAGTAACCCGTTTCCGTCAGTAACCCGTTTCCGTCAGTTTTCGCCGCGTTTAATATTAAAAATCTAACAAACAAATGTAAAAATAAATGCATTGCATTCAAAGAATTAAGCAAATCAGAGTAAATTTAGTTTAAATTAATGTAAACATCGCAAATTGCACCTAAGAAGGGCCTTTTCTCGTGGCCCCCAAATAATTACTCCGTGGCCCCATGAGGGTCGATAAGTGGCGCAGGCAGAGGGGAGGGGTCGTAGTCCAAAATTTTAGATTCTCGTAGTTGTCATAGAGTGAATGTTTCACGCGATAGAAAATTCATTACACGCTAACAAAGTCGCCTTATTTAACGAGCACGTAATCGCGGCGATGCAGGGAAATATGTCTCAAAATTGTCGTATTGCACTCTTATCCAACTTGTCCCAATTGTATGAAGCACGCTTCATATGAATACACTAACCTTTTGCCAAAGTATTATATCTATCCTAACCTAGAACATACCGTAAATTCCGCATTATATGCTTATATTAACCATTTGCATTGCTTATATACAGGGTGTCCATAAAGTCCCTTCACAATTCCAATTTTGTTATGAAGTCAGTTCTCAATATATCTTAACCAGGTTTGTTGTATTTTAATCAGTAATTGCTTAAGTATTTTTACTTCATTTAATACATCTGTGAGAGCCAAAACAGTATATGGTATCGATAAATGGCCTTTGCAATTTTAAAATTTTTCAAGACATTATGGAAACCCTAAATATATATATATATATACTCAAACTCAGAACAGCGGGACAATTGCAGCGAAGGAGGAATATATTTTTCAGACGTAGTTAGGCCTATAAAGTTTTAGCATAAATACCAACCTTCAAGCACCTTCTCATAACCAAACAATTAGTCAAACTAAATCTTTTTATTATAAAGAATAACCTGCCTGCTGAGATCGCTAATAGTTAATCACAATCTTGCGCCCTATTCAGACCGCTCATAATTTTATAATTAAAAGCCACACATACAAAATGAAATGCCTCAATCAGAAAATTTGCATATTACACCTCTAATACCGTATATAAAATATATCCCTCCAATTTCCCTCTTATATCTATTTGCAGGTAGCCATTCTACGCCATCTTTTACTTAGGTCGCTATCTCGTAGATAAGCGACCCGCATTCGTCACGTAGGCTTAATACGAAAGCAGGATGTCAAACAATGAAGAGTTAGTCACAGGAAACTATAGTCTATCTTGAATCTAATTTGAATCTATTCCAAACCTTTCGCGAACGCAATGCCCTGCATTACCTACTGACTGACTATTTTAATATGAAAGGGGTCACGGTCACGCACCACACGGCTTTGTGATGGTTTTTGCACGTTTTTACAAGGTTTCTAGTGCTTTTTGACGGTCGCACGGAGTTCGATACCCGGTCAATACAGAAAAAATTGCATTTTAACATCTTGCAAAATGTGTAATACGTTATTAGGTGAGCTATTTGCAAACAAATTCTAATTTCTGATACCTGCTATGTACTGTTGCCTTCTTGTGTGGAAAAATTTTTGAGGCGAATAGTGAGCTTAAGTATCGGAGTCTTGAATATAATAACGTTTTCACTTCTCAAACACGGGTCTAAAGCTTGGTTTAGGAACTGTCATTATTTTAGCAACTAACTCTTTCGGGGAGGTTGAATATTTATCAAGAGAGTGAAGTTTATCTGATATATTGCAACGTAAGGTTGAATGGGGGTAGAATTCATCCTTTGAAAAGAAAAGACGATGAGAAGATGGCTTAACCACATGGCGAACGTGCCACCAGACTAAGCCAGGTATGGATAAGGGATCCTATGCTCTACCCACAGACCTAAAATCCCCAGTGCGTTAAATTAGCTAGTGACTTTACTGTTCGTTCAAAGCAATTTTAAATCGAATTCGAATAAAACTCTCTCGTAGTAGTCATATTCATTCCAAGTACCTTACTCCACACCTGACATGGGCAAATCCGGTCCGTTGGGTTAATCAATCTGTTGCTGAAACAACCTAACTAAGCCCAAATTTTGATGTTTCAGCTGAAAATAACTCAAAGAATTTGTTGAAATTGCGATTAAATTTAGTTTCGTCACGAGGTTTATTTTTTTCCACTTTTGCTTTTATAACTGTATTGTTCATGAAATGCAACTTTTTACGTTATACTCACATGGCCCGCCAGTCTAGGTGGGCCAAATTTTTGCCCCCTGGTCCAAAAACCTTGGCCACCTCTGCTCTACACCACAAGCACCTTAACTATCAATTTGTTAAAAGCGCCCACATTACAAAACTCAACTCTATGGCCTGTTGAACGCCGATATATTCAGAACCTCAACAATACAACTCCCAAACCAAAGCGAAATTCTTCTGAACTTAAGAACAATAGGGAGACGTGTTATCTTTAGACGTTCAAATCTCGCAAAGCAAAGGTTTTATTTAATAACGTATCAAGTATCCTCCCTTTTACTGTATTTATTTATTCCAAACAAGAATAGGAGTTAACTATTGTATTTCATTGTCGACTGGCGGTTTACAGCGAGGTGTATTCTTAGAAAAACATTCCCAAATAACTGTGAATTTATGGTAAACTTTTAGTTTATTTTAATTACATTTCCTGCGTCACTCGGAAGACGAAATCCAGCGATCGTTTGTAAACGACTCCCTATGCTTTGCGACGGCTTATATAACAGCAACAGGAAGGTTGCCAGTTTGGTATGCGATCTCCTCGTTATAAAAATACTTTGGCACGTGATCTCATTTGCTTAACGTGATCTCAATCTCATAAATACATTCTCATATAATTTCAGTTCCCAATCCTTTCATCGTTGTGTTCGAGTTAGTTTAGTAAATTATTGGGCGCTTAGTATGTTAACCAAGATGGCGGACAACGGAACATAGTATGTGTACCAGGTTAGGGTTAGAATATAATTTTATTCCAATTTTCCCTTTTTTAGTTCTATTACGAGTTTGGGGACTAGCCAAGTGACTCCCGTAGTATTTGTATCGGAAATTATGGCGTAACTCTAACCTGGTACACATACTACGTTCCGGTGTCCGCCATCTTGGTTCACATTCTACGGGAGTACCCATTATGGTTACATTGAATTTACGCTGGCTTTAACACATTTTAGTCATTGAAATATTATGGAATCGATTTAAATTAGAAACTAGCTATCGGATATTTTATTATATTTATTGTTAGATTGAATTAGAGTCGGCGATATTGCAAACTTTGTCCTCGAAAATATCTGGGCTTTTTTTCCTAATTCGTTACTTAGTGTCACCGAAAGAACATGACCGTCACTTAGGATCCTAGGAACATTGCTTCGCCTTCGCCGCTGAGTAAATGTTTTCTCAAATGCCACAAAAAACTTTTCATGAGTTAAAATAAAACAGCAAAATTTTAGATTGAATACCCAGTCCCACATTCTGCAATAATCTTTAGTTTAGTCTTAAATCTAAAGCGCACTTACTAAATTACAACTTCAAAACACAGGGATCACGCAATCGCTCATATCGCATAATGAAGTGGCTTCAACAGGAAGTATTTGGTGAACATGTATGGTCCTGGCATACGCCGGGTTATATTGCACCGTATAACTTTAAACTGTTTCTTCACTATCCTTGTGCCAAATTGCCAAATATATGGCTCACTATTTTGAATGTTAATTGAATGCCAATCGTTTATAGCGCAAATCTATAATGTGGCTATTTATACTCTCAATAGCGCTGGGCACTACATTGGCCGTCGATAACTTCGCTCAGACTCTTTTTATTTCTGAATGAGTGAGCGTGGCCTTGCTTTGAACAAATTTTCTTAAAAACAAACAAGGTCTCTCGGGATCTTTTATACAAAGCCTTCGCCACTAATGCAAAAATGTAAGATTTGAGAAAAACATTCCCGCCACGTTTTAAAATAACAAATGAGTAAGTACAGTATCCAGTTGGGGTTTGGGTTGAAAATGCTTTAAAATTTGTAATCGTAATCTGCATTTATAAATAGATACAGGCGCAAACTTTTGCAAATAGTTGTCTTGCAGAAAAAAGTTGTTGAAAGGTATTGGGTTAGGTTAGAAATAGAATATAGCTTGTATTTTGAATCTAACTATATCGTTGTCAAAATTTCTCTTCTGCTTATATTGTTTATTATTAGAACCATTATTAGAATTGCCACTTTTTGTGTTATTATTCCCTTTTTAACAGAGGTTCGATAGCATCTTATACTGTAATTCCTAAACTTATATTGCCAACTTGTCAGAACTTTTATTCCAAAAGTTGTAATACCCGATCAATGAAAAAGATTGTTTCCGAAGTCGTGATGTGGATACGTTTATAAATTATTTTATTGCCCAATTCCAACTTCGAACATGACTTACAAAACGAAATCTGATACGACTTATTAAAAATCGGCAATCTTTTTTGATACATCCCCCTATTTTATGGCTATTTTAAAACTCAGCAATTCTTTCTTTTTAAGCTCAGCTTATTCGCTATACAATCTTGGATGAGGCATTTAACCAGTAATATGAGTAACAGCACTTAGGCTTTTGTACAGTTTGAATATTCCATGTGTGCATTACATTACTTTAATGATATATAAGTCACGGATATTAGTGTTACCGGACACAAATTACAAAGCAAAATTGATTTCCCAAAACAGTAAAATTACCAATAGGAGCTGCTTCTTAAAATGGGAAATACTCCCTTAAAGTCCTAAAGAAACAGGAGCAGTTTCCCATCACTCCAATCTACCAATCAGCGAATGTATTCGTGTCTTACAACCTTTCTACCCTAGCCCTCATAGACTTTACCTTTAAGACTATCCTGAGGGTGCCTCTACTTCAGGGGTCGGCAACCTTTTGCTCGCGGGCCAAAATTAAGGGTTGCAAGTCATTAGCGGGCCGCACATATTTTTAAAAAGTTGAAAACCGAACGGATGATACTTTTTATAATAAAAATCAAGCAGTGATAAATCTCTCGAACAGACTATAGATTTATTTCCTCATTGCTTGCATCTCAAAAAATTCCATTTTAATATTTTCGACGCCAACGCCAACTTTTCTGCGTTTCGTTGCCATTTGTCTAATTATAATTTTTTATAGGCTCATTAAACGGGCCGGACCTGGCCCGCGGGCCGTGGGTTGCCAACTTCTGCTCTACTTAATAACCAGTATTGGTTTTCCTTGTCTCCCTTCACCCTGAAATACGATATTTTTAACGCTCCTTAACTTTGTCTGGTGCAGGGGTTCCCAAGCTTTTTTTAGAACGACCCCAATAACAACTTTTAAGTGTCCAGTGCGACCCCAGGTCAATATATATATTTTTCTTGAAACTTTGGAGCTTCTTTCACTGGACTTTTGAGTTTGGTCATGTGGTGATATTAAGTAAAATAAGCTAAAACCAAACAGTGATGTCACAATAAGCACCTACATTTTCTATAGAAAAAGCATGGAGCGATGCCTATGGGCCTGTTTTACTGTAAGCCATGGTACAAGCTGCTAAATTTCACATGATTTATCAAATCTTAGATGTTTTGTACATCCATCCTCCACCATACCTCAGCGACCCCATGACCTGTTTGCGACCCCACCTAATTATCACTCCGACCCAATTTGGGGTCGCGACCCCTGGTTTGGGAATCCCTGGTCTAGTGAGTATTTTCAGCACGGTGAAGAAATAAACTACTGATTGCTCGTCTGCTCGATAATATTTTACCTTGGCATTCGATGCTCGTGATCTGGACTCGATCTAGTTTGACATTGCACACGAGGTGAATACAATAACACAATAACCATTTGATGGAATCATTCCGCCCACCATGTTCAGCTTCCTTTTCGATTTGTTCATAATTTATGACTAAATATATATAGTTTATTTACGGCCAGTCGTCAATTGCTTGAGTGGATTCCGTGACTATTGATTTCTAACACGATTGACATTGTCCATGAATTCTTAAAAAATTTTAAAATCGCAAAGGGGATTTATTAATACCATATCTTGTTTTGTCCCTCACAGATGTATTGAATGAATAAAAATACTTAAAACAATTACTAATTAAAAAACAACAAACCTGGTCAAAATTTATTGAGAACTGATTTCCTTACCAAAGGGATTTTAATACACAGGGCTGGAAAAATCGGACAGAATTTGGCAGATGATAGATTAGCATCCCTCAATTTTACTTTGTATTTGGTTTATTCTCACATTTTTTATTTACAAAGAATCACTATAATTCATATTTATGAACACAATATAAACGGCACTCCAGAAGTGTGTGTACCAATATAGAGGCAACTAATTTTGCCCGCCTACTTTACATCAAGTTGTGTAAAAGGAATGAAACCTATGAGAAGGGGGTATATTCACTTGGCTAGAACTCGTTATAGAACTAAAATATAGAAAATCAGAATAAAATTATGACCCAACCCTAACCTGGTACACACACTACGTGAGTACCATATAAACTTTCCAAACTGTGCAAAAACCTAAGTTTGAGTTGCGCATAATATAGCTTGTAATTCATTGGAAGAATAACCAATAAATTGATTTCTCCATAACTAATAAGTCATTCATTTCAACTTTTTGGTATTTGTTCCCTTTTTTACATGATTTTGTTGTCACCACTGTACAGGGCAATTAATAGCCTCACTCCACCATCACTGAAACCAACCTGACCTTTCCTGTTTAATTTGTGAAATAAATTTTGTAAAATTCAAATGCTATGCACTGACCAAATCCCAAGCATCCGGTGTTCTATATTCAGAAATAGAATCAAATCTATAGAATTTGTCTAAATCCTAGTTTCTTGCTGAAATATAGCTCAACGTTTTCATATATTGCCGAGTTTGTTCTGCTCTGGGCTGGTTGCTTTACCCACTGATGTACAGTATATTCTAATTCACGCCTTCACATGATAAAGTAGCGAAACGTCTCAACAAATGGCCGAGCTTATTCTGCTGTGAGGTTGATTCACAAAGTACAGGCTGATCATTCTATGTTTATCAGTATCTTATCTAAAGGCCTACAGCTTGCTAAATAAATAGAAGGCCGTACGACACTTATAATACATTGTAACGAATTGCTTATTTAATTAGCATTTTGCTGTAATCATACTGGATGTTCATAATATAAATCTATAAAAATAACGAACAACTCGGGGTTCGGTGGTTGACGCATTGTGTTATGTCAGTGGTTCTCAAACGATGGGGCGCGCCCCACAAGAAGAGCGTAGGCAATTTTTTGAGGGGGCGTGAAGCTAATTAAAAATAAAAATATTTGTTAGATTTGATCTTACCCGCCTTATTACTTATCGATTTTAATATCGGTAAGTTTGTTGATAGGTATTTGTCTGTCTGTATGTCTGTGTGTTAGATGCACGCGATATCTCACGAAAGCGAAGTTGAATCTGCTCCAAATTTTGCATGTGCATTCATCATAGCTCGGATCAGAAGCCTATTGATTTTGGATGGATTTTGTCTTATGATTAGCGAGTTATTATTTAATTAGTGATGGGACACACGGTGTCACTATGGAGTAAGACCACTGTTTTGGGGGATCCCCTAACCTTCGATCGATGGGTCTCCGGTTTCTAACCGATATTCTAGTTTGTTTCATTATTTAAGCTCTATTCAACGTGTTTTTTAATAAAACGTACTTTCGCCTTACTATCTGTTAACTGTAGCTTATTGTTAGCTAGTTGGACAAGTAACGATCGTTTCAATATTATGTTGTTCTTGTTCTTTGACGCGTTTTAAAGAAATCGCTTTTCTCTTTGATTACTGGACCAATTAGTTTAAAAGATGGATTTTTTCTACAGAAGGCTATTACTTCTATTTTTTGCTATGACGTCTTCAAAAATATGTGGCGCTACGTGTCCATATATTTGAGCATAGCTCTCTTGTTATTTTTGAGGTGGGGCGCGAGACTTGACAAAGTCTAACAACGACTTGACAAAGTGGGGCGCGGCTTAAAAAGTTTGAGAACCAATGAGCTAAACGTTAGAAATACGCTTACCATCGAATTTCTGATTTTCCTGCTTGGGAGGTCAGTAACCGGATGAGAGGTCATGGTACGCAAATGATAAGAGCCGTTTTATCGACTTTCTCATTCCTCGGAATATATTCCTATCATATCCTGAGATAATGACAAGAGAGCTATGCTCAAATATATGGACACGTAGAGTCACATAATTTTGATGACGTCATAGCGAGAAAAAAAAGTAATAGCCTTCTGGAGAAAATTTTTATCTTTAACCACTGAAAATTTCAAAGCAATTGGTCCAGTATTCGAAGAGGAAAGCGACTTTTTAAAAACGTGTCAAAGAACAACAACAACAACATAATATTGAAACGATCGTTATGTCCACTACGTGTCCAATAACTCACTAGGCTCAGGATAAAAATATCAAAATCTAAATTAAATCTCTTCTCCGTAAGATAGTCCTTAATACGACTTTAAACTTTATATCATATTGACAGTTAAGTAGTATAGGGTGTTCATAAAGTTCCTTTACATTTTACAGTTTTGTTGTGAAGTAAGTTCTCAATATAAATTTACCAGGTTTTGTTTTATTTTAGTCAGTGTTTGTTTAGACTTTTTTTGACTTTACTAAATACACCTTTATATGCACATTATGAGCTGAACGAATCACACCTTTTTACCTAATTTGATACAGGACATTTTGTTTGCCTACTTTACATCAAGTTGTATAAACGGACTAAAACCTATGGGCAGGGGGGATATTCACTTTGCTAACACAGAAAGTCCACGAATTCGTAACTAAAATAAAGAAAACTGGAATAAAATTATGGCCTAACCCTGAACTGATACAAATACCACGGGAGTACTCCTTTGCCTGTATTTCTGACTCGTTAGTCCTTTCACTTTTGCGAATCCTGTTCCACGTTGCAGATGTTGATACGCGCCAAAAGTTAATATTTAACTCAATAACGAGTTACAGTAAATTCACAATCGAACATATATGATCATTATGTGATTTAAACCAAATATATTCACGCCGTGCTAGGTGACGTATCACACAAAGACAAATATTTGTCGTTCTATTGTACCTATGGCGTCCATGTATAGTTGAATGGCCCGCAATATCAATATGTGATGTGTGTGATAAATAAGTCCGAACGTGCCGACGGGGGAAGGGGGTATGGATAATTTGCAGTCACGTTTCAAGGTACTATGGCGTTGTATTATAAGTTAAAGCTTACTAACTTATTTTTAAATCTAAGTTAGATGTGAAACTACTTTTAAATTCTTTATGACGTAACAGTACTTTTCCAAAAATTATCGGATAATGATTATGATGTCATGAATCCTCAATTTTTAAGTGGTGAACGAAACCCTGCGCACAAAATTGTGTAGTCAACACCGAACAAAAAAAGATTCGAGGGCTCCCAAACAAAAAAAAGAGGCCTTCCAAATGTATAACCTCCGTACTTATTAGTAAGTGCTTCCCCGGGGCTCTGTTCGGGGTGATAAAGTTGTGAAAGCGATTCGAAACGAAATGGTTGTGCCACGCTAACTAGAAGTACTTACGTCGTGTTGTGATCATGGCACCAAAATTCGAATTTGAATTACAGATTTTATCTAATATTTAAAAAACTCTCAAATCGCTAAATTTGACTCAAATTAGACTAATAAATAATATTCAGTAACATATAAACGTGTCCGTAAAATTCGCCGTAGGAAATCTCGCCGCAGGAAATTTCGCTGCATAGGGAAATTCGCAGCATGAAAAATTGCCGCAAGAGCATTTTGCTGTAAAACAAGTATTTGTGATAAAAACAGTTAGCTTTATAGGGTTAGGGTGCTTTTGAATAACGAATCAATTTTAGGTAAAAATGTACTTCAAAAACCTAACTGTTTTTATCACAAATACTCGTTTTACAGCAAAATGCTTATCCGGCGAAATTTCCTGGGGCGAGATTTCCTAAAACCACATATAAATCCTGTTAAAAGTTTCCGCTTTTCCAAATGCTACGTTCAATTCATTACTTTCAAACACTCTTGAGTCTATAAAAACACAACGGGGTGACAATAGTCGCTTCCCGGATACAAAACTTCAAGATAACTTTGTCTCGCTCTTGAATAAACTACTTTAGCTCATAACAATGAAGAAATCGTTCGTATCATATCAAAATGACGCAATCATGAATTGTTGTTACAATTGCTTATATCAGACAATAAATCGGACGTAGGCAATCTACGGCCCGCGGGGAAAAGCCGGCCCGTTGGATAATTCAATCTGGCCCGCCTGATGCTGCCATAAATGTCTGCTTAACCAATTTTGCATGCACTTAATAGTTTTTGTTATTGAAATCTGTATGGCGCAATAGGCTTGTTAGATTAAGATCATAGTCAGCGATTCTTGTATTTTAGGTTAACACAAACTTATTTGGACCTCCTGAAATATGCGCACCAAGATGGCGCACAACCTGAACTCAGGTTGTGTACCAGGTTGGGGTTCAGGTTGTGCGACATCTTGGTGCGCATACTTCAGGAGTCCTTGTCGTGTGCCGTCACGCACAGCCCTGAGTTTCAAGTTAGTGCCGATAAAGTTTTTTTTAACGTCCCCATAAGTCGTAACGCTCTCCTAGCGGTATTTTTTATTTATAGCTTACCTATTCTTGCCATTCTGTTCATAAAATGTAACTATTACGTCACAGTTAGTCTACAACGCCCGCCGGTCTAGGTGGGCAAAATCTTTGGCCCCTGGTTCAGAAACCTTGCCCTTCCCAACAGTGTAAATTGACTATAAATTTCATTTTTGAATTGTTTACTGACTGTATTACGGACCACTCATTTTACCTGTGTCGGATGTTTAGCAAGTATCAATCTTATTTACTGGCGTGACCTCAATTATATACTGCAGTATTACTACTGCCTTTTTTGTTACACACATGGCTCGTGAAGTAAAGTTACTTTGATCCTGATTTTGTAGTTGGTTAAAAAGTCATAAATTGCGAGACGAATTTATTTATATTACAAAACCTTAATTTTCGTTATTATATGAACCTCTGCACAGATTCGATCCCGCGCAACGCCAGTATGTTCCCCAGCTTCCAAATTTAGGGTAAATATTGTTAGTATTAAACTATTTTAACTTATAAAAATGTGTTATGTATTCGACTGATCATCTTCACCGGCATATGAGGCACTTTCTGTATATTCAAACACATTTTTATTTACGTTAAGAATTAAACCATGGTGTCACACCTGAAAAATAGGGAATGGGAGGGGGGGGGGGGCGTTCACCCTCCATAGAGGGTGGGGAAATCACTGACGCAACCTGTTGCGCACAGATCTCCGCAATAGTTAAAGCCGACTCTGATCTTTGGTTGGATTTTAACTTTGAGAAAAACTTCCAAGAATAGGACCAGAATTGATACATTTTCTCGACAACATTTCTCTCTTGTTCCTTTTTATGAGTGTGAATTAAGCTTACTAATACAGTAATCAAAATTGGTTGCAACCTCTATATGAAAGCAGTATTCCCGATTTAACTGCTATTAAATACAATCACGATATATATATAAATTAATCTTAAAACAATTTTCAATTCAAGAAAAGTTCGACTAAATTCCAAACTCACTAAGCGGAAATATTTAAGCACTTGACAAAATCTATTCCAATTGTACATCAGTTGCGTGTGAGTAAATGTTGGCACCGTACTGTGGCCTAGGTTGGGCATTTCGGATCGAATATTAGAATCAAGTCGAATAGTAAATTATTCGAATCGGTTCAGATGAGTATTCCAAATCGCCGCCATCTTGTTTTTTTTTGTCCGCACGCAGGTAGAGATGAATCCCTCGTTTTTTGTCCATGTCAAATTTCTTACTGATGACTTTTTTCTTCCTAGTGACTTTTTGATGAAACATATTACTTACTGTATGTGAACACTCAATAAACTATCTGAGTGATAGATTATGTGTGTTTTAAAAATTATGTGTCTGTAGAATCCATTACAATAAAACAGTCAATACAACTATATATCTTTCAAGAATTCGAGTTTCATTTCGAAAAAAAATATTTGAATCGATTCTGAAATCATTTAATATTCAAACATGCCCAGCCCTAACTGTGGCCTGACAATCAGTTTTTATCATGTCTGCACAGCACTCCGAATTCCATTTTTTGAAAATTCGGCTGCCGAATTCGCGGGGTTTTTCAACCAGTCTATTCAAATTTCTTGAATACACCAATGCCAGCACAACATTAGGAACTTTCAATTGTAATTTCGACTTCCAAACTTCAAAAGATTTTTAGGTTGACCGTAAGCTCAATAATATGTGCTGAAATAACTGACGCATAAACCAATAAAACAATTCGAAAAATCTAAACCAGGGGTGTACAACAGGCGGCATACGAGCCACATCCGTCCCGTAAAGCCTTTTAGTGAAGCCCTTGTCGACACTCAGAATTTTGCCAATCAAGCAGAAAATCCTATCCCGACAGCTTACGTTGGAAAAGGCTAAAATGGATTAAAATACATATTTCGCTGCGTTAAATCTTTCGCCGTTTTGTCCGATGCCATTATTACTGTAAGGCTGTAAGCCGCATTCTTTTGACTTCTCTTCCCGCTAAATATTTTGTGTGGCCCAGCTAGATTAAGTTGATTATATGGCCCACCGACGAAAAATGTTGCACGCCCCTGGTCGGAACCCTGTGTACCCTGTGTTGATCATATAGTTGTGGATTTACATATCGCACTGGTGGTTTCCACCAGGAGTGTAGGCAGGGAGAGGGTATGCACAGCGTTTACAAACTGTGTTCCGCGGAACACTAGTGTTTTGCGAGCGTCTTCCGTTTATTCGGTGAATAAGAGATTAAAATTACGACTAAATTGGTCGGCACAGCGATCTTGTTCAATATCGCGTCACCGTCTTCCTAAAGAAGACTAACTTTTTGAACACGTAGTGGGCATAACAACCGTTTCGGTATTTTTGTTGTTCTGATGCTTGTTCTTTGACACGTTTTTAAAAAGTCGCTTTTCTCTTCGATTACTGGACCAATATCTTTGAAATTTTCAGTGGTTGAGGATGGAATTTTTCTCCAAATGAATTTGATATTTCGTCCAAAATTTTGCTGTATTATTATTATTGCTAGTACAGCGCCAGGGGCCACAAAGCCACAGCGCCAGGGGCCACAGAAACATTTTCAGATAGGCCACAACTCTATTAAAATTGTTAGACTTGATAAATATGTTTGTCAACTTTGATTTTATATATTAGAAATGAATGATATGCCACACATCAAGGGCCGTATTCTGAAAAGGAACTTGAGCACCCAGTCGGACTTGACTTGGACGTGAGTTGGACTTCGGTGTAAAATGGGTATTCAGAGACCAAACTCGAGTTTCGAGTTCGAGAAGAGCTCAAGTTCAGCTTGAGGGGCTTCAAGTACGACCTGGAGTTGGCTTGGTATTCAAATACGCACGAAGTAGGAAATTAAGATACGAATTTTGCCATTTCGAGTTGGAACCTCGAGTCTGGTCAAGGGCTGCTTCGACATCGTACTTGGGTATGGCCAAATCGCATTGTAGTGTTCGGTGAGTTGTGGCCAGGCAGATAGCATTGAAAATGGATGTGTTATATGTCGCAGAAGTTGCGGAAATTATCAGACGGCATACCGGACCTCGTAGATACTTGAAAGATCAACAAAATCCACTTGAGATTTTGACCGATGTACAGTTTGTTGATCGTTACAGACTCACAAAAGACGGCGTAGTAAACTTCATGGCTTTTTTACACGAAGATCTAGCGAAAGTCAACAATAGGGGTTCGCCGCTACCGCCACTATTGAAATTCACCGTCGTGCTCCGTTTTTACGCAACTGGGTGCTTTCAGGTTGTATCGGGAGACCTTGAAGGAGTTTCCCAGCCAACTGTTAGTAGACTGGTGAAGGAGGTTAGCAGAATCATTGCAATAAAACATGATGACTTCATAAAATTTCCCACCAACCCACAAGATGTTCGAACGCAGGCGATCAAGTTCTATCAGAAATCTGGATTTCCAGGCGTAGTTGGCGCGCTGGACTGCACTCATATAAAAATTCAGTCTCCTGGAGGTCAGCACGCTGAACTGTTCAGAAACCGTAAGGGTTATTTCTCCATTAACGTTCAAGCGGTGTGTGACGCGGACATGCTACTCACGGATGTTGTCGCGCGCTGGAGAGGTTCAGTTCACGATGCTAGAATTTTTGACAACAGCTCTTTGCGGGAAAAGTTTGAAAACAGCACATATACAAATATGCTGGTGGCGGACAACGGTTACGGATGTAAGCCTTACGTTATGACGCCGTTTCTGACACCACGATGTGTTGCTGAGCAAAGATTCAATAAATCACTGATAAAATCTAGGATCACTATAGAACGCACTTTTGGTGTTTGGAAAAGGGTCTTTCCTTGCCTTTCTTTTGGACTACGCACCAAGATTGATACCACAATGACAATCATTATTGCGACTGCTGTGCTGTACAACTTTGCAAGGCAACAAAGGTAAAAGTGAATGCAATACATTAGTAAATAACTCAGACAACATATTTCAAAACGAAATCATTTATTTAGAATCATCACTGACGACTATTATGCAGAGATACAGGATAACAATATTTCAACAATTATGGTAGGACCTCAAGCTCAAGGCAACAATGTCGCTGGCTTAGATAAAAGGAGGCAGATTGTGCAGAGCCATTTTACCCGTTGAATACTGAAATTATGGAACGGTTGAAGGTCCAAATACCAAAAAAAACAAAAATTTAGGCTTATTCATGTGATTTCTAAACGCAAACATATGTAAACAGTCAACATTGAATTCAAATAAATGTCCAATTTTACAATGCAATAATGTTTTAGAATTTTAGATGCTACACTGAGAAGACAAAAATCAGAATAATGTATGAGATCAGGGGTTCCCAAAGTTAATTGACCATGGGCCGCAATTATAAGGATAGTTGCGGACCAGAAATAGCAAAAAGGAAGCGAAAGCACGGCCGGGGTTAAGGGCGCACTTAAGCGCCCTGAGAAAAATTTAAAAAATAGGCTGTAAGTTTAATTTTAGATACGCCTAGACAAATCGCATAAGTGATATTTTTAAAGAAATGAGAACACTGCCAGTGTCTTTTTTCAGTGTCGCAAGAAGGTAAAAACATAAGTGTTAAACATATTAGTATCTATTTACGATTAAAGTTTTAACTGTTAAACTATTATGCGGGCCGTAACTCTCCCCCAGGCCACGGTTTGGGAACCCCTGTTCTAGATGCTACGTAGGGAACACAAAAATCACCTAGCTCCTGTCCTATTAAAGCACTACTTTTCAGAGATTTCAGAACGGTAAGCTGCCATCTTTGCCGAATGTTCCTCTTTTAAATAACGTATCTGCAGCTCTAGCTTTCTAACTTTCAAATCATGTTGTATCTTCTGGCTCTCTAATAAAAAGCTTTCCAGATCAATACTCGAACGCTTTCTGCCCGAATAGGTTTTTGGTTTCTGTTTTTGGCTACGTATATTTACCGCTGGGCTCTGAAGAGACATCAATGTTTGAATGCTTTCTGAATCATCAGCGCTGCTTATGCTGTTGTCTTTGCTTGTACTGTTGTCTAACATATTTTCTATTTCTGGAAATTCTCTACACTCAATCTGAATCACTGTTGGCAGCGTGTTTCCATCAATTTCTAAAATGTCACAGAAAAGTTTATGTGAAAAAAGCAACACAAAAATGAGCTATGGTTAATAACCATTCTGGGAAAATCCGCCGAGGAAATTTTGCCCTATAAGAAAAATCGCTGGATGAAAAAAGAATATACCATAACCCTATCAATCTGTTTTTTTAATCACAAATACTTGTTTTACGGCAAAATGCTATTTTTTCTATGGGACCAAATTTCCTGTGGCGAAATTTCCAGACACGATTAAAATCAAACCAACGGTTCAGGAAATAAGCTAAAAATTCTTCTAGTCAAAGTAATAAAAGAACATGGCCAGTTCAATTCTGCATAATATCAAGCATTAGAGTGTCAAAATCAGTGCAGATGTAGAGTGATAAATCTGCCCTGCAACATACCAGGCATGGTGAAATCTTCCACAGAAAACATGTTTGTGTCACTGTCAACGTCATTGTACAGTGGGTCGAATTGCTCCGGAATCATACCATAAATTCTGTGGGATAATTCATCTGCTATATTCTTAGATGGTCCCCCTCCTGTAGATCGTAGACTCTTCTTCTCTTTAAGCACAGCAACCTTTGCCCTTTTGAAAAGATATAAGATATTTAGATTAGCTTTCAGAATGTGAGTTAGAAATGAAAAAACAAAAGTTTGCATAAGGATATCATGAATAATATTATCGGGTCTAGTGAGGTAAACGCCGTAACTGCTTAAATAACGCCTAATGAAATTGTGATGTGAAATGAACGCCGTTATTGCTTAAATAAAGCCTAACAAAAATGTGATGTGAAATATTAGTGTAAATGATATAAATTATATCCGTATTGTCTAAAAATGTTGACGACTTATCTGCCCCTCATGCGCCAGGTTGTCCACCTTGGCTTCCATTTGTGCCAAGCGTTTAGCGTATTGTGTTCGTGCAAGACTGACTTTTATTTTCAGAAAAATATGAAATTTGGGTTGTATTTTCATACCACATTTTTGTTTGGCGTTATTTAAGCAGTTACAGCATTCATTTTCACACCATATTTGTGTTTGGGAGTATCTAAGCAGTTACGGCGTTTGCCCAAAGAGACGCAAATTATCTGTGCATTCATTCTTGGAATTTTGGTTGTTTTCCTATTTGGCAAAATATTTAAGGTTCAAGATAACAGATCCTTCTCTTATTATTTATCTCAAGTTAGGAACGCTTCGTGAGTTTATTAAAACTTATCTTCTCACTTCCAACAACATAAAAATACAAGAGCTTAAGAAGTACAAATTATCTATCATTAGGTACTCTTTGCGACAGCATATCAAATTACAAGCAATGAATCAGTACACTTTCTTATGTTATGATAAGCAGCCTAGAACCCATGCGTTTCAAAATAATTGACTTACTAAAAGAGAAGGATGATAAAGAGATAATATTGAAATAAGAATATATATATTTCCAAACAATCATTTACTCTCTATATAAAACTGTTTTTACAATCGTGCTATGCAGCATTTTAGACCAGCTATGTTGAGTTACTTTTCTTAGCACCATAAACATATGGAACACAAACCGTGACTTCATATTCATCCAGCATTTCTTCAATTGCTTGGCAGTGTACTTTTTCACATCTGGTAGAGCATTGAAATGATCTGTTATTCCGGCCCATGCATTACTTTTGTTACAAGTTGCATTAATATCGTTTTTCTTGCTTTCAATTATTCTGATTTGGGGTTCAACCAAATTGACAAGATTAATTTTTTCATTATCTGTGAATACAATCCGTGGTACAGTCTGTTTTTCAATAGAATCAGACATTGCTACACACATTAAAATAATCCTGTAAAAATAAACAGTCAAAATAATCCAGTCTGGTCTGAAAGCAAGCATAACTTTGAAATCGCCAAGTGAACCCAATTCGTACGTTAATCGAGCCATACTGGTACCGTACCGTAGGACCTACTATATACTGCAATTATTAGTGAGATGATATTTTACGATTAACAGTAAACGTAACCAGCGCCGTAATACAATACGGTACTACATCTGTACAACGAACGGCTGCGCCATTCAGCGATCCCTTGGAGTCCACGTTTCTCGGTACCTCGCGACCCTTCCCACCAGAGCGCATCATTTTCTCAGCCAATGAGGATCGCGAATTTATGCAGAAGACTCAATGACCCGTAACGTATTTTTGAGTCCAACTTGAAATTTCGTACCACTCGAGTAGGCCTGGAAAACCGTTCTTGAATACCAAATCAGAACTCGAAATCAGCCGAACTTAAGCCGTACTCGAATGAAGCTTTTTTGGAGTCGTACTCGGACCTTGTTTCTGAATACGGGCCCAAGTCTCGTGCGAACAATCGTGACTTTTTTTTATTTCAAGTCAACTACGATTATCCATCACGTGATTACCGCGGCGTTAGTTTTCATCGTTATCATCTGGCAGTCAGGCGCTCGTTTCAAAGGCAGAATTGCGTAGTTTTATTCCAATAGAATAGGACGATTTATTTTTTTGACGAGTGTTTAATAAAAGATAGTTCAACATGAATGCTGTTATTGCTGATTTGCGATGTAAATCAACTCTGTACGTGTAATTCCGTGTCCTGGGGTACCGGTAGTGTGGGTAGACGGATGGTCGCGTATAAACTCTGAAACTAGGTACCGGTACGGTACCGTACCGTACTATACTACGGTACCGGTACTGAATTACGATATATTTACTGAACTGTTCGCTGTTGCAGGCTGGGTACCAGTACGGTACGGTGTGTCTGTGCGTGAGCAACATATCTGAATACAATAGTTTAAAGGATATTTATTACCACTTTTTGATTTTCCTGCATGAGAATGCTGGAATGAGGCATTTCAAATACCTGCAAATGACTACCGTATCGCTTCATATGAGAGCAAAGCGGTAGACTGGTAGAGCAGACGTTTTATCAATATTCTGATATTGAAGTTCTTGCGCTGCATAGGCTATAGGCAAATCTTATCAAAAGAAGGGTCAAAAAGTAAATTTTCACTATCGGTACCGGTATAGGCTGGTACAGGCACTTTCGCTAGTGGACAAAAGTTTGATTCATCAAGAGGCCGAAGACAACCACTATCTGACCGGATTGGTCATGGAGAAGTTATTCATGGATGGGAAGAAGGAATCCTAAAGATGAGCATTGGACAAAAAGAGCAAAGCTGATTTGCAGGTCTGACTCAGCTTATGGTGAATCAGGTTATCCAGGGGTGATCCACCAAATTGCACTCTTCTGTGTGATTTGGAATTACTAAGCATTGGTTAACTGTTCAGATTCCAATGATTCATTTTTGCAACAAATTTTGACTTCAAATATTCTAAGTTGGTCCATGTATCCTCAAAATCATAATATTTGTTACATGACTAGACATTGCAGTCTAAAAATAGGAAATTCAAACATATATCGAATCATATTCACTATCTTATTGTTGTATGCATTTGTTTTCCAGTGATCAGTCATTTGAATTTCAAATCTATTTTCAAAAATCTGCCCTGGGATAGTGGATTTCATTTTCTAAAATATGGTAGACCAGAAAATTCTTAAGATAGGACTCTTTCAATTCTTGATAATTTCAACTTCAGTGCAAGCAGGGCTGGAGAGCTGGTTCGAAATCATATTGGCTCCATCTCACATTATATTCAAACTGTGTTCCCAGCTCAGGCGCTTCATTTTTCTATGTTCAAATGACTCTTTAACATTAAACAAGGATCCACTGAAAGGCACTGAATAGCTTTCCAGTTTGCCTAAGATTTTAACACAGTTTATTATAAACACCACACCATCACAGCACTATTTTTTTTAGTTGGTCCAACAATTTTTATCAGTCATTTAATGTTCGAACAAAGTCTTCATTCAAGCGACCTGTTTATTCTAATCACCATTTTCCTTTACCATTTGCAGTGTTATTCCTACAATCACTTCATTTTCTTGTTACACATAAAATCGATGCTCTTCATCTGTATGACCCCTCTCTAAAATAAACTCATTGTTGTCACTGATATTCATAAATTTATTTATTTAAAGTTATTGCCCGATTCTGTATCGTGTATTTTTGTTTTATTGTGTAATTTGACTGTTTTTTTTTTTAACTTTTTAAGTTATGCCCGTCCTCTGTGTTTTGTGTTTATTCGTTTGTTATTGTTTTTGTTTTGTTTTATACCAGAGCGGTCGAAATAAAATTGATTGATTGATTCAAAGAAAGTCGTACAAACCAAAACAGTCAAAACACATGCTTCTGTGCTTTGAGAATTTAGGAAACGCAAACTAACAAAACCAAAAACTTTCAAAATTTCAAAACAAGAGACTACTTTACTGCCTTCGTGGCAGGCAAAGAAAGTTTTTTGCGCGGCAGCAAGGGCTGCGCAAAATACAAAATATCACAAATTCTGCAATATCTTAATATTACTTTGCATTTACAGAATTTAATGCTGTTTAAATAAAAATGGATAATAGTGATGAAAAGTCAACAAACTCAAGGAAGAAAGACAAAGACTCGCTTTTGCATTTTAAAGTTTCGAGATTCATCATTGAGTCGTCAGCAAAGTTGAAACTGAATTCAGTAACTTTGGCAAGTGCTTGTGTTTTATATCACAGATTTTACCAAGAATGCGAAATAGAAGATTATGATCCCTACACGATCGCTGCAACTGCTATATTTCTTGCAACAAAAATAGAAGAACAACACACCCGACTTCGTGATGTTGTCAACGTTTGTCATCGAACTCTATTCCCGAGTAAACCCTTGTTAGAAATTGGACGGGAACTATATGATTTGAAAGACACAATTGCTAATTGTGAGCTATTGATATTACGAGTTTTAGAATTTAAAGTCACTTGCGATCACCCACATAAATATATCTTACATTATTTAATGTCACTCTCTCAATTTTTCAATAGAAGAGAATGGGAGAGACATACCGTTGCACAAACTGCTTGGGCAATACTTCAGGACTGTTATCATGGGACTATCTGCTTATCGCATAGGCCACAACTCGTTGCTATTAGTTGTATTTATTTAGCGCTACTAACATGTAAAGTTGAAGTTCCGTTGAAACATTCATGTAAAACTCCATGGTGGAAAGTGTTTCATTCAACAGTTTCGAAACATGAAATATCGACTGTGATGGATGAAATAGTAGACTTGTATAATTTGGAAAAACAGTGTTGATGCTGGCAAATGTTGTTTGTACTATAGCATAGGTTCTTAAAGCTCTTAATACGTAGCCTCAGGGCTCCCTGAGAGAAACCTAGAGGCTCTGCGAGCTATTAGTTTACTTATTAAAATACTGACTTGGCTAATCTTGTAAGTGTCCAAAGATGCAATAATGTCATTAATGAAATTTGACAAGAGCAGTGTCAAACAAAATGTGACAACAACGCGGTATTTCAAATATGACATTACCTATTAAACGGTAATTTCCAATAGATAACTTTTATAAATTTTATGTGGACTCTGTTAATAATAGTCAACCTTTTCACAGGCTCCTACACCAAAAGTTTGAGAACCCCTGCATAGCATAGTGTGAGTCCTACTGTTATGATGTTGCCTACCCAAGCGACACCATGTTAAATTTTGACCCATGCCATAAATTGCTAATTAAAGTACAGAATTAAGTGATGTCTATTCTGTCTTATTAGGGATAGACAATGGAAGACCTACCACTATAGGAGAATAGACTCCATCTGCACTCATAGCTTGAGGTAGATCCAAGCCATACAGCTACAGGGAAAGCTTGGTTAGATTTTGATTGGCCAAATTTTGCTTTTACCTGACCCAACATTAATTCGGTATTTTAGTACTGAAATTACCTGAAAACTTTAAATGAATAGACAAAAAATTTGTATAAGTGGATTTCCAGATTTTGTGGATTCTTATTTTTTTTGAAAACAAACAGAAATTCAATTAAATTAAAGTACGAAAAACATTAATTTTGGACACATTCATTTCATTAAATCTATTGTTACATGCAGTCCTATATCTCTGAATGCCAATTTGATATTATGCTTACTGGCACTTTTGTTTTTGTATTAATTCCATCCAAAGCAATATGTCATAGGAATATTATTTGCTGATTTTGGAACTATTTTTAACTTATGTAGTATTATTAGACACAACTAAATCCATACTTGTGATATTTATGTAATTCAAAGAGCTATCTTTATTTATTTAGTGACTTATGCTGAGTGTCTTACTATCCTACCAAGATTGAACTGGTTATTCACTGTAACTCCCAGGCATGGGCCATCTCTGAATCCATTTAAATATGATGTTTATTATGTTGTTAAGCTTTCATTGCAATTTAGCTCAATGTTGCAAGCATTGCAAATATTTGTGTTAGTTTATTATTAATGTGATTAAATTCTGAGTTAGTTTAAGCATTTATAGGTTGTTGTGGCTATGGAAAGTCATGATTTATAATAATATTGTCATGTGGGGAATTTTTATTAGACACAATATATTGTTAGTATATTAGTCATTCATGCTTTGCTCCGAACAAGGCATTGTGCAAATATAAGGGGATACATTCGTTGGATAGTTGTACTTGGTATGTACAATGCTCAGCCACACAGCAATAACAATTGAAAATTTTGCCTGGTTTTATAGTATTAACAATTGTGAGAGTAAATAAATTGAAGTGAGAATAAATTTTATTGTATGATAATTGATAAATGAGAACTACAAGCACAATGAGAATCATTAATAAACAAAGAAAAGGAATTTTCAACTGTTACCACTCAAGAATCGGGGAAATTTTTTTCCCTGTAGATAATGTTTTAAATTGCATTTATATATGTGTTCAGTGTCTTTAATAAGAGAATAATTTTGTTTATTTTCAGTCTAATTCTACCTAGTTTTACTCAATTGTTTGAAAAAACTTGGTAAAATGCCGAAGTGCGTGATAGCAAGTGTTTTAGTCGGAATTGCATTGGTACTGGGTGGTGTCGTTCTTCTTGTTGGTAAATACCCGGAAAAAATTATCGATTCGGAAATCAACAAACAATTAGCAATTTCGCTGAATTCACCAGAATTTGATGACTGGATGACCCCGCCCCCACCTATCTACATGCAGTATTGGATGTTCAATGTAACGAATCCGGATGCCGTAATTGCAGGACAAAGAGCAAATTTGACACAAATTGGACCTTTTACATATCGATTGTACCAGCCGAGATATAACGTCGCTCTATACACGAATAACACTGTCTCCTATCAGTACAATCACACCCTTGTGTTTGTCAAAAATATGTCATGTGCCGACCCCCATAATGTCACAATTACGAATCTAAACGTGCCATTACTCACTATTGCTGGAATGCTGAAGAACATGCATATACCTGCTTTTATTTCTAAAAAAATAATAGAAATATTCAAAGACAGCAAGGTATTTCCGCAACACACAGCCTATGAATTGCTCTTTGGTTACAATGATTCACTGTTAAGCTTCGCCCATATGTTTATTCCTTCATTTCCGGCAAAGTTTGGACTTTTTTACGGTTTCAATAACACAGACGATGGAGTATATCTTGTGAACAGTGGAAGGAAAGACATATCTCTCGTAAATAAAATGGAAAAGTGGAATTTCAAATCCGAATTAGATTATTGGTCCGATAAATATGGCAACATGTTAAACGGTACCGATGGTGTCTTTTTTCATCCTGACATGAAGATAACAGAAACGATCTATGCTTATTCAACAGATATTTGTCGTTCTTTACCGTTTAAATATGAAATGAACACAGATGTTCGAAGTATCTCAACATATCGTTATCATACAACTGCAATGGCATTTGCAAATTCCACTGTTAACCCTGACAATGGAGCGTTTTGCGTTCCGGCTGGAAATTGCATGGGGTCTGGAGTCTTAAATATCAGCGTATGTAAGGATAATGCACCAGTCGTTATTTCCTCTCCTCATTTTTACTTGGGTGATCCTAAATATGTTAACGGAGTTATTGGACTTAAACCGAATAAGACTTATCATGAAACCTACTTGGATATTGAACCTACTACTGGCACTGTATTAAGAGCAAATAAAAGATTACAGGTATGCTGAATTATGCAATGATTAAGTATACTAACGCTTGTTGTGCTGCAGTGCTAATAATTGCGACATTGTCGCTGTATTGACGGGTAAACACTGAACTTTGCCAGTGACGTCAATGATACTGGTTAATTAATTGCATTTAGCAAATAGCAGTTTTGATTACTGTTCTGGCATTCTGAAATGATTTGAGTCAGATACGATTGAAAGTAGTTATGATACTACCCAGGTTTCAAAATTTCCACAAATCACTACCCTATATTGATATACCCTATATTTCGCCTACTTTACATCAAGTTGTGTTCAGGGACTGAAACTTATGAGCAGGGTTTATATTCATTTGGCTAACACAGACACTCCCCGAACTCGTAATAAAATTTTGGCCTAACCCTAACCTGCTACACACACCTTGGAGGTACCAAAAAATTTTGAACGCATGAGCCATTTGAAAAACAACTGTTTTCGACTTATAGTTGACAAAAATTTGGCTGCCATCTCCTGACCCCAGGTTAATTTTGAAAATATTGATTTGTACATATTGACGGTCACGGCCCGTGACCCACAGAAAAACGCTCCATGGGGCCCACAAGAGGGCAGAGGCCTTAGTTTGAGAAGCACTACACCATTTCTCAAGACATTTTTTTCTCTACAGCTCAACATCCAACTTGAAGCTTCAGAATACTCGGATGATCTAAAGAACGTTAGAACAACAACATTTCCGTTTGTGTGGCTGAACGAAAGTGTCACAGTTGATGTGGATTCCGCAAATCATCTAAAACAAGTCCTTATGGTGAAGCAAGTCGTGTTATCCACCCCTTATATTCTGTTTGGCATCAGCGCTCTTATTTTTGTGATTATAATAATCGTAACAATTCACAAAAATAAAAAGAAAGGAACCCCACTTCTCACTAATGTTGATTATGATGAAGATGAGAATTAATTTAATTTGTTAATGTTTCTTTATTTACTCTAATTTGTATAATTATTTTCTGCTTTTTCTCCATTTTGACCCTTACTTTAATAACTAGCTGTTTGCATATGGATAGTGTGTCATTAACGAAAAAAAATTTTTCTCTAATTTTAAACATGTACATGTATTATACTCTTGAAACTGGCCCAGTTGTTCCGAATCTTTTCTATATATTCCTCTCTTCAAGCCTATTTTTGTGCTTTTTTGTTTCCGTTATTTGATCAATCTTTAAAGCAGTTCCCAAACTTTTATTGCAGGGTGGCCCCAGGTTGCGCGGGCCACAAAATTATTTTTGCATTGTTCGCGGGCCACAATAGTGCCAAGATTTTTGATTACTCTTCGAATGTGACGCGGGCCACAGATAATGAAGCGGCGGGCCACATGTGGCCCGCGGGCCTGGGTTTGGACCACCTTGTTTTATTGCTATATGATCTTCTCTTTGTCTATTTTATATCTCTATATTCCTCCCTCTCTACACATCGTTTGTTCGATATTTAAAGGATTCTCGCTATTGTTATGTGTAATCACACTCTAGATTTGGCACAGTTTGTATAGTTTATAAAATTATAACATGTCATTGCATATGTATTACAATTCACAATAATTCTGACCAAACAATATTAGTAAATATACACGGAATGCAGCGTAATGTATCTGTATTTTCTCCTCAATTACGATATTACCAGAGGACGAATTCCCGGTTTAAAAATGCTGCTATATAGGTAATGGCCAATTTCTTGTTAACCAAGACATATTGGATTTAATACTTCTTTGTGCGTTATGTTAAATATCAATCCCCACGCAGAATTTTGTTTCATAAAGAAGCTGTCCTGCCAGTACAAAATTTGTCAAAGCGAAGTTTTGAAGCCTTAATTTTTTTTTCGGGGGGGGGGGGGGGGGCATTCTGTTCTGCTGCTCTCCTTGCTACTGGAATATAACAAATTCATTGAGGATATATCCAAAAAATTGTATCATTTCTTTTCATGAACTGCTTTACATCGGCTCATTCATTAACCTACCTAATTTTCTGAAAAATAACATATGTTTATTAGTTAAATTTAACTGATTTTTTGACTGCTTCCTTCTGCTTTGGTGCTGAAAAAAGAAATTTTCAGTCCGGCATTTGGCATCTCAGTAAAATTCTAATAAGAAATAAAAATTCTAACGGCATTGACCACGCTGAAGAATGTGTTGTAGGTTATTTTTGCTTGCGAGTAATCATGATTTTTCCGGCGTATCAAACGGATTTGACTCACATGATGTGTCGGTGCCCTCAGGCATGCACTTGCAACGAAATCCAGACTGGGTAACACTACAGGCCATGTTTTGAAGACGTGTTCCATTATTAGCTCATGCTTGGTTGTGTCGATGTTTTCGTACCATGTTTGTTATTGGCAAGCCTGCAATAAATCTTTGCAACTCACTGTTTTTCTGTAATAGTAATGAAAAGCTGTTTGGTATGATTTTTTTGTTTTTGATTTGTTTTTTAGTTATTTAGCTTCATTGATTATTCCTCTTTCTGGGTTTTTTGTCCTATATATGCAATAAAGAAGTTTTCTTTTTCATTTGTTAAGAGCATAAGTTTTGGTATATCACTCAGCTACTTTTAAGTCGGACCATTTCTGATATAAACCCCATTGTTTTTTCTGATTCATTTCTTTTTTTTTGCTTTTGCAGTTTTTCATGATGTAGTTATTGAGAAAATTTATGACTTCATCGTATTATACTGTTTGTAGCTTGTATATTTAAAAAGTGAAAAATATATTTTATGTTCGTTGTTTCACTGCGGACTGGCGAACTAAATAATATATAGGGTGTCCAAGTCCATTTACAATTTTGTTACGAAGTCAGTTCTCAATATATCTCAACCAGGTTTGTTGTTTTTAATCAGTATTTGTTTAAGTATTTTTACTTCATTTCAATTGGGCCAAAACAATATACGGTATAGATAAATTCCCTTCGCAATTTCAAAATATTTTAAGATTTCATGGACAACCTATTTTCTCAGAATTATATCAGTGTGAGCAATAGATGTCTATGTTGAGCAAATGTGTTACCAAATCTCTGCAGACCTAGCCAATCTACACAGATCACTGGGGATAAGTTCTTGGTCACGGACCACAAAAAATTATCAGATAAACAAAATTTTCACTAATCCCAAATTTCGAATCTGGTTCACGATGTAGAGATGTCAAGAATAATTTATATGTTTGGAACTAGGGCTTGGCATTCCGAATCGAATATTCAAATTGAATAGTAAATTAGTTGAATCGGTTAAGAGCAAAATTTCGAATCTATGCCGTTTTGTTTTTTTCTGCCATTGGTATTCGATACGATTCTGCATTTACCAGGTATTCGAAAATGCCCAGACCTAGTTTGAACACATTGGACATTGTGCAATTTCCATGACAGTTTAGACTAAAATGTTCCATTATATGCTTTTACTATGAAAATGGCTCATCTGTATTTTATTGATTGATAAATTGTTTTTGTTGAAAATATGAAAAAAAAATGGAAAGGTTTTGTTTTGTGAATTTGTTATGTGATCAAAGAAATCAGAATTTCATGCTGAACGTATATAATTGAACAAGACAGCAATGCTCAATTCCAGAGGCGCTAAGGTTGCACATTGGTACTAGCTAAAGTGACTGAGGGGTTGTTAGCATAGAAGTCATATTGGGGGTGTCACAATAGGGCTGACGAAATGCGGTTGTTGTGTGTCGAAATGGGAGTGACGAAATAGGGTCGTCGAGTCAAGTTAGGGGTAGCGAATTACGGTCGGTGCGTGTAAGATTGGGGGTGACAAAATACGGTCGTTGCGTGGTGTCAGGTTAGGGGTGACGAAATACGGTCGAGACGTGTCAGAATGTAGATGGTAAAATATGACAGAACGTGTCAAATTACCGTTAATCTGACAGTAGGGTGCCGGTACGCAATCAGTGACAGCGAGCTGGATGAAATCAAGGATCACTAAAATTTGAAAATGAAATTCGCCGAGTATTTATATGTTTATTGTAGCTATTGAGCCTCTGTTAATTACTATCAACCTAAATAAAGATGCGAGGGTATACCGGTATAGTGACGCCTGGAAATATAGAATTGAATAGAAATTATTTATGAAATCGGCGATGACAAACCTTGAAAATATATTGGAAGTTATGATTCCTGAAATGGTGCATACACCTGGTGTTTTATTGCATGAATGAGGAAACGATCACGGACCAAATTTTCGGAAAAGAGCACGCCGTATTGTAAAAACAGTCAACTCTCAAAGGAACATTCTTCTCTCGGAACTTCGCGCCCTAGATGTAACATTCAATGAAATTCAAAAAGTAAAAAACGGAGGCACAGTTCGGCAACGTATGAAATACATCTGCATATGTATTATCTTGTAGTACAACGTTGCCTGAAATACGTTTGTGTTCGTCGGGAGCTTTAAAACAATATATGAAAAACGAATAACAGAATATTTTACAGTTGAATTTGTTTCAAAAAAATTTCCATGTCCTCAAATAGTGTCAAACAATTCTTTTCCTATTTCTAATATTTTATGTGACCTATTTATGCATAGAAATGACATGAAAAAACATGTTTTATGTCATCGTGCAAAGTGATTATGATTTAATTTAAATTTGACGTACGACTGGGATCACTCTGCATAGAGAGACTAAAATTAACGAAATCTCTCTATGCAGAGGGATCGAGTCGTATGCCAAATTTAAATTAAATCAAAATCAGCTAATTAAATTTAACTTAACATTGTAAATAATTCTTTAAAGTTTTTTTCATTTTTTCGATTATTAATTTGAATAACATTTTTAATGTGAAGGTATGTTTGATCAATGACATTAAACAACATGATGCGCAACTCCGGCATTTTTGGCCGAAGATCGTATCTGATAGCACGCTCCAATGCACATACTTGACGAGACGAAAACGAGCGGATGTGTGCTGCTTTCAAGGCATAGCACAAATGGTGTTCGTGCCTGCTTTGACAGTTGTTGTCGATTTTAATGATATTTTGGAAAGTTGAGGTGAAAAGAAATTGAAAAAAGGTAAGGTAAATACTATTGTTGTATATCACACCCGGGCATCGCACTGTTAAGTACATGTGGGAAAGCCAGCTTTTGTCAAATACTACAAAGTTATTAATTCAGTACGGTACGTAGTTGCCCATTTGCCGAAATTGCATATTTACTCACCCCTTATGGTTTCAAATTGTTCATGCACCTCCATTTAGATTTTTTTTTAATCAGTGAGGATATATACTCATTGCTGTAACATACTATTGCTCATTCACTTTTATTTGCGTATCGAATCAAAGGGTTAACAAGTTCACCTAACATTCACTCATACCGGACGATATTGTATAGTCTGATCTCTCAAGTATTTGGAGCCACGAATGCTTGTAATTTTCTGACTAAACCCTTTTATTAGTTGGTTTATATACCAAATTCAGTAAAACATTTTTTACATAAAACATGAGATATTGGATTCATTAGCTTTTCCATTCTAAATCATATAGACTGCTTTATTTATTCTTAACGAAAATTAATAAATCTCCTCTCTTTCTTCAGATGTAAAAGTTGTGGACGAACCTGTCTAAGCATTGTGAGACTCCTGCAGCACAAGAAGCAATAGCAAAAATACTAAGTATATCAATCAAGAAATTAAGCCGACATAAAGCAAAACTTTCAACTATTCGTCTAACCTCAATTTCCTATTATTTATTCACAGGACAACTGTAGCAGAGGGGAGATATCAGAAGTCTGGCGACATATCATTGACAGTGTGATTCCAAGAAATATAATCAGAGTACTCCATAAATGTTTGCAATAGAAGAACAACCTATGGAGTCATGCAAAGACATCTGACCCTCCGGCAGAGTTGTGGATGGCCCCCATATCCTGCAGGGCTTGAGGAAAATAACTAAAAATTCCAAAGCGTAAGATTCCATAAACGGTCTTATTTGTAAAATGGCACAAAACACGCCAGACATACTTAAACAGCTTTGGAAAATGAGGATTACGGGTCACTCACTACACCTGTGTTATATTTGGTTCATCAACTTTTGGTAGTACTATAGAAGAAATTCAGGAAAGGGTATAATCATGATTCACGATAAAATACAAACCTTTTAAAGTAAAATTGATTATTCACACAGAAAACAATTTACTGAAAGTAGTTTTGGAAAATTATTTTTTTTTGTTCACATTTTGACCCAATAAAGAATATACATCAAGCTAGCAAAAGAATACTTGTATAAAACACTTGAGTGAATAAATTAAACGCAAGTACATGAAGAAGGTGGCATTTTCGAAGAAAATGGGAGTTGCAATATTTCTGCATTTCACGAAATTCTGAAGCAAAGAAAAATTCTGTTTAATTTGTCATATTTCCATCAGTACAATGAAAAAACACAATAAGCTCAGCAGTCAATATGACAAATTAGAAGAGCAACTTCGAACAGAAAATTTCCATGTGTTTGTATATTAATATAATTATACAACGACTTAGTTACTAAAAATCAATATCAATATTAATTCAAGCAATCCTATGCCACGCAATGTGGCGCGAAATGTCTTGTCGAAAAAATCTGTCATTTGTTTTTTTACTGATCTATACATGAAATGATAAAAGTAACTTTTTTTGCATTACTGGAATTATTTAAACATTCGCAAAGATCCAGATTAACCCATGATCATGTGACCTCGTGAGTTAGAGTTGGTACTATAAAATCATTTCAGCCTGACCTTAGTATGCTGGTGACACATAAAAGATGCCAAACGTCAGGACAAATGTAATTAAAAAAACATTGAGTTTATACTGTAGTATTTTTGTCAATTTTAGGTCCATATATTTAGATTAAGTGTATGTAATATTCTTTCCTTATCCAAAGCTTGTTTAAAAATTTTGATGGTTGTACATGGAATTTTATGATTTTTTGTAAAAAATACAGTAACTTGCAATAATAGTGGAATGCAAATATTAATATGTAATTGCATTCGAAATTAAAGAAAATAATAAAAATCCAACTGTTTAGTTGCATCACAATATATGTCACAAACTGAAACAATCTTTCAACTATACATTATCAAAAACTGTTTGCGGCCCTTTTTACAATTTTCAAAATGCAATGCAGCTCTCGAAAACCCATGAGTTTGACACCACTGATCTAGACTAGACGAATAAATTTGTCTTCTAAAATCGGAGGAAGGCAAAACATATAGGTAGTTCCCATTCACACAAGTCTTTCAAGAGGACTTGCTCGAGCCAAACTAAATGAGCATCGTCAGTTGATCGGTAAGGCTGAAAGTTGATTTAGCCCTGCAACCTCCTGCATCGAAAATAATATTAATTAGTGAGCTATGAGCTAAATTTAGACACAAACCTATCTACGGGGCATTATGTACCAGAAATGTTACCTACGATTAACTGAATATGTAATATGTCTAATAAATTCACCTACTAAAGCAAGTTCGATAGGTGCAAACTTTGTGTTATGGAATTGTACCACAGCACCGAAAAAGAAGTACAAACAGTTTTGCTGTTTTGTATGACACCCTCTTTAAATGAAATTTCAATGTTTAAGCGCAAACATTAAAATTACGAACTCTGAACTTTGTCATTATCTGCAAAATGTTCCACACAAATCTTTACGCTATCGCGTTTGTAATCTTCTCTGATAAAAAAAAACGTTTATGATGTCCAGAATTACTCTTCGCAGCTTGTCTGCAATTCCAGCTTTCCAAGTGAGCAAAACTTCTTAGATATAAGGATTATTTTTTTTCGTTACAGGCGCAAATAGGAAGGTACTACACGTAAAGAAAACGCCGAGTAGCAAAAGCGAGCGGAAAACGGTCGCGAAAGGCGACGAGAAATATGTGCATTGGAGCGTATCATGAAATACAATCTTTCGCCTGTAGCCTTATGGAGTGACGTCAGAGTTGCCTATCATGTTGTTTAATGTCATTGGTTTGATATATTATTACGTTTTGCTCTTCAAGTCTTGAACATCTCGAAATAGTAACAGATTTCTCACATTCAAAGTACAGAGTTTATTTGTTTTGTCAAACAGAAAACAATAACACGACAAAATATAATTGTATAAGCAACAAATTCTCGGTATAGACTGTATAACAACTGGTATCAATACTATCATGTCGATATCGAGATCAGTTACCAGTACCACTCAATATTTATAACGTGAATAACAAGAGCTTTAAATGTGATAAGACATCTAGGATGTGATATTGTATGTTTGTCTGAGACCATCAATAACTTTCAATGGAATAATAATTTAGTTGACAAGCGTTTGGGATGCTCTAAGCATTAACTAAATATACCTAGATATAAATTCAGACAAATTATTTGCTTGATCAATTATGATATTAACGAATTTGACATTTTTGATTAATGACTAAAATAGGAAGAGAAGGTTTTCATGTGAGTGTGTGGCATTGGTTTCTTTAAAATATGTAAATGGTGAATGACTCAAAGTAACGGTTATATAGGGGCATTGAAACGTCACTGCAATAGTCAAGTTGTTCGAGTGTTAAAGTTCGGACCAACAAAGCAGGTATAAAAAAGCAATCATATCAAAATTGAGCTTAAATGTTTTCGTATGAATAAGGTCTACAAGCATCATGTAAAATATCAGGAAGAATACTCATGTTAGAATGTAATTTACACTGTTTTTTCATTATTTTAGTTTAAGAACCGAATTCTATGAGAATGTCTTTAACTACGTGATAACTTGATGTCGGACTCAGACTCGAATCGAAGCTTGGATGATCTCGACTTGATTCGTGGTTTGATAATTACCAAACAGTGAACTGCGCGGTATGGGTGAGATATCATACTGATACTTGGTGAAACGCATGTCTGTGACGTGTGTGCATAGTGACACGAGGGGTAAAGACTGCCAGAGAAATTCCAAGGGTATGTCATTTTTTGCGTCCGGAAAGAATAATTTCAATAAAAAGTGACTAAGAATCAACAAAATATTAAATGATGTTGGGTTAAAGGACATATAGGGTGTAAGGACATATAGGTTTAAAATTGCAGAGGGAATTTACCAATGCCATTTAGAGATTTTGTCTTCGCAGATGTATAAAATACTTGAACAATTACTGATTAACAAACAACAAACCAGGTTAAGATATATTAAGAACTGACTTCATAACAAAATTGCAATGGACACCCTGTATTGTTTCAATAGTTATGAGAAAAGCAAAAAATATTGTTGCGTTAAAGTGTCATTTTTGTATTATGTGTACCTACTCAATTACAAACATGAAGTGAAGTTCTGTAGAGTGTAGACCATGTCAACAGACGTCGCGTAAGATCAATTCCGATTATAATTACCCAAAAGAATGAAGCTCCGTAAACGTCACTAATGCCCTATTATGACTCCTCGAACATGTTTAGTCGAGACTGGGCTTTTAACAAAACACAAATAGACTAACAACAAATAAATAGTTGTCTTGATAAAGTTTCCATGGAATGTGGTTTAATCAGACAATCTTCTCAGTCACATCCCGAATAAATCTACGTTCTTTATTTTCAGTAGTAAACAACAATCATTGGTCACTGATTAGAGTGAGATAGAGATTACAGTATCTTTGTTTCTTTATTAAAAATGACAGCTTCCTCCCCTTGTGTTTCTCTTTGATACTGCTCATTTTTTTCTCTTTTGACCTTAAAAAAATATTTGGCGCGCGTGCCGCATTTCGGCTCAGGGCGTGGTAGTGTGAGGTCGTTTCTGCGCTGGTCTGAGCTAGGTAAATTCACAGTTTAAGGCAGGGAAGGTCGAGATATAACTAGGTCAACTAATTATTCCCATTCTTCATGCATATATAAGCTATAACTTGAATTGTATAAATAATAATCTATTCCGATACAATTGGGTAGCGCCTTTTTTCAGCCATATGCAGAATTTGAGTGTTATATGACGAATATAGATTTCAGCATTGAGTTCTTGTTTCATTTCTTATATACCTTTCGAGTGTATTTATTTACGTGTTTTGCAACGTTTTTCTTTATGCATCAAGTCTTGTTTTATGATAATTTTTTTTGTGAGTTGTAATCCGCGACAACGTGCTGTTTATAATTTTTCTACTTTGCACAAGAACTTTGTATCATCGCTAAAAAGTATCATCGCTAAAAAGTAAGCCATAACTATAATTTTCAAATTTCAGGCTTAAAAAAAAAGAAGAAAAATCTACCAATATAATATGATATTGGCATGATTGATGGTGGAGTGACGGACTGATTGATGTAGGCAGAAAGGTAACTGATCTAAAGTAGTTTATCAGTTTTATCATAACTTGATTATAAGGTAAAGGCCTTTTAATTTTAATCTAATTACAGGGCTTTGCGAAGAAGGAAGATATTGTTACTGCTGGTGGTCGAGTGGCGATTGGTCGATGTAAATGGAAAGGTAAGTAGTTCTAAGAATGTTACAAAATCCAAAGCTTTTATCACAACTTCATTATAGAGCAAAGGTTTTATAATTTTTACCTTAATTACAGGTTTTTGCGAAGAAGGAAGATATTGTTACTGCTAGAGGACTAGTGGCGATCGGTCGATGTAAATGGAAAGGTAGGTATGTTACAAAATTTAAGGTTTTTATCACAACTTGATTATAGAGCGAAGGTTTTATAATTTCCACTTTAATTACAGGTTTTTCTGACGCTATGAAGATATTGTCGATGTAAATAGAAAGTTAGGTGGTTGGTCTAAACATGTTGCAAAATCTAAGGTTTTTATCACAACATTTTATAATTCCCAATTCAATTACAGGTAGAAGATATTGTTACTGCTGGTGACAAGGTGGCAATTGACCGATGTAAATGGACAGGTGGGTCTGCTTCATTTTTTATGAACAATATACTTTACTCAAAAGGAAAAGGCGTATACGTAAAACATAATTTCCTAAATTGTTGGTTCGTGTTGTTTGTACAGTGTAAACATTCGAATATTGAAAGCGCTTTTTTACAATAAAACTTTCATTTTCGCTTTTCCACGAGTTTTCCTCTTTTTATATGAACAATTGTGATCATAATTTGTTCTACATAAACACACGTATGATACCTAATAAGTTCTGATATTGCTGTTATGCTAATGTAGTTGTGTACATCTCTGTTAACTTTTTACATCACAATATTGTTGCGTATTACAATTGTAAAGGTTGGAGAATAATGCTATACTGCTATAATCTTTACGCTACTGACCTAAAACTTGCCTTCCGTCTTAAACCACAATATTCTTACACCAAATGCTTTTATATAGCAGGCATACGAATGCGAAATGAGATTTTGAAGAAACAAGAGAGCAATGCACAATATGGAGACTGAGTCGGAACGAAATATTTCACCCGTATATTCTCCAAAAATCATACCTTGGTCTCGAGATAGCTGTAGTTTGTAATTTTTTTTTCGATTTATCTATTCAACTGCGTTTTGGGTCGTGCCGAACTGACATTAACTGCTAAAGCTGGGCTTTTTTAAATACTTGCTAATTTCATCATTCAGTCAGTTCGCGCCGAGTTGTCACCGACAATGAGAATCATGTTTTATCAATAACTCAACTAGTCACTGGGAAGAAAATAGTCGCCTGTCCATCCCTAATAACAGCACACTACGTCAAATGGCCACAGATCCATCCCACTGCGTGTTGGGTCGTTCTAAACGGCGCTCCCGAAGTATGTGCACCAAGATGGCGCACAACTGATAACCCTAACCTGGTACACATATAATGTTCAGGTTGTGCGCCATCTTGGTGCACATACTTCGGGAGCACCTGCTAAGCAGGCATTAAATAATAAAGCCGGGAATACCTGATAACTTAATAATCGAATCTTGATTACTAGGAAGATATTTAAATTTCCTATTTAAACGTGATTGTATGCAAATTTTTATTTTAATGAGTCCTCAAGGCATATAAATTACCGAGAACATAGAATCCATCACTCAGTCAGTTCGCTAAGTCGTCACTCACAAATAAGAATCGTGTGTCATCAATAACTCACTGGGAAGAAAACAGCCGTGTGTCCGTCCCTCATGACAGCGTACTTCGTCAAATAGCTACAAATATGTAAGTAGCTGTTATTCTTGTGAAAAAATCTGCATTTAACTTATCATTCAAATTCTGACTGGAAAAGCGAATCAAGGCGATCTCAAAATTACAAATCTGGATAAAGTAAGTAATTGTTCCATTTCTTCTTATAAAGGCGTGAAATATAGTAAAAAAAATTATTCAACCAATTACTTTATCGATATCTTTAATATCCAACTTCAACTGCAGTTTAGAATTTTAGTATATTCGCCTAGTTATAATTTGTTATCCCCAAATAGTTTTTCAAATTGGGTATAAGGGGCACCTTTATCGGCACCATTACATACCTTTTAAGGCAGGGGTTGGCAACCTACAGTAATATAATCCGGCCTGCAAATGGGATAAAAATAGGTTTTTTGAGGTGCAATGCAATTAGGAAATAAATCTATATTCTATTCGATAGATGTATCACTGCTTGATTTTTATTATAAAGTATCATCCGTTCGGTTTTCAACTTTCTGAAAATATGTGCGTCTTGCCAATGACTTGCGACCCCTGTGTCCTTTGTCCCACGAGCGACAAAAGGTTGCCGACCACTGCTTTAAGGTTATAGAATCAATTTGCGGAGGTATTTCGAATGCTGTAAATTTTCGATGTTATCGAATCGCAAGTGATGCTTTTTAAATTCAATCCCAAGCATATGGGTGTTTTACTCGTGATTTTAATTGCAGATTATGGAATTGGGGGTAGCAATATAGTCCAGAAGTTATATTTTAATTAAAATCAGGGCGGTTTGTGAATTATTTTTTCCAACGCTGTTAAACTAGTTTTATATATTTCAGGTTCGAACTGGGCGGAAGCAAAAGACGATTAATCTCACGTGAAGCAGACGTAGATTGACAGTTTTTTCTGGATATAGTGTTTTAGAATTGTACCAATCGCATTTTCCATTTTATTTTAATAAGTCCTGTATCCGGGTTTTAGAGGTCAGCGCTTCCTTAGCCCCCCCTTTCCAGATCGTGGGTCATGATGGGTATTGATTGGTTAGGGACACTGAGATTTCTTGCTGCCATCTAATAACCAATTATGCTCGTAGACTGCTATCATAGATATAAACGCGAGATTTATTCGAATCTTGAAAGTTAGTAAGGTTCCTGTACTTTCACACAAATTCCGTCGTTCTGTGTCTAGAATCTTCAGTGTTTGTTGAAGTTTTATTCCTTTTTGTTATTTAATGGATATAAATAAATATAACCGACGAGAAAATATCTCCATGCTTGCTCTGAGGCTGGGATTGGTTTGTCAGGTTTCGGATAGTTGTTCGGGATAAACTAGCAATCATCAGAATGTACAAAAGGGGGTGTGCATCATGCGTATGACGTCACTAGGTTGTGACGTCACCCTAGCGATCAGCGGTATTTTGGGGCAGGCCGGCGGTGGATCCGAGCCGAAACGACGCGATTTAATTTTATGTGCGGCCGACCATTGGCCGTAGATAAATCGAGTATATTTTCCGAAATTTATCCATAATCATGCCTGATCATGCATGATCCGAATATAAATTTCAAAAATCTCCATTTTCCAAGGTCTGACCCTTCGATTTTCTCCATTTTCGTTTATTTAGGGATTTCTATCTTCTTATAAGTCGGAGCTTCCTTCATACTTTATATATCTGCGTAATCCAATTAATGACGACACGAAATTGATACGGGACAGTAAGTTCGCGGGATTCAAACTTTGGTCACCATGAACAAACTAAAGGAATATCAACCGCCTTTACCAACTAGGCCAAGGAGGGACGTGAGAGCGAGATCTGAGTTTTAATATTTATCAATTATCATAAATGAGTTTATAATTTACAAGTCCGTTGAGATGATATATAAATATTAGACCTTAAAGCTTTGTTCGTAAGTTCTTAATTGGCCTAGTTGGTAAAGGCGCTGGGTAGACCATAAATTTGTTCACGGTGACTAAAGTTTGAATCCCGCGAATGTAACATCAAAAATTAACGAAGGAGAAACTCGAGCTGTGGACTACAAAAACCCCAAAATAAGAGAATATGGAGGAAATCGAAGGGTCAGACCTTAGAAAATAGAAAATTTTGAAATTTTCATTCGGATCATGTATGATCAAGCATGGGCGCGTAAAAATTTCAGTAATTGTACTCGATTTATCTATGGCCTACGATCGGCCAAAGATAAAAAAAATCGCGTCGTTTCGGCCCGTAACCGGCGCCCCATAAAATCGCGGCTAGCCAGTATGACGTCATAACCTTGTGACGACTTAGTGTAAAATCCGCAGAAACCAGTCAAAATGACGTTTTGAGACACTTCTTACACCTATGCTCCAACTCCCATTTCCTATTAGCCTTTAACAAAACCCAGTCGCCGACAACCAATAAGCATGGAGAACGAATATTGCTTCAATAATTTTATTATTCTTCAAGCAAGAGAATAAACAAAAATGTACATCTAGTCTTCGGGGAAAAATAAGAGAGAGGTGGATAAAATGAAGATATTAATGGGAACGCATTGTTTAAAAGGAATATGGAATATTAGCTCACCTATATTACCAAAACTCTCTAAACGGAATAACTTGTGAACTGGTAATGAACTATTGGATTTTAAGACTTCGCCCTACAATGACAAATGCGCATTAATTAACACTTTTCAAGTACACAATACTGCTAATTAAATGAAACAACATCCAGACTTCACAGCTATAAAAGACTATAAAACAATATTATCAAATATTCTAGCTGAAACAATGCGCAATTATAAAAATACCTAATTTGAACAGACAGATGATTTGTGAGATCCGTTGTCGCCTCAATCCGCTTGTTCCGGAATCCGGACAGAATCTGCATGAAAAAATAAAGTTAGATATCGGTCTTCAATAGGAATAGTTGCCGATCGTAAAGAGCAGCGGCGATCGCGCACAAGGGCGGCGTAGACAATTTTTTATATTGCGTTGAGCTTATTTAAAATAACAATTTTTGGATATATGAATCCTGACCCCTACCTGATGACGTCATCCAAAAATTACGTCACTGCGACGTCACAATAACGAAATACAGCTTGCCAAAGTATAGCGACGGTCACCCGTAATGGCGCCTACGAATATGTCAACAAACTCAATACGTCAGCGACAAATTCTAAAGAGGGGCGCGGCTTAAAATGTTTGAGAACCACTGCTATAGAGTTTCGTTTGAAGAATATTATATGCTTGGGTAACAATAACTATCGATTTGCAATTCAATTTCTCTAATCCATCTTGTGGATTAGTCATGAAATAAAAACTGGGGTTCTCAGTCTATAGGATAAAATTAGCGCCGGGGGGTGAACCGGGTAAATTAGCAATCAAGGAATTTTAACGTCAAAAAAAATTTGATTCAACCCACCAAAAAAAGCAAAACGAGTAGCGAGAGGAAGCAGCGCTGGCAAACAACTTATTCTGACAATCGTATATATATATTTGAGTTTTATACGCGCTATCATCAAGTATTTATTTGGTAATAAAATCTGTCACCGCGGGCATTTCCGAGCTTTCTCTCACTACAGAGGTAGACCGTGTTTGTTGGTTACAAACTAGCGTATTATATAAAGTGTATTATATACAGCCATAACCATATGCCCGGATATGACTCTGTTATTGCAACACAGGAAATAATAATGACACATCAAAACACATAAGCATACTAGCATGAAGGGACAAAGGGACATTAAACCTACTATATAAGAGGGACACTGCTAAGGGACATGTCCCTTTGTCCCTTACTATATACAAGGTTATAAATGTCCCTTTGTCCCTTACTGTATACAAGGTTATAAATGTCCCTTACTGTATACAAGGTTATAAATGTCCCTTTGTCCCTTACTATATAGGGTTTTTCAGCCGGCTTTAGGGCCGCCACTTACCTCTTGAACGATTCGTCTGAAGTTATTAACTAAAAACCCAACCACCCTTCCATAGTCATAACAGTCCTAGTGAAGGGACAATTGCAGATTTCTACATTTAGTGCATTCTGCACCTTGAAGTTCTTGTAGAAAGCTTATAAAATTGGGAAAAAATAGGACTGAAATAGAAAATAAAGTAACTGAATTTTGTCACGAGACTGTTCACAAACGATAATACTCAAAATGAAGTACGCATTTGACTAAGAATGTGCTGGTAACTGATTAGCACTATAAATATTTTTCCTTATTTTATTGTTTCAGAGAAGGAAACTTCTATAGGTGGATAGTATATACTTTAAAATTTATTTATTTAGCGTTATTGTACGTGGTATTAAAGCCTACAAGTACCTAACCTTAAAAGCTGAAGAGCGAGTTGTGCGCAACTGCCTGATAAACCTGAAGAAAACTGAAACCAGAGTTGTTTACGCATAACAAGGAGAAATAGGCAAAGGGAGGAAGTATTTGATGATTGTGGACCTCAAGCTGAAGCACGCGCGCATCTCCGGCAGGGTTTCAACACGATGACGAATAAGTCATGGGAATCTTTAAATACTCCGATGTAGGTTTGAATTATGTGGGGTTAAATTATGTGGAAGAGGATCGTTGGACTCCTGGTTTCTCTCTTGGACTCTTGGAGGTGATTCACGTACAACTGTTTCGTAATACCTCCGCCATTAAGCTCATGCATCCAAGACTAAGCCCGATAGGCGATATGGACTGATCACCGGACGAGAAGCCGTGGTGTCCACGTAATCAAGCCGTCTGACGGATTTCCTCTCCACTGTGATAAATATGGAAAGACAAAAATATCTACACTTACTTCAACAAACTCTCGATTCGTGAAATTCGCTTTCACCTTATTCGCTTATTCTCGTTTTCAGGACATAAACTGCATGATAAAATACAAGTTAAAACTATGGAATCCGAAATATTCCAGTCCAATTAAAAACGCCTTTATGATTTCAGCAAAAGCGAAATGACCTCCACCAATGTTATTTTGCATTCATTTTTATTTCACTCTCAACACATAGATGTCTATGCCGGTACAGATAGAATGTTTAGGCTTGGAATAAATGATTAATTAATTAATTAATTTCAGTGTGAATTGAATTCAATTTATGAAACACGGCCACTTGCAACGAGTAAGAGTAATTTTAGAGCAGTGTTCCAACCTTTATCGTTAAAACTTCTCTTCGCCTTTTTTGGAACTTTTATTTTTTGACTTGGTGGATCATGCGCACTCACACTTTTGTACAATTTAAGTGTGTTATAATTATCCATTATAGTAATATCAATAATGAAGAAATGCAGAATAGAAATAATAATAAAGAAATGCAGAGTCTATGATTAAAAAGTTAACCTACCTTGATTATGTTGAGACACGCCGGAGAAGCCACACGCCGGAGAAGCCGTACCTTGCTCCACATGTTTTCCACAAACATTGGATACTTTCAAGCACTGATTGACAATTTCTGTAGCAAAATAAAACCACTGTAGAAAACACTGTACGTTGAAAATTTTTGAAGGTAATTTAGATTTTCTTTAATTAAATTGTTTAATCCATACTTGTTTTTGTCTCAGACGCAGCGGAAATACTGCATTAATTTCATAAACAGTTTTCAGCTTTCATTAAATACATTTAGGACTGATTGCACACTACGATTTCGGTAACACAGACATCGGATTCTGATTATGCTCGTAAGTATTATTAAAAAAAATGAATTTTGAAGTTTATTTTAAAAATAAATCATGATTCGAATTGCAAAAAAATATAATTACTTACATATTTATTTTTATTTGAGACGAATCGGAAAGTCACTCCTCTTGCTTCCCAAATGAAAACGTTTCCTTTTTCGTTTGAAGAAATTTAATCACCTATTTAAAATTTCTGAAATATAACAAAAAGAAGATACTAACAAGGAAATGAACATGAACAAAAAACAACATAATAGCATAACGACATGTACAGTTCGCGTCCAATAGTATTGAAACCAACAACAAGTAATTACCCCGTCTCTATCAGTTGACTGTTGATAAAAACTCACTTGTACTTACCATGTCCAGCTATGTCCGAAGATTCGTCTCCTATCCACTTTTATCTGCACGTGAAAACGAAAATTGGAAGGGTAGGCCAGTAGTGGAAAACTACGCAATTTTAATTGCTACACGAGACAAAAAATAGGACCTGGCATACTTCTTCTTCTTACAAAGGGTGAATTACTTATTGCTTAAGACAGATTTTCATCTTACTTATTTTATTGCCTTCATTAACAAAAACACTCGCAATGGTTGACGGAAATCTTACAAGGGTATTGGTTTTACAAAATACGAAAGTTACAAAGAATGAAACGACTTTAACCCAGACTGCAGATGCGCCGTCATCAATATCAATTTAATACTTCATACCTAACTGGATAAATGTTCATTCAACCGCATTTCCTCCAGCAGATCCCGATGCCAACAATTCCAGAATTTGTGATCCAATTCCACCCCAGATCAATAATTTTAGGCCTAATATTAGTCTAACTGCATTAGTAAACATAAACTGTAAAAACATATAAATTGCCTGCAAAGAAACGAGAAAAGCTGTAAATGAAGCCAAATCATTTATTAATTTCCGTTAGAATAAATGAATTTGTCAAACAGCCGAAACGACGAATAATTGAAAGACTATTCAAAATTGGAAGACTATTCAAAATGTAAATCTGAATGCACAATGCAATAAATATACGTTTCTCAGCGCAAGAGCCCAGTAGTATAAAACCTCCATATGTAATCGGATTCATGTTAAGAGTAATATAAGAAGCCAATACAATGACACTGACGGAATCTTTAACACTTGGTTTGACCAAGATCGTATACTATATTGCCATACGGTTGTGCACTTATAAATAAATTAACAGTTACCTTATTAATCCTTGATCGCCTCTCTTCAACTAAACTTCTGTGAGTCTTCGAGTCAGGAATTTGGCAACAATAATCGCTTTAATACTATGTTATGGCCTAACTGTATTATTATTTAGTTTATCTTTAGCTATTAGTCCATGTATCTTTCGTTTTCATTCCACCTCGACAGTCCCACTTGGTAGACAATTGAATTGTAACAAATTTTCAATTGTTACTTTTCAAAAATTATCGAATATGCAGAATTAATTTTTGATTGTATACTTTAACCTTCAAGGGAACACAGGTATTTTTCCACCTGCATAAAATAATGATTTCATATTCTTAAAACAATGAGATCATCGATATTCCCACGAAATCTATGCTATTCCAATTTATTTTGCTATATATTTACACTACATTTGACCTTAATTACTGCGCCGATGCTATAAACCGGAAATATTAATATTGCTCAACCAAAATTTCTCCTATCAAAAACGAAACAAACTAGTTTCTGATTGGTTAAAAATAAACCTTTCCGAAAAAGTAATGAATAAAGATAGAAAATTTATCCACGAAACGGCAAAATTCCAAAAGCCTTCAAATAACCCAACTTAACCCAAAATAGCACAGACAGAAAAGAGAAAAAAAGTGGGAAAGGTAGGAAATATAGGGGGCAACCCCCGCAACTATCCCATTCAAGGATTCCCAATAGAACACATATACCTTCTGATTAATATATATATATATGCTTTATATCGGAATACAGATTATAGAAGTCTAATATATAACTAAAGTCGTAAGTAGTCGACGGGACTATCGGATAAGTATGCAGATAGAAGACCATTCATAGCAGCAACACAACTTTCTACGTTACAGAATCAACAATTGTAGATTAAACATAGGTTTAACTGCATTCATATAACGAAAAGATATGGAAGAAGAGAACGCTACTTGTGCCCACGTAAATTCTTGACATGACAAAAAAGATTTGGATATAAACTACAAAAAAACCGTTGAAATAATTTGAAAAATATTGAGCAAATAATATTACCTGTACTATATCCATCCCAACACAACCGCATCTCTGTTGAGTTTTTAATTCATCAATGATGTAGATCTTATTTATGAAATGGTCCAAGCATCATTGCACAGCCATATCTTACCAGGGGTCTTTGATTCAACACAAGTATACTCTCAATTCAAACTAGTGTTATATTATGGCCTAACTGCAATCCATAATTCATTGAATATATGTTTAACCGTAGTTTTTGTTCCGCTCAAGCAGTTTCCGATGTCAACATTCGCATCTTGTTTACGTTCAGTCAGTTTGCATAAACAAGATCTGAAATATGTAACATGGCTAAGATGCACTATATTGGTTGAATAAAAGCTAACACAAGCTAAGAGCAGAAATAGGGCAATTCGTATATATGGAATATATCCAAAGCGTAAATATGAATACGGTTTTAGGTTTCTTACTTGTTCTAACTTGAACATTTCATTGTTCTCGTTCGCCTCCATTTGTTTACGCCGTCGTCTTTGATTCAATATCTACACACTAGGAATCATTTAGTATTACGCTATGGGCTAACTAACTGAAAGAATGAAATTATCTCTAATAATCATTGCCGATTTAGATTATCTCACCAATTTCAGATCTCAATTCCACTTTGTAGACATTTGAATCAATAATTGTAGGCCAAAGCTTAGTTTAACTACATTAGTACAACTATGAAAAATGGCTGAAGATACGCGTTGGATTATGAAAAAAATACCGACACAAGTATGCACATAAACCATTAAACCGAAAAAATTCGCAAACATGAAATCAGTGCTCACCTGACGGCGTCAACTTTGAAAAGACCGCCTGAGCGCAAACAAATTTTGACGTGGCAAGAAAAAAGTTTGATTATAATAAAGAAACAAAGAGGGTGGAGGAGACCGCAAAATGAAGATGCTTTTTCATTCGTTATTAGGAATCACATGTCTAGGTGACGTAAGAAAATAGCAAAACAACAAAAAAATGATGGAACATGCTGTTTGTCGCATTAACCTTTTACCACTACAGCCATATAACAATCTAAATACATCTTATTCTAGAGTCTAGCTAGACAATATTTAATATGCTACATTATTGAGAAAAATAATAATAAGCAGAAAGATATTCTACCGACGTCATGATGAGGACAGCAGGAAAAATCACGCTGACCAAACATACAGCGATAATAACAAAATCAGACGATTTTTCTTCATAGGATGCTTATTCAATACTTGTCGCATCGAACAAGACCCTATGCAAGCATCCACAGATACCCCACGATATGCTATGAGTTACTCTCAAAACGTTTAAAACGTGCTGCTACTATTCTGACATGCCGAAATCAAATATTTAAAGTTTCTTCGCAGCGACCGTATTTCGTCACCCCTAACCTGACACCACGCAACGACCGTATTTCGTCACCCCAAATCTGACATGCACCGACCGTGTTTCGCCACCCCTAACTTGACTCGACGACCCTATTTCGTCACTCCCATTTTGACACACAACGACCGCATTTCGTTACCCCTATACTTGCTTTAAATGTATTAGACGTCCAATATCGCTGTATTAAAAAATAAAAAGATAATTGTGCTAAATTAAGTTTAAATACTGAACTACCCTTGACTATGATACATTTATATTTTTCATAAAATTACCGGAATATACGCTATGTTTGGTATTATATATGTCCGGTTCAAAACGTGCTGCTACTATTCTGACATGCCGAAATCAAATCTTTGGTTTTTTCGCAGCGACCGTATTTCGTCACCTCCAATCTGACACGCATCAACCGTATACCGTCACCCCCAATTTGATACGCAACGACCGCATTTCGTCATCCCTATTTTGACACCCTCAATATGACTTTTGTGCTACCACCCCTGTAGCTTATTTCCAGCAGCCTGGTTGTACAGCGGGCGCTCCAGAAGTGTGTGTACCAATATGAAGGTAACTAATTTGTCTACTTTACATCAAGTTGTGTAAACATGTGGGTTATTCACTTGGCTAACACAGACAGACCCCGAACTCATAATAGAATTAAAAAGGGAAATCGGTATAAAATTATGGCTTAACCTTTATTATTGCATTGGATTTATTGTTGCAGTAACCAACCTTGTGAATGTTTGCCTTTCACATTCAATAGATAAGGTTTTGTATGAAAGGTTTGCTAGCTTCAGGTGCACAATGCTTATAATATGTCCCATGTGTGAAAGTGCTCTGTAAAATTGATATTTATCATGGCCAAGTATGAATGTGTATATTATTTTTATTGAGTTATTAATGATTAAAATGAAGCATTTTGTCAGTCTGACATAGCCCAAGATTATTTACTTTTGATATTCCGAACTTTTGCATGAAACATACCGTAAGTTTATTTCGACTCCATAATCAGCATAATAGACGATAAAATAATTGATACAAAGTAAATAAAACTGATTAGAGATAAAAATCTCCTCATAGTGTAGTATGGGTAAGAATAAGAAGGTCTAAAACATACAGATTTCGGACTATGTTACGTTTACATATGTGACTACTGTGCAACAATTGAATTAATAAAGATAATTTTATCACAGTACTGAATAACAATTCCCACTAAATGGACAAGATTCGTTCTGATCCGTTACCAAGTCTCCAAACCATTAATAAACTAGTCCTAGCTGTTCTAAACGTTGCGCACAAAGCTCATTTTGTGTCTCCAATCAAGTCTCCACAATTATATATTTTTGCTTCCATTCTAGCCATAATCAAATTATTTCCAAACCATAAACACTACTATGATATACCCACTGTAATACTCTGTACAAAAACAAATAATTGATTGATTGATTTTTATTGGCATTACAGAAATGGCAAAAAAAATTCATGGATTTGTCACTCAAAATAGCAATCGGACATTTAGTTTATGAAAGCAGCAGACACATCAGGTGTTCTATAAAATTATGAAAAAATGCAGTAACAATTGATTTGTTGGATTTCATTGGAAGGGACGGACTTGATTGTATGATAAGCAAAGTGATTATCCAAAATTCTGCATAGTACACAAATAGATTACTATTCAGTTGCTGGGTTATTTCTTGGATATGAAAAATTAAATAATTGGATATGATAATGTGTAAATCTGATAGGTACAATCTTGCGGTCAACATACAAATTTCAACCACATAATTTGATGAACAGTGAGAAGCGAACGTAAGATAATAGTGAGAAGCGAACGTAAGATGTATGATTTAGCAAGTCATTCAGACAAAGGAAAAAACAGTTGTAATTCAGGACAATGGTTTCAAATTTCAAAATAAATTGAAATTGATGTGAGGAATCAAATTTTGAACTTGTAAACAATTTTGTAAAAAGGATTTTTTTACTAATTCAGCGCTAGAGTCTACTATTCTCAGACTTTACAACCCTGGATCTCTATCCATCTAATTATGGAGAAGTTTAGTGCTAAGTTAAGGTTTTTGAGATGGAACCTTGGGTCATTAACCACCTAATTGTGAAAAGAGGAAACAATCAAGCAAAAAAGGCAATAATTTTAGAGTCCGTTCATTTCTCCTAACTAGACAACAAAATCCATGTCAAAAATTTAAATTCAATAGATGAAGGGTCACAATATGAACAAGGTCAGGACTTGGCTCAGGGACATCGCACTATTCTACCAGGTATATCCATATAAAAGATATATATAGCACAAATAGTATTAGTAAATTGATGTAATTCGTCACACAATATCAGTATGGGCGTTTCCAAATGTAGGGGGTGTTAGATATTTTGTTAATAGTGATAAAATTATTTGTAACTTATAAAAATGTGTTACGTATTCGACCGATCATCTTCACCGGCCACTTTCTGAATATTCGAATACAATTTTCATTTACGTGAGAAATGAAAGTATGGTGGCACACCTGAAAAATTAGGGTGGTGTTTGGATTTTCAGGAGGAGGGTCTACAATATTACAAAATACATATTTCTGCTATGTGCGCTTATCTAACCTGAATTGGTAAGAGAATGCCATCAAGTTTTATATAATATAGTGATTAATGTTCCAGGCAAATGTCGCAGAAAGGTCATGGAAAACTGAAAAAAACTATGAAATATTTATCCGATTTTATAACACTCTATATCTTGGTCATTATGGCAGATACACACTGAATATGCGCAAATCTGCCAGTGATTCTCTCTCCAAGCATAGACCAATCTTCAGGTATTTCTTCATATCCTGTACCAGACTTGTTTCCGATGAAATAGGTGGAGGTCTGTGAATTCTGACTGGCTGGAAGATACACACCAGGACTTTCTAGAGTGAATGTGATGAAGTAGTCGCCTCTAGCAGGTTGGAATCTGAAAAACAAACAAAAAGTTTTATAAATTAATTTCATTTTTGTGGTTTCCAACTTTCTTATCGAAAGTTATTAATTACTATGAAATGTGAAATCTCACGAAATATTAATAATTTATCTTGGGGCAATTTACATACATTTAAAAAAAATTAAGCTAAAAACTTATATTTAAATAAAATCAAAGCCAATAAAGATCAAAATGACAACATTAAAGTTATTGAAGAAAGATACTAACTGGAGGTTGACCAGATCCGAAATGAGTCCTTCTTGTGGAACTGAGAATGCTTCTTGACCTTTATACGTGACCTTTGCACTCTGACCTTGGACCACATTCAAAGTATTGCCATCTCGAAGTGCCAGAGTAATATCTCGGATCAGGTACGCCCCACCTCCACCACCGCGGCCATGGAAACGGATCAATAGATTTCCACTGGCTGGCCAGCATACATCATTGTCGATCATGACTCTGAAGGTTCCAACCAAATCACTTTGCCTGTATAAAAAAAATATATAGGGTGTCCATAAAGTCACAGATGTATTAAATGAAGTAAAAATAAAAAACAACAAACCTGGTTGAGATATATTGGGAACTGACTTCATAACTAAATTGAAATTGTAAAGGGACTTTATCGGAACTCTGTATACAATTCGATATAAAATAGTAGAAATATCTGTACTCCTGTAGTATGTGTACAAGGTTAGGGTTAGGCAATAATTTTATTCTGATTTTCCTTATTTTAGTTCTATTATGAGTTCGGGGACTGTCTGTGTTAGCCAAGTGAATATCTCCCTGCCCAAAGGTTTCAGTCCCTTTACAACTTGATGTAAAGTAGGCTAACGAAATTAGTTACCTCTATATTAGTACACATACTTCTGGAGCGCCCAATATCACTGGATTATAGAGAGGGAGGTAATAAGACAGCTTAAACATTATTTGAATTTTGGCAACTTCCTTGAATTTTTATCCCATGTGTTCGTTGTGTATTTTCATTTTGTGCACCATGGCATAGTTCAAAAGAAATTCTCTTATCTCACCACACAGCAAATCATGGCATCTCGTCTTATTACCAGTCCATGTCAGGTGTGATGATATTTAACCGGTTATTCATTTCAGATGCATGGATTAAATGAATTCAAATCACTACTTGAAACTGCAGTATGGTTCACCTAACCACCGATCTTTCACAACTTACGCCATCATCAAAGTCCCTTATTTGGGCCAACTAACTGGTTACCTTAGTTGGACTGGTAGAAAGAGGCCATGCTTTGTCATGTCTTGTCTAAAGCTTGATGTCAACTTTTCCCTCTTCAGGGATAATCAAAAATAATTCAACTTTAATTCGTCGATGTGGCGCATCGCGCCAAGCATTGGGAATACACTCGCCACCGCACCTCTGATTACCCTGCGTGAGTTTGCAGGTTCGAATCCCATGCAGGGATAGTTATGTGCGAGAGGATAGCTGGACTCCTCGCCACCGTAGGATGGTTCATGTAACCGCTGGTGGTTACAGCCTCCTCCACCATCAAGTCCATGCTTCGAAAACAAATAACTGACAAACTAATCCAATACCCAATATGGACTGGTAACCAGACGAGAGGCCGTGGTTCGCGATATGATTACCGGTAAGTCGTACGGCTTGCCTCTCCCTCAGGATAAATATGTAAATTCTATGTCTGGAGCCTGCTATCGACTTTCCTTTTTCCAGGGATAATCAAAAAAGAATCCTACTCTTCCAAACCTACACAAATTCAGAGACTCCTTTTGGAGGTTCTTTCCTCAGTGTTCCATCGTTGATACCGAGCTGAAGATGTGGCCACCATATGTCACCAGCAGAAACAGGAGGGGGTTCGCTAACATTATTTTCAATCATGAAATTCTTGTAGGCTGCATTGCTGACACTGTCAAATACTTCAGGAATTGGAAGCTGAAATAGAAAATTGATTTTAACAACTACTGTAGGTTGGGGCATCTAATTAGGTGGCTTTTAGCACTCATGTCCCCCTGTTTATTATCCTAGTGATATTTATAGTGGTATTTTGATAGGTACATTCTAAATCTCGTTATGTTCAAACAATTCATGCACAAAAAAAACAAAAACGCCCTGTGAAATAACCTTATCAAGCAATGAACTAGGAAGAACGGAGAGTCTTTTTAAAGTGAAAAGTAAAATCAGTTTTGCGACTTGCATTGTGGCCCCCCCAACTCCTCTGTGGCCCCATTTGGGGGGCCAAGGGCCCTTTATTGGAAACTGCTGCCATATTGGTTATTGTAGAATCTCGAAGGTTAATATAAATCCTGATCTTCCCTTTCTTCCAAGAACGTTCCGAGGAGGCCATTGGGTCAATGCCCTTGAGAATGTCGTCTCCGCATTTCTGGGAATTCAATATGATATCACAATGGATATTTATCTATAATAAATTACTAATTATAACATGACCTTTACAATTTTTGAGCGCTCCCTCTCAAAGAAATCCACCGATTTCACATTACTGATATCTTAGAAATAACACTATTTTTAATATCAAAGAATACCTTTACATCCAGTGTTCGCTCTAAAAATTTTTTATATGGAGCAAATGTTTGTTTTAGTGAGTAAGAATATTTTAAGGCTGAGGTAACAGAGCCCTAAACTTTGTGAAATATTATGGCATTGGAGGCTCGGTTAAAAATAGCCGTTCCAAATGATTCCAACGAAATCAAGATACTTGTACGTAGCAGGAAAGTGTGTGACATCACAATGAACAGTGGCAACCCAAATACATGTGAAAGAATCAATCATGTGAAAGAAACATGGATTGAGTAGTCTTGCTAGGCGCGAGAAAATATGACAAGCGACGCTTTGAAAACGTAATGTTGCAAGCGCTTGAGGTTGAGTTTTCAGTGCGCAAATGGTTTGGTGTTAGTGCGCAGGGATGGCCAATTCGAATAAAGTATTCGAATGTATTCGAATATCTCATTATTCGAATATCGGAATTCACGTTCATAAGAATATCGGATATTTGTGTGACGTCACACATTTTCGACGCCGCTTTCAAGACGTTTCCGTTGAATGAAAACATTCTCGATAGAAACTTGCGCGCGATTGTTTTTATCACTCATCAGCGTAACGTGTTATTTAGGCCCGTAAACGCTATTACGATTGTGTTATTTTCTCTAAAACGAAAATTTTCCACAAATTTGTTCCACGATAACGATAACATTTATTTTATTTTTGTTGCACGGAATTGTGAATCTGGTAAATACGTTCATAGGCGGCGAGTTTCTAAAGACAACGCAACTTTTTGATTGAAAAGCGGCAATTTAAAATACTGAAAACAAAACCGTAAACAACATAAGTTTTATTGAGTCCCGCGAAAATTTAAAAAACGCTTTTCTAGGCAGTGAAAATCACAAAATTTCGTGTGCCTCTGGCACACATTATGTTTGGTCAGCGTTTAGGAACGTATCGTCACTGAGGGCGGGATTTGCCTGATTATCCATTACTTTAAATTGCCGTCAAATATTTTCGGGTTAACACGATACAAGGTTTGAAACGCGACTTTTTCCCTTGTTGTGAGAATGTTATATTATAATTATTCTGAGGTATATTCAATCAATTTTATTGTGATGAAATAAATTTTACTCTGAGATATTTTACTCTGAGCATTTCGATCGAGCGGAGTCACTGTTAACAAGTACATCTAAATATTTGCCGAATTCGCAAAATACGGATAAAAACAATATTTAATCGGACAGTTTACCTCACGTTTTTATTTTTATGGCCGCGGACTGGTATATAAGAGTGGTGAGGATTTTATTTTGTCGACGCAACCGCAGTTTAAATTGAAGACAATTAAATTAATAAGAGCAAGACATTTTAAATATGCCCGTGTTGGTCACGAATTCATCACTTTGCACAACAGAAAAATATATATTTGTTGTTATATTATTTGTTGTAAAAGTCGACTCTTTTAACAGGTGGCATAATCGCGGCGATGAATATGTATTTTTAATTTACTGCTAAACTTTATATGTATATTCATTGTATGAAATGAATTATTCTCTACACTTAACAGGATTTTATATAATTGTTTGAGATTTTTCTAACGGCAATAACGAGTTGGCAAGATTGCAAAAATACATATTAAAATTAAATACATCAAGCAGTTTATCTCGTAATTTTAGGTCACAGATTGCCGTGGACCGAATAGTAATGTTTTTTTTTGACGTAAGAAGAAGCAACCGCGAGTTATGTTGGACACATTAAATTAATATACAAAGATATTTTAGAATCTCGTAGTTGTCATGGATTGAATATTTTACGTAACAGAATGATCATTATACGCTGACAAGACGGCTCTTTTAACAAGCGCGGAATCGCGGTGGGTGTTACAGGCGGCAATGAGAATTTCCGATTTTGAAAATCCCGGCTGCGCGCTGGCAGTGGTGGTCATCTATTCTCTACTAATTTATTTCTAACTCCAAACACAACAATATGTTACACATAATAACAATAAATATACTGGTAGGTAGTAGAATACTCTGGGCTTAAATATTAGAATTTTTAAAGGCAGAATGGATTTTCGATTGTTGTTGCCTGTATTGCCAATAAATTTTATTACTCTCAGAAAATTTTCACAATTATCTGAATACAAGTAGTATTTTTGTCAATTGACTCGACTGTTATCGTAATATCATGGTACCAATGATAGAAAGCGTCAGACAACTCCTTGGCTATCTTTTCATATGGTCATTTGTACAAAGTGAATAATTTTAATGAACTGACTGTGTCACAAGTTGCTATTATTTTTTATTAATAGCTATAAACTATCAATTACTTTGTGTACATATACTGTTGGTCTGTGGCTTCATTCTGATATTTCTATTGAAGCTTATTTCCTAATTTACTGGGTTTTAATCAACTAAAACAAAAATGTGTTATTTTCGATTTTAGAATGTATTCGGAATTCCAGATTCGAAAACATTATTTTAGAATGTATTCGGAATAGTTTAGTATTCGGAAATGGCCATCCCTGTTAGTGCGCAATGGAGCGGTTGTGCACCTTAGAGAGAACCTTGCTTACATCAATGGTTACTTGTCTACATTCTTAAAAGACAACTCACCTTTTCACCTTTATAAGTGATAGGAGTACTGAAAGGATACCCCATGATTCTTTTGTCAGGATATTCTTCTCCTCTTGCTCCACAGTAACTCATACTCCCGCACGTTGTTCGAACTCCAATGCTATCAATATCATTGTCAGTTGCAATCACACACAGAACATAGTCTTCACCGGTCTAGATAAATTGATAAAGCATTAAAATTTGATTTATCACTCATAACTTCAAACCACATCAATCTTTATTTCTGAGTCAATGTATGTGCCCTTGCTTTGAGCAAAGTTCTGCTTTTCAGAAGTGTGTGTACCAATATGGAGGTAACTAATTTTGTTCGCCCACTTTACATCAAGTTGTGTAAAGGGAACGAAACCTATGGGCGTATATTCACTTGGCTAACACAGACAGTCTCCGAACTCGTAATAGAACTAAAATAGGGAAAATCGAAATAAAATTATCGCCTAACTTAAATGTGTTAAAAGGCCATCTTCGACTTTATTATTTTATTTATAATTCACGACTTTTGCTAGTATCCTGTTTGGCTTTTTTCTCACTATGATTTAATTTTTAGACTCACTCCCCCAGAGTGACGCTGCTCGATAACCTTCACTGGTTTATCGCGCCTCTCTTCACACTGAAATTATTGTTTTATATGTGCTTCGTAGTTATTTTTGTCTATTGTGTACTTTTGGTATGTGATAAAATAAACTACTGACTGACTAACCCTAACCTGGTACACACCCTACGCGAGTACCCTTCTGGTTACCGGTCCAGGCCAGGTATGAAGTCGTAAACTAGTTCGGTAATTGTTCCAGTGAAAATATTCTCTAAAGAGAATAAACTTCTGGTATTCTGGGATAAATTGTTCGAAATTACTTTGGCAACTTACTTTCATGATATTTAAACATTTTATTTTACCTTCTTTCCTCTGGGTAGAAGCATAGTATAAGGCCATCCACATTCACAAAAACCACCAGCATCTTTCACAAACGGACGTTCAAAATCATCTTTCATATTCTGAGGGAGTCTCTTGATAACTGATGAATGAACATCTTCTCTGGTGAATGCCATGTTGTCTTGGCCGGCTTTCAAACTAAAGTTGAGATGAATACAGTTTGCTGGGTTAGCATATAATAGATTAACCCAGAAAACTAAAGATTATAACCAATTTTGACACTAAATGTTTCACATATAACATTCATAAATTGAACAACATTACCGCATCAAAAAAACTCCCAAGATCTATCGGCGTTCAAGAAGTGTGTGTACCAATATGGAGGTAACTAATTTTGTTCGCCTTCTTTACATCAAGTTGTGTAAAGGGACTATATCCTGTGGGCAAGGTGTATATTCATTTGGCTAGTTAGTTATTTGTTTTTGGAAGCATGGACTTGATGTTATATTTGTTCATTGCAACATGCATACATTATATATCAAAAATTTTAAAGTAAGAAAAAATTCTATTTTGAAAAACTAATTTTCACCTGCACACAAATTTGTCCATTTCAATCCATCTTCTCCTTTCTGTTTGCCTCTTCTTCGGGCAGATGAAGATCCGAATTGTCAGGTTGATATCTCCATCTGAATAGTGAAGTATATTATTAAACATGAATTACAGCAGGAACTAGTATAGTTTAAAACAATACTAAGGTAATTTGAATGCGCATTAAGCTATATAAATTAATGTCCAAGCAGTGCCATGACAGGTGAACTCGGGTACGCATAGAATATAATGGTGACACCAAATAGATGGTTTAATCTTATAAAATGAATTCACAATTACGATACCTTGGTTTTGTTTATAACAACCTTCATATTAGTACACATACTTTTGCAGCGCCCATTTTTGAACCTGTTTATTCAAAATATTGTGAAGGCCTTTTCATCCAAGTAATGAATATCTCTATCCCTCTCTCTTTAATACTCACCTCTGCTACCTGGTCCATTATTTCGTCTCAATCTCAAGTGATAATAAAACTTCTCATGAGATAATTTGTTATCCCATTCATATTTCTTAGTCGGAGGTCCAAGGAAGGTTTTCAAGCAACTCTTTTCCTGTGAGGGATTGGCCACCCATTTCCCTCCTTTCATTCTGAATTGGAAGAGATTTTTAATGTGTATGAAATGAGAGTTGGTATACATAATGTGAAATGTTTTGGGGTGATAAATATACCAGTTACAATCGGTTGATTGATTTGAAAAAATATTGATCGTTGATCGTTGGTTAATTAGTTGAATATCATTAATCTGGACTGGTAACCAGACTTATGGCCATGATGTGATTAATCCTACCCCATCTGTCTTCAGTATAAATACAAAATCCTTTTTCCATATTCTCTGATCGGAAAACATGTTGAAATACAGATTTAAAGTTATTAAAACGGCTTGTGAGGTTCAAAGATTGCCTTCATTACATTTTACTCTGTGAACCCAGGCGGGTGTCTGTAGAACCCTGGTTAATTAGTCAATACCCTCAACTTGGACTAGTAACCAGACTTTATGAAATGGGAGCCATGATGTGAATAATCCGGCCTTATCTGTCTCCAGAACAAACACAAAATCTTATTTTATATGATAACGTACTGATCAAATCCTTGAGGAAATTTCTCATCAATGGTAATAATCATGTCATCAGCCGTTATAGTTACAGGTGGTCCATCATGACCAAGTTCTGATCTGTAATATTCATTATTATCATGCCAAAGATTATCAATCTTCTTGTGCCATCGGTAGAAAATTGGATCGCGTACAGCGGTCGCTGTGTCATTCATATAGCTTGTTGCCTGTATAAAGAGGAGTGAATTTGTACGAAATTTATGACCAAGCCTTGAATATGCATCTCAAGATGAGAAAATTAGATTCATAAGCAGGTATGAATACAGACAAGACGTCGTGTTAATTGTTAGTAAGACACTTTCCCTAGCCCTTCAGATTCCCCTGCTTAGGTAGGCAGGTGAAAGTCCAACACGTCGGTAGTTTATTTTTCACCAAAATGAAAATACACTAGATGCGAACAAGAGCTATGAAATGAAAAAAACATGAAAATGGCATTTCACTGTAACCATTAGTGACAGCACGCGGCTGACTGAGTGTAGTCAGCATAAAAAAGCTATTCAAGAACTTTCTTTAAAATTATTAAATTACTTTTTAGCCTGTGTGTTCTGGTAGAAGCCAGGTTCGCGGGCATATATCACAAGACAGTTAATAATAAATAGATTAGAACTATACGCACATATGGATTGGGTGCTCCCGTAGTATCTGTAACAAGATGGCGCACAACCTGAATATAGTATGCATACCAGGTTAGGGTTAGCAGGTTGTGCGCCCTCTTGGTACAAATGCTACAGGAGCGCCCTGGATCGTTGCCATTTTGTTAATATGGCAGCAAACTCTAGACCAGGGGTTCTCAAACTTTTGGTGTTGCGGAGCCCTTGAAAGGTTGAATATTATTCGCGGAGCCCCAAAATGAATGTAAAAATTGTTACTTTCAGATTAATATTCCTGAGCAAGTTAAAAGTACTTTAATTATTTTAAATGCTGAACCTTTTTTAATAGGGTTAACACAAGTCATAAATAAATCTAAATTTCATACTAAAGCTGTAAATTTGACACTTGACGAACATATTAATATATTAGGGGTCGAATCTTTTATTTTGACATTTTTGGAAGACTTAAAAGGCGCTAATAACGTGCGCGAGTTCATTTTGTTACAATCGCCCATTTTTTTCGTCATCATGGCGTGATTTAATTAAACATCTTTTCGCCGGTGTTTATTTAACTTTTTAAATTTATTAATTATAGGCTTAAATTTATTTAACCCTAAATCAAAAATTTTTCCTTGGCATATACATGTATTGTTACACAATGACGACGTTAATTGCTTTTTTGTTCTCGTGGGAAATTAAGAGTTCAATGTGAAAAATATGTTACCATTTTATAGTCATCGGCGACGAAATGCTAAAAATAATAATTAATAAAGAGGTAAATCCGCAACTCAAATTTCTTGATTGAAAAACGGCATTCTGAAATAATAAAACTGAAACTTAAAATGCAAGATCACACGTTTGGTTTCAGCAGACTCACATCAGATTGAAAACGCTTTTATAGACATTGTAAATCACAAAATTTGGTGTTATGTTAGGTTTTCATCGTAGTAACTGCGAAATCAAAACACAGTCAATTGTGCGCGCGTTGTACCTTTTTATCCCATTCTGAAACTACCGGCGAAGCCGCACGCAATCAATTGTGCGCGCGATCCGCGATATACCTTTATTTCATTCTGAAACTACCGACGAAGCCGAATGCAATGAAATAAATTTAATTGTTCGTATTTTGCCCAGACATTGTGATTTTTTAAACGGCGATATCTTGCTTAAAAATGATCCCAAGTGCGAAAGAACAAATCAAGTTTGACAAATCCCAAGATCGCAAAAATACGACTCCAATTTATTTATAGTTGGCAGTTTATCACATATATATTTTATGTTATTTTAGAATAGTATTCTTTCATTTTAGTAATCTTAATAGTAATCTCAAACCAAACGTGAGTAACGATGAGCACAATTACATTATAAAGACGAGACACGTTAAATGCTCGCATCGGTCATGGAATGAATATTTTACGCAACAGAAATCTCGTTATGTGTCTTTTTAATCGCGAAGAATGTTGCGCGGAAATTTCTGATTTCAATTTTGAACCACCTTCCTCTTAAGAATCCTGGCTACGCTCCTGCTTATAAATAATGTCATTTTTTGATTCCGTATTTACCATATTTCGAGGCTATATTGTTGTCAGATTTTATCAAAGTTGTGATTGCTTCTTTGAACAGTTACAAAATTTTGAGTCAGTATTTTGAAGAGTAATCGAATAGCTCGCGGAGCCCCTGGGTTTCACTCGCGGAGCCCTGGGGCTCCGTACGGAGCACTTTGAGAACCTATGCTCTAGACGATAGAAAACCTTATATGAGTAATAAACCCTATTCTGAATCAAATATCCAACTCACTCTTGGATTAAGACCTGTAGATCCAAACACTCCATGTCCAGAATTGTGAAAACTTCCGAATTGGTCTTGATAAATCCCTGACGATGGTTCTAAGATGTGACCGGACCAATTTGGTGTCATTTCAACTCTGGAGTAGAAAATTATGAACGGATTAGAATTACTATACAATTCAAGAGTCCTGCTGCACACTAACACTAATGTATACGCATATTATGGTATTTTTATTCCTGCTACAGCCTCCTTGAACTACACACATACCAATCCACTATCGCAAACTCATTGAGAGTTAGGGATTGAAAGTTAGTCTCGCACAACCTCTACTGATAGTAGTATTAAAATTACATTTGAAAACTTCCAGCTGAAAACCGAGCTTAGAGCCCATTCCTATAAAACAATAAGTGGTTAACAACTCTGGGTCAGTGCTGGTAACTGGATGAGAGAACATGGTTCCCCATTGCTTGGTACAGAGGATAAAATTTGCATAATTCTCACTCATAAATAGCATGAAAGAACTCACCACGCCAAATACACTCAAAGTCCATGCATTTGGAACAAATAGCTGGCTAACTAACCCCATACTCAACGTAACCTGGTAACCGAACGAGACGCCGTGGTTCGCCATCTGATTAAGCCGTCTTATCAACTCCCCCCCCCCCCTGTAAATCCCAGCTTATCTAAATATAACATACCCCCTCGCCACTTCTCCAGTACTCAGTGCTTGTCTATAAGCTCCTTCCATCCATCTGAATTTTTTTCTTGTATTCTCAGGCCATTGAGAATTTGGACGTGGAGCATACCATCGGAATTGTCTGTCATTGTGAAATTCCAGCCCTGCATTGAAGGTCATAGCCACCTCATCATACGACCAAGGCTGAAAAAGGATTAAGATAGATTAGATCTATAGCTAACTTTTAGAATACATACCTCCCATGACCTATTACAAAAGTTAGCAATGACATTTTTTGTTTGAAGCTTGAGGCAAAATCACCGGTACTATTATAGTATGTGTAGTACCCAGTTAGGGTTAGGCCAAAATTTTATTCCGATTATTAAATTTATCAGATAGATCAGATCAGGGAATCGGTGATTTCCAACCTTTTTTGACAAATACCCCCTCGACCTGTTATGAAAGTAGGACATGACATTCTGCTGGAGCCGAGGCTGGAGCTAATGATTAATTGGTGCTCCCGAAGTATGCGAACCAAGATGGCGGACATCGGAACGTAACATGGGTAACAGGTTAGGGTTAGGCGATAATTTTTTTCCAATTTTCCTTATTTTAGTCCTATTATCAGTTCGAAGACTAGCCAAGAGCCTCCCGTATTATTTATAGCTGAAATTATGGCCCAACCCTAACCTAGTAAACATATTACATTTCGATGTCCGCCATCTTGGTTCGCATAATTCGGGAGCCCCGATTAATTTTTCACATACATAGTTTTCTAATACTTCATACAAAATATAAAATCTATCCTTTTCGGCTCATATTTTTTCCCTTAAATTTCAGTTCTAATATTAATTTTATGAATGCAGATATTGAAAAGTATAATTTGAAATTTGAAACCCTTATATCACAGTTTCAACTCCCGCTTCCAAGAAACTAAAATTGGGCCGATGTTTAGAACAATGCCCTGTCTTCACTATACCCAGGGCTGCCATCTTTATGATCCCAAAATAAGGACATCAGGGAAACATAATAATAGGACAACAAAGAACAAAATGTAATGAAAAAAATGTAATCATGCCAGTGCAACCCATGTCTAATCATAATTTGCACTAAAACGATTTGCTCCAGAAGTTCTTTATTCTTAGGTAATATCTGTTTCATATGACTGTAGCTCACTTTCTGAGTTCACTTTCACTTGTTTGATTATATTAAAATTAGATTGACAAACATATTTTGATTCAAGTTACACGAACTGATCTTTGACGGTAGGCCGATGTTTAGTCATTGTGGCAATTAATTTGTTGTTATTACATCATGAGGTTCTAATATCATTTCTAGCAAATCAATCATTCAAATTGACCAACTTAAGGTATCAGAACCTATACCCCTAAAATATAACAAAAATAAGGACACATAGGGACAAATCTTAGAAATAAGGACGTTATGGCAGCCCCGACTATACCATAAAATAAATATACAGATTCTAAGAAATCTTCCACTAGACAAAATTTAGCTCTAAAAAATTGTAACTCACCACTACAGGTTCCAATCCCCAAGATTCTCTTTCTGCATCATATCTGCCAAGTAATTGTGTGTGCATGTATCCAAACAATTCTCCTTGTCTCAGCAGATGTTTCGGTGCGCTTCCCATGATAGCGAGCTTTCCTTGTGCATCACGCCGCAGAAACTGGCTCACGATGTATACGATGTGGAAATGCCTGATAATAAAATAAGATTTTATTTTCACTAACAATGTCAATACTAACGTAGTATGTGTACCAGGTTAGTGTTAGGCCATAATTTTATTCCGATTTTTCTTATTTTAGTTTTATTACGAGTCGAAGACTGTCTGTGTTAGTCAAGTGGATATATCCCCCAGCCCATAGGCTTCCGTCCCTTTACGCAACTTGATGTAAAAGAGCCAAACGAAATTAGTTACCTCCATATTGGCACACACACTTCTGGAGCGCCACAATGTCAATACTAACGTAAATAATAACAAGAGAGCAATGCTCAAATGGATAGGATAGGATTTACATATTTATCCCGGGGGAGAGGAAAGCCGATAAGACGGCTTATCCATATGGCGAACCACGGCCTCTCGTCCGGTTACCATTCCAAGTCGGGTATGGGATTAGTTATATTGTTTGTTTTTCGGAAGCATGGACTTGGTGGTGGAGGAAGCCGTAACCGACCAGCGGTTACGTGAACCACCCAACGACGGCGAGGAGTCCAGCAATCTTCTCGCACATAACCATCCCTGCATGGGATTCGAACCTGCGAACCCACGCAGAGTAATTAGAGGTGCGGTGGCGAGCGTATTCCTAACGCTTAAATGTATGGATACTGTTCCCCTATTGTCCATTAAAGTGTTCCCCCGTGTCCTATTAAAGTGTTCCTCTGTGTCCTACAAAAGTGTTCCCTATGTCACACATTAGTGTCCCCCTATGTCACACATTAGTGTCCCCCTATGTCACACAATAGTGTTCCCCTATGTCACATATATAAGTGTTCCCGTATGTCACATATATAAGTGTTCCCCTATGTCACATATATAAGTGTTCCCCTGTGACATATATAAGTGTTCCTTTATGCCACATAAAAAGTGTTTGAATTTGAATATGGCTTCAAAGTTTGATTAGAAAACCAGCTCAAAAGCATTTTTCTGTGAGTTTTCAATAAAAAAATTTTTGATTTCCAACATTCACTTATTCATATTAAAGAGCTCGAAATAAACCAGCAAAGCCTCAGTAAAATATAACAATTGCAACAAGACTTTAAGGATATTGGAAAAATAAATAAATGGAAATTGCAAAATAAATAAAAGTAGCATGAACTGAAAATAGAAGCTACCTGTGATGGTAATTGAAATCAGCATCACATCTCCAGTAATTCATCCAGTCTTCGTTTGGTTGACCATCTCGTCTTGTTACAATCATTGCTGCATCTGTCTGTACTGATTTGTCTTTATCCCGAGGTTCGGGATATCTGAAATTGAAGATGAGATTGAGTATCATGCGTTTAGTCTCATAAAATGAAATGTTCCCGCTTCTGAATATCTTAATCATTGACATTCAACAATCAAGTCCTAATAATTATAAAAATAAGACATAAAAACTTGAAAAACATAAAGATACTTTCTTTATAATAAATTGGATAAAATACATTTTACAAGCGGTTATCTTTTTCATCCCAATAATGTAAGAGATTATCACCTCTGAGCAGGTAAGCACCCAGTTGTTCTCAGGACGACCCAGGCTATTTCAATGTGAATAATCAAACAGTGTTGCCACATTAAACAGCCTACATGTTTAATAGCGTAAACATAGGGCTATATCCATTGGCCTGTCTTATAATAAGAAATGATACAAAAAATGAATGCAACATGGGTAATCAAACTTTGTTTTGTACATATAGCTTCCCCTATGAATCGTTTGTGATCTCGTTTATTAACACTCAGGCCAAATTAGGCTTCATGTTTGTCAAGCCATAACCTAACTGTTCTTGTTGCATTGTGATAGAGATTGTTTCAAGTCTTGTATCAACTGTTTTTTAAATAGATATCCGAGTGGTCACCTAAATCTTTTCTTATATGTAGTGAAACATATTTTAATTAAGGACTGGTAATGTCAGTTCTCACTTCTCAAGAGAAGAACATACCAGCAACAAACACACTAAGTTTCTCTATTTGATGCATTTTTACTAGATTAAAGACTAAACCAAGCTATGTTGTAAACAGCGTTAAATACTCACTTGATTCCAGCTCTCTTTGCATCCATAGAGTGAACAATGAAAGCCTCCAGAGCCCATCTTAACACCATATAATTCACTTCCCTTCCTTTCTGTAGTTTGTCAGCGTAAGTGATTGTAGCAAGAAGACTTTTAGTCTCGCTGTATTTGTTGAAAAGCATTTCCACAATTGTAGATGCCATTCGAAGTTGCGGGACATCAAAATTGCTGAATGGCCTGTAACAAGAAGGTGAAATAAAATTAGCCAGGTAATAACAAATCAATAAGAAATGTGATGCTAAATGTGTATGCTAGGTCTCACGGAGTGCGTGATGATTAATAAGCATTTACTCCCGGAGTATGTGAACCAAGATGGCAAACACCAGAACGTAGTACGTGTACCAGGTTGAGGTTAGGCCACCACCATAACTCCTTATTTTAGTTCTATTACGAGTTCGAGACTAGCCAAGTGACTCCCGTAGTATTTGTACTTGAAATTATGGCCTAACCCTAACCTGGTACACATACTACGTTCAAATCTAGCACAGTATTCTAAACAAAATGATCTGGCACAAAGGTATTTATAATATTCTATTACGAGTTCGAGACTAGCCAAGTGACTCCCGTAGTATTTGTACTTGGAATTATGGCCTAACCCTAACCTGGTACACATACTACGTTCAAATCTAGCACAGTATTCTAAACAAACTGATCTGGCACAAAGTTATTCATAATATTCAGACTATTTATTTCACTTATAACATTCACTTAGTAATCTTACATTCCCAGACCAATCCCACTAAGATCAGATTCTCCATCTCCATCAGTAGTTGGAGCCCAAGTCAACACAGTCTCTACTTTCTTCTGAAGATATCCTGCTGCTTTTTTATCCTCAGGGTCGGCTGAAATCAAATCAAAGATTAGAGAGCTACAAGAAGAAGGAAAGAAATAGAATTTAAGCTTACAATCCTTTACTTGACAGATAAGTCCATAAAAGTAAAAACAATATTCAATCTATTATTTCAGGCACGCACTAGTGTGCTATGTCGCACCCTCTGGGAACCGCTAGCATAATAGTTAAAGTGTTAGACTTAATTATGATGGCATAGGCAATGCCAAACAAGCCTTGCTAAAAATGGTTCCATCCTTCATATTGCTGTTAGATATCAGTGGCTTTTTGTACATGGCCTTGTTCAAAAAAAAAAACTCAAATGAGCGTTCTAATAAAAGATACAATATCGAACAATGACAATGTCGCAATATCCCTATTGATATTAAAGAAGTGCAGAACTGCTAAAACAAAATATTGCAGATCATACTTACTTGGGTTTTTCATTTTACTCCAATCCTTCGCCAACTTTCGCACAACGTCATATTTCACACCGCGAGTTACAAGGTCTGTTAACATTTGGTTGAATTCCATCTCTGCATCCTGGATTCTCTTGTCATGTAGAAATAGTTTGCATCGTCCAAACACCAATTTGCCATAGTCAAGATTTTCAGATTTTTTCCCCTGAAACAGAAATTGCAATAGTAGTACGACTAGCAGGATTATTCTATTTATATCATGGGAAAAGGAAGCTGATAAGATGGTTTATTCACATGGCAAACCATGGCTTCTCGTCTGGTGTCCGGTTATCACCCATGTCGGGTATGGGAATAGTTAACCAGATATTTTGGCTTCTCATTCGGCTAGCGCTCATGTCGCCAGGTATGGGAATAGTTAACTACCTAGTTAATTTGGCATCTCGTCCGGCTACCGCCCATGTTAGGTATGGGAATAGTTAACCAGTTATTTTGGCTTCTCGTCTGTTGTCCGGTTATCGGCCATGTCAGGTATGGGTATAGTTAACTACCTAGTTATTTTGGCTTCTCGTCGGACTACCGCCCATGTCAGGTATGGGAATAGTTAACTACCTATCGTCGGGCTTCCGCCCATGTCAGGTATGGGATAGTTAACCAGTTATTTATTTAATGTATGAACTCGTTGGTTACATGAACTACGAAGTACATACATAGCCTACTACAAAGGCAAGAAGTCCAGAAATCCTGTCCCACATAATCATTCTCCACAAGATTCGAACCTGCGAACCCATGCATGATAATTGGAGCTGTGATGGCAAGAATTCCTAACGCCTGGCATGATATGCAACATAGCCTACCTAACATATGAATCCTATCTCCCATGGTGAAAATAAAATTTTATAGCACTACTATTTAGACATACAAAATTCATTATGGTTTACCTCCTCATGGTAATGCTTCACAAGATCAGCCGTATCTTTAAGAAGTTGTTTTGAGCCAATCACTGGCTTCGAAGACGCAAGAGTGGTTTTCCTAGAAGCGCTTCTCGTCTTCTTACCACCAGATGACAGAGTGCGAGCATTTTCTTTGCATAGACCTTCCATTACGCATAGAAGCTCCGTCACTCGTTTCTTCTTGTATTCGACAGGTTTGGAAACGACTTTCTTCCAATATTCATGCGCTTTCTTGAATCTACCCCAGCTAGAAGTTTGAAGAGTAGCTGCTGACAAGATCTGGAAATTATAGATCAATTGATGAATAAACAGATAAATTCGTTACTTTGTCGAGCACAACAGAAAAAAGTAAGTCGATAACGTACACAATCTCTTTTGGCATAGACTGGAGAAAATGATATGATCTATCAATCACCAAAGTCCGGGCTAACTAATTCTACCGGCTTTCCTTTTCCCCCGGAATAAATACATACATCCTAAGTCACTTTCAATATCCTATCATGCATAGGATTCAGTTATTGAATGATTGTAACTGACCAACGATCAGCGATGGACACTATGTTCGATTTACAAGTTGATGACTACTGATTTAACTTCAATAAAAAACGATTTGATTGATTGATTAATGATCTTCTCCTGAAAGACCTAAAGGAATCTCACAGCCTATACCTATGTGATCAGAGCTATAGATTTCAGAAAGAGAAATCTAATTTAATTTCAGTTTCCCATACATGGAGACTCCCTATTTTAGCGACAATTTCAATCAAGACTATATAGGCGTTGGTTGACAGTATGGAAAATTATTACGGAATGTTCACATTATAAGCAACATAAACAGTACCAGCAAATAGTTATTGCAACTGAAAACTACCTGGTTACTTGTTTCATCATCTTCATCCGTATTTTCAACAATGTGCAGTGGATAGGTCGCTAAGAATAAAAGAATTAAATAAAGAAACAATGAAACCAAACACACAATGCCCAAACAAAGCTTGAAAAAGAGCTCAAATATATTGAATGATATGGTCAAGAGTAATATAAGCAAAATTCCAGCAAAGCATTGAAAGTATTGAACAAAATGTCATAAAAAGGTGAACCCATGAAATCTAAAAACAGAAAAATTTGTGGCTAATTATAGAGCAGAATTTTAAAAAGAATATTATTCAAAAGCCTTTTAGAGACTTTAATGATCTAAAATTTATAAGTCCAGAACTTGCTAAAAAGATCAACAACAAAATAAATAAGTTTGTAATGATGCACATCAAACTATAAACTCACCAGAAGTAACCTTGTACCTTCCTCCATTGTACACAGCTCTGAGTTCATATCTTCCGGGAGTGGTTGCCTGGTAACCATCCGGACCTTCCCCAACTATTACCAACTCATTATATCGATCATGACCTTCCTCATCTTCTGGTGTGTATAACACTAATGGTTTTGTGTAACCGGATTGAATGGGACGAACAAATGGGTCAATAACCTAAATGAAAAATAATATTCAATATTTAACACTCAAATCCTATGCCCATCTCTTCATACAGGGTGTAAGAAATGGTGTTGGGCAGTGGCGTTGCCAGAATTTTCAAATTGTGAAAAGAGGTCTGAAAATTCTAATGCAAGATCGTAAGAGCTAGCAGGTATGACAGGAAGCAAAAAAGTCCTGCGGGTCTCAAAACTGTTTCAAGCTACAAAAAAATTGCAATGTATGATACAATAAAATGCTTGTTTTTACATTTCAAAAGGGGACCCAAGGGTTCCGACCTTGCTACGTCCCTGTTGTACAGGCTCGAGTCATTGACCTAACTTGAGTTGGACTCTGGTTACCATTTATATATGACCTGAAGTGATCCAAATCAACTAAATGAAATGACCAAACACTTCATCCACTAAATGAGACTTGAACCCTGTGATTAGCTTGGGACTCGCGACCACAAATTCTTCCAAAAATAGTAGATCTGTATGTATAGTTAAATAACACAGGGTGCTTTTACAGGGCCTTATTCAGAGCGAACTGCACTGAAGTACGCGGCATAAAAATAGAGACAAACTAAATCCAAATTTTGATGTTCTAGCTGAAAATAGATCAGGGAATTTGTTGATATTGCAATTAAATTTAGTTTTAGCACAATGTATACTGTTTTTGTTTCTGTAACACTGTTAATATCGTTCATTAAATGTAACTCTTTACGTCACATGGCCCGTCAGTCTAGGTGGGCCAAATTGTTGGCACATGGTCCAAAAACTTGCCCACCACAAATTTAGAGTGAAATGAATAAAATCAGCGTCCAGAATAATATTATAAACAAACAGTTAAAATCAGTAATGCTCACCTGTACAACACCAGTAGGAGAAGTGAGATACAACTGAAGGTTGCCAGATTCTAGAGATAAATCTCCTTCAATCAATGCCGGAAGTTTTCCAACATTCTTTATCCGTGCTTCAAAACTGAGGAGTTGACCCTGAAAGGTAGAATCTTGACTTAAAAAATTTTTTGACCCAGGCAATGTTATATCATTTGTCAAGGATTTTTCTCAATTTCTTCTTCAATCATCTTGTAGAATGCCAATGTTAACATCTAAGCTAAGCATAATAAATTGGCAACGTAAATGATTGATTTAAGTATGGTATGTCAACCACTCAAATTAATTATGTCAAATTAACAAATTAGACTAATAATAACAAATATAAAATAGCCAGATTTCCATGGAATTGCTCATCGTTTTTCATATTGAAATATTAACCATGAACATGATCAACAAATCATTATTAGGCCATTCAAGCAAGTAAATTTAAATAGAAAAAAAAATATTAAAATGAATTCTGGCCTCCAATCGGAATGCGGTGGATCCCAGCAAATGACGCTAATGCACAATCTTGTGTGTGTAAAAAGAAGTTGATAAGCAATAAGCTATTAAAATTAGTGAAATTTCCATAATTGGATAAAATACAATATTTCTTTTCACTCTAGATACCAACCTTTACGAATGGTTCTGATCTAATTCTCAAGTCCAAAACAATCTTTCTTTTAGGTCGTTTGCTGGCCAACACTCCTGGATCATCAACAACGTCACTTTCTTCATTGATGTCATCATTGTCATTAGCAACAGTGACATCAGGAGCCTCAGATTTAACTTTGTATCCTGATCCCATGACATCAGCGAGGATGGTTTGAGAACAGGCAGTTCGAAACTCCTGGAAACAGTTATATTTTCATTTACCTCGTCAAAATAAAACCTTAGTTGAATGACGAACCACATCCCCTCATCCGAGTACTAGTCTGTGGGGGGTATGGGAATTAATAGTCATTTATTTGTTTCAGAGGCGTTACTGGAGTATGCGTACCAAGATGGCGGACACCGGAATCTAGTATGTGTACCAGGGTAGGGTTAGGCCATAATTTTAGTTACAAATACTACGAGAGGCACTTGGCTAGTCCCTGAATTCGTATTAGAACTAAAATAAAGAAAATTGGAATATAATTTTGGCCTAACCCTAACCTAACCTGGTATACATACTATGGCTAGTCCCCGAACTCGTAATAGAACTAAAATAAGGAAAATTGGAATATAATTTTGGCCTATCCCTAACCTAACCTGGTATACATACTATGGCTAGTCCCCGAACTCGTAATAGAACTAAAATAAGGAAAATTGGAATATAATTTTGGCCTATCCCTAACCTAACCTGGTATACATACTATGTACCGGTGCCCGCCATCTTGGTACGCATACTTCAGAAATACCGTTTCATATGCATGGACTCAGTGGAGGAAACTGCATTCGACCAACAGTTGTGTGAACTACACCTATAACAGTGACGAGTACAGCATTACTCTATATTTCCGCCATACTGAAATACACAGTACACAAAATGGTACTTCAGGGTGAATGAGGGCGCGAGACACCAAGACTGGTTATCGAGCAGCGACACCCATATAACAACAAGTTAAACACATTGTTAGTAAAAAAAATTCTCACTTTCCCAGGGCTATGTCTCAATAATCTCAATTCTTGATCGCTGAAGGAAAATCTGAAGTCAGAATAAAAGCTTCCAGGTTGATGAGAAACATCATATTTCCAAGCATAGTTCATCCAAGAGAGTGAATTTGGTGCACCTAACATAGAATATAAAAGATTAGAGGTAAAGGGTGCTTTAGAATTACACACAAGATCAAAGAGTTACGTTTGAAAGATTCATAAAATTCAGAAGAACTAAGTCATCAAGTTTTCTCAGAAAATTAAATTTTATCCTGAAATGAGGAAAATCAATGAAGATTGGCTCCTTCTGCAATTATTAGATTCAGTGAGAATAGGATATCCAAATTTATCCCAGGGAAAGTAAAGACGATAATACGGCTAACATATGGTTCACCACATTCTCGCATTCGGTTATCTGTCAGCGTTGGTATTGGATAAGCAACTGCCCACACTTTCTCATCAACAAATGTTGCATAGCTGTGCTTAGTTGTTTTTTGGAAATTGCCCCCAAAACGATTTTCAGTCATCAAGTACGATTGACTGTGAGCTCTCACCAATTTACTCTCATTGTACCAACCAGACAAAATTTGTGTCTAAATGGTATTGTTTCAGTGACTATAACTATAGGTTCGCTTAGAGATCGGTCTCAAGATGGCGCACAACCTGAACCCTAACCTGGTACACATACTATGTTCATGATGCGCGCCATCTTGGTGCACATACTTCTGGAGGTTCAAAATTTCATTGCTTCACAGCCAAGACATTTATACAAATACAATCTTACCAATTTCAAAAGGATGTTTCAGTCCAAGGCAATGTCCACATTCATGCACAAGATAATGCAACAGACGACGTTGAGCTTCGTTTTTTAGTACAATGTTGTCAGAGTCAAGATCAGAAAAGCTAGAGTGTCTGCAAATAATTTAAAATATACTAATTTTGTGTCAATTTTCAGTAGTCTGCGTCTACTGTCTAGTCTCAATAAAAGCATAGAAGACAGTAATTGACTTTTCTAGTGATATGTTGAAAGGGTACTCCCGTAGTGTGCCTTAATTTTCTTCCGATTTTCCTTATTTTAGTTCTATTACGAGTTCGGGGACCGTCTGTGTTAGCCAAATGAATAAACCCCTTGCCCATAGGTTTCAGTCCCTTTACACAACTTGATGTAAAGTAGGCGAACAAAATTAGTTCCCTCCATATTGGCACACACACTTCTGGAGCGCCGTTGAAAGCCATGTGAATGTTGAATGAATTATACATTTACATTGAATTAAACATTTACACTATTTAAAATGTGTGATTACCTTGCGTGGTTCGCAGGTTCGAATCCCATACAGGGATAATTATGTGCGAGAGGATTGCTGGACTTCTCGGGATTCGTAGGTGGTTCACTTAACCGCTGTTCGGTCACAGCTTCATCCACCATCAAGTCCATGCATCTGAGAACAAATACCTGGCTAACTAATCCCATACTCATCGTGAACTAGTAACTGCACGAGAGTTACTGGTTAGCCATATGATTAAGCTGTGTTATCGGCTTCCCTCACCTCCGGGATGAATATGTAAATCCTATTCTATCTTTGGCCCAGTTACTGACAAAACAACACACAAGTCTTTTGCCGTTAAGTAGAACATACCCTGTGAAAAGTCCAAATCCATGTCTACCGTCCTTATCAAAAGAGAATCCCATATAACGCTTATCAGGTGGAGTAGTTCCCATCATGCACCAGATGTTGTCATCAGATTGTTCAGTCTCGTCAAAGTAATGCATCATCACATCAAACAAATCCGATTTCGACCAAGGATTGTTTGGAGTTGGATCTTCAACCTGTGAAAATGTAGGAGTACCATATAGTTCAGTGATTCTCAAACTGTGGGGCACGCCCACGCATTGCGGGGCGTAGACGATTTTTTGAGCAAATTAAAAATTGAAATATTTGTTGATTTAATCTCGCCCGCCTTATTTTGGATATTTACATATCTCCATTTTGAAAATTTACATTCTTTATTATTTACATTTCTTTACTATGTATACATATTTTCAATGTTATTTTTGAATAAAACATACTTTCGCTTCACTATCTGTTATTTATAGCTTATTGTTAGCTAGTTATTTTTGAGGAGGGGGCGAGACTTCACAAATTTTAAAAAGGGAACGCGGCTCAAAAAGTTCGAGAACCACTGATACACTGATATAGTTAATAAGATCTTATTAAATTGCTTCGACAATGGCCCCTACAAGAAGCCCTTGGGTTAGGCCTTCAACTTGTTATAGATAGGAACATCTCTTATTTACTTATCAGCTGATCAAATTTAGATTAAATGTAATAAGATTTTATATGGCGCTTATATTGCTGTGAATGGCGCCCTTTGCTTGAATTTTGTATGAAGTGAACAAGGTTATGCAGTTATGTTATGCAGTTATGATTAAACAATATGTGAGAAGCTGCTGTTTCTGAAAGGATCAGACGGTTTGTTATTGTAACTATGTTCGCACAAATGATTAAATCATCTTAATTTTGAATCGCAAATTGAACAGAATCGCTCGAAGATATATAACATTGCTTGATTTCCATGTAGAAAGTACAATTCGATGACCTTTAGTTTGATTTAAAAAAGTTATAAAAATTTATTCAATTGACTACCCGGACAAAACAAGATCTGTCTCCAGATTGCTGCCCTAAATTTATTCAAGCATTTATTCAACAACCGAATAAGCCCTTAAACCACAGATTAGGGTTAATCCCACAGGATTTAGTATGGTTCTCTAAAAACGTAGTAGGCCTATTCAGAAAAGAATTCTTGAATTTGAAATAAAGTGGGTCAATTTCGAATAAAACTACACAAACGAAAAGATGAGTTTCTTGTTTATCAGTAACAAAGTTTTTTCAATCATGCTCAATGGTCTCTATTATTGTGAACCAAGAAATGTTAATTTTCAACAATAAAACCAAACGAACAGCTTTACAGTCGCAATATTTGGAGTAATTCCATTAAAAATATACTTTTTATGAAGAATATACTTTACGTTAGCAACAATAGTGTTGTTATAAAGGTTATACATAAAGTCTCCTTATATTAAAAAAATGAAGTATTTATACCAATTGTACTCTAAGCAGGGCTTTGCATAAGTAGCAACCACTGGGTAAGTAACTAGTATACTTTGCATTACAGCAACATATGAAATTATGCCCTCAATTTCATTTCGAAATGTGCCGAAAACTCCCAAAAAATACAATATTAAAATTTTATACAGTATATATTTATTATGACGGACATAGTAATATGCAGTTTTTTTGGAATTTTGACATCTTTATCAGAAAACAAAATGAAATTCCTTATTTACATGATTGTATTTGTTTTGTGGACTCAGTTTAGGTATAAACATCACAGATTACGATATTTAAATCATAGGTAAATGCTAAGCCCACCTTCTCGCTATCAGCTTCATTGTAATGCAACTTCAACCCAGCATCTTCAAACGCAGAGAAAGCATCAATTTTCCTGTCAGACATTCCAGCAGGTGGAGCACCAAGATTAAAGAGTTCAACAATTGGCCAAACCATCTTATCTGTATAGTCAATGTCGATTTTGATGTCTTTGAAAAACTGTCAAAAAGAGGGTGAACGTTTTTGAACTAGCGAAGTTAATCTAATAGGCAGATTCAAATATATATTCTCATTATTCAAAAATCAATCTACCGTACATTTTTTTCATAGGAAGCCTATTTACACCTTTTGCTATTAACAAAGCCTATTTCTGGTGGGATCAGTATCTTTCGGTCCTGCACAACGACCCGCACAAAACAATGATCAATCACTGTTATTACTGAGAATTTTGAGACCCGCCGAGTGTGTGTGTGCGATGCGCAGTGCGCAAGTTACAAGAGCAGATGAATCGAAACTGCAGTTTCTGTTTTGGGGGATCCCCTAACTATCGATCGATAGGTCTTCGGTTTCCAACCGATATTCTCGTTTTGTTTTTGTGGCAATAAATATCTCTCCTCCGTGGTTCATTGCAAACCCAAATTATTCCACTCCAAGGTTGTGAGCATGGGATTTGACCGAAGACTTATCGATCGAAACTGCGGTTTCGATTCATGACCATATAGTGACACCGCGTGTCCCATCAATCATTAATTAATAACTCGCTAATTATACGACATAATTTATCCAAAATCAATAGGCTTCTGGTCCGAGATATAATGAATGCACATGCAAAATTTGGAGCAGAATCAACCACGCGTTCGTGAGATATCGCGTGCATCTAACAGACAAACGGACAAATACCTATCAACACACTTACCGATCTAAAGATCGATAGGTAATTACCGATCTAAAGATCCATAAGTAATTACCGATCTAAAGATCGATAAGTGATTACCGATCTAAAGATCGATAAGTAATTACCGATCTAAAGATCGATAAGTAATTACCGATCTAAAGATCGATAAGTAATTACCGATCTAAAGATCGATAAGTAACAAACTATGAGAATGTGGCGAGCCACAATGACTCACAGAAAATTATACGAAGTGACCAAAATTATATCTGATTGGGTAAGTTTATTTTGCCTGTGTTATCAGCATGAAGATGAGTCATGAATGCAAGAAATAAGGATAAAAGCAAGATTTAAAACCCACAATTAATTATGTTTAAGGAGTTGGTAAAATCCATGAATATTAATAATAATCCATATATAATCCTCAGGGCAAAACCAACAAAGAACAGGAAACCAGTTGCTATTAAAGAACTAAAACAGTAGTAACTTATCAGGGAATTTCCACCAAGAAGAGAATGTGTTTGTTATTCAAATTTAATAAGTGAATATAGCTATCCAAACAAATTTTTGTAAATTTCCACTGCGACCGAAACCATTGTGAGTCTATAAATTTAACAAAGGAACATGCTATTATAAAATATTTACAAGTGGGTAATCCCGTAGTGTGTGTACCTGGTTACAGTTAGGGCATAATTTTATTCCAATTTTCCTTATTTTAGTTCTAATATGAGTACGGAGACTGTCTGGGTTAGCCAAGTGACTATACCCCCTGCTCATAGGTTTCTGTCCTATTACACAACTTGATGTAAAGTAGGAGAACAACATTAGTTACCTCCATAATGGTACACACACTCCGTTCTGGAGCGCCTACAAGTGTTTTAAGCCATATTCATGAGGCTATAAGAATATCCCGATTCTCATTAAATATGAAACTAGTATTGTCCATATACGATCTATGCTTGAATAAGTCCATGCTATCTATTCCTGATAACCATACACGACATGAACAACCAGATGAAGAGGACGTGATTAAGCCATCTTATCGACTTTCCTCTACCCCTGGATAAATGTATAAATCTCCTTCATTCACCTCTATCTATTTTTTGGAAATATTTACAAATAAAGATTTGTTTGAAATTTCAACATTAAAGCGCATTTCCAAATTCACAAGAAATTTTAAACTCACAAGGCTCTGTCTCTCAATTCCATTCAAAGATAACTTCGATTGTCCATCAATTTCCAAATCAATCTTTGCTGACCAGTTCTTGGCTTTTGTCAATTTGACTGCCAATGATCCACCAGCCTTAGTTCCATCACTGAAAGTTGCTTTTATACTTGCAGTGGCATCGCGATTATTTGAAGTTCCGCCAGAAACATTCAAAGTTCTTGGTATGATGGTGAAGTACACAGCAGAAGCATCAACTGACCTAGAATGATATAGAGTTGAAAATATGAAGATATTTATTCATCAATTCATCAGGATTGATAGTACTAACAAGTACCCCCGCCCAATTAACAATGGCAGAACTACCTCTGAGTTTCACAAGGTTATTATTACTTTTGTTTACGCATATGAACTAGTGGAATGATATTGGTTTCAAGTCCCATATTTTGATTGACAAATATATAATAAATTGCTGCATATGCCGCTCTTTATATTTAAAACCATGGTAGGTTATGGAACACTACAACCAATTCGAGCAATTGTTAGGTGGACAAAAACCAAATGAAGGCCTTTTTCTGATTTACGAGAGACTTCCAGTCAAAGCGATTAGGAAGAGTCTATAGATGGTGAAAGCCACATGACCGAATTTTGTATTTGATCGCTTTATATTGAATAATATAATAACAATGAAGAATGAATAATTACACTATAACTTAAAGGGATTTAACCCAGTAGGATCGTGAAACTCTGGAAATTTGTTTTGTGAAAATCAGGAAAATGTATATTTTGGATTTTAAACATATATCTTTCTTCATTGAAATACTTATGTAAATTTTGCATCAAACTATGATCAGATACCAGTTTAAAGAACACCCATTTCTTTGTAATATTTTCCATTAATTTATTCTCCTCAAATTTTAAGATTCACCCTTTTGTCTTGGAAGTCTAGCGCATTGTCATGGCTCACTGCTGGGCCATAGGAACATATTCAGGTGGTCCACAACGTGTTGAAAATTGCATTAGTTATTGATAAATCTAGTTTCATTTATTACCTGGTATTACCCTGGCATGGGAAAGTTACAGAATGTTTTTGCAACGAAAATGGGCTGTGACAGAAAAAAAGGTTGAGAACCATTGGTCTGAACCTATTGGTCCACTATGCCTATATAGTTACATAAAAATATTTGAATTTGAAGATTTGACAACTAACCAAGGAGCATCTTTTGCATTTTTTGTTGACACAGTTCCACTGATGATATTGAGTTCTTCATAATATTTTCTGGTTTTGTCGACATCAACCAGCAATTGTACAGCCAGTCCTCTCTCCCCACCTTCATATCGACCACTACAAGGATTAACAATTGCTGGAATAGAAAAAAATTGGCACTGAGTATAAAATCAAAACTATCTTCAGTCATTCTTGTAAAAAGCATACTCCAGATAAAAACTGTACAGACAGCCAATTCGATTTTCGTTTAACTCAACTCAGGAGAAAAAGTTTATGAATGTCTAATGATATGGCTGGCCACTGCTTCTCATGTACTATCGGTCCTAGTTGAGAATGTAAATAGTTAATCAGTTATTTGTTTCAGATACAGGCATGTACATTTGCTCACGTGAACGGCATCCAGGACAATTGTACCTGCATACTTTTGTAATAAAGATTTTCGTACCCACATTTAGATTGCATACATGTACGTTTGCAACTTTAAACTGTACCCGTGGACATCTCCACCCTCCATGGACATAAGCACAAACACATTGCACCCACAGACATTTGCTGTCAAGTAAATTTGCAACCATGGACATTTACATAGACAGTAATTGAAAAACAATTTAAAAACTGTGACCTACAACAAATTTTACAAAATTATGAAGTTTTAAAAAAACTCTTTAGAATAAAAAGAAAAGTCGATGAGATAACTTAAACATAGATTGAATTATTTGAAATGAAAAATTGTTAGTCAGACGAACCTCCATCACCTCCACACATATTGTTATTTCATCATGACTGGGGTCATTAACATTATTTGGAATGAACAGGGTAGTCAGCATAAACATTCAAGATTAATTTTACAGGTGATCTCGTCTCTCAACGATTCAGTTTTACAAGTAAAAAATTTAACATTTTCGAGTTAAGTTGGAAAAAGTTTGAAGTGGAAACTTTTTGACCAGAAGCGTTTTTATTGTTAGTATATAATATCTACTTTAGTAGTTAGGCAATACAAAACAAAATGAATTAATAGCAAATTACCCCAAAGTGAATGGTACTCTGCAAAAAGAAAACTATAATCATCTATCACGATAAAAACTGCAAAACCTTATGGTCATTTACGTCGCTTTTACTGTAGACTGAATGCCAAATAATAATGTCAACTTTGAATTCTTAGTAAATCTTTAAACTTCAACATCCCAAAGCCATTGGAATTGCTGTATTTTTATCAAATATTTGAAACAAGATTATATTCCATTTCATTCATAAAACTTCTTCATGAGATTCTAGCATTTTTGCCAGATGGTGGAATTATTATTTTTATTGAATTCAAACCTTATTTATATAGTTCAGTGTATTTGATGTAAGAACCTAATATAATATAGTGGTTATAAGTGGAGCGTCTGGTTTACGAAGAACCATAACAGCTTCTCAGAAAAAGTGCTTATTCTTCCTCCTTGAAGCTAATGAAGATATTCAAGTATTTTTATGGTTATTTGCTCAATGTAAAGAAAAGCGTAATCAATCAGAAGAAAATATGATTCATTAGTCATGAGTGGTGTTACTGGCGACTAATGAAATTCCCAAAACTCTATAAACTATAATTATTATTTATGGTCGCGCATTACACACCATCTGAGGCGTGTGACAATAGAGTGACAAAATCCTGAAACAAGAATATCGGTCAGAGACCGAAGACTTATCGATCGAAAGTTAGGGGATCTTCCAAAACAGCGCTCTTACTCCATAGTGACCCCAATTTATAACTCGCTAATTATACGACATAATTCATCCAAAATCAATACGCTTCTGGTCCGACATATGATGATTGCACAAGCAAAATCTGGAGCAGATTCAACTGACAGACATAAGACAAATACCTCAACAAACTTACCGATTAAAATCGACATGAAAGAAATGAATGGAATACGACACGTAATGGGATACGATCATATACCATTGTAAGAGACCGAATAAACAGTTAAAACTAATACAAAAATGTCGCCTAATTACGTCTAAATGCGACGTTAACTTTTTTTTTATAACTAATATTCTTACCCGTATCTCTGAATCGCTTGGACGGCGGGGGTCCAGATACTCCAGCCGGTGTCGGTCCTTCTTTGACAATGTCTGACAAGAAAACGAGAAAGTTATAAGTAGGATAGGGTTCACATATTTATCCCGTGGGAGAGGAGAGTCGTTAAGACGGCTTAATCATATGGCAAACCACGGCATCTCGTCCGGTTACAAGCCCATGTCGGATATGGGATTAGTTAGTTATTTGTTTTCGGAAGCATGGACTTGATGGCGAAGGAAGACGTAACCGACTAGCGGTTACGTGAACCACTCAGCAGAGTCCAGCAATCCTCTCGCACATAATTAACACACGGGATTCGAACTTGCGAACCCACGGAAGTTAATCAAAGGTGCGGTGGCGAGCCATTTCAAACGCTTAGAACGATGCGCCATACCGCCAGCTTAGTATGCTTATTTCAATTTCTAATAATGATATTCTTGAACACCAACACAAAAGTCAGACTCGGGTAAGATAAGGGCGACAAACGAAATTCTGTTAGCTATTGAAAACCACATAATTAGGTAGATGAAATAAGCGCCAGTAATTGCCAATTGACGCAAAATTTGAAGCAGTAAAAGTTGATCAAATAAGATCACGAGTATAATATTATTTTTTTAAACAAAAAATTCATTATTTGTTAATGTAAACTTTTAGACTCGACGACACAAGGTTCATAAAATTGCGATATACGAGAAGAAAATGTAAACACAAGGACGGCACTTTAGTCGCATTTACATTACCATGAAATAAAATTTGATCGTTTATTTCAAAAACTAAAAAAACACTTTGATACCGACCTTTGCATGACTTCGCCATTTTCGGGTCAGAAATTATCTATACAACGAAATTAAAGCAACAGAGGTGCCTAGTACCTGCGAAAAATAAGTTGTTATAATGACTCATACTGAAATTTAAATATTTATCAAACGTTTTAAAACAGGAATGAGCACCCTGCCCGCGGGCCAAATGCGAGAACCGCGAAAAAGTTTTTTTATTCAATTCAATCCGGTATGTGTGAGTAATTAATTCCAATCCCTTTCATTGCAAAGTTTATACCTGAGTCCACTTTATGATCTATGCCTATGACGTTACAATGCCCTAACAGCTAGTCCGTAGGAAGAGAACAACGCATGTCATAAGATCAATAACCAAAAATTTCATCTAGTTATTTGTATCTGTCTCTTCTATATTAAAGGTCGCACACCCTTGTTTCGAAATATTAAATCTCCGTGCCAAAGAAAGAATAAAAATTGATAGAGATCTCTGCCAACGATTTTTGAATTCGACAATTGGTATAAGTAGGTTCTTTATCATATAATTCTAGTTCGAAGTTTTACTAATTCTGATCAATGCGGGACAGCCCGTAGGTGGGTGAAGCCCAGGGGCGTAGCCAGAAAATGTCAAGGGGGGGGGGGTTCTAAAATTTTTATTTGCTAAGTTGTATCGAAACTGCTAGCGGGTCCGATCGTTTTTATTAGTCTTTTGGATCTAAAAAGCATTTCAAGCTACGGAAAATTGCTAAATTGGTCTATGGTTTGACATTTCGATCTCCAATCGGTAATAATATTTTAAACATCCCTACTCCGCGATCGCCAGTACCTATCCTATATTACGGTGTTCAGGATTAAATCGAAACACTCGAATACCACGATATTCGTAATCGCAAGAGTGGGGGTTTGATCGAAACTGTACTTTGCGATTAAATCAACCAAAACACTCAGTTTTACAAATTCGACAAGAGGTAAGTCGGTTCTCTCTTGAATCTTATTATAGTTTGTAGTTTTATTATCGTAATTCTGGTCGATTCAAGACTTCGTCGTAGCCTGACATCGTAACGATACCAGAGAATATGACGGTGCTTAACCGTCCGTTTTTCGCTATCTGATTTTGGGTTTGACATTTCGACCTCGAATCGGTATAAATATTTCAAACATTCCTGTTCCGCGATCGCCAGTACCTATTCTATTACGGTGTCTGGTTCACCATCGCAAATCGTAAGAGTGGGCAGAAATTGCACTTTCGCTATTAATTAAATCCACCTAAACACTCCGTACCACGATATTCGTGATCACAAAATCACAAAAACGGGGATTTTGTCAAAATTGCACTTTCACGAATCAATATACAAAACCACTCGGTATGAAACAACATCTGCTTCTGGTGTTTTCAAATTCAGAATGAAATCGCAGGGGGTATATTCACTTGGCAGGGGGTATATTCACTTGGCTAACACAGACAGTTCCCGAACTCGCAATAGAACTAAAATATTCTCAGTTCAACCGGAAAGCTTAAGGAAAATCGGAATAAAACTATGGCCTAACTCTAACCTGGTACATATACTACGGGATTACAGCTCTAACTTCTACCTATTTTAATTAAGGACTCTTCAACGCTCTTACATCGAACCACAAGTGCCGAGAACGTGATAAGGACTGGAAGCAGAACCCTAAGTTGGAAGCTCCCAATCCATCAAATGGTATACTGTACCTTCCCTGTCTGGTGAGTTAGAATAATTGTTCAACGATTTATTATGACCCGCCTAACTCGAGTGAGATAATATAACACTCTGTGTTTTTACCTTGCATTCTATAGATACCGCCAATTTTTATGTCATTATCCCAGTTAAGCATGTTTATATTCGTAACAATTCAATTATACCGGTATATTAATCACACGTACCGGTACAGATACGGCCCCTTGAGGACGCTCCGCTATTCCGGCCCGCGAATATCCTCCCGTTTTCAATTTTGGCCCCGGGCAATCAGCTTTGGGAAACACTGGTTTAGGTGAAGCCTGTTCAGGAACCGCGCCATACATACTCTGGTGTCAACATACAACTAGAACTATCAACGTAGGTGACCTACGACAATTGTTATATTAGTAGCGTAATGCAAAATAGTTGAAATACAAACACGAAAAGATCGAATATACACCCGCAGTGTTAGCTAAAATCGCAAGCAATTACAAAATAGCTAGCAAATGATTTCTATACCGGCAAGTCTTGAAACGAAACTTTGCAACTGCAAATGTTGAAATTTCCTATTTTAAATTCAAGCATATAATTTGTGCTGGGAATTCGCAAATAAATGGCAAAAATATTTAGATTTGCTCAATGTCTGGGATAGTAAACTTTACAGGATGCTTGAGGTGGCCGAGACGGCGTCGCAATAAAACTTTTACAAAGTAAATTTCAACTATATATGGAACACGGAAACTTAACAATGCTATCTGAATAATACCATTTCGTTGTGGTCGAGGCTTGGGTAGCAAGGTATATTGTAAATTGCATGAATATGCCATGAATATTATATCGGAAAAGCAACACTCCAATGGCTTCACAAAGCTTGGTATATCATAGCTCGTCGCTTCTATCGATTGTGCAATAAATAATAAGTGGTGTTTGTGCTTTTGGGACATCTTCAAATTACACTATTATAATCTGTCTTGGCAGAAAACATTGAATTGTTACTTCGAATAAGTAATATTAGAAATGTGAAACTCACGGGCGAGGTGTATTTAAAGTATTAATTTGCATTTTTCGAGGATTGGGTTTACCAGGGTCGGGCTGCGTTTTCCAGAACTACTCAGTCGCGTACCATTCATTCGTTCAATTTGAAACCATCTTCTCGTAAATTTTCATTCTAGCGAAACTATTCTCTCACAAAAAATACTCGCGCAAACGTGAAAATTCGCGAAAATTACTATCACACAGAACAGTTTTTTGGCAAGTAGATCACTTCTCACAATCTAAGGAAACGAATCACACCTTTAATGATAACGTTCAAGCTTTCAATAAACTAGACATACTTTACCACGCATCCGACCACCACATCCGTTTTCAATGACAATTATCGTCTCGAACAACTTAAGAGCAGTAATTATTACTTCACAATCAAATTCTTCCTCGTTAAATAAAGCAAAGATAAACCGGTTGCTGAACCAATAATATGAAAGTAAAAGCAAGCACAGTGGAATTCTTAAGTGATAAATACTCAATTACACATTTGTCCTTAATAAAGTTTGCACATTCTTATACGACGCTCATGCGCGTATTTCGCTTCGAATAAGGCGCTGTAGAAGAAGCAATTGATATTCAAGAATATGCAGGAGATACTAATCATGTAAGGCGCGGAATCTTTCCAGTTAGACATTGCCAACCCAATTTATTACAAATTATAAGTATGTAGCCATTACTATCTAACGATATCTAAAAAACTGGCAAAATGGTGAAACCTATATCGTAAACAAAAACTGAATCTGTATCTTATATTGCACTGCGACCGGCATCTGCAAACTGTTATGTATATATAAAAGGTATGACGCAAACATCCTTCCGTTGACCGATCTGAATAACAGTCCATTATAGAGACCAATTCATACTATAGTCATACGATACGGCTTTCCGCAAGTTTGTCTATAGATATTTGGTAATTTCGATGCTGTATTGCCCTTTTCAAAAAAAAAATTCATTTTGCAGTCCCGGTTCGACTTTTTATTCAGCACAGTCCAGGGGTTTATCATGTTTACTTTCAAATCCGATATTATTATATCTACATTGTTGGATACTCCCGCAGTGTGTGTACTAGGTTACGTCATAATTTTATTCCAATTTTCCTCAGTTTAGTTCTATTCGAGTTTTGGGACTGTCTATGTGTTAGCCAAGTGAATATACCCTCTTCCCATACATTTCAGTCCCTTAATACAAGTTAATGTAAAGTAGGCGAACAAAATTAGTTACCTACATACTGGTAAACACACTTCTGGAGCGCCAATTGTTGTTTAAATATAATGAACCTATTACCCTTGACATAAATATTAAACGTTCTACACTTCAAAGCTAATTTTGTTTCGTCAGTATTAGGCTTGCTTTTCTTTATATTTATACAATCAAAACAATTCTTCTTACAGCGTTACAAGTATTGTACATGGGTTCATTGAGCCTCTCGAATGTTATATTGGGGTTTCGCACTTCCGCCTCACCCCACCTCCCCAGCCACTAATAAAAACATGTCAACTTTAATCCCAATTGAAATAAATCCATTGTAAAACAGTAAAAACAACCACGAAAGCCAACAAAGCATTTTGAACGCGACGATCACATTCTTAAAATATAGAATATCGCCTTGCAGCCGGAAAATTCAGTCGGCTCTGTGACGACAACAAAACGTTACTCCACCAATATTCTGAATCATTTTCACACCTACGGCTCTCAATCCCCTTATAAATATAACGTAGTATTAAACAAGGCTTTTGAGGCTCGTGCTACTTTGGGCGCTCCAGAAGTGTGTGTACCAATATTGAGGTAGCTAATTTTGTTCGCCTACTTTACATCAAGTTGTGTAAAGGGACGGAAACCTATGGGCAGTGGGTATATTCACTTGGCTAACAAAGACAGTCCCAGAACTCGTAATAGACTAATATCGGGAAATTCGGAATAAAATTATGCCCTAACCTTAACCCGGTACACATACTACGGGATTACCCTACTTTGTAACTAACCATATCAGAAAGTATATCTATAGGTGCGACAGCCCGTACTTACCCAACTCAAAGTGCTACAAGTTATTTTTCTGCGCAAACGCCTACTCATAAACTACTACTACTCATAAAATGAATTCCAACAATCACAATGACATCAGTCGTCAACCCTTGAATAAATAGATAACTTGCGTCACTGTCTGGTTCGTCGTTGTTATTATTATTATTCGTTTGTTTGCAAATTTTACCACCGTAATCCGATACCCACGTCATTTAGCGCGTGGGTAAAGAAGGTAAACAAAATTTGTACGTACAACGTTCTCAACTGATCATCTATACCAGGGGTGGACAACACGTCGATCGCGGTCGATCGACACGTCTCGAGCAGTTGATCGCGTCTGATGTTGAGTGAATTTTATTGAAATACTCCAAAAATTTGCCTCGAACCAGTTGGGTGTTTTACAACAGGAAGAATACACTACTGTACATGCGCAAAATACGATATACACATACAGTATTTGAGTCCGGGCAAGCCCGATACAGCATATTATTACGTAACAAATGCAAGTTTTTCCGCTGCCAAGGTTTAAAAATGAAGTGTCGCATATTGCGTGTCTAGACTGACAAACGATCCTACAATAATTTCCGTACAGGAGCGTGCCAAATTTCTCTGCTGTCCGGGGCGAGTTTCTGATATTGATGCCCCTTATTCCTAACTTCAAAAATATTTCGGGGGATAAACAGATTATAGATGTCGTTATACATGAGAATAAATAAATTAAAGGTCAAGTGAGATAGAAACGTTTGTTTTATTGATTGAATGAATATTCAAACTAAGCTCACATGTATAAGATCGAACTCATTTATTTACAAATAGCAAATCATTTATTTCTATGTAGGCTACAATCGCTACTTTACTGTCTAAACGACAGCCTCCGTCACCTCGCTTTTTCAGTAATTTCTTTTCATCTATGATCAAAGTTTGAGCAGTCATGTAACATTCATGGTTTGAGAATATTTATTTTTCGCCTGGCAGGATTTCTTGAAAAAATTTTCAGCACTTAAGACTGAAAATAAGGCACGCCCTTTATCTGAATTGCATTATTTAAATGATGATTAAATAAATGATGAAACATTTACTCCGGGTACAATTAAATAATCAAATCAACAACTTAAATGGAACATAATAAATACAAGTTTTGTGTCGATTTTAATAACAATGTGCCCACAAAGCCTTCTTATTGGCAGCGGTGGATTTTTTTGTATGCGTGTGTGCAGTTATCTGCACATTCGTTTTTGTGTAGAACCTTATTACCGATCAGTCGATCGCGATTTATTTTGAAGATTTTAGTCGATCGCGGTCGAAAGCAGGTTGGCAACTCCTGATTTATACAATCTAATTCGAAATGAATTTAGTAAATTTAAAATAAACACATCGGCTGTTGTGCGCTCAATATTTGGTGGTCGACGGTTTTTACATATTTTACTAAATTGAATCAGTTTAACACTCGTTAGACTTCAACAACTTTCAAGAAACCATGTTGCGTTTTGCCAGACTGTAGTCACATTAAACTATTTCCATCTTTAAACAAAATTACGCCGTCGTTGAATTTTAAACAGCGCTGGTGGTATTACTATGTCCGAAAATCTGTCGATTTCACCATGAATCTAACTTAAGTTACATAACTGTATTCGTACAACACCAAGTATTTCTCACCCCCCCCCCCCCCCCCCTTACTTAACCCCTACTTTTAAACATAACCAACTGCAGCCTTTTTAAATCGCCTATTCTAGATTATTAGCTCTGTAGAATAGAGCCTATTTGGCTGACTGTTACGCTGGTGTAGTTAGTACAATTTTATGCCTAAGCTAAACATTCTTCGTCTAATCAGTCGAGGGTAACATAATATGAAAATAATGAGGCAAGCATCCTTCCGTTGACTGTGCTGAACACCGCTATTGTCACAGAATCTATTTCTTGAGAAAATATTATCTCATACATGCATATATTATTTAAACCTCTGATTTTTTTTTAAATGTTAAAAATAGAGTCCATAAAATCAATATCAATCAAATCGCATATATTTCAATATTCTCAAAATCGAATTACTCTATCATTTATATTTTAACGCATAGACCTACTTTCAGTATTATAAACCTATAACATACTGTTTTACCTTATACGAGGATACAAACATATATATTCCAGCGCGATCAGCGTAGGCTACTCTACAGCTTTACTAAGTTTGCCGGTTGGCCACGAGTACACACACACACACACAAGACATGTAATTTAAATCCTTCAGAGTCTGGGCCACCTCCACGCTGCTATAATTCTCCTTGATCGTTTGGTTTCAAGTAATTTAGCGAGTAATTGCAGTGTAGGCTCAAATTTCGGCGTCCAGAACTGGTTCCATTACATTTGAACCCATGACAATTGCACCTGTATGCTATTGCACCTATGGAATTTTTTTTGTTTCGCGGATAGTTAAACCCATACTAACCCTAACCCATGGGTTTTAGCACCCGCATATAGATTGAACCCGTGGATATACGCATGGGCTCAAATGTACATGGGTTCAAATGTTCGGTCACCTCCAGAACTATGTGTACCAATATGGAGGTAACTAATTTTGTTCGTCTATTTTACATCAAGTTGTGTCAAGAGACTGAAACCTATGGCCATGGGAAGGGGTATATTCACTTGGCTAATACAGACAGTCCCCGAACTCGTAATAGAACTGAAATAAGGAAACTCGGAAAAAAATTATGGTCAACCCTAACCCTGGTACACGTACATCGTATGTTAAACGCCGAGATATTGTAGAGACTTGTACCAATTCATACCACTAAATACTTGAGATCTATGACAAGTAGGGCTAGTGATTGCTTGTCCATGTGAAAACTTCTGTATTCGCAGTAGAAATTTCAAAAACAGTCTAACGGCGACACTACTAATATATACAACTAAGCGAGAAAGGAAAGTGCGTTTTAATGAGTCAGTCAACGCTGAATTACGTTTATGTCTGTACTTCAATACCAAAATCATATCGACAACTGACAACTCACCGATCGTGCATTAGACCTAGTAACGTTTTCCGTTCAGGAATATTATGATATGGTTCCTAGAACCAACTATATTTACGATTTTGAAATTCAATAAAACGTGCCTTTGTTTCAAAGAACAAAAAGTACCAGGCTCTAAAGTAAGGCACGTTCCCACTTATTTTTGGGATAACGACACGGTGTACCTAGCTTCACACAAAACGTTTCGTCAAAATGCGTATCTGACGCCTATCTGTATGTTTGGTAATGACTTGATAACTTTATGAAAACGCTGTAACACAGTCTGCATATTCTAGTACCGAAAGTATACTTAGCTGTATACAAGAACTCTGACACGCTATCTTCCATCATTGCAACCTTGAACGATACAGCTACACATGGCCCATCACGAATTATGTTCAAAATAACATTCAGTTCTCAGTAAGTCATTGTCGAATGCAAAGATCCGAAATACCAGGCAGCGGGGCTATGCCTTGATAAGGGCGTAATTATGACGCATTGCTGCGAGATTCCAAAGCAATACCACTCATGGAGACCATATTTTCATCTACGACGTGAATATGAAACGACACTAGAATAATACCGAATTGCTTGTCGTTAGGTATTAACGGTGTTGCTTTTAAAAACCTGCAAAACTTCTTATAAATCTTACCTAGGTTGTATATATCTATTTCAACGCAATTACGCAATCAATCATAGCATCAACACAAATTGAATCGAAGCATCATGTTTCAAATCACCTGGACGCGCAAACGAAAGGCTGTCAACAGAATGAACGTGAACTTAAGTAATGTCTTTAAAAAACTGAAAGTAGAGTAAATTCACCAAAATAATCCTACATGTGAGACCCTGCCTTGCCCGTACGTAATAGGACAAATCAGTATGAATCGAGATACAATAGACCCGGGAAACACGCCCGGTCCTATGAGTATACACTTGAACCAGGCGTCTATTTATATCCACCAATTGAAAAGAACGAGAACCATATAAATCCCGCAAGGCGACCCAAAGTCTTTGCCACAAGTGATCCATCACAACGAGAGCGATAAGCCCTTTTTATAAAAGCTATCCGACTCGAAGAATTTAAAGTTATACCTAGCACAAACGATTTTGAGGACCGCTAATTTCATAATTTTGTTTGCATTTTTACTAAAAAGTGATAAAACTTTTCCGAGATAAATTTTATAAACGCACGGAAGTTGGTGCATATATATTCAACACACTGAAGGACAAGCATGATATAACGTAACGTAAAGGTATGGCGTAAGCGTAACGTAAAATTATGACGTAAACCTAGCGTAAAATTATAACGTTTTAGGTGATAAAATTTGTATTTTGCTATTATTTCTGGCTATTTCTGTTGTTCTGATCTGATCTGATGAAGACACACTCCTGGTTTCGAATACATGTATTGCAATTGTATATTTACAAATAATACAAAGAACAGTTCCAAGTCAAGACTGATAAGTCGGACATAATCTAAGTTTCACTGCAAGCCCAAGTTCGTTAATTACTTGTCCATCGTTGACTCCTTTTCTCTCCTAACGAATGGTCGCTTTTATGCTAGTTTTGGTATCCTTAGAGCAGGGGTTCTCAACCTGGGGTTCGCGAACCCCCTGGGGTTCACAAGAAGATTTCTAGGGGTACTTGGATGGCAGTCGAGTTTTTGTGTGTTGCAATATTTTTAATATGCCCTAATACTACCAGAGGAAAATGCGTGAAAAAATGAAACTTAGCGTAGATTTTTTGTGAACTTGCGTTGTTGTGATTGTGGCGCAACAATGTGAAATACACGGCTTTGCATGTAAACTGCGAAATCTCAAAAGACAGTGTGCTGCGAGCGTTACAGAAAGTAAAATGCTTATTGAAACTTGAGAGAGATTTTAAAAATTAATTCATTAGTTGGGCGGATGACAAGGGCAATAACACCAACACGAAGATTTAATTTATTCCAGCAGTTGCTCAATAAATTGTTGTTGCAGCAAATTGTTAGTCAATATATGACAACTTTGTTTGATGTCTGATTAGCGGGGGTTCGCGTTGGTTGTTTCGTGACTCAGGAGGTACTTAGCAGAAAAAAGCTTGAGAACCCCTGCCTTAGAGCATGGAGCGCAGCGCTATCGCCATCGTACCTTAAAGGGCGTCTAATTGTTAAGTATTATATGACAAGAGATTGCTTCTAATTTTAAGATTACAATAACTTTAAGTTTAAACAAGTAACCTATTAACCAAAAGCAGCTAATTTACCCAATATCCTATAACGTAAAATCAGACCATAAACGAGGAACAAGCATCCAAATAACACATGTATACATTGCACTCGTGGACCTGTAGACAACGCAAAATTACACATCCTCAACACAGGAAAGACGTGGATACGATCAAAAACAACGCACATGCGGCCTTAACTAAACAATCCAGACCATACTATCTCTGCCCGATTCTAACCTTAATGTGACATATGTTTGACGCCCACACAAGAACGAAAGATTCTTACCAATTCCTACTCATATGCATACGGTATATATATTGGCATTCATTTTTTAATAACGTATTCCCGCTTGTATCGAACTCTCTACCAACAAATTCCCTCATTTCACATAACCCTGCTGCTCTTAAAAACAAAGATTGGTTACGCTGATTTTTCGACATTCTGACTTTTCAAGAACACGAACCTCTCGAATTCTACCTCTGCTGATAAGCATTATATACAATAAACATAACTTTCTAATGTCCAAATAAAATGTAAACATACATTTTACAGTTTTGTGGATAAATATTTTGTTGTTTTTAATTTCTAGTTGTAAATCTCCCTCGCATCTCATAAATTGCAGTCTCGCGACGTTTCGACAACCCGTACCGGGCTGCGTACCCTTCGACATTAAAGCCGCAAGAGAGATATTTCGATTTTTATATGCACGAATACAAGCCGAACGTGCCTCGAGCGCAGCTGGAAGTATTTTTTGTTACATTTCAAGCGTGAATGGCGGGAATATTTTCCATTTACCCAATAACAAAACAATCCGAAACATTGAATTCTTTACATCGCATGGGAAACAACATGCAGGACTCAAAATGAAATTCACGGCCTCAGAAAAACTTTTTTTTTTTTAACCGTCCCACAGTTTACACACCATATTCATGGTGGGACATATCAACTTTCAAATCAATTTCTCTCAGCGATTGACTCCTTGGTTTTCATTGGTTTGAAAAGGTAATCTCCTAACCGAACTGACTCATCTGGAATTTAAAATGCTTCAAGTCCATGCTTCCGAAAACAAATGACCCTGTATCATATGGCGAACAACGACCTCTCGTCCGGTTACCAGGATGGATATGTAAATCCTATCCTAAGATAGATTCTAACTCTGCAAAAATCAGCTCAGATAAAAAGATAAAATACCTCAATCCTAGTCTGAATCTATCTGATTATACTATATTTATTCAATCTTAAATGGATCCTTGACTATTGAACTA